>NC_091685.1:112637500-113262500 GCF_041296265.1 Equus caballus
CCATCCTTGAGGACACATATTATTAACATTCTGTGTGACTAAATGGGAAGTAGGCACAATGCACTTTTGCTAAATTCCAAAGTAAAGTAGTGTCTCAAGAAAGCACTTTGTGATTGTTTGAATTGCAAGCTGAACTAGCCATTTTTTTCATGGAATATTTTTACTTGAAAGAACTGACAGACAAATTATGGCTATTCAGACTTAGGTGTTTGGCAGGCATTTTCTTGAAGCTGAAGGAAGTGAGCCTGTCACTTTAAAGAAAACAATTGTATTTGCTGCCAGTGATAAAATCTGAGTTTTCAAGTGAAAATTATAGTATTGGAAAACATATGACTATTATCGTGAACTTGACAGCTTTCCAGTTCTTCAAGACTTTTCTGATGAGATTAATGGTAATAGTAACAAACGTGAGCTTTTGACATTTTATCATGAAAAATAACATTTGGAAGATTTGCAAAACTCAGTGAACTAATATTTTCTAAGTGACTAAAGTACGATGTTTCTAAATTATGCATGGGTAAAAAAATCTATTCAAAGTGCTAAAAACACCAATGGATTTTCATGAAGAGAACAAAAATTTCATTGATATGGTTTCAGATTCTGTTTTGAAAGTAACCTTTAAGAAACAGCCACTTGTCAAGTTTTGGTGTAGTACCAAAAACAAGTATCTATGTTTTTCAGAAAAGATTGCTAAAATATTCCTCCTTTTCCACTTACATATCTGTGAGTGACTAAATTTTCTTCATATAATTCAACCAAAGCAGCATATTGCAACTGAGTGCATACCAAAGCAAAGAGGAGAATCTGGTTGTCTTCTTATAAGTCCGACATTAAAGATATTCGTAAAAATGTAAAACAATGCCATTCTTTTCAAATTTCTTCTTATTTTGGAAACTATTTTGTTGCTGTTATTAGTGCCATTGAGTTGATTCCAACTCCCAGTGGCCCTGTGTACAGCAGAGTGGACTCTTGCCCAGTCTTTTTACACCATCCTCTCATCTTCCAGCACTGTATTAGACAATGCTCCCCAGCTATTCATAGGGTTTTCATGGCCAGTTTTTTCAGAAATGGGTGGCCAGGCCCTTCTTCCTAATCTATTTTAGTCTGGAAGCTCCACTGAAACCTGTCTACCATGGGTGACCCCGCTGGTGTTTGAAATACCGATGGCATAGCTTTCAGCATCACAGTAACATGCAGCCCCCACAGTATGACAACTGATAGATGGGTAGCATGGTTCCCTAACAGGGAAACAAATGCAGGCCATGGTGATGAAAGCACCGAATCTTAATCACCAGACCACCAGGGCTAGCTTTTGGAAATTATTATTTTTCATTAAAATGTTATATATGATAACATGTAATAGCTTTACTATTATTTTTGAATGAATTGATAAGTACATGTTTCAAAACTTCTCAGTTCTAATTTTTAATATGGTAAAATATCAGAAGATACGACCCACATAAACAAAAGTTCTGAGGTTCTCAGTATTTTTAAGAATGTAAAATTGCCCTGAAACCACAAAGTTAAGCTCTGCTGTACTATAGGAAATGTAACTAGTTAGCTGGCAAGGAAAAGTGTCCCACCTCATTTGTAGTCAAAAAAATGCAAGTTAAGACAATAATGGTTTTCCCTTTAGAAAGAGCAAAAGTTTAAATGCTAATACTCAAGGTGGGTGAAATACTCAAGGTCAAACAGATGTATTCAGAGATTACTGCTGGGAATGTTCAATTTTTTTCTGTGGTACAGATAAATTAGAAACGTCAAAAACTTTCAAAATGTGTGACCTGGTGTTTACCTTTTAGAGATCTAAAAGGGGAAATACATTGTATGGGGAAAAGAAGACTGGGCACGAAGATGCTCACTGACATGGAGTTGTACATTAGTAAGAGTAGTGAAAATTTAAAACAATCTAAATATTGGAAAAAAGAGGGTGGCTTGGGAAACTAGAATGTTGCCACTTAGCAAAGTTTTATGCATCTCTTTGAATCATATTTTAAATAATTTGAGCTAACATGGAAATATTTGTGTTGTAACTTTAATTTTAAAAGTATAGTATATAAATTTGAATATAGTAGGATTAGAAATATGCTTATCCAAAATTCAATTAAAAAATGGGCAAAAGATCTGAACAGAGATTTCTCCAAAGAAGATATACGGATGACCAACAGGCACATGAAAAGATGTCCAACATCCTTAGCTATCAGGGAAATGCAAATCAAAACTACAACAAGATATCACCTTACTCTCGTCAGAATGGCTATAATTAACAAGACAGGAAACAACAAGTGTTAGAGACGATGTGGAGAGATGGGAACCCTTGTACACTGCTGGTGGGAGTGCAAACTGGTGCAGCCACTATGGAAAGCAGTATGGAGTATCCTCAGAAAATTAAGAATAGATCTACCATATGATCCTGCTATTCCACTGCTGGGTATTTACCCAAAGAACTTGAAAACACAAAGGCATAAAGATACATGCACCCCTATGTTCATTGCAGCATTATTCACAATAGCCAAGACTTGGAAGCAACCTACGTGCCCATCAAGGGACGAATGGACAAAGAAGATATGGCATATATACATAATGGAATACTACCCAGCCATAAAAAATGATGAAATCCAGCTATTTGTGACAACATGGATGGTCCTTGAGGGTATTATGCTGAGTGAAATTAGTCAGAGGGAGAAAGTCAAATACCATATGATCTCACTAATAAGTGGAAGATAAAAGCAAGGACAAACAAACACATAGCAACAGAGATTGGATCGGTGATTACGACGGGTGCAGTGGGGGGAAGAGGAGAAGCAGGGATTGGGCACACGTGTGGTGATGGATTATAATTAGTTTTCAGGTGGTGAACATGATGTGATCTGCACAGAGTTAGAGGCATATTGCAATGTACATCTGAGGGCTATGTAATGTTATAATCCAATGTTACTGCAATAAAAAACTTTTTTAAAAAGAAATGTGTATTACTAAAGAAGACCTAAATAAATGGAGAAGTATTAGAAATAAAATAAAATAAAATAAAACGTATTTTCAATTACTCGCAAAAAAAAGAAATATACTTAAAACAACGAATTTAAAAAAAGAGCAAATGGACATAAACTAATATTAGTTTTTTTCTCTTTCTATATTTCTGTATTTTTACCATCTTTATATTTTCTATATTTTTGTTTATAATTGATTTAAAATAAATTATATTTTAAAATATACAGTATTTGCCTGCACCTGCCCATTTTACTCCTCTTTCTTTTATCTTTTCCTCAATATTCAGCATTCTTCCTTTCTAGAGAGTTCTGTATGGACAAAGTCAACCATAAGTACCCTCTGATTTATATGTATGGTCTCTATTCATCCCAGTTTGGCCCAGAAGTCCCAGTTTATGTGCATTTAACCAGAACAACTATTAGGAGTGTCCCCTTTCACTTTTCTTAAAAGTTTGCTGGTTTTGATGATAAATTATGCTCTTCTACTCGGTAGGCGTCGCTTCAATCCAAGTCTTCCAATCTCTCACCATTTTCTTGCTTCAAATCCTCTCAGATGTCCTATTCCAGGTTCTTTTTCAGCCACCCACAGTTCCCTAACATGGAAGGCCACATCCTTATGGTTCTCTTGGATTCTGCTGTTTCAAATTCAGAGTCTCAGAGCACGTGTCTTCAGCTCTTCAATCTCTGCACATCGCAAGTGGTCAAAGAGTCTCTGGGCCATTCTTCAGAACAACTGACAGGAGCTTCTAACTGAACATGATGCTCCAAGAATTCAGAGAGCCTCTTGGGTACAGGTTGACTTCTATCCAGTCCAGGAACAGCCCAGTTCTCCTTTGCATGAGTCCAGTGAATTCTCTGGCTGACAACCTTCAGATTTTACCCACCGTTGGCTTTTTCCTGGATCACCTGCCTGCCAGCCCAACCTCCAGATCTTGGATTTCTCAGCCACCATAATCCTGTGAACCAATTCCTTATAATAAATATATTTACATACATACATATCTTACTGGTTCTGTTTCTCTGGAGAACCGTGACTAATACAGATGGGAACGTATCTTTTTGTACCTAACACTTATGATTGTCTCCCCCTTCCACTTTCCAATAAACAAGAACAAATTTATAAAGATAGCCCTAGCCGCCAGCTTAGTAAGAAGTTAGAAGGTTAAGTTAGTGAGTAGGTGGTTCAAGAAACCCACAAAAACCGGACTGTTGTGGTAATCATTTTTCATTTCTTGCTATATAATAGCAGAAAGCAGAATTAAATAAAAGACAGACGGGGGAGAATGAATAGTTGAGTTGAGATGTTGGGGCTGGGGTGTTGGGAAATGTGCTGGGCTGGGCAAGCAGCCACAGGGTGGATTCTCTCTCGCTCAGGGAAGGCTGGTCTTCTCGTTCTATTCAGGCTTTCAACGTATTGAATGAGGCCCACCTACTTTATGAAGACCTATTGCTTGGCTCAAAGTCCACCAATTTAAATGTAAATCTTATCCAAAAACACCCTCACAGAAACATACAGACAGATGTTTGACCAAATAACTGCGCACTCTGCGGCCCAGTCAAGTTGACATATAAAATTAACCATTATACCAGCTGTGCCCAAAGCAATAACAAGAACAAAACAATCTGTATTTTGTTACCAGAGCCCCTTGAGAACCCTGCGCCAATGAGGTCCGAGAACTCCTGACGATGGTTTACAATGCTTCCTCCTCATGGGAGGCAGATGTGATAAACAGACTTTACATTTAGTATTTCTAAGCAAAGTACAAGATCTGGGTGGTTCCTCCCAGGGAGCAACTGCATATCTGCCTCATGACAGATTGGCAATGTCTTAAAATTCTCTTATTAAGAGCTCTTTGTTACATAGAAATCATACTTTCTTTTTTTAATTTTTATTTTAAATTTTGGGGGGAAAAAACTTCCCTTCACTGTTCAAAGTGAGAAAAGAAGCAAAACGGGCTAGTACACTTCCCTCCCCCTACATCAGCTCTTTGCAATGGTGTCTGGTGAGTCCTGCAGAATCTGAGCTGTGAGCTTGACTCACGCCCTTTCCGCCTGCTCTGAATCCTGAGGTAGAACTGTTAGCTCTGGGGGCCGGATCTGTTGGGACAATTTTACCTATAGGAAGAGGAACAGAAGAAGTGCTGCTATTACCTAAATATGACTCGGAATTATATTTTACAAGAAATAGGAACGCAGTAAAACCCTTCAGGTTTGTCTTTGTCTCTTGGTGTCAGAAATGACTCAAAGTATGCTTGGCCTAAAGGAGAGGCATCCAGTATTTTGGTAGGTAAGCTACACATGGTTGAATGATGAAGGAGTGGTTGTTGCTTCATGTCTCTGGCAAAATCTTCAAGTAAGGGCTTAAGCAGTTATCTTAAGAAGGGTTTGATGCCCTTTTTCTTTTTTACAATAATGAGCAAACTGAGATGTATTTCTCTGTGATCTAAAAATAATAACAATAGGAAATTTTATCTTGTACAGAAACATATCAAGCTACATGAAAGAACATATTCAGGGAAAAGGAGCAACTATTAGAAAATTCATTAATTAGATTCATATTTTCCAGTGTTCACTCAAAAAATTATTTTGAAGTGACTCTGTGAGACTTCCGAGGTTAACCCTCTTCTGAAAAGGCTTACAGTTTTTGCCTCTCTCTGTCTTGGCTCTCTGTCTCTCTCTCTGTCTAAATGCTTACCTTGGGACACATCCAACATTCTGTGAGGAAGCCGAAGTGCTACATACAGAGGCCATGTGTAGGTGTGCCGCCACACAACTGCCAGATGTGTGGGTGAGCGAGTCTTCAGATGGCTTGAGCCTCCAGCCTCGAGCTCACCCCAGCTTCAAAGTGCAGTAGACAGTGGATCAAGTACAAGCTGTCCATGCTAAGCCCTATCCAAATATAAGCCAGCAAGATACACGGTACTGTTGTTTTAAGCCAACAAGTTTTGGGGTGATTTGTTACACAGCAAAAGAAAACGGAAACACATTACCTAACCCTAAATCCAAGATAATAGATTTTTTTCCTATTTTTATGATAGAAGGCATATATTTTCCATTACTTTTTTCCTCTTTTTATCTGCTATCTTTCTCTCACACACACACATACTCGTTCTGATACACACACACCACACACACACACACACACAGAGAGGTTCTAACTTTCACAAGTACTTAGATCTGGATCTAAACAAATACTGAGATAAGCCACAAAAGAATTACCTGAACACGATCTGTTCCAGTAACAGGTGGTCCAACAGTATGAATGTGCTTCCCAGCTCAGGCTACACGTTGATGACTTATAGCAAAAGAACACATCTGGAGATGGCACAGCTGATTATGAATGATGGTGGGCTTCACAGAACAGAGAGACGGTGTTTCCAGCAAACATTAGCATCCTGTTATGACTCACTGCGTCCTCAGGTGTGAGAAAGGCACAGTGTCTGTTCCCTCAACTTCAGAATACTGGAGGCATTTTTGTCTCTATGTTGAAATACTGACAAAACAGATGACTAAGCAAGAAGAATTGAAGGTGGTGCTGATTCTTCTGACCACATTCAGAAGATCTCTGGTTACGATAATAAACATTTAATTATCCCTATTTTTCTCTGATGGTCCTCGGTTTCAAACAACAAATAATTTGGTCCCTCTCCTGTGTCAGGCACTGTGCTAGGCACTCAGGTTCCCATCCTGAACAGGGCACCATCCCTGGCCACAGGAATCTTGCACCTAGAGGAGAAACAGACACATATATAGACAATTTCAATACAGAGTGACACATGCTACAATGGGGCTAGATACAGAGGTCTGTGCGCTCCCAGTGGACGGAACTAAGCCAGTTGGAGGAGGGCTAGTTTCTGGAAAGACTCTCTGGAGAAAGTGTAACCTGACTCCAGCTCTGAAGGAAGCATAGGAAGTGAGGCAGAGTTGGATGTGAATGTGTGTATATGATGGGTGCAGGGCAGAGTGGGGGCAGGCTGGAGGAGAGCTGTTTCATGCAGAGGTCATAGGGTGTCCAAACGATCTGAAGCAAGACGTTGCAGCTCCATCAGGGAATGAAGAGCCCAAGTTTTTCCCTTATTTGGTTAGTTAGATTTTCTTTTTTTCACAATAGAATGAAGAGAAGTGCTAAGAGATGTGACTAGAGATGTGAGCCCCTGTCTGATCATGGAGTAGAAAGGAGCTTCAATTTGTAGGCCCTTGAAGGAAGCTCAGCCAGGGAGTAATATAATCATAATTGTGCTTTAGGAAAAAACCCACTCTGGTTGCACCACGGACACCAGCTTGGAAGGGCCTGGATTCCAATGGAGAGAGTTATGGGAGTCATCGGTGACCTGCTGCTGAGGAGCAGAGCAGCCTTGGTGATGCCCCCAGTGCAGCTCCCCCTCAGGTCCTGGAGTAAGGTGGCTGGTGGCTTTTGTGTTCAGTGCCCTCCCTCCTAGTTCTCTTTTGCATGTGTCCAGTGCCATCCTGCCACCTGTGGCTGCTTGCCAAGCCCAGCACCTTTCCCAACACAGCAGCCCCAACAGATCAACACAACTATTCATTCTCCCCCTTCTGTCTTTCATTTAATTCTAGCTTTCTGCTATTACACAGTAAGAAATGAAAAGTAATTACCATAACGGTGCTAACAAGTAATTATGAAATACAATTCAGATAATAATACCGTGGTAATATCCAGCATCCCTCAAACCCCTCTACACACCTACCGTCTGTTCAGTTTAAAGGTTAAGACTGTAGGTTATACAATAAGTAAAACAGAATAAATATTTCAATGGCAAATTTTTAGCAAGAATGAGACAATTTGTGTAACGTTTAATGTTTAAAAGCTAATGTAGTATTTCTAAATCTTAATTTTAAAATATCAGAAGTGATTGCACCATACCTTTGAAGCATATTTATAATGTTGATATTTAAATTCCTCATTAAATTTCAAAAATGGCCCCCATTTTCACTCCTGCCTATATCCACACCCTTGTCACATAACTTTGTAGTGCTTTACCACTTTGACTTTGGACTTAACCATGTAACTCTATTTGGCCAATGGGATATTAGCAAATTGGAAGCAACTAAAGACTTGAAAAGAGATTGCCCATTCGGGCTTCCTCTGTCTTGTACACCTGACTTTGCAATGAGAACATACTTAGACCAGCCTGCTGGAGGATGAGAGACATGTGAAGCAGAGCCTAATCACCACAGTTGTTACAGCTGAAGCCGGCCTAGATCAGCCTATGCTAGCCCCCAGACACATGAGGAAACCAAGCCAAGATCAAGAGAGCCATCTAGTCAACTCCTGTCTTCCTCCAGTCTCAGGAACAATATTGCTTATTGTTGAACACCATTGAGATTTTGCAGTTGGTACATAGTATTATGGAGGCAATAGATAACCGATACAGAGAGAAGAGAAAATTCCCTCTGGCATGGTTAGTCAAAATTTGTTGTTTTTTGAAAACTATTGCTTATTTAGAAAAGCTTCTTCCAGCTTCATAACTCATTATTGATAACTCCATTATTTGATAAGTTGATAATTGATCTTGGTAATATAACTTTTTAAGATTGTTTTCAAATGTGGGAAAATCCCTATCAAGTTTCTTTGATACTTGTCACAGATGTAATCGCTGTTTGTATTAATATTGCTACTATCGGTTTATGTCCTACAAACACAGGCATTCTGGAAAGATCTATTTCCCATGATTTTTTAAATCAAAATAGGGCAAAAAGCATACGGCACTTTCATATTTGTGTTTGATTCATTACCGAAAATGTTCCTGACAGGAGATACCTTGTGTTTTGAATAGATCTCTACGGAATCTGAACTCTCTAATTAAAATTTTGTACATCTGGAGGCTGATCCGTTTGTGTAGTGGTTAAGTTCATGAGCTCCACTTAGGTGGCCTGAACTCCCTCAGGGCCAATCATCCTTACCAAAAAAAAAAAAAACCTTTATACATCTGATTGGAAGAATCTTATGCAAACTATCTTCTGGCTTTGTAAATTTCACATCTTGATTTTCCTCCTGTATCCATGTACTTCTGATACCTGACTCTGCAGGATATATTCATATTTTGCCATGACCTCTGGCCCTGCATCTGTGTCTCATAACACCTGATGAGTTGCCACATGGGGCAGCAAGAACATGCCTGGCAGCCATTTCTATGTGGGGACACCATGCAAAATTTAATCACATGTGACAAAGTGATTGTGAAACATGTTCATGTTTCTTTCTATACTCAAATGTAATTCCAACTAAATTTCCCTGTAGCTGGATCCCAAAAATGTCCATGGCCACTCTAAATACCATACAACGAGGCAAATTACAACAGAGGATGACAGACAGCAAAAATATCTTACTTCTGCAAAATTTTCAGCAAGATATGACTAAGTAAACCCATTGCTAGGGTCCACCTCCCAGGGCTTTGAAGGGAACCCTCTCAGGTAGACAGCCCTAAAGCTTAAGCTTCATTAGTTTCATGTTAAATCTGTCTCTGTAGGTTGATGCTACTAATATCTCTCCTTTATAGTTTAGTGAGATCACATAATTTGTTCCAGGCCACAGAACTAGCAAGGGACAAACTGAAACCAGATCCAAACTATCTAAATTCAGGGTGCAAGAATTTTAACCACCCTGGTATGCTGACTCTTGCTGCAGGAAAAGGTTTACCATGACCTACCCTCGAGTTAACGATAGTGAGGAAGAAACAAGTGGTGTTGGAAGAAAGCACTGGGTAAGTTGTGACTAATTGGATAAATTGATGAGGAAGACCTGGAGGTTCAGCTAGGACTGTCGTCTGCAGGCAGGGATTAAACATCTCCAACTATGGGGAGAGGAGAGAGACAGAGACCAGAGAGCCAGGAGGGCCTGGAAGTCAGGTGTACAAGATAATCGACCCCCGCGTGGGAGTCATGTTAGGTAGGGTTGAGTAGATGAAGAGGTTACAGACTTTAGTAATGGGGTGGTATTATAAGTCCTTAAACGTTTCATGGTGGTGAGTTAAATCTGTTATAAATTTGAAGTCTTCTGGAAAGAAGGAACTAATTTTGAGGTTGCAAAGAATAAAACTGAGGAGAAGATGGGAAGAAAAAGTTCAAGTAAAGTAATAAAGTCCTATCAGGACAACAAGAAAGAAATTCATGGCCTCTTCTTCAAACCTTCCGCTATTTGAATGCTGTGGAGTCCCTTTCACAGTTCTTCATGAATGCAGAGCAGACCTCAGGGCTTCATCAAAGGACATTCCGAACCTTATAGTTATTTTTGACTTCTGAATACTTCTTAGGTTTTCTTATTTTCAATGACAGTATCTCCAAATGAGTTTATTGCACAGCCTTCTAGTAACATTCTGGATAAGCTCAGAAACAGAGAGAGCACTTTATTTCTACTAGGAAACCACAGAAGTGTGTTTGTTTACATCTGTGATACTGTGGTGGTGCCTCACTCCCGCTTGTATCACAAACTGATTTCACAATGTGCAAGGATTTAGGCGTAAGTTAGTTAGGATCTCCAAAATCGACACCACCATGACTTCTCTTCCCGAGTTCACGGTTGCACGTTCATGATTCTTGACATGAGGTCTAAACCAGATAAACTCTTTCTAAGGAGACAAGGGCTAAGGCACTCTAATTCTACAATGACAAATGGACTGTGGACTTGAATCTTTTGAAATACTTTGCAGTGAAGAGCTGTAATAACCTAGAGATACAGATTGACACGGAAAGGTTTATTTTTCTTAGCCAAATAATGAAAATAGAGCCCAGTTTTTTCTCCACTTGACTTTCTATTTAGACTGAAGCACTTTGTCCTCATCATTTCCTGGGCAAAAGAGACCCCAGGCAAGAAAGAAATGGAATACTAATGGCTGTACAAATTACCCCATCAGGCCCCTGGCCCACTTATCGATCTAATGGGTTCCATCTTTTGAAGTCATAGAGTGTGGAGGCCAAAGCTTTCACTTCTGAAATGTCAAGAAAATCATAACACGAATGACACCAAAAGAAACTCGTGGCATTCTTGATATCTTGGGGGAGAATTTCAGCTTATACCTAAACTTTAAATGTATAGTTTTGCTTAAAACATAGAGCAATGAAATTGTCAATGATTTGAAAAGCCCAAATCATATGGCCTTTGAGGGGAAATGTTTTTTTAATAATTTTAATGCAATTTTGAGTGGTTCCACTACATAAAGAGGCCTAATTAATGCTGCTTTGAACTCCTGAAGGGAAAGGTGACCTTAGAGAGACTATTTTTTACTGTCTAACAAGAATAAAATAGACTCAATGTGATTCTTATTGAATTCCTTTTAAGGGGAAAAGGTTTCATCGTTTTCATGCAAAACTTGCTATTGCAAAATACCTATTTCAAATCACTTTGAAGTTTACAAAGTTTGTCCAGAAACATGAATTTCTTTTGTCAGTACCGTAAACCTATTTAGTAAGTAGGGCTCATGTTGTTGCTACAGTTTACATATGATGAAGCTGAGGATTTGTGGTGTCAAGTTCGCCTACAAGGGGCCACATAGCTAGTACGAGGCAGCCCAGACTTGAACCCCGGTTTCTGCCTTTGGGACCAGCAATCTTTTCACGACTTCAGCATCACACTTCCTTTGTACCCAGTATTAGCCTTGCCCCTGTTCCTGGACACGAAGTGGGGAAGATACTTATATGGTCCTCCACAGAGCTCCTTCCAGGGCGTCCAGGACCCAGGTAAATAATTTTTGTTGATCTCCTGTGTATATTAACATTTTGATTAAAAATGTATTATAGGATTCACAGACCCATGAGAGGTATGGTGTTTTATTGAGGACTTAGAACAGTGGGTAGAGAAGAGGTACAGATGTATTTGTTTACTGTCCAATCACTTCAATAAAGATTCTTTGTGGTGTCCAGGCATCATCTCTTCCTGTCTGGATCCAGGAACCATCTTTTCATGTTCTTTATTGACAAATGAGCAGTTTTTGGCTCATTTTTCATCTCTCTCACCACAAGCAAATGGTAGCAGTGTTCTTGTAACTCACAATGCCATGGATATTTAGAACCGGTTTATGTGGGGAAAATATAGCACTTCTTGCCTCTGCACTCGTCCCATACCAGTTATTTAATGCTGGTTACATCATTGCATTTGACGCTGTGTGATCAATCGTGCTGCCCAAGAAAGCTGGCTTCCCATGACTCTCAGAAAGTTTGTTTCTGTGCTTTGTTGAAGAAGCCTCATCTGTGCAGCAAAATGAGAACAATAATTTATATTATGGGGATGCTAAATTTACCATCCAGAACTTTGTAGCTTAAATATAGAACGACACATCTTACATTAAACTCCTAAGGCCATAATCATTGTCTTCCTAGAATGTTCTCTTTTGCAGTGTCACCTGTACCCTTGCCTTCCCCACACTGTTGCCAGCAAGAAAGACAGGCAAGGGGCTAGTAAGTGGAATGAGAAGGGCGGTCCCATTGTGCGAGGACTGCCCATCCGTATCAGCATGGTCCAAGACAGACCGGAGAGCACAACATCACAACACCAATCAGAGACAAGAGAGGACATGGAACGGAGGGGCCTGCTGGCACTGCAGTGCATTGCTCTTGAACACTGTCAGACAGATAAGTGCAGTCTGATCTGGGGCACTGACTAACATATGGCGTGGAGCCTGCCGAGGGGGTGGGGTGACTGCTCTGGGTGCCAACAGTGGTGGGACCACAAGCCAACGAGGCCTTCTGCCCTGCCCACCACTCTTGAGGTCTACAGATGTGAGATGGCACCTTGGTTGAAAACTAGACATGTGAGAGCCGTGCCACAGGCCACACATGCAACTCGAGACCAAAGATCAGCATTAAAACAGAGTCCTGAATTTATTGTGTGTCTCACCTGATTGAGAGTCACAAAGAGTCAATGTGTTACCACCATGCTGGTGGCCCAATTTCATGTGATCCCATAAGAGAAATACACTAGTCAGCAAAGTGATCCACTTGTCTGACTCCTGGAACTGGGGCCTGGCCAGGAGGACGGGGGACAATCCCACGACACAAGTCCCAGGGCTCTTCAGAGCATCTGATGCTCCCTTGTGTGCGGGATAGAGCAGAGCCCTGAAGGAGAGAAACAAAGGCCAGGCCCACGCAGGTCCTGAGCTGTGTTCAGAGCGCCCTGCCGGGACAGCTCTGGTCCCAGCATCAGCAGGGTTTTAGAAATTGTTGAGGAAGGCACTGCAAAGCACAAGGCCCCCCTGAAGGGCAGGGCCTAAGCAGGGGCACTGCTCGGCCAGGTCTTCCAATGTGCTAGTCCCTCCATCCACTGCTTCTTGGTACTTGTTCTGCTCAGCAAGACAATCAACAGATCCAAAATAAATGTTAAAAAGCCTCACTTGCTGTGCCAAATACCATCCATTTGCCCCTACAAATCCATTTCTACCACTTTTCACGAGCTTTCTGCCCCAGGAGACTGACTGTTAGAAACTACATCTTCAGGGTTTCTGCGCCCTCTGACTTCCATCTGGGTTTGACCAGTGGGATCCCTGGTCAGAGACTTGGAGAAAAAGTAGGTGAGTGAGATTAGGGAATTATTCTCCCAGCTCCTTCCTTCTGAGGTCACTTTGCATGTATCCCTCCACCGAGGCCACTGCTCCTCTCAGGCAGCCATCTCCACGCGAATCTCTCCCCTAGATCTGGTCACCAACCCCTTGTGGTACCAATTTGGCTGCCTCTAGCCCCAGGATACTGCACTGTCCCTAGAGGTGGCCTCAAGTATCTTTATAATTAACCCTTTTAGAATTAGCTTGTATTGATACATGTGCAAATGCAATGTTTTGTTAAAAGATACCTAAGTTAGAGAAAGAGAGAGTTGGCAGTTAGAGACGGCTCCTGGTTAGACGCCCGCTGCCACTGTGAGTTGCCTGCGAGCCTCAGGCATAAGGCTAACTTCATACAATGGGCTATCACGGCCCATGCTGTCAGTCTAAGATGAGTGAGCTGTTTGCCAGAGAGGACCCGGGAGTCCTCCAGCCGAACACAAGGACACGCCCCTCTGCCTGCTCCGGGGGCCCTCCATTTCTTGGTGGCACGCAGAAAGCATTACGGTTTGGGGTAGTGTTGCAGCCAATCATCATAGTTCCTCCAGCAGTAAAATAATGGAGTCAGATTAGGGGATCTCTGTGTCCAGCACGAGAGTCTGGGATTTGGCGAATGTTCCAGAAGTCAAGTGCCTCTCCCCAGGCCCGCCCCTAACATTTGCAGGGCCCTGGGCAAGATTACAAATGGAGGTCAACTTACTATGACTAAGTATTTAGAAGCTGCAAATAACAGCAACAAATAAAATGAGTTTTATATTTCTACCCCAGCGAATATGCATTCATCATAACAACCACAAAAAAATACACATAAAGCTGTAGTTTATTGGAAAAATATCAAAGATGTATGGATTTAATCTTGATTGCTCTATATGAGTATTATTTTGACAATATTTGGATGAGTAATAAAATCAAGACAACATACAAATTGTAAATAATTTTATATTAATTCCATTTTTTTGGCATTTCAGTAAAGCTGCTACTTATGTTCCTGTCATCAAAATTGCTTCATAACTTGTGTTCTATTGACAGGACCTAAATGATTAAAAAATAAATATAATTTTATTCAAATTGTACAAAATTTTAATATTTTGATATATATTAAACAAATATATCAATATAGTAAACTATGTTAATAATTATTATTAAATTAAATATTAATTATTAATATGATAATTATTAAACTATAATATAATGATTATATAATATTATAAAAATACATAATATATAAAAATATAAACTAATATAATAATTATTAAACTAATAAATTAAGATATTAAAATAATATATTCAACAAATATAAATTATAGTAAATGTAAAAAATCAAAAAATTAAAATTATTTTTCATAAATGTTTTGTTAATTTTCTCCTTGATATTTGCAACCATGAGGATTAAAATGCAAAATGAAATTAGTGAATCAAATATTCACATCAAAATATTTAAATCAGGCTGAAGTTTTATTTGGTTGTTTGAAAATATAATTAAGTTTCCTTATACCAAAAAACACAATTCTAGAATTCAAGGTTGCCATGTCAGCTTGTTGCCAATGTAAAATATCAGTATGAATTTCACATGATTATGAATTATTTAATACTGCAAAATGTTACTCACTGGCCGTGTGCCACTATTAAGAACATCAGGCTAATTTGTAAATAGTTCTAGAAGGAAAAACTAGAATGGGAAGAGTGGAAAGAAAACGGACACTCACCTCTGCCAAGAAACAATTCTTCAGACGCACAGTGTCTGGCACATGGTGGGGCATTATAAATTATAATAATTACTAGTAGTAATCATTACTAGTAGTCTTTGTACTAGTAATACTGTTTATTTTTTATTTTGTAGCTCTCTAGTAATTCCTTTGCTCTGCCTCACAGAATTATTTGGGGGCTAATTTAAATAAAAAGAGCCTATTCAATTTCTCCTATATTTTGACCAGATTAAGTTCTTAAAATCCAATTATGGGGCCAGCCTGGTGGGGTAGGCGTTGGGTTCGTCTGCTTCACTTCAGCAGCCCAGGGTTCGTGAGTTCAGATCCCAGGCACAGACCTACATGCCACTCATCAAGCCATGCTGTGTCAGCGTCCCATATACAAAGTGGAGGAAGATTGGCATATGTGTTAACTTCGGGACAATCTTCCTCAAGCAAAAAGAGGAAGATTGGCAACACATGTTAGCTCAGGGCCAATCTTCCTCACCTAAAAATCAAAGTAAAAAAATCCAATTACAGGATGAGAGGGTTAATTATTGTGCCTCAACAGCTGTCTTGATTTTACTTAGAAACATGAGATTTTTATTGTTAGAATCTAACCAATTCTATTTAGCAAAAAGTTGTCTTTGATTCCAATGTGTTTTGAGCCAAGTTGCCCTCAGAACCTAAGCACTGAATTTTGGCTTCTAATTTTAAGGAGAGAAATGTAACCAGAAAGCAAAAGTTCATACATGCATTCTTACTTTATGTTGTTCAATCCAAAGAAGGCTAGGAGTGACATGCACAGACCCTTAAGAAATCATCTGTGGGGGCCAACCCCGAGGCATAGTGGTTAAGTTTGGCATACTCCACTTCGACAGCCCAGGTTCTCAGATTCGGATCCTGGGCGCGGACCCATACCAGTCATCAGCCATTCTGTGGTGGCATCACACATACAAAATAGAGGGAGATGGGCACAGATGTTAGCTCAGGGACAATCTTCCTCAGGCAAAAAGAGGAAGACTGGCAACAGATATTAGATCAAGGAGAATCGTCCTCAACAAAAAAAAGGAAGGAAAGAAATCCTCTTTGCATGCAGTTGTCCTGTGTTAATTTTTGCTTCATTGCCATTTGCTCTTTTAACTTTCTCCACTGGTTTATCAAACAGAAATTGGCAGTGATCACATTTTCTATTTCTTTGATATTCAAAATGGATCTTTTAAAAAACGTGGATTGACTAACAGACCAAAAGGGACAGAGTTGATCAGAATTTTTTTTTAAGACAGCTGTTCATCAACAATTGCAAGAAGGTTTCTGTCACCCTGGTGCCTTTTGTAAATTTGGTTCTTTCTCTTCCAGGGAAGAAAACAGAATTATTAAAGTCCTATTAAAGTAGAAATGGCATCAGGAAATACTATCTTTTAATACTATATCAAAGACCACCTCCAACAAAATAAGTTAGCTTTAAACTGCCAGAAATATCACCTACCTTCCTCACATAGCAGCACCTTTTATGGTTAAGGTGGCACAATCTACAGATACAGAGATGACTATAAGAGTGTTGGGGTGATATCCTGCTTTTTCCAGCTGTTGGCCAATTCCTCTTTCCTCCCAAAGATGGAAAGAGGAAGCGAGAAGCTCCAAATATGTCTCTTTTCTCACTAGTGGAATAGTTTTATCTAGCTGAATTTCCTAAAATTTTTCAAAGACATTTTGGCCTTTGACAACAAAGGAAGGCCCACAGGCAGATAAAAAGAATCTGAATTTATTCCTGAGTGCAGATTCCCCGAGGCCTCTCTGCTTGCAGAAAATATTTCTAAACATCCAAACAAACGGACAAGTCTCTGAGAAATAGGGCAGTGATGAGTGTCCGAATAGCAGCAGGTCTAGTCGAGCATGGCTTACGAATATTATTTAGCATTTTTATCTTCAGTGGTCGGAATCTGAGAAGGCCTGATGTAAAATAAAATGAAGTTAAATATTGTTGGAACTGCCTGGCTTTCAGAGCTCTTTAAGTATCTTATTTTTCAGAAGAAAAAATAACACAAAGAGGTGGTGACCTGGCCGATGCCACAGTGTTGGACCTTGCGAAGGCAAAGATTGCAAGGACTTGGAGGAAATATGATGTGGTAGAAAGATCACGAGTGATGTGTTCAGGCAAACCCCGGCTCCAATTCCATTTTCCACTTCCAAGTTTATGTTGGAGAAGGCTCTTAACGTACCTAACCCCTGTTACCATTTTCACATTTTTCAGAGTGAGGCATAATACCTGTTTATGGATTAAATAAAATAGTGTACAAATGCCTAGCACACAGCAGAAGTATTGTGAACACAGGTTATCTTTTTTCTTTCCCCGATCAAGCATTCTCTGAACTACGTACACTTATAAGTGATCCCATGAAGGGTAGTGAATAAAGGGGGAATGTATACTGACATGTATTTTTTAAAATCTCTGACCTAGAAAGTTCTTACTTTCAAAGCAATAGGCGGCAGTGACTCATTACTATAAGCACTCAAAACGCAGGGGAAGGATGGGGGTGGGGGGCTCCTATTAAAGCAAAACATAGAACACAGACAATTAAAAAGACACACATACATGTTTTACACACACTTATTAAAGCATATTCATAGGTGTAACTAGATAAGAGAGTTCAGTCATAACCGATTCTACTCTCTTCTGACTCATAAGCAGCATTAAGTAACTTCCGGTACTTTCCTGAAATGAGTTCTGTTTCTGCCCACCCCAGCAGCCTTCAGCCTGAGAACCTGGCTCTACTTCCGAAGTTGAGTCACTGCTTTTATTTTAAAGGCTCTTTCTGCCAACAGGTTTCTCCATCCAATTTCAGAAAAGAAAGATTCACAAAATCAGAATGTCCCATTTGAGCAGTATCTTGTTTTCCTGGAGCAAGTTTAATGTCATCATACATTTCAAATTGACCTCAAAGAAATAAAGACGCGATTTTGAGAAGTCACATCCTCAAAGAAAATTAGTACAAAATCCAAACTAAAAGAAAAATACCAACGTTTCATCGCTTCTCGCAGTTGAATTCAACTGCAATTTCTGATGTGCAGAAGGAAGTGGTGATTCATCTCAGCACCTAATGGGCCCCCAAGTGCTAAATTTGTCTCGCTTTGCTTGATCACAGACTCCAAAGGGACCTGAGAGATGTCGATGAACAATGTGGAGACCTGAAATGCTTTTGATTCCCTTTAGTCTTCTCAATTAGAATATACAAGCTTTTATTAATTTAATGGACTGCAAATTGAAAGAAAAGATAGTTTTCTTAATTAAAAATAATTTATAAATTCATATAGAATTAAGCAATAGACATTATCACTTAGCATTCACACATGTGTATCCTGGAAGCATTAGAGTTAACACCCACAAAGCGTGCTTACCCAAGGTGCTTGATCGTGCTGGAAGGAAGGATGGGGCTGATGGAGATGCTTCCCCCTTGAGAGGCAGTTCATAAGGCTCCTAAGTAGGTCCTGCTGTGTGAAGCATCAGTTGACCGTAGCAGCAACCAACACATTCTTACACTGACTTTCCCTCCCTCCCTGACTGACTTCCTGTGTTACTTATCTATTGCTACGTAACAAATTAC
The DNA here is from genome assembly GCF_041296265.1 of Equus caballus. Classification (NCBI taxonomy): domain Eukaryota; kingdom Metazoa; phylum Chordata; class Mammalia; order Perissodactyla; family Equidae; genus Equus; species Equus caballus. The sequence goes on from NC_091685.1 coordinate 112,656,328, forward strand.
CTCAAAACTTAGTGACTTAAAGCAACAAATGTTTATTCTCATAGTTTCTGTGGTCAAGAAATCAGAAGCAGCTTCAGCTTGGTGGTTCTGGCTCAAGGTCTCTGATGAGGATGCAGTTCAAATGTCAGCCAGGGCTGCATTATTCAGAACGCTTGCCTGGGGCTGGAGCATCCACATCTAAACTTATTCATGTGGTGTGAGCAGGAGCACTCAGTTCCTCACGACGGGGACTGCTGCTCACCTCCTGGCAGCCGGGTTTCCCCAGAGTGAGTAAGCCAAGAGCGAGGACAAGGAAGAATGCAAGCAGGAAGCCCCAGTGTCTTTTATGACCTAGTTCTGGAAGGGACGTACCATCACTCCTGCTGTGTGCTCTCCATGACATAGATCAACCCTAGTGCAATGTTCACACAAGAGTGTGAACACCAAGAGGTGGGGGCCATCTTGGAGGTTGGCCACCACACTTCTTCTACCCCTCATTTGTGATCCCTGGAGTCACTTCCAATAGACTGCAGTACAAAAGCCTTTATCTCAGGCTCTGCCCTTGAGGGGAAACTGTGCTAAGACAAGGAATAATTTTTTCCATGTAGTTTTTTCAGTGAGGTGTATCTGTATGTGCAGGTGTTGATACAGAAAGATTTCCAAACTAGGTTATTAAGTGCAAAAAGAAAAATGCAGAACTGTTCAGATATATACATGCAACTGAAAGAAAATGAAAGAAATTTAATAATAGCTAATAGTGATTACTTTGGGGGAGAAGATGAGGAAAGAAGACGTTAACTTTCATTTTATTATTCTCAGCATTGTTTGAATATTTGAAACACATTTATATATTCCTTTAAAAAATAACTTGATTGTTTTGGGTGATGAGATTGTGGGTAGTTTTAAGTTTCTCTACAATTTTATGTATTAAAAGTATAATAGTGCTTTTAAAAACAATAATTGTAACAGAGAAACACTCTTCTCTCAGGAACTGTAGAAAATGCTCAAGAGAAAGCTCAATTTAAACAATACAAAGGGCCCTGTGTTCAGTCTCTACAGGCAGTGAGCCGTGGTGTTAACCCAATTATTTCACACAAGAAGAGAAGTAGAGAGGCATTCCATTTCGATGAGGAATCCATGCCCAAAGACACAGCACATTTCTTGTCATTGTGCTGGTTGTCCATTCTCTTAACACTATAATAAAATACATGGAAGAATCATGTGGAACCATGCCGCAGAATTTTTCTCTTGTCCTCTGTCACTTTTCGTATGTTTCAATTTAAGGTAAAGTCCTTTAACAATATGGCACCAAGATAACGCAAATTCCTACATGAAGCAATTGACAGTTGGTTCCTACTATTTTCTCAAAGAACAGGTAAAAGTTTCCTTGGAAATGACAGGCAGCATTGTCTTGTAAAGCGGGTGATAAAGTGAAGACTGACTTCCTGCATCCTCAGTATCTTCCTAGAGGAATTTCCCCCGAGTTAGATCCAGTGAAACAGGAGTCAAATAACCAGAAGATTCCTAGAATCATTGGGCCTCTCCTGGAAATCCCACCACTGTGGAGTTAAGCTGTTGTGGATAGCTGCCACGGGTAGCATCAAACTGCGGTTGGGACCAGGATGGATCTGGATTATGTCTCCAGATCTCTCTTGCCAACTAGATGCATAGGTCCAACAGGCAATTCACAAATCTTGCATACTGTGATCCCGCATTTTAATCTTGACTTTTTAAAAGCTTCACCTGTCCACTTATGGCAAGATTTTATTATCGTAAGTAAAAGACATCTCTTACAGCTCAGATGATCTCATAATAATGGTAACTTTTGTTTAAACCAGTTAAGAATTTATATTAATTTATTAAAGAATTTGAGTAGTCTACTTCATTTAAGTATAGTTGTAAAGAATGTAAGAGACAGACCAAAAAGCCTACAATACTTTCCCACATCATTTCTTTTTCTAAATAAGAATAAAGCAGGGGCTGGCCCCCTCACCTAGTGGTTAAGTTTAGCATACTCCACTTCAGCGGCTTGCGTTAGTGGGTTTGGATCCCAGGTGTGGACCTACACCACTTATCAGCCATGCTGTGGTGGTGACCCACATGTAAAATAAAGGAAGACTGGCAACAGATGTTAGCTCAGGGTTAATCTTCCTCAACAAAAAAGAAGAAGAAGAAGAAAGCAAATTTTAGAAAATAAATATCTTTCCTGATTACAGGAACATTTCTCAATACACAAGTTAATTTGCTACAATTTTAATTGCAAATCCAAGTGTGCTTGCCAAGTTTTCCATGTTGCAGTGAGGAACAGGGACATCTGTGGTTCAAGCACTGTGTCCTTTGGGTGCTCTGGACCACAATCACAGTACTGTTTCCATTCTGACACATAGGACACTAGCAAGACTCCTTATTATAGCCAGTGTTAGAGCCTGCTAATATCTGGAGTGCTAATTTCAGTCAGTAGATTGGTTGATATCTGTTATATGCCATCACTTTCCAATCCTCCAGTACAAATCTCATTAATGTTATAAGGTTCAAAATATGATGTAAGTACAAAAAAAGTTGATTTTTTTTTTCCATAAACTACCTAACTTCCCCTACAAGTTTTGTCCCCTTAAAAAGAATCATGAGTGCTGGCCCGGTGACGCAGCGGTTGAGTTCGCATGTTCCGCTTCCTTGCGGCCCAGGGTTCACCAGTTAGGGTCCCAGGTGCAGACATGGCACCGTTTGGCAAAAGCCATGCTGTGGTAGACATCTCATGTATAAAGTAGAGGAAGATGGGCATGGATGTTAGCTCAGGGCCAGTCTTCCTCAGCAAAAAGAGGACGATTGGCAGCAGATGTTAGCTCAGGGCTAATCTTCCTCAAAAAAAAAAAAAATGGGTTGGGGGGAATGGGAGTGAAGGGGAAAGGAATTGGGTGAAGGTGGATAAGGTATAAACTTCCAGTTATAAGGTAAATACTTTCAGGAGATATAATGTTCAGCATGATGACTATGGTTAATAATAGTGTATCGTATATTTGAAAGTTGTTGTGAGAGTTGATCTTAAAATTCTCATCACAAGAAAAAAAATGTAACTATGTGAAGTGGTGGATGTTACCTAAACTTACGGTGGTAATCGGTTCACAAATCAAATCATTGTGTTGTGTGCCTTAAACTTATACAATGCGATATGTCAATTATATCTCAAAAAAACTGAGGGACAAAATCATGAGTCCACCACCATATTCCTCTGAACAGCCCTTTGAAAGAAGCTCTGTCTACTCAGACTAATACATATTGCTTGGATTTTCATCTTTGCTTGCTTATGGCAACTTTGCCCATACAGTGTGTGGGTTTAAGAAAGCACAGAACACCGTGGATAGCATGAATAAGGCTAAGTGTCACTAAAAATATCTTTGCTAGCAACAGAAAGATCAGTAACTATAAATTCAAATTCTATGCAAACTCAATTCCTTTTACTCATTTACTCTTAACTCCTTTTAATCAAATTGGACTGAGAGATAAATATTAAGTAAATATGCAAATTTACATAACAAGTTTTCTCAGTTTTGTCTTCTGTAGTGAAAAGCCGTGAACCACAGAGAGGGCATCTTCCTCTTTTTCTGTCCCCTCTCTCCAGTTTGGGTGGGAGGGACACTGCATTTTTCATGACAACCATGCATATTCCACTCTTGACCCAATTGATTATTTTCGTTATCACCAAAAAATATAACCATAAAACCCCTCTACACCACTTCAAGTTTTTTGTTCTGCAAATAAAAGTGGAAGGAAATTGTTTGAGTTCCCTATTTGCTCATGACTTAGATTTGGTCTTTGGAAAACCTTCCCAAAGATTCTTGTATCTTCAAGGATGTGGCAGCCCATAAACTGTAGATATCAGCCTTCACTGAAAGTTCTTTCTTAGACACACAGAGTAGTTAGAGTACTTACACCTGGTTTTGTCCAGGGAAATAGTAATAAAAAAAAAAAAGTCCTGGAAATTCACTTGAAGATATCAATACAAATGTAAATAACAAGGAAAAAAATATCTTCTTAGCCACATTCCAAAAGTTTCCCCTTGGGGGAGGTTCCGTTTTGGAGTTAATGCTTTGACAAGCCTGTTTGGAGCTTCCAGGGCTGTAGGTTGGCTAACACTGGAGACGGTTGGAGAGGGTTGAGAGAGAGCGCTACCATTGTGCTTCGAAGAATGTGGGGAGAGATCTGAGACTTCACGAGGGAAGGGTGGCTAGAGGGAGCCCCAGAAGCCGGCAATCAAGAAGAGAGACCGAGAAAAATTTAATGTGGCTCTGGAGTGAAATACTGTGTGTAGTGTGATGCAAGTTCTTTCAAAGACTCCTCTACAAGATCAGTAGTAAATTTACATTGCCCACTCAAGCTTTGTAGGGAAGAATTCCTTTTGGGGGAAACTGAAGAAGCACAGAATCCAGCTTCAAAGCTGGTATGAGGCAAGAGCAGCTGTCCACAGAACAGACTACCTATGAGATGACAAAGGATTTCAGCGACAGGATTTTTGATGAGGATCAAGGCTGCCCTAGGGAGAGAAGCCCAAGGCGTCCTGCCCTACATACCGATCTATATCATCCTCTGGGAAGCATAGGACTTCCTGACCTGATCCAACCTGATTTCTAGCCAAAGTTATAGGACCACCCAATAAACAGACCCCACCTGCACTGATACCATTTTAACAATTTTTTTCATGATCCTTTTTTGTCTTGTAAAGAAATAACTCATATATCTATGCCTTATAAATTTAGCCCTGTCCTCAACCCATTGCAGCTCTTCACTGCCCATGGGTCCTGTCCCCATGCCTGCAGCTCTTTACTGCCCATGGTTCCTGTCCCCATGCTACTCCGTCCTATTCTCTGAATAAAAGAGCACTACTGCCAGACCTTGAGAGTCCAAGAAATCCTTCTTTAGACTCCTCCGCTTGCCGAGCCCGCATCATTTCCAAGCTAAAGAATCACTTCCTTATCTAAGTGAGACCCTGCATCTCTCATAGTTCATACGGAAAGAACAGAATGTTGGGTTTTCTGAGAAAAAGTCTTTATAGCATTTTGAAGAGACTACTTAGTGTGTACCACCCTGGGTTTGTCAGGGAAGAAGGACTTGAAGACAAGAATATATAAGCATGGTGCCTCAAATGTCTTAGACCTCTAGAATTGTAAATTTCATAAACCAGTTGGTTTAGGTTGGTTTCGTCTGGATTTCTGTCACTTGCAATAAAAAATCTCCTGCCTTTCACGCAAACAGCAATTCTGGTTAGCATCAGAAGATCAGTCAAGACAAGCAGGGTGATAGGAACAAGAGAGCCCAGGTATAGTTAAAGAGAAAGAATCTGGTAGCTGAGGCAATTTGCCATCCTATCTTCCTGTGTATGATCGGTATCCACACTCTAATTTCAGCACTAGGTTTGGCCCAGAGGAAGAAATCAAAGGGCTCTTCAATAAGAGAAACTTTCTATATCAAACTTCAGCCATTCCTTGGCTGTTGAGGAGCTAGTCAGCTGCCAAGTTGGATGTGGAGGATTAGTTATGGAGAAAGTTCTTTATGGCTGGGATTGCCTTGGATGAGAAGGAAAGAAGTGAGTATTCCACATCAAAGTACACAACGAATTACTAAAGTGACTTGTGGTCTAGAGATCTGGGCCTCACTCCTGAACTAACATTGATCTCTCCTCCTTGGCCGTGCTTCAGCCAGTTTTTCCCACCTAGATGCACCTACTTCTCATTCACTACCCTGGTTGCAGCCACCTACTCCATCTTTGACCCTGTTAGCCAAGTCCTTCCTCTCATGTGGCTCCCTGGAGATTGCCTGAATCTTTTACCCATCGGGCTGACCATGCCTCCCTACCTAGCTGTGTTTGTGGTTGTGGGTTTGGACTCCTGCTATCTGTTCCCGTCTGACACAGGCCTGTAATGGCCTCATAGGTTTTATCAGGGCACCAACTTTGGCACTTTTGGGCTTTTGATCTCATTTGCTACTGTGAAAGTCCCACATGGAGGCTTGTGGGTGGCAATAACTGAATGCTTCAGTCCAGAGCAAAGTATAAGGGCAGAAGGAAGACACAGCATGGAAGAGAGTGGAAAAGCAAAATTAAAGAGGTTTAATAATATTGATTTTTACTTTCTCTCCATTTTTTAAAAATCTCTGTTGTGCTTTATTCTATTTCCCAAAATTAGTGGAAGAGTTCTAGTCATGATTCACCAGGGGTTCTGGGTGAGTTGCCATGCTGGTTTCTACTCTTTGACGTCTGGCCCTTTGGGGCCTGAGTGAAAGGAGGTCAATCAGACAGCAGAATACCAGGTTAGTACTAAAACTTGCTTCAACTCCCAAACTTCCATTTGTTTTCTGTAACTCCTTGCAGTCTGGCCTTCGCCTCAACCCTCCAACAAAACAGGTCTTGTCAAGGTCGCCAAATAAACTCTACTTTTTGAAACCCAGTGGGAAATTCTCAAGCAGCTAATTTGACTTGTCAGGAGCATTTGCACAGCAGGTCTCTTTCCTCCTGGATCTGTTTCTGTCGCTTGGCTTCCAGGGCACCACACGCTCTGATCATCCTCCTAAGTAGGTGTTCTTCCGAGTCTTTTCTTCTGATTCCTCCTCTTCTCCATTCTTTTAACATTGGAGCACCCTGGGGCTCCATCACTGAGTCTTTTCTTTTCTCCACTCACTCACTGTGTTGGTGATGTCTCCTCTAGTCTCAGGGCTTTAAGCACCATCTATAGGCAAATGCTTCCCAAATCAGTATATCCCACCGGGACTCCCCTGCTTAACTCCCGGCTAATATGTACACCCACCTACTCACTGGCTCTACTTGGATGCCTAACTTGCATCTTAACTGTAACATATCACAAACTGAATTCTCGGTCTTCCTCTTTCAACCTCCAACCTCCTTCTCACACAAGCTTCCTCACCTCAGGAAAGGGCAACAGAATCCATCCACTCAGTTGCTCACGGCAGAATCCTTGAGGTCGTCCTTGAATCCTCTTTGTCTGATACCTCACATCCATTTCACCAGTGAATCCCATGGGGTCTGACTTCAGATTACACTCTACCAACACTACCCTGGTCTAAGACAGCAGAATCTTTTGTCCTAAGTAGCCTCCTAACTGGTCTCTGGTTTGTACCTTTATTCCCTTAGCAACTAGAAAGCGTCTTTTGAAAACAAAGTCAGATTATGTTATTCCCCTGCTCAAAACTATCCGGTGTCTTTCAGTGTCCTACAGAGCACAAGTCAGTGGCTTTTTAAAGGCCCAGAAGCCCCATATAATCTTCCCCTTTTTACTCCTCTGACCTCTACTCTTCTCTCCCTTCAGCACACTCCCTGCCCAGGGCCTTTGCTCTTGCTGGTCCCTCTGCCTGGAACACTCTCCTCCAGACATCCACAGGCTCCCTTCCTCACCTCCTCTGTATCTTGGCTTCAATATCACCTTGCCGTTGGGGCCTTCTCCGATTACGAATCCCAAACCCCTGCCCATTCTAGGTTTTATGTTTCTGCCTATCATTTACCACCCGCTGACATATTCACTGTGTTACTTGTCTGTTACTGTTCTCCCTCTCCGTTTAATCTTATGTTCCACCAGGACATGAAATTTTGTTTTATTCACTTCTGGTCCCCACTTGGAACAGTGCCTGACACAGAACAGGTGCTCAGTGGAAACTGGCTGAGTGAATGAATGAACGAATGACAAGGAATAAATTGGTATTTCTACTCTATGACTTTTCCCCTCCCCCCAAAGAGAGAAATTTCATTAATAATGCTACTCTGTAGGCAGTTTTAATGACACGGTTTTTTCCCCACTCATTTGTATGCATCATGGTTTTACTTTGCATGTTTCAAGACATTTAAGTATTTAAAATAAACATGGCTGATGAGGAAAAAGAGCTGATGAGAGCAAAGTTTTCCAGAATATTAAATATAAACAAAAAAAAATTTTAAATATACAATGATTGTAAAAGATTTTGGGAAAGATCACATTTAGGGGATATAAATGTCAAAGCAAACATTTAAAAAATTTTAAACAGGTAGATTAGACGTGTTTTTAAAAATTGAAGCCAGACGGCAAATTTGCGTTCCTGTCGTTGATCTGCCATGAAATCTTTAGATTATAGATGATATAGTAATTCGGAGCCAAGAGAGTCTCTACTTTAGTGGAGAAATCCTGTACTTCATCTGCATTATACCAATTGCAAAAGTTCTGAGACAATTACAGTGACATTCACTAGCCTCTGACCGACTTTAACAAAGTGTGATAATATGTCTGAAATGCTCACCATTTTTCTGATAAAACATTAACGATATGTAAGCCAAGGCTTTGAGCAAAGGGAAAGTTCAGTATTAAGTGGGGAAATTCCATTAAAGTATCATTTTAATCAATGGAGACATGAAGTCTTACTTTGTTGTATTAAAATTAGTTAAGGGGGTATATTTTGTCAACAATTTACCTATCCATGAATTAAACCAATCTGAGATTTTCAAATATGATTTTGTAAAATGCAGCCTAGAGATTTTTTCTTTCACAAAAGGAGCATTTCAGATTATCCTCAAAGGACTAGTTTTCAATAATTTGAGATTGATGCTGGCAATCCCAGAGGCTGAGATGGTTGAATGTAGGTTTAGGTTTGCTAATAATGACTAGGAACAGAGAGGGGAAGATGTCAGATAAACCAGAGGGTGACATCCTCAAATGTCCTGGTTCCTTTTGACTGCCAGATCTGTTGCGGGGTTATACCGTCTACCAACCTCAGAGGCTCCCAAGAACTCAAAATACTCCAGAAACAGATGAGGCAGTGTCCTACTTCCCCTTGTTTACTTCCATTGTCTCACCCTTGGCCTACCCTCCTATCACCTTTTCCTTCCCTGTCTCACTGGAGTCATAGCCTTCCAGAAGCACTCTTAGTTAAACAGACACGCAAGCATTTTATACATGGCAACCCCCTCACACACACATGTGCATACACACAAACATCCTATCCTATGTTTATATATATACATTTTATACTACATTTATATATGGTGCTTCTATAATCATCAATACCAACAAACGAGTTTATAGATCTTAAGACCAACATTGACAAAAGCTGAAAAATGAAATGTTAAATCAACATATATTATAATTTTGTCAATTTTACCTCCGTAAAGCTGGAAAAAAATAAAATAAAGTACAAATTTTTCAGATTGAGGAATCAATCAATCAACATAAGATTTTTAAATTATATACAATTTATTAATGCCAAATCATTGAAGAAATGTTACTATACGCTAGGACATGAAAATAAATGAGACACTATAATCTGCTTGAGAATATTAATTGTTGAAATTATTTTTTTATGAAAGGTTTAAACTTCCTTTATCTTATGAATTTGGTTAATAGGATTTTTTTTCCTCTTTTTCCTTTGAATGTCTCCCCTGTCTCCCGGAAATTGTAGAAATTTATGTTCTACTCAATCTACTTACGTTAGGAGCTTTTTAGAATATAGTTTGTGAAAGAAAGGGGAGACTCACAGGGGGAAGTTTACATGTGAGTATGTGTGTTTCCCTGAAGCCACATTTGGGGCAGCTTCTCAGCTCAGCACGGGCTGAATACCAATTCTGTGTCATTGTCCTTGTTCTATGAGAACTATACCCCAAATGAACATCCTCACCCCTCAAAGGAAGTATAGACAGATATTTTCATATCTAACCATCAGGCTCATTTCTCACGTCAGGTTTTTATAAAATTGCTTGCATTTTAATTGCCCAAATTAAAGGGTTAGAACATAGTCATAATAAAAAAGTTTCCCACAAAATCATCAGTCATTCTTAACTTTTTCATTCCTCAGAATGGGAGTTTGGCAGCCTTGTCTAAGTCTCCAAAGTTCTAGAACTGTCCTTGATACATGAACTAGTATATGTATAGCTTAAGTAGATTATGTTCATTTCTGTCGTCTAAATGTCTTCTGTTCCTTGAAACTCTTTATAACCACTTTTGAGTGTTTTCCACACGGTGGCCAATTTCGAAAGACCTTTTCTTTTTAAATGCTTTTTTTAGAGGAAGCATAAATGTAATAGCCATCAAAATTCTCTGTCTCTGCAAAGGATTGAATTCAGAGAGTTAAGTGAAGTACTTCATCCAGAAAGTGCTGCTATGATGTGGACTAAATGAAATGAAAGCAATGAGATACAATGAGAAAACTCCAGCCCCAAAGAAGTCTTATAAATGCTTACTAGTTAAGTCTTTAAACTATGAGTCATGGCCCATGATTAGTGAAGTATTCCTCCTCAGTTTTCAGTAACCATGAAGGTAGTTTTTATAAAAGTAGTTTTTACCCTACCCGTAGTGATAGCTAGAAAAGATAAACTCCTACACAACGTGGTGGTGGGGGCTGCGGGGGAGGAGGTTACGATCTGTGTGGGAAGCTGTAGGTTGTCAGGGACGCTTCATGGTCCAAGATGGGTGCCCACTCATCTAGCTTTAGTAGTTACCAGCTACTTCTTAGTTGCTTGGTTGGTCTGTTCTATGCTCTCTCCCTCCCTGCCTCCTTCTCACTCTCTCTCCAATACAATACATAGGTTCAAAATACAGCTTGTAGTTCTTATTAAAACGACACACACTTATATCAAATTGCACCAGCAAATGGAATAAATTATTAAGATCTTTGTTTTTCAAGGTATGCTTTTTGGGGGCGGGGGGAGGGGTGGGGGAAGGATGAGGAAGGTTGGCCCTGAGCTAACATCTGTTGCCAACCTTCCTCTTTTTTTTTCTTCCCAAAGCCCCAGTACATAGTTGTATAACCTAGTTGTAAGTCCTTCTAGTTCTTCTGTGTGGGACACCACCCCAGCATGGCTTTATGAGCAGTGTGTAGGTCTGCACCCAGGATCCAAACTGGTGAACCCTGGGCCACTCAAGCAGAGTGCATGAACTTAACCACTATGCCACCAGGCTGGCCCCAAATTATTAAGATCTTATTCACACATATTTTATCATTCAAGCCATGTGTTCCTGTAAGTGTCTTATTGAGTTGTTCCATTGAAAAATAAAGATGTTGTGTCATTCAATATATCAAATTCAGCATGTCATTTAAATTCTCCAAGGTGTTGGGTCACACTGTTCACAGTTTGTAGTTCATAGTTATTTTCACCAAGAAAATAGCTTCTATCTTTATATCATTTAATTTAAGATTTATGGCACAAAATTACCTTAGTAGAGAATGCACTCCCCCACAGAAGTGCTTACCAAACAGGAATTGATATTCTGAATTTCTTTTTTTTCTCATAAAATGGAGTGAATTAACTTTCAAATCTGTATACAAAATTTTTTAATTAGATTTATTTTATCAAAGACTAAACGACCTCAAAGTTCCATATTATACATGTTTTGTATAATATGTTTATATTGTTTATATGTATATCTCTGTCTGTGTATAGACCTGCGTATGTGTATAAACACACACTTATGCTCATATATTGAAAGGTAAATGAAATGAAAAATAAAACGAAGTCACAGCAACACATTACATTTTCACAACCTCTCTGTTATTTTTACAATCCTACCACCACCTAAAAAGGTCTCTGGTGGGCAACGCTAATCTGAAAATCCATAGTTTCCCTGACAAGCTTTGCAATGAGGTGAAGGCATGCCTCTGCAGCACTTTAGGAGCTCTTCTGCTCCTCACTAATACGGGCATTAAACCAAGTGCCATCCTTTCTTCCCCAGTCTCAACCGCCTCTCACCACAACCTGAGGAGGGGCTTCCTCTTTATCCACAATTTTGGTACAAGCTTCCTGGACCTAATTAGCTCCTCTCAAATTATCACCCCAGTTATTTCTGAGAGCCCAGGGGAACCACATCATATAGCCTCCAGGACAAAGGCCTCAGGTTTTCAGGTTCCAGCAGAACTGTCTATAGTCACTCAACTGCTGTGTAAGCTGACCCTCGCAACTTGCAGTCCTCTGAGAACACCGCCTTCCAGTGTGACTCTGCCAGTGCTCCCTTGATGGCCTTGGGGAGTATCACTGTTCTACCTAATTTCCATAGCACGGCTAACATCAGGATTTTTATCAAGAATCTCCTGAAGGATTGAAGATAACAGATACACAACCCAGAAAGTAGCTCACAATTGTTATTAGAGAGCCAAAGATAGCCCTTTATAACTCCGGGTAGCCCGAGCTCGAGGACAGCGTATCCTCCGACTCATGGGAAGCTTCATAAATCCACACCTTAGGGTCCAGGCTCCACTGAGAGGAAATGTTCTCTGCTGCCCATGCTGCTTGACAGAAAGCCCGCTGCATTCTGGGTACTTCATATGCAGCTTCTTCAATCCTCACAACAACTCTATGATAATGACAACAGTAATAACAACCACCATAACAATCCTCTTCACAGATAAGAAAAATAAGGCCCAAAGAGGCTAAAAGTCATCGTGCTCAAGATCACAAAGCCAAGATTTGAAAACCAAAAGTATCTGACTCTCTCATGTCAGGAATCTAAAGGCAACTAAAGCTCTGGTGCTGTTCAGAGCACTAACTTCAAACATGATTTAATGAAATTCTGACAGATTCTTGGGAGAATGAGATGAAGGACAAGTGGCCATGAGGAAGGAGCCAGGCAAAGGAGAGCAGCAGCTCCTACTCAGGGGAGGCTAGGAGGAACAGCTGACTCTGACATAGCACCTACTATGCTGGCCCTCCAATCTTTAGCGGTGTTAGAGTTTATGCACTCAGAGTCCAAAGGAAAAGATGGTCTTCCAGCAGCACAACTGCCACAGCTCCTCACCTTGCACAGGAATCCCAACAGATCCTAACACTGCATGCTCAATATCATGTGCAGTAGGGAGGAAAAGAGAGAGAGATGATGTTATTCCTATTGTCCTTTGGGAGGTTTCCTTCCTATTCCAAAGACAATCCATATCTTACACGTATGCATCAGTTAAGCCATGAGTCATCTGATGTCTTGGACTATGAAGGTAAATATATATATATATATATATATATATATATATATATACACACACACACAGCTTGCAGTTACAATACTGTCTTGTAGAGTTGTGGAGAGTTATGTGGCCATCATAGAGCCAAAAACCACAACCTAGGACCCAAAAGCCAAGGCTACTCATCAGTGAGCCTGGCAAAATGCAAGTTCTACTCCTCAAAAGTATGGACCGCAATTTGTAGTTGCACCTGCTTGACATAATTAAAATCACTGCAGATGGTATAATTCTTTGCATTGTCATGTACATTTTACAACTACTCTAAGACTATAGCAATTTTAATAGCCCATTAATTCCTTGTATCTGCTGTCTCAAATTATTTGATGCAACAGCTTCGTCTTTAGTCATAGCACTTACATTCAAGAATCTGCAAGCTCTCACCCACAACTACAGTGACAACAATTGCTGTAAAATGTATGAAGTGTGTGCTCAAATTGAAGTCTGAGCTGAGAAAGTGGAATGCCTTTATGAGATTTTGTTGCCTAAATCTCTAGCTAACAACATCATACCATATTTAAGGTGATTAATACAGGATGAGGATAGCACAGTTTTTCCCCAGTCAGGGTAGCAACATGATTACCAAAGATGTACAAATATTCTAAACAGCATATTTTAGCTCTACCCTCTAAGTATAACTAAACTTGACTTCGCAATCCTAAATTCTCAGACTGGCAGCTGGAGAGCACCTTTTAAACAGAGAATTTCCAGAGTTGCGCAAGCGTCACCAGCCAAGCAGCTGTTCTGTTGAGAGAACAGTGTCTGTATGTCCACTAGATTCTGCTCTACCTAAAACAACCTTCCCCTGGAAGTTACATTTTACTGAACTTTCCAGACTCTGACCCAATACAATTTAGAGCTTCTGTTCAACCGCACATTGTACGTGATCTTGAGTCATCCTTTAATTGGTCAAGATTACTAACAAATGGCAAATGAACACAATCCTATTCACTGAGGGAACTTCTCCAGGTCAGAGATTAACTATTGTTCTCAATCCACTCCCGTCTCTTTTTTTAAGTAATTTCCCATAAGTACACAATTATTTCATAGATTCATTCCAAATATTTTTAAGCCTATTTTATTGTAACTGCCACATTTATGTTTACCTTGATCTCTCTTCTTTTTGTCCAGCTTAGTTTTGCTGTCTACTATAACCATCACTGCAAAGAAACAGGAAGAATTTTCTGCCCAGGCCAAGACCTTGGCTCTCCAACATGTCTGCTCCATGCCTGTGATGATGTGGACCCGAAGAAAGGCCCTGGGATGGGATGGTTACACTGAGGGCCTTTGGCCTTTCCACCTTCTGCTGCTCATACTCAACAAGCCTATTCCTCACCTTACTCCCCACCTGAGGTTCTCCTAACGGTGGGGCAGGGACACACTGTCTAAATCTGTACAACCTTCCCCCCAGGCAGATACAGACCCCTTTTAGGAAGGAAAGAATCAAGTAAGATATTTTAGTGTCTCATCTCAAAGGGCTCTGGGTACAATGTTTCTTACTCCTGACCCTCATAGCTGATTCCAAGGTGTGATAACTGACTCGGACCCAGCTCGCTATCTGAATACGTTAGCTTGTTTACCCTTTGGCTTTTGTTCCTGAATTTCTCCAGTAACCTAATATCCTAATTCACAGTTTTAGCTGAGTTTTCTGTACCAACTGGCAAGTCAGAACTCCTGGCCTCCCACAGGGAGCGCCTGATGCCCACAGTGCACCACACAGCACGCTCGGAGTGCTGTCAGCTGAAGCTGAACGTATGCTGAGACATTTCCCGTTAAGTTCTAGCAAATACTAGAACAGTTGCTTTCTGATTTCCTCTTGTTTTGGAACTACTTGCTAACTGGAGGGTATTATGTATATTTGTAAAAAATTATCTACTAACTGTAAATTCTGTTTGCTCGAAGCATTACCTCACTTTGTTTTTCCCCATTCAGCCTCTTAGTCTGGGTACATTCCTCAGGCATGACTTTGTCACTATGTCCAGAAAAAAGCATGGCCAGCGCCCCATGTGACAATGCAAATGATTCTCACACTCCCAGGCTCCTTGACTTCTACTGATCACCCCTAGAAGAGTTTGCTTAGGTAATGAGGTGGAGACATTTTTCTTTGGAAGATTTTTAGGTTTCTTTGTAAGAAAAGCAATCAGAGTGCAAAAAGAGCTCAGCTTTCCAAGGAGCACGGGCTACCGCTGTCTTTGTGAGCAAGTGAGGATGAGAGGACAGGCAGAGGCAGGTCCCTGGAGTCACGCCCTCAGCAGGCAGAGCAGCACAGCTTTGAGAGTGACAGGAAGAGAGGTGCCTGGGGGGCAGTGGGTTTGGCAGACTGGCTTCTGAACAAGGCAAGAAGGGCTCCAGACCTGCGTGAGGGATTACAGAGCAAACGATGGAGGATTGTTAGTGTTTTTTGGTTTATTTCTCTTGAAAGTGGGGCTGTGAGCTGTGAATTGGATGCCCTTTCATGTTTTTCAAAGGACAAAAATAAACTAGAATTAAATTTGAATATTAAACAGCTCTTGTACATTTTGTAGTAGCTGATAAAGCATTCTATCAGTCTTTGCTGTGTAGCAAATCACTCTAAAACAACCAATTATTTAGCTCACAATTCCGTGGATTGCCAATTTGGGCTGGTCTCAGGGAGGCATTTCTAGTCTCAACGGGACTGACATATATGTTTCCAGTTAGCAGCTGGCCAAGATAGGCAATTATGCTTTAGGGGGTTGGTTAGCCATTAACTAGGAGGAGGGCGGGGGAAGAGCACCTGGGACGGACACAGGTCTCTCCTCTTGATGGAAAAAACTGTAAAATCACATTGCTTCTCCTATCAATAGAGGGTGGAGTCTATTTCTCCACTCCCTGAGTCTGGGCTGGCCTTGCAGGTTGCTTTGGCCAATATAATAAGGAAGCAGAGCTGTATCATTTCTGAGCCTAGACCTCAAGAGGCAAGTTTGCTTCTGCTCTCTTTCTTCAGAACTCTACCAGTTACCAATGAAACACTGATGAAATGGCATTGAGATCTGAATTACAATCTGAGGGTGAATGCATGGTTCAAAACTGGCTATTTCAAGTAGAGAACCAAACTTAACTCACTATTGCATTGCTTCAGTAACAAGGAAAATTCAATCTCTCTCTTGTGAAGTTATGAAGCTGTCATCAGTTTTCACCCAGCATCCACAAAGCAATAATTTTCCCGAGAAATGACAAGTATTTAGGTTGGTATCCTCCGTGCTTTGATTGTCACAGACTTAGTGCTCTGTTTCCTAACAGAGGCCAAATTCCTTATGGAGGTGGCTATCACTGTATGACTTGTAATCAAGCAAGCTTCGAACTACGGGCATAAGGTGCTTCTACTGTCAACTGGAGAAATTCACAGAGAACGTGCCTCTAAGCTCCTAAAGAGTAGACGTTGTGTCTTGTTATACTATAGCAGTGACATAAGACAGGATGGAAGCCTCAGAGCCTGAGAAAAACCAACAGCCAAATGAGAGGTTTGTGATGTGGTTCATGGACTCAGAGACATACACACCATGTAGAACGACCTCGCCACCTGAAAACAAGTGATCCAGAGTAGACAGTAACATTCTCATGGCTTCCCATTCCAATTGGAAGGCAACCACAACAGATCAATTGGGAAAAGTGACAGGAAGATTCTTGACAAAGGAGAAACCGGCCAGGTCCAAGTGGAATATGTATATAGCCAAGGATGTCTGAACAATCTTGATATTCACACATTGAGACGAAGTACGAAAAGTTGAGTTGGCAGTGGCCCTCCAGGAGCTGGACAAACGTGGGAGACCCAATTCCAGAAAATGCAGTAGACTTTGAGAGCTGGGAATAATGCCACAGCTTCTGAAGTCAGACCCAACAAACAAGAAGCTGGTGGTTCTCGAATCAGGTTCTAGATTCAGGTTCCCCAATTCTAATCAGCAAACGCCCTACCCACAATTTACTCTCCGACTCCATATCCTCCAGTCTGCCTGGACTTTAGTTCATGACTATGCTCACTAATTTGACTTCATCGGGATGCGATGGGTCACAAATAGGAGGTTACTTGCCCTTGGTTATTCACAAGCCCTGCCGTAGTTGGGCAATTAAAAGGCTACTTTCTTGGTAATGTCTGCTTCTTGATCTGTGTGCTGGTTACACAAGTATATTCAGTTTTTGAAGATTCATCAGGCTGTATACTTATAATACACGCACTATTTCTATGTATTATACATCAATAAAAAGCTTTTAAAAAAAGGGGATATGTCTTAAATCCTTCCAGCATTGAGGTTTGGACATAGCCCTGACTTTGCTTTGACTGTGTTGAGAAGGAATGTGTAGTCACAGCTTGTAACTGGCAGATGACATTTTTCAGACAAACCAATATTCCTTTTCCCATTACTTGTGGTCACAACCCTAGAAAGGTCGCATCCCTTTCCTCAACTCCTAGGAATGAAAGAAGGAATCCTCCAGACACTGCCGGCTGAACCTGGCACAGTCTCCTGAGAGACATGACACTGACCAGGGAAGAAGGAGAGGATGACGGTCCTGCTGGACTGTGAATGGAAGGACCCGGGGGAGGAAAATGAATATGGACTTCCTCGTTGCAGGAGATGATGTAGATTTTACTGGGGTGTCACCAGAAATACTCCATAATCACTCCTTGTGAGAAGAGCAGTCACAGAAGCAAAATGATTACATTTTCTGCAGAATCTTTGCAGTTAAATTTCCAACCCGTGGAATGTCAGATTCTATCCCTCCTCGGGGGCACAGAGCTTTGTGTCTTTGACTGAGACATCACATTTTGGCTCACTTGGGGCCTGGATAGATTCAGCAGAGGGGTTGGGCAGAGAGGTTAAAGTGAATGAAGAAAGGAATGGGGAAAGGGAAAATAGAAACAGTGAAATCTTTTAAGTTCAGCTTTGGATCCACTTCTCACCCCAACTGACCTTACAAATTTTTGGTTTATTTATGTAACAGTCATAATAATCACTGTGTGGGATAGCGGGAAAAGTATGTGTTTCTGAGACTCACAAGCCGGGGCCGAATCCCAGCTATTTTAATTACTGGCTGGGATAAGGCAGCTTAGACAGGAACTTCAGTTCTTGGCGGCACTGATACTGGATACTTACACCTACTCTTGTTCAGACTTCCACTTTTATTAGCTGGTGCCTGTGTTGAACCAGCTGTCAAATACTTTGAATATCAACTCTGCCTCTCTGAGCTTCATTTTTCCCATGAGAAATAGGAAGGTGGTGATACCTTACTTGCTAGTTCCTGTAAAGTATAAATGAGATAATGCAGCACTTCTCAAACTTTAAGGTTCGCTGGTGAGATTCCCTGTCATACCTGGAGACCTTGTTAAAATGCAGATTTTGATTCATTAAGTCTGAGGTGGGCCCTGAGATTCTGCATTTCTACCAAGTTTCCTGCGGCCCAAAGACTTCACCTTAAGTAGCAAAGAGATAATGTATGTAAAGCATTTGATACATAATAGTTGGTCAGAAATTATTTCTAGTCGTTATTCCCAACCATCACTATCATCAAACATGAATACGTGAATTGCTTCCATTTATGCTTAATCATGCAACACAACAATGATGATACGTTATTAAACTATCCATGGTAATTTTTATTGTAAACTTGGTTTAATTTCATCAGTGGGCTCTGTCCATGTGTTTACATGGCTCATTTATTCACAATCTTTAAAAACCAGAGAAAATGACAATGAAAGTCTCTTGAATTTATGACATTATTTTTTATTCTCTTCATTTTAATAGATAAAGGAGAGACTATAACTTACCAGACTGGGTGAGGGAGTTCTTAGTTTCACCCAATCAGAAATATTACCGCCAATAGTAAAACTTGTTAGCTTCATCCAAAATATTATGCCTAATAATGATAGCCATTATTATGTGTATAGCAAAGAAAAAAATTGGAGAAATATGCACTAAATTTTCTGAAGATGGTTGCCAGCTTTGGAAACCACAGCCTAATATCAGAAGTTGCTTCTCTATATTTTTCTCTTTGCGTATAAAATAGTTTTATACTCAAACTTTGCATAATTCCTACGTTTGACATTTGTAATTAAAGGAAAAATCATTATTATTTTGCATCCTTGGCTACTCTTTACTTCCCGGAACCCTAGCATCTTTGTAAAATAGAGAAAACTTTCTTAAGTGGGAAGTACTTCCCCTTACTGTCAAATGTTTTTACAGAACGGGAAAGGACATGATGAGAACAGTTTTTCCTAAGGCCTAGTTACCTCTTGGCAGTAAATTAGGCACTCAAAAGTAGATAACCTTTTAATTGTGCTGGAGTCCAACTCTTCCAGGTCTTTGATACTTTAAGAGCTGAAAGAGTTAATATAATTCCATGAGTAGAATCAACTCAGGGGAAACACTGTAGAACAATGTAAGAGTCATATTTTTGCAATATTTTTTCTCAACTATACAAGAGAACTTAAAAACCATAAAACCAATCAAAATGGAAATGTACTGTTTGCTCTTTGGGGTGACACCAAATTATAGAATCTTTGACCCAGACAGGATTTTTAGG
Source organism: Equus caballus (assembly GCF_041296265.1). Taxonomy (NCBI): domain Eukaryota; kingdom Metazoa; phylum Chordata; class Mammalia; order Perissodactyla; family Equidae; genus Equus; species Equus caballus. The sequence continues at coordinate 112,675,813 of NC_091685.1, forward strand.
CATGATCTGTCCCAATCTCATTTTTATATTAAGGAACAGGAGCCTTCAGGGTTTAAATGAATCTGATTTGTAATGAAGCTGTTAAAACCAAGGCCACTGGAGAATAATGCATTGGTTTAAATTAAACTTTTATTAACAGATCTCCGGATTTTTCTCCTCCGTGTATAAAACGATTTCCAATATAAGCTTTAAAATGAGTTTGTGAGTTTCAAGGTGCTGGAGGTAAAGTTTTACATTTGTTATGTAATCTTCTGAGTCCTTTGGGATGAAACAGTGAAGATCCTTCCCACACTTCAGCATAGTAAATGACTTTTCCTTAGAACATCCATAAAGCTGATCACCTTAGTAACTGTTTTTACAGTTTTAAAGTTCCTGTCTATTTCCGAGTGCACGAACCCCACAATGCTATAGATTTGGAGGTAAGATCTGAAGATCACGCGAAGACGACAGGCTGTAAACAAGGGTCATAGAGGGTGGAACTCACAGCTTAAGATCAGAAGTTATTTTTCTGTTTTATATTTTCAACCGAAAACAAGAAATTGCTGTAGGAAAAATGGGCCTTCACGTAGGATGCGTAAGGCTTCTAATACCCACGCTCGGAGTTCACAAAGTTGGAGAACATGTAAATTACTCAATGTTGGTTTTACAGAATTCAGTCCAAAATACCTGACTTCTAAGTTAATGCTCTTTGGGTGGTAATTCCAGGAAGATAGGAACAATCCAAAGAAAATTTAATGTTGAAAGCAGGTGTGATTCCTGAATGGATGAGAAAATATATTCACGTGTATTGAAAACAGGAATCGATACAGTTATGGTGAGGGTAAAAGTCAACGGGGTTGAGGGTCAGTGGGCTCTCCTGGGACGGCTCCACTCTGTCGACACCTGGGGGTGCCTTGTAAAGATCACCACATCTTTAGGCCTCGCTTGCAGCGATAACTGGACTTTGCTCCCAAACAGCTGCATTTCTGATTTATCTACATCCAAGATGCATATCCATCCTTTCATCCTCTTTAGAAAGGAGATTTATGCCCCTTTTCCCTCCCAATTGCCTGCCAGATATGTCCTCTTTTTGGAGGAATTTTTCAGAACAAAATTCAGTTCCAGTCCTTAGGAAAAAGCAGAACTGTGATATTTTAATGGTTTAAGTCAAATGCTGTTAAGCACTTTGTTGTCCATATTGGAGTTAAAAAAAAAAAAAGGCGTGCTCGCTCACACGTAATGAGAGAGAACCAAGCAAAAGTACAGAGAACTACTCCATTCCTTAAAATGACAGTTCTATTGGGGGGAAAAAAGAATGGATTAAAAAAATCAAATTTAACCATTATATCCTGAATATAACTGTTCCCAGAGTTTTATGAATGGGTATTCAATTTTGCGAAATGATGACAAACTGTCCATTCTCTATGTCAATTTTCATCCAGATGAAATTTCATCAAATTGTGAAATCATTTATGCTCCTGGTTGTTATGGGAGTTTGAATCTGAAAGAAAAAGAAATGTCATTTTTTTTAATGAAGTAGAAAGCCCAAATTAACACTAAGGTTTATTCCTAATAAACTAGGCTAGGAGACAGGAGAGCACAAATCATGACATGACCCTTCTAGTTTGGTATCCATCTAGCTGAGGTTCCTGGCACAGCCATCTCCGTTCTTTAAGTAATATTGCAGGTGATGTTCTGAGATTGTAATGGAAATACACTCTCTGTTTTGAATCTCTCATGAAAATAATAAGGACCACAGTTGGCAAGAAGCCATGGCCTCCCTCTTGAAGGACTCCGGAGGGCCATCAGATGTCCCTAATCCACAGAAAGCTCTCACCCAACAGACAGAATCTAGTTTGAACAACTCCCAAGAAAACTGTACTTTGATGGGACCACCATTGCCAGATTAGGTTTACCACATTTCCTAGAAAACCTGATGGTGGTGAAGCCTTTGAAAGCAAACTCCTCTACTGTGGCATCTACAGTATTGTCTCTTGAACCTCCATTCTTACCTATAATTTGGAATCTTAGATGTTGGAAGGCTGAGAGGGAAGAGAGCCTGAGTTTACGGCAGAGAGGGAGAGGAGAGGCCTGGAACTGTGCCAGAAAGCAAGCATGTGGAAGCACTCTGCCTGTCTTCCTGAGGATTGAGGATGCCTGTGGACACACAGCCTACACACAAGGCGCAGCTGAGGTCCATGAGAGCCTTATTACCAAATAACATTCAGCCCATCTTTAGAGACAGATTGGATGTTCTCTTTCCCGAGCCTGAAGCTTGGAAATCTCTTACCTTAGGCTCTTCGATACTCTTAATATTACTTCTGGATAAAGGAAGAAACGTTGAATGTAACTTCCTTTCTCCCAAACTCAACTCTCAATGGGCTTGTCTTACTTCACGGCTCTTATTTTCTCCTTTTTCCCTCTTTTCCCTCAGACGCTTGTACCTTCAACCATATGAAATTAATTTTGGATCAATCACTTTAAGCACTAGTCTTCAAGTTTTATTAAATTTTTTTTCAACTCATTTCCTTATTTTTCCCTGAAGGTAAATCAATAGACAAAATGCTCTCTTTTGAACAGTAAAAATCATTTGGTCGGCAGATAGCCAGCTTTTGCTTCCAATTGATGTGAAGTGGCTTAGATGTAGACTAGAGGTGATACAGTGCTTGATGGACCAGTAATGGCTTTATTTCACTGTGGTGTTCTACAGACAGTCCAGCTTCGCTTTTACAGTTAGAATGATAGGAGGTAGAAATAACAAGATCTGTCCTTGTGTTTTATAGACACTCTTCTCCAGTATTTCCATAAGGTGAATTAAAAATGATGTCTTCTTCCATTTTCCATTGACTAGCATCACTACCCCCACCATCCATCCCATAGTTTTTAACTTGAATAATCTTCCTGCTTAACCTTCAGTAGACTCTGAAACAAACTTCTGTGCTTTCTCCACTGTCTTTAATTTATGTGATTGTCAAATAAAGAGGTGCACAGCTTGAGACAAGACTGGTCCTCAGACACACTTTGGGAACACTTCAAAGTTGTAATAATGGCAATTACATAAGGCATTTGTATAGCACTCTGTAATTTTAAAAGAAATTTCTGAAAAAGGAAGACATTAGTTAGATCTAAAGATTCCAGGTTATAAGAATGGCTTAATTTTCCACTTTCTTGCTGTTGGCTGATGAATTTCTCCTTGCTTTTTTGGTATCACACTAAAATGGCATATTCTCATGAAACATTAAGTAAATCTTTTTCTCACATGAAAAGAAACTAACAGGGTAAATGTCATTTTGTGTTAATTCAAAAGACTTTTTAAAAGACAATCAAAAGACTTAAGGAGATCTTAAAACAACAGTATTTTCATATCAAATATATTTAATAACTCAGATTAAGGATAGATTATTTACCTCCTAGTTTCTGTTTACATTTTTTTTTAGGTTGACTGCATGTGCAAGCTACATTGTGTTATGGACTATTTTTTCTTCTGAAAAATTTTTGAAAATACAAAAAAGCATAAAGAAAAATATAACAAACCTTCATGACTTCACCACCCAGGATTGATATTTATAACATTTTGTCATTTAAAATAAGTTCCCTTTGTGATTCATTGATTTTTCCAAAGCCTTTTTGTAGAAGTGGAATTGCAGAAGTGGGATCATCTTTAACTCAGAGTGTCACTCCATTTTTCTACAGTTCACTTCCTGTTGTCATGACAGCTGAAGTGGACCAAACAAACTCTGATACAATCTATCTTCTCCGGGAGATTGCCAATATGCTATTTGCTGTTTACTTAAATACTGAATACCTCAGTATAAACGAGTGGTGTAAAAATCATTAACGATCACTATTGGGTACTTCATCAGCAATGATTTCATTCCTAAACTGGTACAAATTTCTTTATTACTTCAGAGAGATTTGCCACTGCTAATAAGTACATAGACTATTTTCTAGTATGATGAGAAAAATATACATGCTTCATATACTGTAATGCTGGGGAAGCAATAGAGAGACTATAAATATAATTTCCCCTCTAAATAAGAAAACACTCAGCAACTCCTTTTTTTAAATGTAGTGGGCTTATTTCTAAATTACTTTAAAGGATGAGTGTTTAAATGTTAACCTGGGTGCTAGCTTGCTCAGGGAAAGAAATAGGAAGATGAAGCAGAGGAACATTCCTAGAAATGAGTGTGTGACCTGTGTGGTCCTTACAGTAAATTATGCTAATTCTACATTTATGTTTTTGTGTTGTGGTCCTATTAAGCTGATATAACTTTTCCATTAAGTGGGCAGGTGGATTTCCTGTAGTACCCCCGATTGCCTGAAGAGGTATATTGTTTTCTTATGTTTCCATTACAGCATAGAGACTAAGAGGGAATCCTCTGTGGTATTTTCACATAGGTCGTGAATCTCTTATCTGTAGGTTGTATTTGTATCCGAGAGGTGAATATTAATAGCCAGCAGAGTGACTTTCTTAAAAAAGGGGTTTCCCTGTGCATGGGTGGATTAACCTTTCAAAATACATGTTTCTACTTAAACCACTTAGTTACTGTTTGATTCAAAGAGTCATAAAGACAGCCTCTCCACATCTCTCCTAGACCTTGTAGTACGCTTGCCTAGATCTGAGAGGGACTTTCAGTCTAGAACATGGTGAGTAACACAGCGCTCTGCCTTTACTTTCATTTCGCTTCCTTAACGGAGTTTGCTGTAACTTAATTTCTTTTTAAAATGCCTAACGTTTTCCTATTAAAATGGCCTATGGGATTGATTATGAGTTTGGTAGTATTGGCAATTGAGATATGGTTTCATGTATTCCAGGTAGGAAATGAGACAGAACTTACAAAGTGTAATAATGTGCGATGTTCTCCTTTAAAATTTCTATAGGTTGTACCGGTTAGCCCCTTCGTCCGCGTCAGATAAAATAAGCTTTTGAAATGACGCAGTTAACTATATGAATGTTATTCTATTTACTTTATTATTTCTAACAATTCTGTAAATAATCACTAAATTGAATATGAATCACTAAATCTCGTAGGAGTGGTTTTACTCTGCTTGCTCTCTTAGGCTATTATTAATTTGCTTAAGCAATGAGCACGGCTGGGGTCCAGGCGGATGTGTCGCTGCTACAGGTGTCCTGCATGGTGCTACATATTCACATTGATGGGAAGCATAAAAAGGTCTAAAAGAATGTATCTGTAAATATAAAGTCACTGGACTGTCTTATTTAAATAGTCAAATTTGCAAAAGGAGATTGGGAAATCAACTTCCCCGGGGATCATTTAAGTATAAGCGATCCGAGTGACATCCAAGGAAGATTCATTTTAAAAGCCAGCAGCGGACGAACGGGGACTAGACACCCCTGAGCAGAGTTACAATGTTTCACTGATCTAGCAACGTTAAGTCTCTGGCTTAGCCACAAAATTTCCTGCTGTGAAATGCTAAGGGACTTCATTCTTCTTGGGAATCTCAGGCAATGCCCTGTTGCAGAAACTCCGAAAGCCCCCTTTTAAATGGCATGGCATCCACGGACCTGCCCCGTGGTGTAAGGCTTCACAGGCCCTTAAAGCTATGGGGGACAAGCAGGTATTTGTAGAATGGGTCAATGTTAACAGATTGTTTTCAGATATCCTCTCCTCAGTTTTTGGAGGCTATTTTTTTTTTTTTTTTTAATGAGAATTGTAATATACTTTTAAAGTCCAGAAAATAAGGGAAAAGCTGTCCTCTCGTTTTCTCCTTCCCTTTTCACTCTGGCTCTTTCTGTCTCTCTCCCTCTCTCTGTCTCTCTCTCAGCTTGCTTCTGCTCTCTCTCTCTCCACTAAGTTTACACTTTAGTTAGTAAATCATTGGTTTCCAGTACAACTTTTCCATGGAAATTTGCAGCCGCTATACTGTTTCCCAGTTTTCATGAGATAAATGAGGAAGAAATAATCATTTTTAAACATGGGAAACTGAGTATTAAACTCAGTTCCTCCTGTTAAAGGAACCTGAAACACATCGGTGACAAAATGGCCTGTGGAACAGTGTAGAAGAGACAGGCAAGCATCCCATAGGCCTAATCAATCAAGGTCTGATTCCTTGACCATCCTCCTCCACTGGGGTTAGGCGTCTTTATCCAGAGGGGCGCGGGGAGGGGCGGGAGGGAAGATGCTTACTAAGTTCTTCATCAGCTGAATACTTCCTGCTGAGGATAAAACCTTAGACTTCGTTTTAGTTGTTAACTTTTAAAATTTGCTCTTTAATGCTCTACTCTTTAGCACGTTATCAATATCTAAACTTTGCTTCCTCATTAAGATGAGATACTGACAAACTCTCAGAGGAAAACCTGTTAGTCACAGTCGTTCTCCCATCTGTTTGGGGTTGTGATAAATTGGATCTTTCAAGCATTGTTTTCATGAGGGTGAAGGATTTCAAATAAAAGAAATGTACTTTATAAACATATGTCCTCAAGTCTTCAAGAAAGAAGCAAGGATAAAATCTTTCTACTGAAATCGCACAGAGCATGAGTGAAAAATTAATTTTATTTGAAAATACTGCCAAGATTTAAAATCCCCATGGTTTTAAAATAAAAACAACATATGGGTGAAAATTATTCTTGTGGCTGCAAAGCACAGTTCTAACAAACAGATCCCTTGATTGAAGAATGTAAAAAAGCTTGGATAACAGAGAAATAGTTCACGATGGGGCAGGCAGCACACAGTTAATAGATTATTATGGTAGGTAATCAGAGTTAATTATTCTCTTCTTTCGCTAAGCTGACATGTATAAATTCTGCAAGAAGAAATGAATTAAGCAGTGCAATTCATAGAATACTTTGAAGGTAAATTAGCCCTTTCACAGTTTTAAGTTACATCTTAAATTACAAATATGGTGAAATGTTTTCCTTTGATGTAAATAAATGTTGATAAAAGAAGAAGTTATGTCCAGATGACGATAAGACAGATTGTATACTGACAAGGCACATCAGTGTACATAGATTGCCACGTCCATTTTTTTCTTCAGTTTTAGAGAATACGTTATCATTTCACAAACTCTTTATCAGGAGAAGCTGTTCAAAAGTCTTCTGGGAAGATAGCTTACATTTTTTTGAATTACAAAAGGCAAAATAACAGTAGATTAAAAAAAAAGAAAAAAATTGTTCAGCCTAAACAACAGGAAAATGTGCTTACCTTTGAATTTTTCTTGTAGAGAGAAACATAAATTATTGGAACTGTATCAAAGCAAATCAAATTTGATTTATAATTGAAAAAAATGACTAGGAAGACTCTCAACTTTAAAGTGTTTAAGGCAGACAAATTTAATCCTGCCTAAATACACATTGAAAAATAAGATGAGGGGCTGGCCTGGTCGTGTAGTGGTTAAGTTCCCAAGCTTCACTTCAGCGGCCCAGGATTCACAGGTTCGGATCCCCAGGTTAAACCTACACACAGCTCATCAAGCCATGCTGTGGTGTCATCCCACATACAAAATAGAGAAAGATTGGCACAGATGTTAGCTCAGGGCCAATCTTCCTCACACACATAAACAAAAGATGAATTTCCAATTTGAGAATTGTCTGTTGCTTGTTTAAAAACAAGAAAAAGTATCAAGAAATGTAACCATAAACATCAAGGTTAAGATAAGACTAAGGCAGAGACTATAGAATTAGTCTGACAGGATCTTGAATTTAACATGTGAAAAACAAAGGATGAATTCTGTATCTGAAATTCCAGTGTCCAGGGGTCAAGTCTTATCTCAACTTTTCATTACCCACAGAAAGCGTTTACTGAAATCCCAGGGCTGAGCTCAGTAATTATTAATACTCATTATAATTAAACAGTCTTTCATTTATTTTCATTTGAGTCCTGTTAAGATGGCATAGTTCTTTATGTATATGTTTGTTAATCTGGGGATAATCCCCTGGATGTTAAAGTTCCAAGGTAATTTCCATGCCATGTAGTCATAGGTATTTTGATTTATCACAATTGCCTGATTTTAATAATAATAATATATTATTATTATTTTGAAAGTATAGTCTCTGACATGGCTTCTATTGCTAAAAATTTGGTCAGAATACACTCACCTGAAGCATATTCCAATAAGATAAATGATACACCTTTAATCTCACGTTTTCACACTTATCAGCAAAACAATCAACGTTCATAAATAATAACACACATTATAACACTCATGTCCCATAAAAATCACTTTTTCTGCAGGCTTTCCAGTAAGTCGTCAATGTTAAACAAGACTTAAATTGCACCATATTTAATGTGGAATATAAACAAGCACACGGACAAAGAAAACAGTTCAGTGGTTACCACAGGAAGGGGCTGGGGGTAGGCACAGGGAGCGAAGGGGAGCACTTACGTGGTGACAGTCAAGAAATAATGTACAACTGAAATCTCACATTGACGTACACTATTAAGAACTCAATTAAAAAAATAATTGATATAAGAAATAATAAAAATTTAAAGAATAAATTCCACCATATTAATTTAGAGCTTACTATTCACTAGGTAACTCCAGGCAAATCTCGTAGTGCCGGTGAATTGTAAGTGCTTTCAAATGCAACCTCTTATTTAATCTCTGTATTATTCCCTTTGACGAAAGGACATATCACTGCACAGGTGAGAAACTCAGAGAGTTTAAATAATTTGCCTAAAGTCACATAGCTTGTTGAGTCTAAGAGAGTGATGGAGACCCACATCTTTGACTCTTAATTCAATCATCTTTCCCGTACTGATGCTAAGAAAGGCAAATTTGTAATTTGGGAGACGTTAGTGAAATTCTTCAGTAGAAATCCACAGTACCAGAATATCTCCCAAAATAGAGCTGGATAAAGACCCAGAGTAATCACATGCTTGTCTTGTTGCAGAATGAGGGACCATTCTATGGACAACAATACATTCTTTGCAGGGTAAGAGTTGGCCATTGATCATATTTCAGTGAGCCTCTAAGACGCAGGCATCGAGAGCAATACTGCCATATTCACAGCACCTAAGTGTGGAAAGGGCTCTTAGCCGTTATAAAGTCAATCTCTTCCCATTTCAGAGATGGCAATAATCACCTTATCTAGGGAAAGACAAGTTTAATGACAGCCCCGGTGACAGAATCTTGGTCTCCTGCCTCCTGGTTCAGGAACTTTTCCCATTTTAGTCCCCAAATGTCAGTTTTTCATATAGAAGCAGTGCCGGTGCCCTGATGTGATTGAGCAAATCAGGAATCTGTGGTGTTAAGAATTTTACTTTATTGCTATAAAACAAAAAGACTTCTTAGAAGGAAATAGATGATAAAAGTCCCCTGATTTGACACCTTTCTCAGAAACATGAAATGGAAAAAAAAAAAAAAAAAAAGAGCAGTTTTCTTGGGTATTTCTTTCTTTTGGTTTAGCCAAACGATATGTAGCCAAAATCTCTTTCTTATTCTCAATTTCCCTCAAGCCATTACTGTAAATGAGGGTGGTGTGTAATTTTCCTCTCCTCCGATTTCTTCCACACTGCAATCAAAGGGCCTTAAGCACCTGTTAGATACAGGAATCTTATTTGCTAGAGGAAATAAATGAACAAAAACTTAGAATATAGGCTTAAATGTTTTGAATGATATTATTGTATTCTTAAAAGCCTTGAACATTTGCCTAATTTTGCATATAAATGATCTGAAACATTTTAATGGTATCTTAGCTCTGTGCTAACAAATTTAGGTTGGCTTTATAGTCACCTGATATGCTTTATATTTCCTGTTTCTAGGCTACATGGGTTCCTTTTTCTTTTTAAATTCTTTTGGAGATGCTACGACTATGATAGGGAGCTCTAGGGGTAAAGCTTCTGGAACATACGAACTGGCATAAAGAGTGTCAGACTGAACTAAGGTGTTACTGGGAAACTATATTCAAGATTTTGTATTAAAAATGTTACAGTTCCATGTTCAAGTAAGTGCTGGCGTAATTAATATTCTTCCATTCATGCATTGAATGTTTGTGGAGCATTGGGTGTATTACAGGCAGGCACTAGGTTCTGGAGATTCAGCTGTGAACAAAACGGATGTAAAATCACAGAATTTACAGTCTAGGGGAGAAGAATGGCCTTAAGCAAATAATCACTCACGCACCAAAATAGTGAAATTACAATTATGATAAACACTACAAAGGGGACATGAATACGGTTGTAAGAGTGTATATTAAAAAGAGTGGTATAATATGGGAAGCCAGGGGAGATTTACTTTGAGGGGAACAACATGCTAAGGAGAAGGAACAGCTGCTTCAAAGACTAGCAGAAGGAAGATGGCACCTTCAAAGAACTGACAAAAAGGCTGATGTGTGATAAGAGAAGAGGCTGGAAGGTGCTTCTGGATCAGTGGGGGAGAGGGCAGCATTTTTGGTCATAATAATGATTGCTGGCCGGTCACATTAAGCATCTTGCCATATGGGAAGAGTTCTCACAAAACAAAGAAACAGTGCTTCCCACATCCAAATGTGACCCGTTTGAGATGTGCAGAGTCCTTCAGCTATGATAAGGACTTTGGTCACTGTAATGGAAAACTACGAAGGTGTTTTTATTGTGGGGATGGAGAGAGTGGAGATGACCGTATAAAATAACGTATTTCAAAAAGAACTCTATGCCTGCAATGTGGAGAGCAGATAAAAGGGAGCCAAGAATGGGAAGGGGCACACCAGTTAGGACCCTTCTCTAGTGGTCCCGGGATAAGTGAATGGTATGGTCGATGGTTTCTAAGAATTGGAGAGAACCTATAAAATGCTTGAAGTTATTTCTTCCCAGCCAGCAGAATAGAACATTAAGCATAAAGAAAGGCTGTTTGACCCTTCAGCTCCCCAGCTCATTTTCCAGTTTTGTACAAGTCATTTCATTCTGTTTTAAGGAGAGCCAAACTTGGAGGACAATAGCACCCTTGTCACCCTGCTGCTTTAAGCATTAACCCAATAGTAATCCTGGTCACTGTCCCGAATGCTGACAGTCAATATTTGGCAGTGATAGTCATAAATTTTAGAATTCAAGGGGTATTAGAGAGAATCCAACCAGGCCTTGATTCTTCAGAAGAGGATTGAAACCTAGAGAAAATAATATGCTCAAGATCACACATTTAGTTAATTTAGGAATCAGGACCAAAAATAAATAAATAAATAAATAAAACAAAAACAAAAAAACTCCTGGTTTCTAATCTATGGGGGTTCTTTTCCTTCGCATTTCTTTCTTACTAGTAATAGCAAAGATCTCAAAACTGTTGTGCATTATTATCTGCATATTGGTAAAAATAAGCTCATGCTATGGAAGTCACAAAAGGCTATGAAAAATAGACTCTTGGTAATTGCTGAAAGTAAACAGAAATTTTTTTTTGTTAAGAACATTGTGTTTTGTTTGTTCACTTTGCTTTTTTGAAAAATTGAATTCTAAAGCTGTTAGGTGGGACATTCATTCCTTATGTGTCCCAATAATGCCACCAATTATGTCAGCCGCCTACCCTGCAGGCATTTTCCCACTCTTGCCTGAAACCACTGCTCTTTTTCCCACCTCCACTTAGCAACTCAGCATGGACGAACCATGCCGTCCCTTCTCTCTGTAAAACAGACAGACCAGCAATCAAGGCACGCTCAATGCTGGCAGCTGAGGGCAGTCACTTATTTCTGTCTCCAAAAGCTGAGTGGGACATTTGCTGAGAGCCAGTCTTCTTTGTTCCCCCAAGCTATTTATGATTATCTTACATTTTCTGCAATTACATAATTTAAATAAAACTTATATAAGCTAATGGAACTTGAGCACAAAAAAGATAGAAACCGTTGTTTCCACGTAAGCTAATTTTGAGTAATTCAGAAATATCCGATAAAGGTGAGTTGACAAATTTAAATTGGGTGAGGAGAATATCAAAGATTGGAAAAATATTGTAAAGATCTCAAAGCATTCTGTTTTCAGACGGCTTTGTAAATATCTTAAAATTTTCATTCCTTTGTAAAGAAACTAAAACTGGAATTCACAGAGGATTCGTTATGGGCCGGAATGTCCACATCAAACAGCATCAGCAGATCGCCACTTGGAAAAGGGGGCTTGGCAACTGATGTGCGCTTACGTATCTTAAGTTATAACAAATTACTATGCTGTTAATGTGTGATTCTTCTTGACTCCCAGGTTTAACAGTTTTTGGATTAACTGACTATAGGTCTCCTATGTGATTGATAAAGTTTTTTATGCATTAGATACCAAATATCATTTCTAAAAAAATCAATACAAGTGCTCTTATATATGTAAGTGTTACGTATGTTTTTAAAGCATATTATCTTATAAAATCTTTATTATTTACTATGTATATGAATATAAGGATAATAATTTTCATGATGGTTAGTACTTACCTAGTATACTTCATCCTCAATATGTTGGACCTGGTTAACATTTGATTTTGAATTTTGTAAAGGTGGATACTGGAATGAAACAGAGTTTGTAGGTAAGGATTATGAGTTGTAAATTGTATGCCCCAGACAGAAGAGCATTTTTTGTAGATAAAAATCAGCTTAAGGTTCTTTCTGGCTTAAGTAAAGCTGTCGTGGCTTTGATTGCACATATATTTTGATGCATTCCAATGCTATAACATAGACTTGACCAACATAACAAACTTATACAATGGTAGAAGAATTCTTTGGTAATTTTTAGCATGACATTCTCAAGGTCTGTAAAACCTATTTTTACAGAGTTTGACTGTGACTGGTAATACTCACACCCTAGCCCTTGAACCTGACTTTAGAAATTCAAGCGTATTCAGAGCTGTCACCACAAACGGCAAAAAGTTCATAAAACTTGGTTTACTTCCAAAAGTAAGTTTATCCTCTAAAGTTGGGTTATTTTGGAACTGTGGATTGTGTAAACTTCTGCTTAAACAATCAAACAGCTTATGATCTTCACTGATGTACTGAAATCCATCCAAGAAGTCAGGACATCTTTTGGTTAAGTTAAACAGAAAGCAACAGCTGCTTCTCGAGCAGTAAGAAACTCCTTAAAAAGAAGAGGAAGCGGAGGAGGAGAGGAAGAGGAAGAAGAAAGTAACCAAATGATGGAAAGAAAGAAATGCTGTCAGCCAGTTAGGTACCCTTACTTCTGTGGTCTTTAATTGTAAATCTTTTGGTTCCCAGAAATTACATGTGGTTTACACTAGCCTTCCCCCTGGAAAAGAAAATTATAAAACACTTGAGGTAAAATTTTAAGCTGTCTTAATTTCAAATTTCCTCGATATAAAAAAAAGGCAAAAATAAAACAATATAAATAATCTAAAAGTATCTGAGGAACTGCTGTCAGCCATAGTTAAGTCTTATTATCCTCAAACTCTTCATTGTCAATACTGTTTATTTTTCATTTAACATCATTTTTCTTTTTGTTTTTCTTTTTTTTGGGTGAGGAAGATTGGCCCTGAGTTAACATCTGTTGCCAATCTCCCTCTTTGTTTTTTCCTACTGAAAGCCCCCCAGTACATAGTTGTATATCCTAGTTGTAGGTTCTTCTAGTTCTTCTATGTGGGATGCCGCCTTAGCATGCCAGGCCTGCGCCGAAGATCCAAACTGGCAAACCCTGGGCCACTGAAGTGGAGTGCGGAAACTTAACCACTCGGCCATGGGGCCAGCCCCTAACATCATTTCCCTTATACACTTAGGTATCATTCCTTCATTCTTCTGCTCTTCAAACATTACGTCCTCACTGTTATATTAGGTCCTCACTATGAGCTAGGTACCATGCCAGGTCCTGGGGATATGAAAATAAAAAACACATCTTATTTTCTCAACAAGATGATGAGTTATTTGAAGGCAAACACCTATTTCTCTACTTGGAATCTTAGAACCATAGAATTTTGAGTCAAAGTGGCTTAGAAGTAATCAGCTATATTAACTCCCCATACACCATGCCATCCCAATATGAGCTCCCTCATTCACCATGAGTCAAGATGGTGAACTGACCACAATTATTTATCTCCTCCCTCCTAAATCTCCATTAAATGACAACCATTAACAATTACAGCGTACTAATTGCGCTCCAGACACTAGTGTATGAATTTTACATATATCAACATATTTAAGCCTCATTACAGTCCTAATAAGACACACACTATTACTATCCTCATCTTACTAAAGAGGAAACAGAGGTACAGAAAGGTTATAACCTCCCCTAAGAGTCACTAAAGGAGCAAAGACTGTACTGTGGCAGTCTTCTTTCCAAGCCTGCTCTTTTTTTTTTTTTTTTTTTTTTGAGAAAGATTAGCCCTGAGCTAACATCTGCCAATCCTCCTCTTTTTGCTGAGGAAAACTGGCCATGAGCTAACATCTGTGCCCATCTTCCCCTACTTTATATGTGGGACAACTGCCACAGCCTGACTTGCCAAGCGTTGCCATGTCCGCACCCGGGATTCGAACCAGTGAACCCCGGGCCGCCGAAGCAGAACGTGTGAAGTTAACTGCCGCACCACCAGGTGGACCCCCCCACCAAGCCTGCTCTTAATTGCTATGCTATCCTGCTTCTGCAGATCTAAAGAAATGTTGTTTTAAAAGTTTACCAATAAGGAAAGGAAGTCAGCTCTATTATTTTTCACCCTACGATGTTTTTTAAACCACTGGTATTCCTTAGCTTTACTTTCTTCACCTTATTTACAAAATTTTAACCTGATAATTTAGGTAACTTCCAAAAATTTTCAAAAGAATGTGCCGTAGATTCCAGAAGTAATTTCAGAAGAGAGATCTCAGTGTTTGGTAGTAGCTTTGTTGGTATAGACTGGTTGTGTTATGGTCCCTCCTCTCATCAACGATCATAGCATGCGAAGGTTCTGTGTCCCGTGGACTACATACATGAACATATCTGGGCAAAATAACGGCTTTCTAGATGACCCTGCGGGGTAAAGTGTAAACCTCACACACATGAGAGAAAAGAACAATCTGCTGACTTTTACCTAAAAGCTAACAGAAATAGGAGTATAGGAGGCAGACACCACAATCAAGCAGAAAAAACTTGAGTAGTTATATTTTAAGTACTTCAGGATGAAAGATCTGAGAAATTCACCTTGAGTGGGCAAAGGTTAAGAGGGGTCACGTACTCCATCTTTCCTTTGTCTTTCCACTATTTGGTATTCAGATACAATTTGCTTTAATGAAAGTCAACCGTGTTCTTATGTCTCACTTGGTTGTCCCGTTTAGGATCTGATTCAAATGTTTAAAATGTTGTGCAAAGCAAAAATGTTGAATTACACATTTTACAAGAAATTAATCAACCACCATCAAAGGGAACTATAGCGAGCTGCTAGAATTGGGAGTTCTGACCAGTGTCTCCTGGTTTGTTGTAGTGGAAACTTTGCTCTTGCCTGTTTTTATGTCTTCACACCAGCCAATAAAGATCCATACCCCTCCTTCCAGAGTGATTTTGTGCTTTTGTTCAGTGAAAAACTTTTGGAGACAGAACTTCAGTAGAACTGCTTATCTTATGGTTTAATGTCAACTTGACTTGTCATTAGTGGTGATAAAGTTCGGAAAGGCACATAAATGCTTACTAAGTCTTATGAGACTTCTGAAGTTGTCTATTTTTTCTAAGATTTGAAAAAAAAAGAAACAGTAGTATTGAGAAACAAAGGCCCTGTGTCTTCAAGGTTGGCTTAATTTTATTTATTTGCTTCCACTTGAAAGGGAAGCATTTTAATTGCTGAGTATCTCTCCTGATTGTTTACTTTGTTACTGTTCTGTTGGAAAAACATCTCCATTGGTGGAAGTGGATAAACTATTAGAAATTATAATTATGCCTGGGATATCGACTTTTCTGGTTATCACTAGTTGACATTTTGACTTCCTAGATAGAATAGTAAGAAGTGTAAAATTCCAGCCTATAAAAAGGCTATTTAGAAAGGAAATACAATGTCTAGTAAACTAAGACCTTTGAGGCAATACCTCTCTTGTCTGTTCCCAGTGCCTCAGAGGCATTTCTGTGAATCTTATACTATAAAACTTAAGTCTGGAAATTTCCCTCCCCACATGCTGTTTTGGGGGTTTACCACCAGAGTTCAAATAATACAGTGTCATTGCCTAAGAAATGTATTTTCATGAGATTTCATTTATAATGTAAAAATTTTGTATATTACT
Organism: Equus caballus; assembly: GCF_041296265.1. Lineage (NCBI taxonomy): Eukaryota > Metazoa > Chordata > Mammalia > Perissodactyla > Equidae > Equus > Equus caballus. The sequence goes on from NC_091685.1 coordinate 112,691,876, forward strand.
TTAAAAAATATTTTTGTATTAACGTTAGATCTTGCCTTATTTCAAACTTGAAATTTCATCTGTATAATGTTCAATTATGGAACAACATTAGAAAATTACTGACTAGCAGTCAGATAACTTGATGTCTCGTCCTAGATCAACCATTAATTAGTCAAATTATTTGTGCTGTCTGAGCTTCTGTTCCCTCTCTTGTAAAATGACAGTGTCATAATCCTTTGAGTGTTCTCGAGGGTGTCAATTCTATGATTCTCTGATACTCCACGACTCCGTGTGTCATTTCAGATCTGCGGGGGAAAATGCTAAGCATTTTTTAAAAAGTAATTTTTTAAACCATCGGAGACATTTTTTTTAAACTTTACTACAAATTTATTTCATAGTAATTAATTAAAATTTTTAAAAACTCATCTTCCAGAAATTATAGTATGGGCACTTACTCCGAGTCACTCATTGTCAGGTGGTACCTCGATTGCCTGCCTCTTTGGTGCATTTGCAGAACTGTGTCACTTTTCCGGGGTGCCACATAAAAGAACTGGGCACTTGTGCAGTTTTGCGTAGTTGAAAGATGGCTGTGCAGGTTGGGGGTCCACTTCCTACCACAGTCCTGGAAGGCATTTGCTTTCATCTAGTCCCCGGCTACCATGGTGGTACAGATGACTTTTAAACAGCTGTCATAAGCTGCAAACAAAACAAAATTAAAAAGCCACCCTCCCACGCTGTGTGCAGACGTCTTGCCAATAGCTGAAACAAATCCTTCTTGGAGCATTTTAACAAACAAACTTTTCTTTTGGTTGTTGTTACCATTAAATCATGAAACTCAGACAAAGCTGGCCTCATGTTTCCCACAGACCTGAACTGCCCACATTTTCTAATGGGATCACAGCAATTAGGGGTTTCCAGATGGATTTGAAATGTGTTAAGTGCCTTCAGGAATTGGCTTTTAAAACAGACACATGTCTTCAAATGCTTCAATCTCAACATTCTACTATAAGCCCCACGAGGTGCTATGAGGTCTGTGTAATGTTTGACCACAATTTGGTGCCTAAGTTGCAATTAATATGAAATAGAGAAAAAAAAAAGGGAAACGAAAAAAATTCTGTGTCTTAAACACAGTTTTTAAAATTTTCCTCCTTCTCTTTTAATGGTCACATTACCAGTTCCCTTGTTGTCCTGAAAATCATGGAAATAATCACTAACTCCTATTGGAGAAAAAGCAGAATGGATGGCATTCTGGGAAGAAAGCTGTCATGTCGTTGGGTCGTTAAGGACTCCTGGAAAAGTCATTCATGGACTGCCGCTAATTGAAGTACAAACATGTCATTCTGACAACGTGAGCAGTTTCTGACTGGAATGTTGGAATGTCCAGCTTTCTTTGGCTTGCTCCTGGACAATTTCTCCCTGTCACGAGGCTCTTCCTTTACTGAAAGATGGAGTCTGTGTGTTTACACCCAGTGTTGTACCTTTGACTGAAACTAGGCAGAAGGCACATTTGTGGTCTGTCTTCTCCTAACTGGCAGTGTTGAAAACAAGACAGCAGAACAAAAACATGGCTTTTGATGAAAAATGCGTTTAACAGGTGGTTTTCTCCTCCGGCGACTGACGTGGTTATCTTCCCTTGAGACACGTCCACACCTCATGTCCTTTATATTTTTTTCTTTTAGATTCCATGTGGACAACTCATAAACAAAAACGAGAAATATGAAGAGAAACTGGTAATGTTCACCAATCAGTCAGAAGATTCTGAAAGGTAATAATGACGTTTATTTAAAGAACGTACACCTCTAATACTAATACTCTAATGATAGCGCTTCTGCTTGATGAGTCTATTAAGACTAGACGAGAACCTCTCTAGATAGAACCAAGTAGAGTGAATAAGAAAAGATGGTGGATAACAGCGTGGACCGTTTGAATACATTTTCTTTCATCGCTATCCAAGGGGCAAGAATCATGATAGGTTATTGAGGTTGATTTTTAAAGTATTTGGTAAATATCCTTTGACAAGTTTGGCCCTTAAGATAATTTTTCTTGAATAGCACAAATATTCTCCGAGGAAACAACTCTATTTCATTAATAAAGTGAAGAAGTAATTATATATCTTCTCTCCTGTGTTATTAAATCCTTAGTTCAGGGATTGGAGGAGCAGTTTCCTAGGTTCTTTATCCAAAATCCCTCCCTCAGCCACTTTCCACATTCTATCAACCTTTAATGGCTTCTCTCAAGCTTCACTCTACTCATTGACCCATATAGTTATTTCTTTGACTTCTTACTTGGCACCTTTCACGTGCGAGACATGGTGCTAGCTGCTTGCAGAGGATGAATCAGATACAGACCCTATCCTCTAGCTGCTTGCAGTTTAGAAAAGCTATGCACATACCTAAGCATAATACACATCGGATGTTTTGTGCCGTAGAAGAGACACAGATGTACTTCCCTTGGAAGTCAGAGGCAGGTGAGATTCCTTGTTGTGAGCATAAAGAGATACATGAAGAAGGAGTTGTTTGACCTAATTTCTGTTAAAAAGAAAATGGAGGAAAAGATGGAAAAGGAGAAGGAAAGAGCATTCCAGGCTGATGTCAGAGTGTGTACAAAAATGTCTTCGTAGGAAAGTTGAGGACCTGTGTTGGAATAAGACAGCAGTTCAGTTTGGCTTCCATAACTGGCATGTAATACAAAAGGCATCTTAAGTGAGACTGAATAGCTAAGAACTTATTCTATAGGCCAATGTTTCTCTGTCTTTAAAGGCAAAACTGGTTTCAAGGGAAAGATAATTTAAAGAAATAATAAAACTCAGGTTCTTAAGTCAGTCAGTGTTTCTCAAACTAGGATTCTCATACCTGTCGATTTGGAGACATAGTCTCAGGGTTCTTGGTCTGTGAAAATCTTTTCAGTAAAAGGGGCCCATATGTACTTGCAATATGAGAATCATGACTGTGCACAAGGGGAGCCATCAAGAATTTTCAACAGGGCATTGACAATAGGCTAATTTGGCAACAGTGTTTAAAATTGACAAGGGAGAAGACTAGAAGCTTGAACAAACAGAAATGTTTGGATTCTCCCACTCCTCTTAACCATATTCAATGTCCATAAAAAAGCATTTTAGCCTTTAATTGCATAAATTTAGCATTTTATTATTCACCACTCTTTATTATTCTTTAACTGTGCTGTGGGTATAAGTATTGTCTCTTTGATAAGATTGTATCTCTCTCAAGGGAAAGAACTCAGTGTAAAATATTATAACTCACTTTAACAATAGGTCTACAATAAGCATTGATCTATTTCACATAAATTTTTATAAAATGCAAGTAAAATATAAGTTTACATCACAGGAGAAGTCTGAGGATTAACTGATCATATTGACAACCTCTAAGATGCTACAGATATGGGACAGAAGGTAACATATGATGTTGAATGATTGCTAGACAAGAGGATACCCCATTCTCCTTTGGTAGCAGAGGTCCATATCTGGCAAACTTTACCAGTTTTAAACAGGAAGAATGAAATAAAAGCAAAGAAAAAAAGAGAGAAAGGAAGGAAGGCAGACAAGCAAACTCATGCTTTTTAAAGATATGTCTATCCTTAGCTTTTTCTTCAGTACAGCCGCTCCGCAAAGAGGTAGGATTACCCTCGCCGGCACCCCGCCCCCCCAGCACATGCACAGCGTAAACCATTTCCCTCCACGTGGAGAATATAGGAACTCTAAGCTCCTGGGTCCCCTTCTACTGCCTCCTCTCCTCAGCAATGCATATTAATGTTTAGATTCTCTCCATTGACCAATTATGAAAATTACACAGAATTTAATAGCTATATTTTTTTTCTGCAGTAGTAAAATATTTGTATTTCTGAGAGAAAGAGAGAGAGGTAGGTCCTTTGGTAGTGATTTAAAAAACTGAGGAGAGAGTTTTCAAGTTAATCTTTAAGGTGTATATGACTTGTGGTCCAGAAGGAAGGATGAGTGGATGAGGCAAATGTTGCAGCCGTTATCTTGTCTCAGGGGAGGTGAGAAAGACGGAAGAGAGATGAGAGGCAACAGGGCAGGGACGCAATAGTGAGTGCTGAGTCATCCTTCTCTCTTTCTCTCCTGAACTGACTCCTTTCTAGTTGAACCATTTTAGGTTTTACAGGGATAAAACTTACCATCTCTTGAAGTATTATGTATTGATATTATGTCTGTCATACCAAGCTTCCTTTCAAAGTACAAGTAAAGAAATGGAGGAAATAACTTTGATCCCAGTAGGGGATTATTAAAGTAAATAGAGTATTTCATAGCTTTTATATTCTCCTTTAACAGAATCTTGAAGCACATTGTTTTAAAAGCAGCCCCACTCAACACGTTATGATCCTGGGGTCATCCTTGTTCTGAAGCAGTCTTATAATGCCAGTTCCTCATTTTCATTTTTGTAAAGCAGATGTTTCCCTGTCCTAACGTTTATTTCAAGAAATGTTAAGTACTCTTAAAAATAAATTATGTGTTCAGAAAATTACAATTATAACCTAACAAGGAAACTATTATGATTCATTACAGCCTCAATAGAGCTGATCTCAGAGGAATAAAATGAATGTTAAGTTCTCATCAAGTGTCGCTGTTACCGGGCATTAAACTCGTTTACGTTAGCACTCATTGAAGCTGTGTATTAAACATGATCAAATACAATCTCAGTCATTCATTGCCTTCTGGGAACAATATACTGGTTTCAGATGCACTTAAGGAGCTCCTGTGTCTTTCCCCATATTCAAAGCATTCAAATGTCGTTATGCAAAGCGTCGGTGCACTTTAAGAAAATTAAACAATAGTTTCAGATTTTTTTCCATGTGAAGAGCACACTCTCCTCCAGATGCAGTATTTGGCAGCCCAACAGCTGCTGGCTATTAAACGCCCCTTAAAACTCCATTTTTTGCTCATAAAGGGAAGAGAAGTGTAGGGACGTTTATGGGGTGACAGGCAGATGTTTTCGTTGGAGCAAGACTATGTATGTGGTAAGCAAAAGCTAAAATGATCTCTTTTATGATATCATCAGCATTTTTACAATTGTTTTGGCCTCTTTATTTTTAACCTTCTTCTTACCTGACCCTAAATTAAACTATTCTGGAAAGGCAGAACAAACGGACACTTATATAATCGCTGTCCACATTTCAGAGAAGTTAATGATAGCATCTACTTTTTCAGACAGACATAGATTATCTTGTGTTCATTCATAGTATTTCATCAGGTAGAAGAGAAATTGATCCTGAAATGCTGAATAAGTATTTTTAATGACTCACAGAACGTCATAGATCATTATCATTTTTTCTCATAAATATTACTAATTCTTAGTCATGCTGTAATCTGGTTTCAATATTAAACTTCTCAAAACAAATTTGTCAGTTTTTCAGAAATTGTAGTTCTTCAAACTAATAAACATCAAAGTCATACTGAGTTTCTGGACAATAGTCTAAGTCTCTTCTCTTTCCAAAATAAGAAAGTAGCGTTTCAACCATGTGTTTATGTATAATATATCAAATAAAATTAAGCTTTATTGGATGGATAAATTCAGAGATTTAAGATAAGAGGTTTTTGGAAAACTTGTGTTTTCAGCCAGACTATAAAGCACGTTTCAGAAAAGCTGCTTCTGTGCAAACAATGTCCGAAGAATAAACACAGACTTTCCATTTTTTGAGGGCTAGCTTATACAGAATGCCCAAGAAGATATCTACAGTATATCTGCTTTTAATACTTCATGCCTGCATAAACTCTTTGTTTCATTCAACGTAACAATTACTTGGGAATGACTGGTTCTGCCTCCCAGCACGAAATTTGTGTATCTGGAGACTAGATCTGCAGCTCTTACCTCAGTGGAAATGTCTTTGATATTAACGGTGGAGGCACAGAGCTTGCTTGGAGGTCTGTCCTAGGCGCCAGGCAGGCCTCACACAACAGGCAGCCAGCTGAACGAGTTGTAAGTCTGTTCTTTCCGTATGTGACAACTCTGAGACTTGCCATTTTTGCAGACGGCCTCAGAGTTTAAGCTAAAGGCATCTCCTCCAACGTGGTAAATACACAGACTGTTCTAAGGCAGGACATTCAGTTTCCAGAGCTTGAATTGATGGAATCCACAGTCAATTAACATGATGGAAGATACTGCATGTGCAAACTTCCAGTTTTCAGGGCAATTTGGAAACAACAAATTCGCAACTCTCTTAACGCTGCTCTGACCGGGAGTCATGTAAATACACTAAAGGGGGGAAAAAATGAAGGGACTTGAGTTTGGGAAATTCAGTTTGGTCTTGGTTTGGATCTTTCTCTTTGATTTCTTCATATGAGTTGAAAATTTACATTTAATATAGTCGGTGATTTGGCTTTTTTTCATCTCTGGTGGGCATCTGCTTCAAATACTACCTATGTCTCAGTTCAAACATAAGTTTACTTTAGAGAGTAGGCAAGTTATGTTCAGAATTTCTTTGAAGTAAATTTTTATTCCTTGCTTTTTGTAATTTATATCATTTGCTAATTTTTATTGTAGACATAAGACTCTAGCCATCACTTTATGTTCTGGATATAGTGCTCAAATAGATAGTATTTTAATTAGTTAAGCCACACATCACCTCACTTTCCAAGGCAACTGGACCAGAGAATCATTTTTCCATTTCGCATCTGGGAAATATTTCCAGGCCAGGAACATCTGCTTTCCAAACGCAGTTACTTTCATTGTTCTCACCCTGTAAGTTCCATTACTCTCTGTATAGTACCAGACCATTGTTTTCAATTGTTGCAGAAAATACCAGCTCATTAAAGAGCAAAATAAAATTTATTTTAAGATTCAAAGCATTTGGGTGATTTACCTTTCTTTAAATTTTCATTTTTCTCTGTACTATATCACACTTTATTTTAAGACACAAACAGGAAGGGAAATGTACCTGTGGTGACAAAACTTAGATGAATTTCACACCATAGTCATTATTATTAATACTTGACTATGACAGTGTTGGGGGTGCAACTATTCGTAATCAGGCTTATATTTGTTTAATATTTTAGACAGGTTGGAAAGTCTTTTCACACTGATATCTAAATTTAAAGTAGATTGAAAGCTATGCAGAAAAGTAAACTTCAGTCTGTGATTCTTGGTTATTTCCAATTGTTTCTGTGTCTTCCCTGCTGAATGGTTAGTTGTTCTTTATAGGAAAAGGGTCGATCACAGTGAGCAGCACATGGCTAGTGCTCTGAAAATGTCTGTGGAATGAGTGGATAAGTGGACTAATTTAGCCTATAAGGTTTGACCCACTCTCTCCAAGCAGGACACTTTTCTGATCACTACAGATTAACCTGCCACCACGCCATGTTCTTCCTCCTTGTCTTTCTCTTTCTTTTTTAAAAGTAGTTTTTATTTTCTATTTAGAATATTAAACCATGAGTTACAAGTCAGTTCTTTCTGTGTGTGGCAACTTTAACAGTTGCTATATTTATGCAAAAGTATTTATGCAAATGCTTATTTGTTTGTGAAATACAGACAAAAAGAAAGGAAAAAACCCTCATGCTTAATCCCACCATGCAAAATAACTACTGATAGAATTTTTCAGATCTCTACCTCTCTTTATTTTTTTTCTTAAAGATGGGACCATCGTGAAAAGATTGTTTCTGAAACTTTTTTTAGTACGTGAATTATGAATATTTTCCCAAGTAAATATTTATCTCTATAGTATCCGGTTATATAGCTGTATCAATATTTATTTAACTGATTCCCTATTTGAGGCATTTAGGTTGAAGTCAGTCTTTTACTATTAGGAACAATGCTGCAACAAACATACTCGCATTTAAATCTTTGTGCACATTCACTTCTGTTTTCTTAGGGTAAATGCCTGAAATTGGAATTGTTGAGTGAAAGTATAGAAAAACTTAAGACTTTTGATCCGTACTTCACAATGCACTCCAGCAAAATAATACCCGCTTACCTTCTTTCCATGAATAGAGAGAATAATGTTTTTCTACATTATCATTCTTGCTCCAAATATTAGTTGCTGTTGAACCAAGCACTTCACTCTGGTTAAAATTTCTTTCCTAAGAATGCTAATCCCTCCTGGAGTTAAAAGTTGCTTTGCTACTTGAGTTGGTTGGCTTTCTAGAAGTCCTTCTCATCAAATGAGACTCCTACCTATAGTATTTTCTCTGCAATCAATTCCATCAGTTACTTTTCTCCTAACACCCTCACTTCTTGAGTTCTCTGTCCTTCTCTCTGAATTGTTACTCTTGGGCCTACAGTGCAGCTTTTTTCCTAGAACTTTCTTCACTTTGTCTCGGAACTTCCGATCATGGGTCCTTTTCTAGCTGTTCAGTTTTACTAGCGAGGATTTTTCCAATTTGTAGTCTTGAGATGGATAACCGGCTATAGGTATTTAGGGCAAAAGTGAGGGAAGACATCTCAGACCACCACAGCCTACTGCATAGATTTTCATGCAAGCCCCCACCCCCACCCTAGTCCCTGTCTGTGCCTCCTGTCCCTGAATCCAGAAGCTTTTGGTTTCATCTTCTGTGAAGAATCAGCCTCTAGCCATGCATGGGGTATTAAAGATAGTTGCCTGGCCGCACGGGTGCACGTGAGAGGAGACCTCAGGGATTCAACTACTCCAAAATCAGACAGCAAATCAGTTCCCTTGTTTTCAACTTCTTCTCTAGTCCTTTCAAGTCCTCAGCCCCTCGGAGATGCTGTGGGGCGAATTGTCCTCGCTTCTGGGTGGCTTCCCTCTCGAAAGACATGGGTTTTAACTTCCTCCTCTCCAGTAATTCAGTTCTGACTTCTGTTTTTCTTCCAGAAACTGATTGAAAAAACCTCATTTGCTGTCGTCTCTTCTCCCAACTCTCTCTGTTCTTCTGGGTTAATGATAGTTTATATTAAGGATTCATTTCTTGGGATTTTCACAGGGCTTCAAGAAAAAGAGAAGGGTTAAATTCCTATGTGCTTTATACTTTATTGATTTAATGATCTGCTTATTACTGAAACAGAATAAGTCAAGATCAATTTGAAGAATTATTTTGTAAGTGAGACTTGGTGTTTTGATACTCTCTGAGGCTTAATGCTTTCTGATATTTTCAAATTAATGGCCAGAGACTTGGCAAATCATCAAGTGTATTTACTCCAGTTCATAGAGTGTTAACCTGTCTCATCGAATGCTCTCGCCCTGAATTCTACCTTGCTGCTTTCAACTTTGGCATTCTTCTTGTTGCTTTCATTTGTCTGCTGTGCCTGAGCTCAAGCCCTTATTTTAGCCTCTGAATTGCTTGGTTTGGGAGTGCATTTGCTATTCAGTGTGGATCTGGATTTGGCGTTGTAAGCCACAGTGAGAATCCTGTTCATTAAATAGCCAAGTTAAGCCCATCTCCATTTGTTGATACGACCTGTGTATTCATTCTTAATTCTGCCTTATTATTTGATGTTAATATTAACATTAGATTTACTATGTTTCTTTCTCTTCTTGATCTGTAGTCTCTGCTTATTTTTAGTATTTATTTTTGCATTTAAGAAAGCTTGTATTTATGTTTTAGTTGCCTAACTCTATGCCAATAACTCTTAAAATTCCCTTGATCTTTTTTTTCCCCTTAATTAGGCTTCTACTATTTGGTTTGTTAGATTTAAATGATATTTTTTGACTCCTATCTGTAACCCATGCAGCAATCAATGGACTTATTCTAATTTTTACTTTTCCCCTTCTCCTCCAATTTTTTAAGTTCCTTTTACTTTGTCAGAACATGTATTATTTGCATAATACTGTGTCACACTTGTTCTCACCTTTGTTTTAGTCTTGGATATAGCCTTACATCTACTATTTTAATACTCATCAGCAATCCTTTTGCCAAAGTTTCCTTTTTTTTTTTTTTTTTTCTGCTTTATCTCCCCAAACCCTCCCCGTACATAGTTGTATATCTTAGTTGTGAGTCCTTCTAGTTGTGGCATTCCTTTGGTTTTGATACATGTAAATCAGCTGAGCTGGATACAAAATTCTTTACTCATACTTTCCTAAAATTTAAAAAACATACTGTGTCATTTTCGTTTTGCTGTGTAGGTTTCAGTTTAAGAAACTCTGTAAGTTTCTTGGTATTTTTTTTCCCAGAGGACCATATTTTTCTGGTTCTTTAAAATTAAACAATTTTACTAGGCTCTGTCTTATAATCTCCAAGGTAGATGATGGGTACTTTCAACAATAAGATTAAGATTTCATTTTTTTTATTATAGTTTTAATAGTAGTTCTACTCTACTGTTTTATTTTTCTTATTCAGGAAAATCCCATGCATATTAGATCTTTTTTGCTGTTCTGTATCCAGCACTTTCTTTCTGATTCTATTTACTTCTTGATTTTATTTTTGCTCCTCTCCTTAAAACGTCTTCTTAGACTTGCACTTGCATCTATTCTCCCCTGGATACTTTGTAATTTGACCTTCACCTATGGGATGATTTTTATATTTTTCTTCAATTTCTTTCCTGAATTGTGTCGTATCTCATTTTAAACTGTGCTTTTTGTCCACTCCTGTCCTGGGTTTTTGAATTTATGGTTTAAGGTCCTCTTTTACATCTAATATTGCTTATTTAGAGATGTTTAATGCTTATTGGGTGGATATTTTGTAACAGTTTTCCTCTGCTTCATGTTTGGTTTTTTAGAGAATATTTTCATCAGCTAAAATCTTTTGATTCTTATTTCCTATTTTGTTCTTATCGTTTTTAATGGATGTTGCCTGTCATTTCATAATCATTTTCCTGAACTGAGAATAATAGGTGTTTCTATGACGATGGGGTGAGAGTGTCTTACCAGGTTTCTTAGTTCAAGAGGCCCCTCCTCTGTTGGTAAAAATAAATGCTTTTTCTTTGGTGGTTGGCGTATTTGAGGTATGTATCTTCTGATTCTGCTTCCTTGGGGTTCAACTCCACAGCTTGCTTTCTTATATCCTTCCACCAGCAGACCCCGTAGGATGCTTCTCCTTCCAAGTCTCACCCTCTCCTCCACAGCGGTGCCCTCCCGGAGCTGTCACGGTTAGGAGACAATTCTCCATTGGTCTCTCACGTTCATACATGTCTTACAAGCAGAGGCACTGGCTGCCTTTGTTCTGGAATACCAAAGATATTTATTTTAAAAATTCTTGGAACACAAAAGTAATGTCTTTTTCTGGACTAAAGGACACAATTGCTTATAGTCTTGGAATACAGTATCTCCCTTTGTAGCAAGGACAGGCATATTTACTCCAGTATAAAATATTCAGATTCCCTAAGATCAGGGTTCCTCCTCTGAAAAGCAATGCACCTGGTTGCAAGGGCCGCCCGCCTGGCTGGGCTAAACTGTTAGCTAGCCAACAGGCTAGATCAGATGCTTCACAGTTCTTAGCAGGTGCCTTTTGATCTTTGGGTCGCCAGGAGCCAGTTCTCAGACATGTTCTGAGCATTTTTCCCATTCAAAATGGACTTACTCTCTCCTCCTTTTTTTTCCAAAATATCTAGTATATTCTTTAAAAAATTTTTTTTATTATGAATATTTTTAAATGTACACAAAAGCAGAGAGAATATTATGATGAACATTTTAACCATCACAGCAGTTTTATAATATTCAATACATGGGCAATCTTATTTCATCTATATCCACACTCACTCCCCCAATTTTGGATTATTTTGAAGAAAATCCAAGATGTTATATCATTTCATCTGTGAATATTTCAGTATTTCTAAGACATAAAAATTTCTTCTTAAAAAACCCCACAATATCATGACTACACTAAAATATTTAGCAATATTAACAACTCCTTAACATCACAAAATATCCAGGAAGTATTAACATTTTTCCAATTGACCTCTTTCTTTTCTTTTTTCTTTTTGATGATGAAGATTGACCCATAGATAACATCTGTTGTCAATTCTCCTCTTTTTGCTTGAGGAAGATTGTCACTGAGCTAACATCTGTGCCAGTCTTCCTCTACTTTGTATGTGGGACGCCACCACAGCATGGCTTGATGAATGGTCTGTAGGTCCACGCCTGGGATCCGAACCCATGAAACCCAGGCCACCAAAGCAGAGCCTGCAAACTCAACCACCACACCACTGGGCTGGCCCCTCCAATTGACTTATTTCTAGTTACAGTTTATTGAATTAGGATCAAACATTTCAACTGATTGATTTAGCTGTTAATTACCTTTTGGTCTATAGCCTCCTCTTATCTTCTTTTTTTTTGCGGTTTTTGTTGTTGCTGTTGTTTGCTATCATTGTTGCTCTTATTGAAGAAACTGGGTAATTTGTAGAGTTTGGCAACTGCACTCATGTTGATCATATAATATATGTTCCTCTCTCCACTGTATTTATGATAAATTATTCCTTAGATCTAGAGGCTTGATCAGAATTAGATTTTATTTATTCATTTGGCAAGGCTAGTTTATAGGTGGGTTGTGTACTTCCCCCAGAACACAATGTTTGTTCATCTCTTTTTTTGTGACATTATTGGCCTCTGATAATTGCATACATCTATCAGTTCTTTATAATTAGTATAAAATAGCAGTAGAGTATTCTACCATTTCTTTTTTATTATGTAGCATACTTCTATAAATAGAAATTGCCCCCAAAACTATAAGACTATCCTGAGATGCAGATTATATAGGAGAGACAGTATAAATAACTTAATTCTTTGATGTACCGTTTTCTAAATAATGAGGACTTTTTCTTTCTAGAGGAGATTTTATTGATATTCATCCCCACTAGGCCCCCATGGTATGCTTCTCTTTTCAACCCAGTCTTCACCAGACCCTACTCTGGCATGGTTTCCAAAACTAACTCTGTGGGTTTGGGATTGAAATTTGCAGTATTCTGTCTCCTAGTGCTATGGACTGACTTGTGTTCCCCTCAAATTCATGTAATGAAGCCCTAAATCAATGTGACTGTATTTGGAGATAGGGCCTTTAAGAGACAATTAAGGTTAAATGAGGTCATGAGGGTGAGGCCCTGAAACAATAGTATTAGTGCCCTTAGAAGAAGAGACACCAGAGAGCCGGCTGGCTCTCTCTCTCTCTGTGCATACACACACAAAAAAGAAGAGATTACATGAGCACACAGCAAGAAGGCACAATCTATGAGCCAAGAGAAGAAGCCTCAGAATGAAACATACTTTGCCAGCACTTTGATCTTGGACTTCCAGCCTCCAGAACTGTGAGAAATAAATTTCTGGTGTTTAAGCCACCTGGGCTGTGGTATTTTGTTCTGGAAGCCCAAGCTGGCTAAGATACTTACTTACGCTACAGTTGCTATTATGGATTTTATTTGCTTTTCTTGCTGATCTGTAAGGATTTTGGAGGATGCGTGGAGAAATCCAGATTAGGCAGCTGCTAATATCTAACCGACATCTAGAAGTCCACACAACATACTGGGAAGTATTCCGCGAGAGGACCACAAGTACTTCTATTATCAAAAATATGTTTACCAAACCTGCTTCAATTCAAGCCTCTTAGAAATGTTCCAGAGCACAAGGATTTATTTTATCTTTAAATAGTGGTAATCTTTCCTTTCTTTATTATATGGTATGATTTATTAAAGGACGGTGAAGCCCCTTCTCATCAATGCTCAGGGTAACTCACACCTATCTTGTTGTGCAAAGCTGATAGCAAAAGTTCTTATTTATTGACAAGTACAGAGCATCCCCTATGTCAATGGCACCACTTAGAAACAGTATTGTGGTTAAGAGTGTGGTTTCTTGAGTCAGACTGCCTGAGTTCAAATTACACATTTTAGGCAAATTACTTAATCTGTCTAAAACCTACATTTTCTCATCTTCCTGATGGGGATAATAATAGCTGTACGGATTAAAAAAGATGATACATATAGAGATCCTGACACACAGTTAGCATTCAATTATCACGCAGGTGTATTTAAAATAACCAACTAACAACCAATTCAGGTTATTCTATAGAAAATGATCTGTCTTAAAAATATTTCAAATTTCAATAATTGTCTCTTTATTTAGAAGCAGTCATGTAAAATTAGGTACAATTTTATATATTGACCAAAAATGTGTCACTGACTTGTTTCTTACAATAAGAAATTTTATTATAAGGGCATCTAGGACAGTACTTGGCCCATAGTAAACTTCGATAAATATTTATTGAGGCAGTGAATAAAAATCACATAATAAAATGATGTAACTGATATTTTTCTCACCCCATTTGGGATCAAAGGATAGAGCATCTTGGTTCTTCTGCAATTATTTTGTGGAGCTTCAGAGCCACAAAGAAATATGTGTGAGACTTGCTATAACTCTATCACTCTGAATTTACAAGGCTAATCTGGAGCTTTGTTATTTCCTGTGGGCTCACTATTCCTTCTATGCATTTGTTATTTCCTGTGGGCTCACTATTCCTTCTATGCATTATAATGCTGCTTGGATTCATGTACGCATCCCTTATACCCGCTGTGACATCGTTTTTCTGACACCAAATGAATGATTTTTTCCCACAGTTAATTCTCCAACACCCGCTGGGTGTGCAATAATTCATGTGCAATAATTCAATTCAATTCTAAGACTAGCTACCTGGGGTTAGCACAGGTAACCTGGAGATCCCACAAATTAATGGCTCAGCCTCACAAGACTGCCCCCACTTGGAGTCCTAGGGGACACCTATACTTCTGATTGACTAGTTATAAATTTGGGGGTCCCATAGGCCCCTCCTCAGGTTCAATAATTTGCTAGAACATCTCACAGAACTCAGGAAAACAATTCACTCACATTCACCAGTTTATTATAAAGGATACAACTCAGGAACAACCAAATGGAAGAGAGATGTAGGGCAAGGTATTCGAGGGGGAAGCTGGCAGTGAGCCTCCTTGCTCTCTCTGGGGACACCAGCCTGAAGCTATCTAGGAGTCACCTCCTTAACATAAACTTAGGTGTGGCCAAAGGAGCTCCTTGTGAATAAAAAGACATTCTTATCACTCAGGACATTCCAGGAATTTGAGAAGCTCTGTGCCAAGAACAAGGGACAAGGACCGAGTATATATTTTATCATACCACGCGCAGTTTTTGGCCTCCTGGTCTAAACTGCCCTGCTCCTTGTTGTGGTCAACTATGACGCAAATCTGCATGTTCTTTGTCGTTTTCATTCAACAATACCTTAACTCAGTGTTAGAGCAGTAAAATAGAACATTTAAAAAATCACCAGACTTATGAAGTAGTGTAGAGACTGAGATTTAAAGAAATATAGCATCTACGTAAACCACGTATTGATGTATCTTGGTTTCGACTAAACTCGGATAGATTTAACTTTAATGGAACTTTCTTTGGTTTTCCCGAGATTTGTTAATTTCTCTTTGTGATTTAGAAGCTCCTGCTTTACTGCTGTCAAAGCTTAATGTCTTCTTTCTGTTCAGAGTTAAAATACATCATTGACCATCCTTTTTTGTTGATCTTGAGGCTATTTTTCTCCGCACTTCTGAACAAGTCTCTGAACATTCAGGGTACCTTCATCTTTTCTCTTCAATTGCCAGTAGTTAACACCACCAACAAACAAAGAGCAACAAAACAAAACAAAAGAAAACAAAAAACCCCAGACCACACACAAGGTATTTTCACTGAAGTGACCCTCCATGACTATTCTTTTCCAATGAGAAGATTTTCCTCTACCTGACCACCTCTTTTTGCTCTTAGCTCTTTGCCCTTTGGAGTTAATACTTAAGCTGATTTCTCTTTCGAGTCAAAATGTCAAGAGGCAACCCCCAGAAATATAAAATTAGCTCTACACTGTCAGGGGCTTCATACGAGAAAAAATCCAGGATATATCTAAGTGTAACATTTCAACGCCTCTAAATAAATTTGCATTTAAAAAGGCAGAACACTAAGTAATGCGTCTATGATAAAATGCCTCTGACAATAACGAATAATTTGTAGATTATTTTTAAGGAAGGAGTTGATCATCGTTGTATTTAACTTACCGTCAGATCAGGCAATAACCACAGTTTCCTCATTGTGTCAACATGAGGATTAAATGAGAAGACACGTGTTAAGTGTTCAGCAAAAAGCTTACTTTGATCAAGTCTTGCATATTCTGCTTACTCAACATGTCTAGGGGATGTCTTTATGAGGATGTCTAAAAGACATCCCAAATAAGAGGCTCTAAAAAACTCTTCATTTCTCTAACTACCCCAAAGTTACTCCTCCCTCAGTCTTCCTTGTCTCCATAAAGGGCAACTCCATTTTCCCAGTTGTTTAGTCTGAGGGAACTTAGAGGCATCCTTGAACTAACTCTCTCTCTCTCTTTCCCCTCCTACTGGTTAAATTCAGATTACACCCAGAATCCAAACTTTTCCCTCCATATGGACCCCCCACTGCTCCTCATCTCCTCAGAGTAAAAGCTAAGATTTGTTTAATACCTCCAAGCAAGCCCTCCTTGAGCTGCTCCCTTCTACCTCTGGTCGTATCGGCTACAACTCCCCTTCCGGCTCCCTCTCCTTCTTAGACGCTCCTCGTCGCTGTTTGTTGGACACACCAGACAAGCTCTAGCCTTAGAGTCTTGGCACCGGCTGCCTTGACAGGGAATGCTGTTCCCCCAGAACTCCAGTGGCTCACTCCTACCCCTCCTGCAAGGCTTGCTCCAATGTCATCGTCTCAGGGAGCCCTGCCCTTGATCACCTTGTATGAAATTGCAATCGCTACCTCCCCAAGCCAACACCCTAGAGTCCTGATCCACTTACCTCACTTTGTGTTTTTTGTATAACACTGTTATTCTATAACATTGTTTTTCTATAACCTATTCAAATGCTAACTAGACAAAGAACTACTGCACATGGGAAAAGGAAAGTAGACCCATAAGGAAAAGTCAGTCAAGAACCAGAACTAACTACAGAAGAGAACACGCAAATGACTAACAAACGTACTGAAATATGATCAGCATCATTGGAAATTCGGAAAATACAAATGGAAACAACAGTGGAATATCCATTATTGGCAAAGATATTAATACATCTAGAGCTGACGTCAGTTGTGGGAAAATAAGAATTCTCACACATAGCTGATAGAAATGACAATTGCTATAACCAATTTGGAAACTAACAGAGAAGCTTTATTAAAAGTTTAAACATTCACACCCTTTGACCTGACAATCTAACTTTGGTAAATCTATTCTATGTAAATAAAGTACCAGTATGTAAGAATATATCCAGAGAAATATTTCTATTACAGCATTGATTATAGTGACACTAAAAAGAAAAGATAATTAGAAACAACTTGGTATTCTATCATAGAGAAATGATTAAATAAATTTTGTGCATTCATAATTTTCAAATATTATTCAGCCATTAAAAATAATTGGCTAGAGCCATTCGTATGAACCTGGAGGAGTGTTCAGAGAAATGCAAAATAACCAAATAATTAACAGAGTAATGTATAATATGCCTATATTTTTGTTTTTAAAAAAAAGAAGAGAAATATCATATACCATATACATATACTTATATTTGTATGAGCATGGAGAAAAAATGTGGATTACTGTTGTTAATACTAATTGTCACAGTAAGGTGGAACTGAGGGAAGAAAAAGAGTATTAACTTTTTCTTTTTATCTTTGTAATGTTTGCCTGTTAAAATAGATGTACTTTTATAGTGTAAAAGTATCCAATAAAGAAAAAAATAAAATAGGCTATTATTTAAAAATACATAGCCCAAAACTTTGATAAACATATAATAAAGAGGCCCGCCCTGGCCCCATGGCTGAGGGGTTAAGTTCACATGCTCCACTTCACCGGCCTGGCGTTTGCCAGTTTGTGTACTGGGCATGGACCTACGCACAGCTCATCAAGCCATACTGTGATGGCATCCCACATAGAAGAACTAAAATGACCTACAACTAGGCTAGACAACTATGTGCTGGGGCTTTGGGGAGAAAAAAAAAAAAAAGAGGAAGATTGACAATAGATGTTAGCTCAGGGTCAATCTTCCTCACCAAAAAAGAGAGGAAAAAACAAACCATAATAAGTTTATGTATCATATCAGAAGACCTAGATTTTTATCTCAATTCTCAAAAAAAAAGTGACATTTAAAGTCAATTATTTGATTTCCACGTTGAGTTGATCTAGGAGAGTTTCTTTCATTTATGTTTGAGAAAAATGAGATCCGCACGCACATTGTGGGTTCTTAACATATGGCCTTGGAGAAATGAATGGACATATTAATTACTAGACAAAAAATGAGCTAAGTGACTCCCAAATCACAGCTAGTTAGTGGAAGAGGTCCATCGTGAATCCAGATCCTCCGATTCCAGGTCCGGGACGTCCATGTCCATGACGACATAGGCCTGCGAGAGCAACATGGAGAAAGACGTGTGTGTCGCCTGAAGCAATGATAGGCTTGCCTGGAACACTCTTATAAACATTCCAGCTCTAAATTTGCCTAAGGCAAAAATCATGATGCTCACAGGGAAGACCCATATTTTTTTTCCTCTTAGAAATCTTATTATTTTTTGGTTTTGGTTTTGTGTTTTGTTTTTTGAAGCATACAGAATAATTCTTAGAAACTAATTTTAAACACATGGTACATAAAGCAATGCCTAATAACCAGATGCTCTGCTCTGGAGTCTGCCACTCTGTCAGACGCTGCCCAGTGACCACACGCCATCTTGGCATGGAAGGGCCTCGTGGTTTCTGGGCTGAGTCTTCCTCTGGTCCTTCCAAGCACTACGTAAAGCATCAATATGGCTACCCTGTTGTTCCTTTGTGTGGAACATTTCATTAGCACGTTTTCTGGACTTTCCTCACACCCCAAAACTTCCTCTCCTGCCCCCTACTCATTCAGGCTCCTCAGAAGTATCCACTGACGTGGCTTAGGGTCCATTCATAAATTAACCATAGCTCTTGCAGCCACCAAATTTCCCCATTGACCTTCAACTCCTACTCTCCTCCCCACCACACAGTTCCAGTTTCACTAACATTCAGAGTCTCTTACCAACAAGTGACCTTTACTGTCACTCTCACCTAGCAGATCCAAAGAACCAGTTTCACTTTCTGACACTTCCCTCCCGGTTCATTCCCACCTAAGGTACGTTATTTTCCAGTACAGTTCTGTTTTTTCTCTTACTGGAGCCTGAGCAGAAGACTTGAAATAGCCAGTTGGGCTGGGGTTCCAGAAACCTGCTGGATGAAAAGGAAAAAAAATGCTCTCTGAGGGAATAACAGCAAAAACAAACAAACAAACAAATCGGGTGAGGAAAGGATAGCCAAACAAGCTGGTTTGCTGGCAGTAATTCCCTGATCGTTAAATCAATCATGCAGTGTCAGCCACCGTTCTCTTTGAACCAGAATGTTCTGTCATAGGAAAAGGACGTTTGCTAATCAGCATTTCATTGGCAGTTACCAAAAGCACCACGGGACCTGGGAGCCGTCTGGTAAGGGCGCATGTGCTCAGGGGTCTCCTTAGGCACCCAGAGACCGCCAGTGGCCCAGCAGCTGCCAACTGCCAAAGCTCTGTGTAAAGATGAAAAACGTTGCTCAGAGTGTGGAAAACCCCCTCAGTCTGACAAGTTCTAATTAGGTACAGTTTTGAGAAATTGGGTCTAAATAAAGACTGCTGAGGGGTCTACTATGAAGCCGTTGAGAAAACTTGGACTCTTAAGTGTCCTCTTGGTAATTTAAGATTATGAAAAGGGAATTTGTAATTTTTATAGTGTCTTCTGCCTAAAAACTCTTCTGCAATTGTCCTAGCCCTGTCATCCCCCTTTCCTCACAGCGGATGCGTTCCAAGACCCCCAGTGCATGCCTAAAACAGCGGACAGTACCAAACCCTATCTAAACTATGTTTTTTCCTCTACTTACAAACCTATGATAGAGTTTAGTTTCTAAATTAGGCACAGTAAGAGATGAACAACAATAACTAATTATAAAATAGAACAATTATAACGATACCTTGTAATAAAAGTTACCACAGATCTTAACAACCTCAGCATACCATTTTTTTCTTTCCTTATTAAGTCGAAAACTTTCACCTTTTCACTTAAATGAGGTACTTATGGCTTCTCTTTGGTGTATCCCAATTGCCAGCATCACTGCTCTTGCACTTTGGGGACATTCTTAAGTAGAATAAGGGCTGCTTGAACAGAAGCCCGGCGATGCTGCCACAGTTGATCTGACAACCGGGAGGGCTGCTGAGTGACTAAGGGGTGGGTAGCGGATATAGCACAGACACACTGGAAAAAGGGATGATTCACGTCCAGGGCAGGATGGCACAAGATTTCATCACGTTGCTCAGAACGGCATGCGATTTAAAACTTAGGGACTGTTTATTTCTGGAATTTTCCATTTAATATTTTTGAACTGCTGTTGATTGGGTAACTGAAACTGTGGAAAGTGAAAACGTGGATAAATGGGGACTACATTGGCACTCTCAGATGTGGTCGTATTACCTATTCGGGTGAGAACAAAGGCAAGAGGAAGCTCCTTTAGCATGTCTGTGTCCATTTGGGGACAGTAAAGGAACCCATTCAAAGTGGTCCCAACATCTCAACATACAAACAGAAGAAATGCCAAATGCCACCCACCCCAACGTTGCCAGGTAAGAGCTCTGCCTCTGACGGTGGTTTTGGGCAGGGACACTAGCCCTTAGAGAACCTTTGTGTAACTGAGAAACAGGTGCTCCTACTTCTGGGTGTACACAGCCCCACACAAGGGCTCTGGGCTTGGCAAGTGGAGAAGGGGTGAGATCTCAGCCTCCCCCTCCCTCCTGGGTCAAGTGCTCTTACACTGCACCCTACACACCTGTACTCAGTTTGTGACCCTGACAATTTACCTGCTCTGATGTCACCTCAAAAAGGTTAAGCTTCCTTTCTTATGTGAGGGTTTCAAAGGGATACCTCACCTCTGGACATTATGAATTTGGGCTTACATGATCCATTTTCTCTTCTCTGGGACATTCTTCTCTAACCATTGCTGCTTGGCACAGATAGTCGGTTCCAGTTGAGCGTAGGGGAATTTGGCAGATAAAAATCAGCTCAGTTATAAGTTTCATCTCACATCTCTCAGCTTGTCAGGGGTTGAAATCTTTAATCAATGGTTCCCAGTTATGGCTTCCTTTTCTCATCTATTGCCCCCTCCTCATAGCCAGGACATGTGGAGTCCTTGTCTTCCCTGCCCATTAACCTCTGCCAGGCAGGGGTATTTCCAAGCTACATGAGCAGCAAGATCCTTTTCATGCCCGACTTTCTTTATTTTTAAACAAAAGCTGCTGTCAAAGTAACAGTGAGCTTTTTAGATATATCTTTAAGCTCAATACTTAATAGATATTACAAATATTTCACTAGACTTTTCCCAGCTCTTGAGTCCACCCCTTGTTGGTTTCCTGAGGTTGTGCCTCCTCCCATCTCCCTGAGGACTTCCCGGGGTTCCTTTTCTCTGGATTTTCTCCAGATTTTCTTTTTCTGGTTTTGTTTTTTTGTTTGAACCATCTCTTCTCTTTTGTCCTTGCTCGATGCTTTCAATCAGGCCTGCCATGTCGCATCTGGGATTTCTAAAGTCTTTCTGTTTGTTTTGTTTTGGAGTTTCACTAAACATCTTCTTAATTTTTCACAGTTTTCTATCTCTAACCATCATCGAGGATCTATACCTTTTTCGAAAGATCTCTTTAAAAGTTTCACATGTTAAAGATAATTTCTTTCTTATTACTCTCTAAGTCTTCGTTTTTATTTTAAAAGTTGAATTACCTCAGAGCTCTATGTGTATTTCGTGATGTAAAACTCCAGGGTCACATTGCTGCCCATAGCCACTTTTGAGAGGAGGGGTTGCTCTCATAACAAATTCCACGATTTTGTTAGCCCTCTCTTGGAAACTGTTTATATTTTCCAAATAGATACACTAAATTTTTAATTACCTTATCGTAGTCGGTCTTCACTAGATCTTCCGAGCCACGTTTATGAATGAACTTGACGGCAAATTCACTGTAAGTTTGTTCTTGGCAGGATAATGTTGCAGTGGTTGTTGTTTTTAAGAAATCCTGGAATGTAAGCTCCACAAGAGCAGGGATATTATTTTCTTTTTTATTCATTGATGTAATGGACCAATCACCGAGAAGCCTGTCTGGCACATAAGAGGTGTTCAATAATTACTTGCTGAATGGGTGAATGATAAAATCCAGTCATTTCTTTATTTTGCTTTTTCACCTCTGTGGCACCGTGAGGAGGATTTCATAAGCAAACAATCTACAATGTCTTGTGAACCTCTTTGTAACTGAAAGTTTAGGCCGGAGATAGGAGACTCATATGTTTGGGGTCATTTTTCCTCCGAATACAATTCTTTACAATGAAGGTCATGTATATGCCCTATTTTTTCAGCCTATTTCTGTAAGCTTGTGTATCTTTCCTCTCGGTCATTCCTTTTGCTTTAGCATTTTGCTTTGAAAAGGCTTTAAAAATGTCATTGTCATTGTTTAATTTTTCTTTCCTGTAGTTTACAAACAACCAAAATGAAATCTTTCCTAGCCCAGACCCCTAAGAGAAACCAAATGTTTATACTCACCCAGAAATATGTCTGTTATCTATACCCTTTTGTTCTTGTCTAGAATCTATTTTTTAAAACATGACAAAACATTTTCATATTAACTCAATTTTTCAAATTGCGTTTGCCTATAATCTTGGTGGAGTTTTCATGTATGTATTGATTCAGTCAAGCACGATGTGTCCTTACAGAAACTTTTGTTTCCACAGCTTAAATTATTTACATATTAGTGAATCTACGTCGTGAAATTCCACTGCTCACTGATAAGGTCTTTGACTTTCTTATGTGGCTCTTCTTGTTAATTAAAATAATATTAGCAATCCTCGTTTCTCTTTCAGGGTGGCTAAAATATTTTGAGGAAGATTCCTAAATTTGCCCTCAAATTCCTTCAGAATTTTCGGGTGAATCCCAGTTTTTCGTTTATGTTTAGGTTTATTACTCGGCTTAGAGTAGATCCTGTGCATGCTTGAGCTTGGATTTAGGTGCGAAGGAACACCCAACATCTTTATGAGTAAAGTCAAAAATCAAGTTTCTTAACTCTAAACAGCCTTCTGCTTGTCCTTTGTGAGTGCAACTTTTACGTGGCTCTGATAGGCCCACTGCTTTCTAACTGCTTTTTGTCTGTCTTTGGTGTACTTAAATGTATCATATTTTGTTAAAGTTCATTAAGCCTTGCACTTTGAGCCACATCTGTTCATGTCTGTTCTCGAATGCTTTAAATTGAATTCCTATTCTACTCATGGATCTCTTTACAAAAGAAAGGCCTTTCATACTCTGATGATACATTAATCAGAAAAAGTAAAATATAAAACTTTATATACCCCTAATCCCAATTTACAAAAATATACATGTGTGTATAAAGAAAGTAGGGTAACTCTACCATAATTTTATTCTAAATTTTCTACATTAAAGTTGTATTATTATAATAATTATTATAAAAATATTCATTGCAAAAGATTAAAATATTTGATTCAGCATTTATTGAGCCTCGACTTTGTGTGATAGTCATATTTGGTATGAATGTATATTTTTAAGCAATATTAGTTTTATTTTCATCTTCAAAACTAAGTACTTTCCCCTGAGTATTTTATAACTCCATTTTCTAAAAATAAGTCTGATTGGTTCTTTGGTATTCCAAATCTCATTGGAATGTTAAATTTAATTGTGTTATGATCTCCATTACATAGTCCACCACACACAATTACTTCCCATACCAATTCCGGAGTTTCAGCTCTTTGGGACCAAATATTGTATATGGCCCTTTCTTTTCTTACTTAAAAAAAAAAAAAAAACTTGTTATAGAAAAAAGAACTATTTATTGAAAAGATCTACCTCTACTGGTCTCACTAGTTGATCTGTTCTAATTCTTTACCTTTGGTGATCTACACACAATCCCTGCTCAATAAAGTGCAATGGTGAAGAGCTCAGCCCGGGCAAATTACTTCGTCTCTGTGAACTTCAGTTTCCTCAACTGTAAAAGCGGCGAGCAGTTCCTCCCTCCAGAGCGCCATCTGCAGATTGAACGAGATAACACATATACAGTGTTCAGTGCAGTGCCCAGCTCGAGAAAGGCTGCACCGCTCTGACTAGCCTGGCCAGGACTGTGTGTTTGTACATAGTTCAAGTGACAGCTGAGTGATGAGGAATGCCGTTTCCTTAGTAGAATGCGACTGCTTCCCATCCATCCTGTCATCACTCATAAAAACACTGTCACCTCACCCCGCTGCTGGTCCTTGTTTTTACTGTAGAAATCTACCTCGGCTTCTGAGAGTACCCTTTCCCACCTGATCTCAGACGTGCCAGGTAAATGTGAGACTCGCTTCTGCTGCCAAGTGCTCTAACCCCCTCAGTTCCAGGAATCCCTCTACTAGTCTTTGAATAGTCACACTTATACAAATACTAGAGGGGCTTTTATGTCAATCTGTAAAGATGTATGAAGCACAAAACACAATTTTATACCAAATAACTGTTTCACTTTGCTGATTTCTCACACAATCATGACCCTTGACAATTCCCATCTGAATTCACTGAAAAATATTTGATATTTTATAACAAAGAGGAGCCAGTGTTTTTTTCCATTTCACCTAGGAATAAATGATCACTCTCTATATTCAGAAATAAACAGACGAGGGCCATAATAGTTTCCTTTTATAGCTTTTGTATCTAAAAATAATACTGTGATAAAAATCCATTTTAAACCCCCGTGATGTTCTCTGACATCAAAGGTCATATCATTGTCTAAAAGAAAGTAATTAATAAAAGAAAAAAAAATCCCCTTTTATATACATTTTTCTTTTGGAATCTCATCCAAAATCAAGAGGACACGGGTTTGGTGGATTTTGAAGATTAATGGGCCTTAGAACAAAGAAGTTTTAAAGAAATATTTGTTGAATTAAATGAGAAAAAAAGCCTTTCTTAGTTCTTGGTTTTTTCTATAGTGCATGGATTTTAGCACTAACCCGCATGTCCAAAGGCAAGCCTCTATAATCTGAGATGGTTTCAGCAGAGCCTCTATGTTTATCATAAGTGCACAGGGAGGCAAAATGCCAGCCATGGCAGAGCAAAGTGAAGACATTCAAGCTTTGACGTTTTTCTTTGTTTATTTTGTGTTTTTCCTATTAGAGCTTCAATTATTACAGTGCAAATAGCTTCTGTCATTTTCTGGAATCCCTGGGCTAGAACAGACCATCTAGTAATTTGATTCACACAAATGCTCTTCCTCCACATTCTTTTAGAAAGGCAAGACAAAACCCAAAATCGTCTTTGCTTTGTTTTGGTTTGTACTAATTTCACAAATCTCAAAGACTTATTGGTCTGCATCTTAGTTTCTGCTACACAATGAAATGCTTATTTCATTTTTATAAAATGATTTCTATATTGAGCCTAAGATAATTTAAGTATCAAATCAGATTTTATTTTTTAGGTTTAGTGTTTGGGTACTTTTTTTCTATTTTAAGATAATTTGAAACTCACCCCAAATTTCTAAGAAGTGTACAAAGATCCATTCAGAAATAAGCTACGGCTGGATGACTTACTGTGTGTTTCCTACAACCAAGCGCATTCTCCTCTGGAACCACAAGATAACCATCTATCAGGGAGGAAAAGCTTTTCCTCTTCCCTCTTAGGTTCAGTGTCTGGGGGCCTGCTAATTTAACTGGCAAAGATCATTAGCAGGAGATAAGAAATACACATTAATTAATATTTTTACTTGCACAAGAGTTCACAAGAAAGCAGTGAAACTCAAAGAAACAGCTAGACATGAGACTTTGTATATCGTTCTTAACAAAGGAAGGAGGGCTTGGGCTTCAAGTGACGATAATTATAAGGAAGTGACTAGGAAATCTATGTGGAATCGATAGAAGATAAGGGCCGTTTCAGTAAGGTTTGTTTGTGCAGACTCATCTCGGCGCTGGCTCTCCATCTGCAGTGAGAAGAGTCACTCTCCTCATCCTAGTACAGGAGAGGGGCCAAACTGATGCCACTTCACAAAAAGAAATTGATACCCTGCTTCTAGGCGGACCAGGGGAGGGCAGAGAACTCTTCCTGTATCTGTTGATTCTTAATTGCCTTCAGCTCAAAATAATCCTTCTGTCAAAGAGGCGTATTTTGGAGTGGCCTCTCCTGATCCCCTTTACGTCAAAACCCGAAAATGAACATTGATACAGCACTGCCTTCTAATCCTCAGACCCTCTTCAACTTTTTGCCAATTATCCTGTTCATGCCCTTCATAGAAAAAAAGGACCCAATCCAGGCCCTAAGTTGCATTTAGTTTTCATAATTTTTAGTCGCTTTCAATCGGAAAAGTTCCCCAGTCTTTGCTTGATTTTCGTGACCTGCCACTTTAGAAGTTTACAGGCCTGATATTCAGTAGATTGTCTCTCCATTTGCTTTCACCAAATGTTTCCTCATAGTTAGATTCAGAATATGTATTTGGGGCAGGAGTACCACAGATGGGAAGCTGTGGTTTTTAGTGCATCCTATCAGATTGTCAAACTTTGGATTTTCCTTATTACAGGTGGCTTTAACTTTGATCGTTTTATTAAGGTGTAGTCTGCCTAGATTCTCCAACATAAAGTTACTCTTTAGTACCTCCTTTAGTATTCACTAAGCACTGGGGGAGGGAGGTCGTGTGACATCATGTAAACAGCCCATTCCTCAACTTCAGCTACTAGTTTTAGCAGCCACTGATATTTCTTATTTGAATTATTACTGTGATGGCTGCCAAATAGTGATTTTCTAATACCTTAATTTCCTCTGCATTTGTTAGTAAGCATCCCAATGTAAAGAAAAGATTTCTCCTGTCCCCATTTATGTTTATTTTAAAATTTTTTATAAGGATAAATAAATAAATTCCTATTTTTTTGGTGAACTATAAACACTCTTATTATTTATTTTGATACTGAAATTGTCCCTTATTTAACCAGTTTCTTCCTAATTTCTGGCACAAAAAGAAATTTCAAGCTTATCCATTTCACATGCATATGAACACGGCAAAAAAATGAATGAATGTGGACTACTACAATCTTTAATAAAATCTACTCACCACACTATAGGAGGAAAACTATTTGATATGTCTACTACATAAATATTAACAATGACTGCAACTTAAAAAAAACTAGAAAATAAACATAATTTTTATTATGTTTTAAAATAAATAAAACAAAAATATTAGCTACAATTATTACACACATATACACCACACATTTCTCTCTCTGTCCTGGAAAACTCAGAATGAAAACCTTAGAAAATGTGAGCAACATCAGAGACTGTTTCCTACCTGAACTGAATGCAGAGTGCCCTCTAGAGGCAGCATCTCATCAACGCAGTATTTCCAACTGCAAATGAACATATTCAATTCTCTGTAGAAGGTTTCAGAAGCAATTCTCATTAAATACATGGAATTACACTACATGTAATAATAACGGATCCTGATTTGATTTGGCATATTACGTGCCGCTCTAACAAAACTAATGCAAAGGATCCGAGAAAAAGTGTCTCACACTTTATCATCTAGAGGAAAGAACTGGGAACATGCCAGGGGAAGATAAAAAAAAAGATATTAAATTGTTATGGGTCGGTTTGTGACCTTCGGTAAAGCTGTTATGACATCTCCTAAAAATTTCCTGCAGAAGGAGTATCTCCTAATTTATTCCATTATTTCTTCAACATCCGCAGACGAATCAGGTGTAGATTTAGATTGGCAACCCGCCTCACTTCTCAGCCTTAACTCGGCTCTGTACCTTTGTATAAACTGCCACAAACTCGAAAACTGCTGATGAATTAAAATCAAGAAACATAATCATATATTGAAATGAATCTCCAAAACAGATGTGAAAAACTGACATTTAAACTGATACAGTTTAAATAAATATTATTTAGTGATCAATTAAATAGAAAGGTAAACTATTTCTACTATTATAAATTTTTTATAACAACTCTCAAGTATATGTTATATAAATTACTTAATACCTCAGATATAGTTACTAAAAGCATCTCTTTCTAACCATCTGTTCTATAATTCAAAAGAATTTGAATAAAATTATTTTACCAATGGCTGTTCCTTAAAAAAAGTTCTTTCAAATATTTGTTCTGATGAAATGAAATTCAGCTTTAACAATATTGACTTGTGTTAAGAGAATGCTTTTAAGATGATATTGTTTTGTTGTTTGATGATAATTTTTACCTAAGTACACAGTCAATAAATAACAATAAGATACTATGAAAAATATTAAATATTATGATTATTGGACATGATTCAAAATTTAGTCTTCTAATCTTCCTAAACAACGTTGCAACTTGGTATTGTGTAAAATAGAGATTTGAGAGATACATTTTGACAAATTAGAGGAAAACTATAGTTGGCACAAGAATGTGGTTATATCAAATGAGTATACCAGATCTAACTTAACTACTTTGCTTTTTTGATATAGTCTCCACGGTAAAACATATAGTTTAATGTTCCTCCTGAAATACTTATTTCCGTAACGCTGTAGGGGAGGAAAATCTCACCCACTTTAGGTCTCTGCTGAGGCTCTGTCATGAAAGAAAGCTTAACAAGAGAAAAGCATACACACTTAGGTTTTCTGCAGCACAGGAGCCCTCACACGCAAATAAAGACCCAAAGAAGTGGCAAAACCTAAATGCTTTTGTACTGGGTTGAACAAAGAGAAGTTTTTGTGGAAAAGTAAAATATATGGGGAGGCTAAAGGAAGATGCGAATTATTTTAACAAGGTCTGTTTGTGCAGAATTCTCTTGGTCTTAACCTCCCGTCCTGGATGAAAAGAATGTTTCTTTTCTCCTAGTATAGGGAGGGCATCTTCCACATGCAGTTTTCTCTCCTGTTTTCAGGAAGAAAAAGGGGAGATCAAAGCGCTCTTGCATCTGCTGTTTTTTAAGTGCCTTTAGCTCAAAATAATCCTGATGCTGAGGTGGCATATTTTGGGGTGGCATATTCTGCCACCCTTCAACATTAACAACAAAATATACAACTTTTCGGTACATGCATGGCTAGTTTAATTTTGCTTTCTTCCAGATGTTCATCAATAAATCAATCTGAGTATATTTGCACTGAAGAACAATGGTGCAAAAGCCTTAATCAGGTGATACAAACGCTAGAGTAACTGCCAAGGTTTTCTCAACCTAAAAGTAGGGGTTTAACCTGTTCATAATGCTGGTAAGGAACTAGGTTTCCTATCACCTCAATCTTTAAGATTATTCACTTTTTATTGTCTCTGCTTCTTCAAGAGAATGAAATTTTAAATAAAAATCAACCTTGATGATGCCATAATAAAACAATAATAATAACAAAAACATCAAGAAATCTACCCCTATTGACCCATAAAGCTACCAAGCTATGTCCTTCCCGTATCTCTGTCAGAGGGGGCATTTGGTGTCATTGTAATAAACGGTGGGAGAGGAACCAGTTTGCACGACTTTATTTTTCTCCTTTTTTTCTACTAGGGTCCCTGCTCCCTGGAGTAGAGAAACTCACATCTTATCATACCTTGGTCTTCTGGGCTCAGCCTGTCCATGAGATCTAATATGGTGTCATTTTTCTCTTAATAAAAACTCAGAGAGCTCCTTAGAAGAGAATCGTGCTTAATACCTGCCTTTGGATAAGGCTTTATCCTTATTTATATTTCTTCTCAAGTATCAACCCGACTATAGGTTTAATCCCAGGGAACTGGGGAGAACTTAAATCCGAAATACCCCCAGACCCCTGCTTCTTGATGCCTGAGACCCTATGGCTTGTAGCAGAAAGATGTGTCCCCTGTTACGATACACGAAGCTGTTCAGCCTTGTAGGCTCCTTTTCCCAGAGGCAGATGTATTGAGAAGAGGAAGGAAGAAATACCATGGAGAGAATGCATCTGAAGAGGACAGAGGAGCAACCTACACCCTCCTGTTTATTATAAGCTTCTCCTCCTTCAGGCACCTTGTGTCCTTATTGACCTCAAAGCTAGTTGTTCTTGACTATTTGTTCTCTTGTCAAGTATTTAATGATCACTGAGAGGCTCTGGAGATACAATGATAAGCATGCTAAACCTGTTCTTGACTCCAGGGGTTTATAATCTAATGGAGAATACATACGAGTAAACACGCAATTACAATTAAGTGTAATAAGCTGTGTAATGGGGAAATACGGGTTGCTATGGAAATACATAGTTGGAACATCTCATGCAATCAAGGGTTCAGTTTCCCTTCCATATTTAAGATTAGAACTGTAGGATGACTAACATTTAGCTAGGCAAAAAGGTCAGGGTATGCCTGTATCAGAATATTTTCTGTCGAAACAGTGTGTGTTCATAGACGCTATATCCTTTCTCTGTGTCTCTGCCCTTGCTTCACCTGAGCAGAACCGTTCCAATAAGGAGGCCAAACCCATCTCAGGAGGATAGCTGTAGGAGGATGTGGTTTCTACAGAACTTTGCTCACTGGTAACCTTTCACAGCCTGAACAGCACCTGCAGCATCTCTGCCCCAATCTGGCTCCTCCACCCGCATGTTCCTCCTGGGCGCAGCCACGAGAGGGGTGGCTGGGGTGTGCAGCGGCAGTTCAGCGACCTGGCACATCACACGAGCTGAGAGGAAATAAACAGGGATCCCGCCAAGAATGTGGACTGTGGGCAATAACAGAGACCATGTTTATAAGAAATAGCTCCCATTCTCTGGGCTTTCATTTCAGACATGCAAAGACCATTTTTAGACACATATCTAAATTATTAAACCACATAGCCTTGGATTAAACTCTAGAGATATTCATTCTTCCCAAAGCCAATGCGACTTTGAAAATTCTGTGAGCAAATCTTTTCTTTTCCACCATCTTCTTAGGTCACAACTGTTAAAGTTCCAAATTACTAAAATAATTAAGACACCATGACTTATTGATCTAATGCACAGAGTAATTTCTTTATTAACTTGTTTCTCACCAAAATAGCCAGGAGCATACTCAGAGAACTAATCATAATAACAAAAAGTAAAACCTAAAAATTATAGCTTGATTATAGTTTTTCAGACAATACTTCTCATTTCAGGTCACCAAAGGTTACAATTCCTCGTCTTTGAACATCTAGAAGCATGTCCATTAGAGAAGAACCTGCTACTGATTTTTCCTTGTCTTATATTTGAAAATGTGCTTTGTTCTCCAGAATCTTTCCTAAAAAGACTTGGCTTATGACATAAGATCAAAGCATAAAATGAGACCTTGGCAGCAGGCTGGGAGGAAATTGTGGACATTTGAGTGTGCGGAGGAAGGAAGAACGCAAGTGTCCTTAATTTTTGCCCTGACTTGGGTATCTGTCATTGAATCCCTCTGAGCCTCATTTCTCTGTCTTCTAAATGCAGGAGATGAATTACATGATCTTCAGGTTATTTCCAAGATTGTGGTTATCTGTTTTGCCTATTGAGTGTAATTCTTTTCTTCAGGAATTTACACTACTTGCCAATACTGATGAGGCAACCATAGCTTGTAACCATATAAACCAAGTCTGGTGGTTTGGGGTTGCATGCTCACCATGAGTCATTATCAGCAACTGGAAGTTCAATGGTCTTAAATACAGATATCCAGCAGTGTTAATGTACAATACACAAAAAGTTAAAACATGACTCTCATACAAATATAAAATAAAAAGGTTTTAATTCAACTCATTAATTAATGAGGTATCCAGAAAGATAAGAAGGCTCATTCAAAGAGCATTTAAAGAGCTGGGTATTTACAGGCAATTCGATAAAGGAATGTTAGAAGGATATGGTTAGATTAGATACAAAATTGGTCAATGCCCCACAAGGCAGTAAACCATAAGCTTTGAGATCATCTTTTCTGCTACAGAGGATTCTACAAATTAACAGTGTCTAAGTTCTAATCAAATAAATTTTAAATAAATAATCAAATAAAATAAAATTTAAATAAATAATCCTTGGATAAACCTATTAAGCAACGACATTCAAAGACATGCTATATGTCTTATTGGATAATTTTTTGGAGGCTTCTGTCCTGGCGACCCTTGAATACATAATAAAAGTCGGAGGCTCCAAACATACCTGAAACCCATTCACCTCATTCCCTCTTCTCTCAGTTGCTCATTGGGTTGCTGGGCAGATCATTGCTTCCCAATGGTAGTCTCGGGAAAACAGCTCACACATCATATATAACTTAGGGGAAACTATTTTAAATAACCTTCATTGTTCCATTGGCTTAACCTACCATCCTGTTGGTAAAATCTAATTCATATTAATATCATTTCTATTTACTTCCTATGTTGACCTATTCTCGTGAGTGAAGGGTAGGAAGGAGGGATAGTAAGGAAGGAGATTTATATCCATATGAGTTTAAAATAAGCAATAAATGAGCCAAGGGTCAATCAGAGATTTCCTGGATTTCATTGAATTGTGTTGCCTTCATCTTGGAGAACTCTTGGCCTCATAGCATTGCCTCTATAACTCTCTGTTCACTAGCAATTTAGTAAGGAGGCTACCCCAAATAAAGATTTTAGTAATAGTGCTTGATTCAAAGAGTCATTTCTGAATTTTCATAGTTCTTCCAAGGTAAAAAAAAAATTAAAATTAAAGTGTACTCTTAAACAAAGAAAACCACAATGAGATTCGATTTTAAAGTAGTCACAGGGCTGGCCCAGTGGCTGAGTGATTGAGTTCATGCGCTCCGCTTCAGCGGCCCAGGGATCTGCCGGTTCAGATCCTGGGCACAGACATAGCACCACTTGTCAAGCCATGCTGAGGTGGCACCCCATATGCCACAACTAGAAGGACCCACAACTAAAATATACAACTATGTACCACGGGGGCTTTGGGGAGAAAAAGGAAAAATAAAATCTTTAAAGTAGTCACAGATGACACTAACTTAAGTTGGGTCAGTGATTTTTAGCTTTTTGGGGAGGTCAAGAACTTGATAAAAACTATAGACACTTTCTTCAGAAAGGAACAATGAGCATATAACACATATGTTATTTTGTATTTAATTTCGTTTGGGATGACTCATGGGCCCCCTGAACCCATCCCAGTCCCTGATCAAGAACTCACAACTTAGAAAAATAAGGAGCCACATAAAGGACAGACCACGGGTGAAACACCTGATCCTCATAGTGTGCCTCCCAGGCCTCTCCTAACACCTGACTTTGTAAGTCAGCTATATTTCAGTTGCAGGCACCAATAGATTATTTTCTTTGGAACCAAAGCAGAAATGCCAATCAAAGTGGAAAACCTGAACCCAATTTTTGGGAATGACATAGCCCTCTGTGGTCCTAATGTATTGACAATTCCTAAAATGACTATTAGCCCAATGGTAGAGTCATGGGCTTCAGAGAGCATTCTTACCCTGCCCCTTATAATTCATGTGACCTTAGGAAAATGTACTTGACCTCACTGAGGTTCAAGCTTCTTATCTGAAAAATAGAGATGATTAAGGGGTAGGGCCCAGAGCATAGATCATTGGAGCCATAACCTTCACCTAATCATCTGAGTAGAATCAAGGAACAGATCCCAAGGCGAGGTTAATACATCCTAGTAAAACTAATGCAAGGTTGTGTAGGATTGTCCTACTCGTGTTTAAAAGTTTGGTAGAGTGTTTTTCTTTCTTTACTCCAAACCTTGGGTCACAATGTTATGTTAAGAATATAACGATGTTGCATGCAATTATTTAGTGATCTAAGGAGAAAAGCACAGTTTACAAACTTGAATTCTGCCTCTCAATTGTCAGAATTTTGAGGTTTATAGTAAAGAAATAAACCTTGACAAATACCATTTCCTTTTATAAAATAAATCTAAGACCAATTGAAATTCACGAAATATAATGAATTTCACTAATTAAAAATATAATGTAAAATTATTTTCATCCACTAAATTCTTATATTAAAGAATAATCTTAAAGATTTGCTAAGAACGTTATAAAACCCAAGTAGGTGGCCCAGCTGTCTTTTATCCCAGGTGTGATTAAACTTTTTGACTATTTTTTGAACCAAACTGAAATTTTTTTTGTGCTTTTTGAATTATTTTTCTTTTCAGCAATAATGCTAAATTCATGTTCCTACTCTCCAAACTCATTTGTTGGAACATTTGGTAACTGTGCCAAACCCTCAGAATAGTAACAGTGGTATCAATTATTGAGCACCCACTGCATGCCTGGCCCTGTGCTGATGATTGTACATATGTTATCACTAATCCTACTCACAGCCTCACAATATAACATCATTTTCATCTTTTTATAAACCAGGCCAATAGGGTTCATAGAGATTAAGGGACTTATCTTAGGTCCCACTGTTATGTTCAACTCTAAAAGCTCATTTGCTACTTTCTACTGCATCTCAATGCTTCTTTTTCAGAGGCTTCAGATGCAAGTTCTGAGGCAAACTCACTATAGTGACAGGACAATGGCTATAACAATGGCATTGAGAAGAGAAAGTGAGCACAAGACCTAAGAGAGGTGTAATCTGGAGTTCCACCCCTCCTGCATCATTTCAGTTCCCAGCTGGGTTCCTGAGGGCTCGAGCCCTGTCCCTGACACCGTGGTCAACACTGAGACCCACCATCTGCATAGCTGTGACCAGAAGCTTCCCACCTCTAATCACCACCACATGGTTCTCTTCCTCTTTGCTGACATTTCTCCTCTTTCTGTAGTGGCCAAAGTCACCAAACTGTGGTGACCACACTGAGGCTCACTCTGCACCGAGTCCAGGACTCCTCCCTCCCATGAAGGCCCCTTCCTTTTTGGCCATCGTTCTAGGGACATGTGCCTAGCCCCGCTCTCAAGGGAGGGAGCACTCCCCAACTCTGAGGAATAACCTTCCCTCACTTGTCCAACCGGAAAAGACAAGGGTGGCTGTTGGCCTCTAAGCGCATTCACCACGAATGTTGGAACAGTTCAAGAACCATCACCGCGTGTGGCTATTAGTACCCTGCAATGGTGGATACTCGATGAATTATTGTTGAATATTGAAAAACACACATAATTCAAGTATGAAAGAACAAGGCAGCCTGAGGGCAGTAATAACTGAGCTCAAACATCCATTCCAAAGTCGCTGTTAGTGTTTCCTTGCTTAATGTTTTGCGTCCCAACTTCATCAGTCCTACGAGTTTGAGGTTATTTGCATGCATTTTAAATAAGCTTCTAATTTAATGGTTAGATTTGAGTTAATGTTTTGAGTTAAACTTCATCATGGAGTCACATTTATTCAATAACAAATATTTATTGAGGTCATACTATATGTCAAGGGACAGAGCAGTGAATAAAAACAGACAAATGTCCTCCTTCTTTTACGGCACATATATGGGGCCTATATGGGGGAAGGGGAGAACAGTAAACAAATAAGAAATCAAAATATTAAAAAATTCTAAGAAGAAAATATAACAGAATTAAGGGACAGTAGTGATGGCTGTGAGAAAGCTATTTCATGTAAGTTAGTCAGAGACTTACTTGATAAAGTGACATTTGAGACAGGACCTGAGTGGCATGGGCGAGCAGTCTTTGGGAGGTAACAGCAGACACCAAGGCCCTGGAGTGGGAATCATGCTTGGCATGTTCTGTAAACTGAGATGCAGCAAGTGTGCCTGGAATCAAAAAGCAGGGAGGAGGGGAGGAGAAGATGAGCTCAGAAACAAAGCAAGGGAGCCAGATCATTTGGAGACTTGGAGGTCATAGTGGGTCATATCAAAATGATCCTCTCTGGGGCTTGAAATGGCTCGGTAATATGTTCGCCACAGAGGAATGTAGTACCAGAAAGTACTGTGACCTGTTGGCAGGCGAGTCGGGTTCTAAATTGGTCAGAAAACTGCCTCAGGGGCTTAACATTCAGTCCAGTCCAATTCTAGTCCTACTTGAGAATCTAATTAATTTGAAGGATTTGGGTCAGTTATTAAAGAAATTTTGCGACTCTTCTCAGAGGATTGTGGGAAACCTTGAAGATAGTCCAGACTCATCGCTATCCAAATGCAACCTTTTGAACCATGAAGGATTTACTGCAGACCTAGTAGCTTGTAACTTCCAGTGGCATAATACGTGGGACATGAGGTACAGATACTTCAGAGCCTGAACAAAAGCATAAATATAAATATGAAGGTCAAAGTGTATTAGTTAGGGATTTTATATTACAAATAACAGAAACCAAGCAAAGCTAGCTTATAAAAAAAAGAGATCATTCATTAAAAAGGCATATGGTGGTTCACAAAATGTAGGGGTAGGAAGGCAGCTATGCCTCAGAAAGGACTTGTTCAGAACAAGAAGATTGTCAAGATTATCAAGACTGTCTGCATTTCCCTACCCATCTGCTTCATTCCCAGCTCCCTCTGCACACAGAGGAGAATCTCATTGGCCAAGCCAGGATCCGTTGTTTACTCTTGGTCCAATCAGTTATAACCAAGGAAGTGATGTCAAGTGGCATCAACAAGCATGGCTGTCAGAGCCTACTCCTGGGAGTCACTCTCAAAGAAGGTAGTAGCTGGGCAGACAACCCAAGCAGCCTCTGCCACACGGGCATACCATTGGGTCTTCCACCTATATGTTGATTTTATTTGGAGACAACTTTGAGAAGTACTCCTGAAAGACCTTCTATCCCAGTCCAAGGGGTTATTTTTTGGGATGGGAAATAACAAGGCAGGCCAAAAATTATGTACAGAAAAGTCACACAATGAATGCGTTTTTCTTGTGAATTGTATTTTTACTGAGAAAATTTCTCCATCATGCCACCATGGTGAAACGGGAAAGAAAAATGAACTTGAGTCAGAAAATCTGGCTTAAACCTTGGCGTTATCAGTTAGTGGTCATGGGATGTGAGCAATTCATTCTGGTTCTCAGATAAATGATGCAGTTGGACTAGATTCCCCTTAGGGTGGCTTCCAGATACTCTTTGACTCTAGTGTAATATTTCCATTTGATGGCAAACAATTGCTTAGGGTTTTGTTCTCAGGTTAATTGAAGACAGACAGCAAAAATGGTTAAGAGATAGACTATATAGTATTATTTACAATTGCCAAGGCATGGAAACCACCTAAGTGTCCATCAATGAACGAATGGAGAAAGACATTGTGATATATGTACACACAATGGAATATCATTCAGCCATAAAAAAAAAAGGAAATCCTACCATATGCAACAACATGGATGGACTTTGAATTCACTATGTTAAGTGAAATAAGTCAGACAGAGAAAGACAAATACTGTATGATACCACTTATATGTGGAAGCTAAAACAAAACAAAACAAACACCAAACTCATAGAAAAAGAGATCAGATTTGTGGTTACCTGAAGCAAGAGGTAGGGAAGAGGGTGAATTGGAGAAAGGGGTCAAAACGTACCACTTTCCAGTTATAAGGTAAATAAGTACTAGGGACATAACGTACAGCATGGTGACTACAGCTAACACTGCTGTGATGTATAGGAAAGTTGTTAAGAGAGTAGTTCCTAAGAGTTCCCATCACAAGGAGAAATTTTTCTTTTCTTTTTATTGTATCTATGTGAGATGATGGATGTTAACTAAACCTACTGTGCTAATCATTTCACTATATATGTAAATTAAACTATCATGCTATGCACTTGAAGCTGGTACAGTGATATATGTCAATTATTTCTCAATAGAAGTGGAGGAAAAAAACACATACACACACATGCGTGCGAACAAGAGACAGGTTATAGAATTCCACAGATCTGAGTTTGATCTTGGCCCTGCTAATGTTTTGCAGTTTGACTTCACATTAATTAGTAAATTAGTTAACTTCCCAAGCTCAGGTTTACTCACCTGTGAAATGCAAGTGAAGAGGACCACTTTAATGGACTGTTGTGCCCGCTGAATAAGAAAATGGATGTAAGTCACCTGGCTCACTGTGAGTGCTCAATTCTGGTCATTGTATCACACTGCAAAAATCCCTGAAATTGTCTGTTCTTACTTATCGCTCTGTATAAATGTTCAAGTAAGGGAAAATTAAACTCTAATATCTTTAAAGTGCTCTTGTGGCATGAACTAATGAATACAAAATGAGATTAGCCATCTGGAGATTTCAGAGGGGTATTGTACCCAAATAACACCTCCATGTCATTTACAAACTCACTGTACCCTTAAATACCTTTTAATTACCTTTGTAAAATGTGACATTCCCATGTCCCCCTGGGCAGATGTGAAAGCATGGAGCTGGACGATAAAATCTGCGATCTGATTGAGAGGAACGCCTCTCCTGATCTGAAAGCGGCCATGCAGAGTCACAGAAATTCGTGTTCTCCGAAGGTAAGAAAACGGGTTCTTTCTACTTTTTCTCAAAACAGCCTTCAAAAGTGTGTTCACCAAGAAGAATTTATGGGGACAGTCCCCAGATCATTTACGGTAACGTACTTCCTTGATGGCTAAGAGGATAAAGCGCACCAGCATAAAACTTCTTTCACACAGTCACTTCCTGTTACTAAAGAAACCCTTGGGCAGAAGCTGTCTCCAGTTTAAAGTGTGATACAGGCGACTGCGACCACAGGAAGGCGCGGAGGAGCCCCTGCTATTAGAAAGAATGTGTAATACAGCGACACTACTTTTTTTGCGGGGAGGAAATAGCCCAATTTATGTAAACCTACTTACACCGGGTTACTAAAATCAGTACAACTCATGTCCGTTTTTTAAAGAAGAAATGAGACTTTCCTGATTAAAGGAGTTCGACTTTGAATTTCCTCTTGATTCAGGATATTTGTGTATGATGCTTTATGTAAGCAAATAAAGTTCAAGGGTAAGCCCGAGCTGGGAATTTTGTGAATGACTTTCTAGAAATGCATCATAAATGACAACATAAACTCTTAAGCTCTGTGGCCTTCCTGATTAGAAACTGTCTCTATTGATCATTTCAAAAAAATCGAATGTAAGTTTGAGAGCATGGCTGACATAAACAAATTTACATAACTTCTACTTTGGTTTCTTACTTCCAAAGGAATTCGTGCTCATTGTGGATAAGTTATACTAAGCACAGAGAAAACTACAAAATCCTGTAGAGACAGATTTACTGTGGAGCTAATGAAGCTTGGATCCCCTAAACAAATATTATTTTTGTACCTAATTTGCATTCATGAATTTGTATCTTTTTCTCTTAAAGGAGGCCCCAGGATTGTATAAACCTCAGGCCTTCATAAACAAAGATCTGCCTCTGAAATTCTCTCTAGGCTCCCCCGCCCCGTAGAGAGCATCTTTCGGCATTTCTAGTCTCTCTGTGTTTCTCTTTCTGTCACACACACACACACACACACACGTATGCACACACCCTGTTTTGTTAAACCTACCTTTTTTCACTTAATAATATGTTGTGGATACTCCTGTAGCTCTTTCTTTCATTTCTTTAATAAACACATAGTATTGCGTGTGTTCTGTGCACTTTTTCCTGTTTAGAAACTCACTTCTTCCTGAAAAAGTAGTATTTATTTTCAAAGTTAGAAATGAGTATCTGCTAAAGCTTAGGAGCCCAGGAAGGCTTCTATCTCCCCTTCTTTTTTCTCTTCTCATCCAGGCTTCCAATTCTCATACATATACATCTAAACCCCAGTTAGGACTTTCTCCCTTCATGGATACATATGCTTTTCTTTAGTGGGCTTCTTGTCTAATCTCAGAAAGCAATTTAGTGATGGGAATTTTGACCCTCTCCAGTACCCTGACCTTTGTAGTCTCTGGTTCGCCCCAAGACTCCTTTGCTCGTGATTGACTTCTCTCCTGATTCTGTTCTTTTTGCCTTCTGGGTTCCTCCTTATATGGTAAAGACCTCTGTGACATCCTCATTGCCATCCTCTTGGTAATTAGTTCCCTCTATTGTGGGGATTTAACTGACACTTGTATCTCTCTTTTAAGATACTGCTTCTCCTACCACTTCCATGATGAAATTTACTTGTTTTCTACACTCCACACATCCAGAGAAAGGAGAGCAGGTTCCTGGCTGATTTTTTAATTTTCCTTGTAAAGTGTGAAGTAAAGACCTGTATAGAGAACAGGAAGGTAAGAGGTGAGATCCTGTGTTTAAGGAAATTGGGGAAGATATGAAATGGCCATTGGGAGATAGAGAGACAGAAGAGAGCTGCTGAGTAGCAGTGAGGATGGAGTTGAGTTTGAAAGCTACTACTTCATGATAAGACCAATCACTAAATAGCGTTTGAGCACCCCTGTCTTCAATCACCTATCACCAGCTTAAAATATGCTCAATTCTCCTGCACTTTTAAATATATTTAAGATCCCAAGTTATTTCATGGGTAATGTTCTAACTCACTCTGACACATCATAGCCAAGCTTATTGAACATGGCATCCAAGAATTTCCAGCCCCTTATCACACCACTAATAAGCTCTACCTTGATAAATCCAACGGTCATTTTGCATCTGATTTTTCACTTGTCCTCTCATTTGCGTTTGACATTATTCACTAATTTAACTTTCTTAAGATGTCTTTTTCCTTTAACATCTATAAAATTAATCCCTCAAAACCTCCTCCCAACTTTTTTCTCTGATCGTTCCTTCTCACTCAACTTCATTGGCTTGTCTTACATGATCTGCTTGTGTTATATTAGTGTTATCCAGAGATCTTTACATAGTCCTTGGCTCAATAAACTACAAAATACATGCTGATGACTGCAGACACATCTACTTACTAAACGTGGAGTTCTTTTCTACACGCACATCAATTTCACTCAGCATTTTCAAAAGTGAATTCAATATCTTTCCTGCTAAATCTGATTAGTTTCCCCCCCTCTACATTTCCTACATTGGTTAATAGACCATTATCATTATTCACCCAGTCATCCAAATTTGAACATAATCTTGTATTCCCCTAGGGCTACCATGTTGCGCAACTCCAGGGGGCACCATTTGTAGAATAGTGCCATCTTTCCTTCACCCTGGACCCTCAGGGTCTTGCCTATTTTACCTTCATAATATCTTTGGACTTTGTTCCTTTTCCTTCATCCTTACTACTGTACCATGGTTCAGATTTTTGTTATCTCTTGT
Organism: Equus caballus; assembly: GCF_041296265.1. Lineage (NCBI taxonomy): Eukaryota > Metazoa > Chordata > Mammalia > Perissodactyla > Equidae > Equus > Equus caballus. Next base: position 112,732,782 of record NC_091685.1, read on the forward strand.
CTAGACTATCCCCAGGAGATGCTTACCTGGCTGACCTTCAGTTTTGCTACACACTAATTCATATTTACCAACATAGATCTTGCTAATGTCAAAGTACTTAAAACTTAAAAGTAGATTTCCTTTACCTGTGTCATAAAGTCCAAATGCCTTGGCTTATTATATAAAATCCTCCGTGATCTAGCCCCTGCCTACATTTAAAACAAAACATTAGGATCTAATATTTGTTGGAAACCTGCCATAACAGGTAAGGAGGTAAATATTTTATATTATGTTCGATATCTGCAACAATACTTAAATATAGCTATCTTTATCTTCATTTTTCAGATGAGGAAATTAAGGTTCCCAGAAATTGTTGAATGTTACCTAAATTCATAAAGTTGTAAAGTTCTAGTCTCAAGATAGGAAGCTAAGCTGGTGCATATTTTTCTTACAATGTCATGCTGTCTTCTATATATTATACCACTTCTCCAAATGAAACTTATGTCCTAGCCATCACATAATCCTTTAACAGGCCATGCAGTTTCATGTGCTATATCTTTTCACATGCTCTTTATTCTTTACTGAAAACTTTGCCTCCTTGCCCACTGGATGGACTATCTTTTTTGCCAACTCAAACCTTTCATGGTATCTTTAACCATGCTTTCTAGTCCCACAGAGTTTCTCAAGCCACTTCCTTGCTCTGTCCTAAACCTTTGCTTTCTTTATGCCTCATTCATAGGCTTTTTCATCTTGGTTTTGTAATCATTTATGTATAGATCTGCCTTCCCCACTAGTCATGGACTTCTTGAGGAGGGGGTTTAAAATGTCACATTAATGTTTAAAGTATCACAACATGGATTTTTCTAAAAAGCACCAGGGTTAAATAATGTGCTTGATTTCATGAGCCATGGTAAAGGTAGATTTACAATCAACTTATCTCTAGAATCCCTCCACAAATAATTCTCACAGTCTACAGGGGAATAGCAAATGTATACTCCCCCAGTCTCTCATCTCTTGTGTGGAAACCACTATTTGGTCTTGTCCATTCCGGTCTCTAAAATTATTGACTGTCAATGGTTGTCACAAGCGCACACTTCACTCCTGCCTATGAATGAGGCATAAAGAAAGCAAAGGTTTAGGACAGAGCAAGGAAGTGGCTTGAGAAACTCTGTGGGACTAGAAAGCATGGTTAAAGATACCATGAAAGGTTTGAGTTGGCAAAAAAGATAGTTCATCCAGTGGGCAAGGAGGCAAAGTTTTCAGTAAAGAATAAAGAGCTGTACCAGTCATAGGAACACTGTTGTGGTACCACCCCCTGCCCCAAGTATGCTCAGTATGGGATATGTCCTCCAGAACCCCAGATGCAACTAAACACTATTGTTCTCTGCACTTCAGTGGAGAGATTTTTCTCTTTTCCAGTTGTGGCTACAGAAACCCCCAATGCTACCTTATACATCCAGTGTTTGCTAGAGATATGTGTAACAGTCTTTTCAGTTTCCCATGGTTTGGGTTTTAGCTACCATCTATTGAGTGACTACTGTGGGCCAGCACTTTGCAAAGCGTTTCTATACATTAGCCCGTTTAATCCTTACCCTTCTACAGATGGGGTAACAGGTTCTGTGAGGCTGACTTGAACCATTGCCCTATACTTCCTGCTCTTAATTCCCCCTCCCTCACACAAGAGTCATTTGGTGACTGAGCCAGAGCTCAGCTGGTATCAGGAGTGATGCTGTTTTCCAAACAACCCCTCCTCTCTGGACTTAAAGCATCACCCTTGGATCAAGCCACTGTGCCTTTCCTTTCTCTCCCAGATACAACCTCTGGGAGTCTCTCTTCATCCCAATAGACTTCTTACATATCCTCCTCAATTGTTGTCTGAAGGTATCTTTAAATATTTGATCGCCTAAGTAAACACAGCTTAGTTTCCAGCTGGAATCTCTACTGAATTACTATTTACATAATAGCACTCTGCAGAAGGAAATCCTACTTGCAAAACAAAAAAACTTTCACATTCTCACTGAGATATTGATAGAACTGAAAAAAGTAGAAGAAAATTTCTTTTTGGGTAAGACAAGGGTGAGCCAATGACAGAGGGACTGTGGAGGGCGTCTCGTTTTCCCGCTGAATGAAGTAAGCACAAGAACGGTAAGGTAGACTTCCTTTCCAGGAGCAGGAAATGAATTTCTTTATGACTTTATGACATGGGAAGAGCGCAGCTGAAAAAAAGAGATATGATTTAATGAAAAGGCCTGAGACATAAGTCAAGTTCCCTTTTTGCTCAACTACCTTTGCCAAGAAAGCAAAGAGGAAAACTACTACAAGAGAAAATGAACAGACTGACTCACTGCTTTGAGAAAACAGGAAAACATTATTGATGAACATGAGGAACTCCATCCGTATGAAAGCGTACTTTAATACTCTGAGAGAGTTGAAGTAGAAAGTTGGGGGACAAAGGGTATTGAAGATCTTGTAGGCAAAGAAAAAATAATTGCGAAAGTGAGAATAACATTCAGATTCTGAAACGAGTGTCAAATGGAGGTTACACTAAACCAAGACGTGGTCCTAACACTACGAGAAAATTAGTATGTGAACGTTAATTTATGACCCTGTAATCATATGTCTTCAAATACAAAAGAAAGTGATAGGAGGCTTGAAATGTATTTTTTGGATGAATACATTTCCAGTAACGCTTGGAAACAAGGATGCACCTTGGGAATGAAAAGAAAAGGTGTCCCAGTTTTAAGCAGATCCACCAGAATTGAATTTGCTTAAGAATCTTGTCTTATCTTTGTACTCTATTTTGTTTTCCTGATTTTAAATAAGAAGCAGTACCCGAAATTGGCTTTTAATAACTTTGGTACGAATTGAGGTAGGATTTCCCAGCAACTGAGGACAAATTCTAGATCTGGAAATTCTTTCCAAGGTAAAAAGCCTTGGCAAAATGCTTTAGATGATTCAGAGAGTAATATGAACTTATGACACTGAAAGATTATGAAGGGAAAACTTCTTGCAAACTACAGTAAATTGACACAGGTTTTCTGTAACCACAGTGTTAAAAATAAAAAAGATCTAGTTTCCCTTTCCTTATTTCTCTTTTTTGAAAGCTAAGCTGGCTATTCTTGATCAACATGATATTTTTTTCTTTTTTGAGGAAGATCAGCCCTGAGCTAACATCTGCTGCCAATCTTTCTCTTTTTGCTGAGGAAGACTGGCCCCGAGCTAACATCTGTGCCCATCTTCCTCTACTTCCTATGTGGGACACCTACCACAGCATGGCTTAGCTGAGTGGTGCCATGTCCGCACCCAGGATCCGAACCGGTGAACTCCCAGCCACCGAAGCGGAACGTGCGACCTTAACCGCTACGTTGCTGATCCGGCCCCCAACATGAACTTTTGATTACCAAAATCTTGTTTCCTCATCTTGATGAGGATTTCTCATCAACAAATGGGTTGCAAATATAAAGTGAGTGAAAATGTAAAAGCACTTTGTAAGTATAAAGGGCTAAACAAACACAATGCTATTTATTTTCATCACCATCATTATTATCATTATCATTATTATAATACTAGTAGGATTAGCTTCAGCATGAAAATTTTCTTTAATATTTTTCTCATACAACTACTGGTTTCCACTTTGAATTCCATTATCTAATTTCAGTAACTGTGGAATGTTTCGATTCTTATTTTTTTTTCTGTTAGAAAAAAATGTTGCATTATCGTGTAAGGATCTGTTCACTCTTCATTAGGAAGCATTTGAATAATTGGCTAAAAAAGCTCTGCCTGCAAGTTCTCAGCCAACGAGAAGGCCTATTTTGGCTCAGCTGCCTCCACTTGTGGAGTTTGAAGATCACAGTTGGCAACCTGGGTGAAGCCCTTTAAAAGAGCTGTTATCTTTCTCTTATTTATAAGTTCAGCTACTTATTTTTAGTCTCCTCATTCTAAAAATTAGTGGGTAAAGGGGCCAGGTTGTGTTGGCCAAGATATCACCAGTATATCAGCAGTGTTGATCGCATTGCTAATCTATGACATATTCTTCCTTCCATACATTACAAGGATCTTAAAGGGCTTCCACTATCCGTGAATACCAGGTATATTTCCAGGTACGGAGATCTTGCTGAGTATGCCCAACTTGAACTCTATTTTATAAGGTATACCATCAGATACCACAGGAAAACAGACACACAAGTCTGTAAGCTAAAATTGCCCTCTAAAACACAAGAATTAACTCAAAAAAGAAGGAAGATAACAACTAACTTTTGAGAGACATCCACTTGTTGGACAGAAGGACGTCTACAGCATCGAAGAAACGATGCAGTAAACTGAGGCTCCCTCTTGGTTGATAAGCGAGGGACACTTTTGAGTAGAACACTTTCTTTCATACTCAAAGATTGCTTGTTCCATTGCTAGGAGGACTTGCCCCAAGTTCCACAAGAGAGGATTCACAGAAAACTGGAAAGTGCAGGTTGTCCTTCGGAAGATGTAAGCAGTAGGAGGAAGAAGATTCCTTCTGCTTCATTGAAAGGCAGCTTCAGTTCAGGTCATCTGGGTGGCACAGCATGACAACACTATGCAGGGCTTGGAAGAGGAAGCCACCGAGTCTCGAAGTGAACAGCGACAACTGGGTGGAAATCATAATTGGTTTTGTAATTTTAACTGATTAAAAGAATATAAGGCATCCAGGAGTCTGTACAGAGAAGAAAGAGGATTCAGAGTCTCAAGGTTTCTACTGAACAGGCACTTGAAGTCAAAGGTGTTATGCTTACTTTTGGAATTGTTACTCTGCCTTTGACTGTCTTCTCCCAGACTCGTATGGCTTGAAGGTAAACTTGAAAAAGCTTTAGCTATGTCTTCTTTATTATGCAAGAAGAAGAATAACATAAGCCTCTGGGTTAAGAAATTTGTAAACTCGTGACAATATTAAGGAAGCAAAATATGTGCCTTGGGAGATATTATGAATAATATGTTCATAAGAGTTGTTTAGCAAATGTGTTCTTTACGTTCTTGATGTGTTTATCTTTGTGACAGCATGTGAATCTCTGATAAGGACTTCCAAACCCAAGCTGGGTTTTGGAATCTGATGCCTCTATAAGCCTTCTTTCTCAAGCAAGCCTTCCTATTTCCAGTTTGGTCGGAAACAATTTCTCTAATGGGTGTGGGAAAGTACTGGCAAAATGGGCACTGTCAGCTCTCACTGAAGAAAGCTCATATCTTTCTAATGTCTACCTTCCAGATGAAAGTATTTTAAGACTCTGTTTACCTTATCTTGTACTTGTAGGGAGAATGAGACTTGATAAAGAGCTTTTTCTATGGGATTCCAGATAAATAGCCAAAAATGAGATCAATTATTTTTTTTTCTCCAGTGAGGAAGGTTTACTTTTTAAAATAAATTTTCTTTAAATCATTAAAACTCAGTTAGCAAATCTTTGCAATTTTTCAAGTTAGCACATTGAGAGATTTTCTTTTGAATCAGGCTTGTTTTCAGACAAAACACTGCTGATATACACTCTTTGTATCACCTGTTTCCACTGAGTCCTCACCATAGGCCTCTGTTATTCCTACATCATCTTTATTTGCACACGCTCTTTCTTAATTATCATGCATAGTTATAATCTTTTGTTATTTAAACATATCTAAATCCATGGATACGATGCTGAAATGTATTGCCTCAGGAAGGAAGTGGTCTCTTTCACCCAAGGTACCTAAGTTAACCCCTCAGGAGAAATGACGCAGAAAGGATTTTATCATCAATGGAGTAGTCCCCTCGAATCTTCGGATTTTATACTCAAAAGGCAGAAAATACAAGAAACACATGTCTGGTTTGGCTCATCTTTATATCCTAGTACTTAGCACAGAACCCAATCCCAATCCATAATCCATGAATAGTTATTATAAGAAGGCACACATGAAGGAAGGAAAGGTCAGCACACGGCAAAGTACAAGAGAAAAGCAAAGTGATCTGCATCGATACTGAGTGATCAGAGATTATTGTCCTTGCAGAGAAGAGAACGTTTTTAAAGGCTCAATTTCTCTTTTCTGACCACGAGTCATTGGGAGTAGAGTCTCTAGGCAAATAGAGGTAGGGCTTGGTACGATTTTGTCCGGGTGTGACCTCGGAGGTCGAATCAGCTCATATCTAGCCCTCAGGAAAGCTCAGTCCCCTTGAAACTCTCCTGAATTATATTCCTTAATGGCTCAGGCTCCTGCATCAAATGAGTAAATGATGTTTTATCCAATAATTTTTAGCTGTGTTACTCATATCTGCCCGCATAGGTGAAAGGTTCTTTGTGGGGAATAAGCCAGGGGGACTAAGTGAGTTCTGGCATGGGTTCAGCCACTCGCTCGTCATGCCACTTGGGCATGTCTGTCACTTAGCATCTCTGAATTTCAACTTAATCATTGCTAACATCAAAGCTGCCTCTCCTAACAAGCTCACAGAGTGGTTATAAAGTTCAAATTGAAGCAGATGAAAAGTTTCACACCACAGAATTCATGTGTGCTACATTGTGATTTTTCTTTGTTTTCTAAACTGAATTTCGTTTCAGTCGAGGACCCCCATGTTGACACTTAAAAGATAATCGAATCTATTGATTGCAGGAAATCTCTGTCACTTCAGTGTTTTCTCAGGCAATTTATATTTTCCAGGCAGTCATACTCAGGAATTCTCTGCTCTCTCTCCTTCTCCCATAACAGCAGCTAGGGTCTGTGAAGCAGATTTTGTGAAGAAACCCAGGTGAAGTAGGGTTGCCAGATGTGGCAGGTAAAAATACAGGATGCCCAGTTAAGTCTGAATTTCAGATCAACAACTTAATATTGCTTGGGACATACTTATATAAAAAAAAAATTCACTGTATCAAAAATTCAAATTTATCTGGATGTCCTGTATTTTTCTGGCAACTTTAGGGTAAAGGCATCTGGGCTACAATAATCTACCACCTCACACTGCCATTGGCATTGATGTAATCTTCTCCTTATGGTCTTTTCATTGGCCTATATCCTTACTGGCAATCACTGAAGCTTCCAGGTCACTCATCCTGTCTCCTGACCTCAGGCCATGTGGTAAATACTGCATCCTCCTCAATTTGATGGTGAAGCCTCCTTAAATCTATTTAACCTCTGTTAACCACCTTGGCATCCTTCTCAGGAACATAGGAAATTTCTGGCCTGTTCCACACCACTTTGAGGTTTAGCTATCTCAGAACCTCTCTAACTAGACATCCACAGGTCTCAGCTGTGTACCACGGTGGCATGGAGAAATTCTCTTCAAGGCATGCCCCTTCCCCACACTTAACCCCGGGGGTGAGGTTGAAACTCCCTCTGCTCTTCCATGTTCAGTCTGGGCAGTTCCATAGATGATGGATGAGTCCCCAGCAGTGGCGGAGTAGGGCTCAGTTTCCTCACAAGGACTCAGGATGTTCAAATACTCTTTTTCCCTGAGGCTTTTCTCATTTTCTCTCAGGCCATCAAACCTTTACCTGCTCTTCTAAAGGAGAGAGGTTGTGGAAGAGGTAAGGAATAGATTCAGCTACCCTCTTTTCTATCAGTCGTTTATGGTATAAGTTTTTATGCCTTGATTCTGATTTTTTCTCAAACATTTTATCATGAAAATTTCAAATATATATATAGCAAAGTTGAAAAGATTTGTGATGCACACCCATACACCCACCACCTAGAGTTTACCATTAATGTTTTCCTCTGCTTGTTTGCCACATATCTATCCATCCACCTATCCCTCTTTTCATCCATCAATCCATTTCAAAATAAATTGCACAAAAGGAATTAGTCTTTAAGAAAAATTTTTTTAATGTATTATTTTTAGAAACACCAGCTCTTGCAATTCAAAGCTTTGGTTTTCAAGGTGGTCTCTAGTGTTTGGAGAGTCTATTTTGAAATTCAAAGGCTGAACAGGGGCTATTTTTCCCTTTGCATTCTCTGACAAACAGCCCCAAGGCAAAAGATATCTCCCACTGAGAAAAAAAAGGAATAGTTACATGAAACGAAAGGCAGTGTGTGTTTGGGGTAGGGAGGGTCATCAGTTAATATTTCAAGATATTAACCTATCGCTTATCTCAGATGTAATAAAGCACTGTGCAAATATAGGCAATATTATTGAAGACCACATTTATGCCTTTTAAAATTTCCCCTATGGCATGTATAATTATTTATATTGTGTATTCATTAAATGTTAACCAAGAATAGGAGAAAAGCAACTTCTAAGGGGCTTTGTATGGAGACGAAATAATATTGATCACATAAACGAAATAGGAAAGGGTGAAATATCTACCTATAAAATGAACAAAAAGAAAATACACTGAAACAGAATGGGTTTTTAAAAATGGATTGGTACTCCAACTTGATCCTTCCTGATTTGGAAACAAAACGTAAAGCTTTCTGTATCTCTGTGGTCATTCTCCTCTTGGCTGTGTCCTGAGAAGCAGAGATGTGCTATGATTTCCTACTTAAGATTCCTACATAAACAGATTCATTCAATAAAAATGTGTGTATCACTACTCTGTACTCTGAAGGTACTATGTTAGTTCCTAAGGCTAAAACGATAGATGCTGACCCTACCTTCAAGAAGCTTACAGCCTCTCAGGAGAGACAGTTACATAGAATTCATGACTGTTTTACAATAAATGCTGGAATTGGTGTTTCACAAAGCGCCCTGGTATCACAAAGGAGGAAGTAAGTACTCTGCTCTGGAGAACCAAGAAGACTTCACAGAAGGGCTGATGGTTACGTTGGGTCAGATTGTTTACTGCTTTGTGCAGCGCTGAGAAATCTTTAGACATGGAAGTTTCATGAAGACTACAGACTAGTCAGCGAAAGCCAGTTTGCCCTAGAATGTATCTGATGTGCACGAAAACTACAAGCGTGTAGTGGAAACAGACTGCAAGCAACATCTCTGTATTGCATGGGAGAGCTGCTTCAGAGCTCCAAGCTGCAGGGACACAAGCTTACATCCCCCATGAGGCTACAGAACTGGGGACATGCCTCTCACATGACTCTCCTAGTCCAAGTCCAGGCTTCAGGTACGAAAGAGAAGTGATTTACTAGTTTGCAAGCCAAGAAGGTGAAGTTTCTGGTCTTCAGATCTTTTAAGATCTCTTGAGAAGGTACCTGATTCAACAACATTATCGATCTAGTTTTGGGTGGGGAGGGGGTTTTATGTGTCTAAGCACTATGTGTACATTCATAGGCTCTAAAATAATTGGTGCTATTTTAGGTTCAAGAAATATAGAATGAACATTTACAGGCAAAAATTGCTATCATGGAATTTATAGTCTAATGATGGGTGGTAATGAACAAAGAAAAAGCATATAGTGTATTTTATATAGTTCTATGGAAAAATGTAGCAGGAAGAGTGGATAGAAAGTACTGGGATAGAGAGCAATTTTAAACAGGGAGGCCAGGTAAGGACTCAGTAACAGGTGATGTGTAAGCAATTACCTATTGAAGGTGAGGGGCTGAGCCACGTGGGTATCTAGCGGAAGACCTATGCAGAGAAAACAGGGAGTGTGTATGACAGGTTAAAGGAGCAGCCACTGAAAGGTTTTGAGCAGAGGAGTGACATGAAATCATGTATTTTTAAAGACTCACAATGGCTACTGTATTGATAATAGATGGAGGAGGAGCAAGAGTGGAAGCAGGGAGGCCATGAGGTTATTGCAATATTCCAGATAAGAAATGATGGTGTCTTGGTCAGTCCAAGGATGCTAAGCATCTCGCCAAAGGTCACAAAACTAGTAAATGATGGAACTAGGATTTGACACAGAGACAGATATCAGTCACTACTGGATGCTCTCCTACAAATTTTCATGTGAACAAAATCAAGAAGCAAACATTAAAGTTCCTATTTTGAAAAAGTCATTAAAAGGCATGTTTATTTCACCTCACCACTCTCTCATTAAACTGGGAAGCGCCAAGCTCTTGCGGCAATGTACTGTTCTTCTTTTGGATGTATTTTCAAAGCACCTACAAAATGTTCAGATTGACTGGATACAGGCTGTGAGAGAAAAAAAGGAGTCAAGGATGACTCCAAGATTTTGAGCCTGGAGCATGAATGTTGTCATTGATTTTGACGGGAAGACGAGTTTTGTGGGGATCAAGAAATAGATTGTCTGCAAGCGAGGAAGGAGGTGCCTATTACGCATCCAAAGAGGGACAGCAAGTAGGCAATTAAAACAGGAGTTTGGGGTTCAGAGGTGTGGTCCATTTTGAGTGCCCCAGGTGAACCGATTACCACAAGTCGTTACCATATTTTGGTTACCACGAGTTGGTAAGTATTTCGAATACTCCTTTTGATAATATCCATTAAGTGGTATTACAGTTGTCAACCTCACCCATTTAGTACACAATGCACGTATTCAGGTTTATTTTTACTAAAAAGCCACTTTGATCATGTAATCCCTTTGTTCAAGGGATAGCTCCCCTTCAGTGGTTCCCCATGGCCTATGGAAGAAAGTCTAAATTTCTTCATCTGGAATTTAAAGCCTTGAACAACTTGATCCCAATCAACTTTAGATATGCCACATAGACCCTACTCTAGTTACACTGGGCTTACTGGGATCCTTTGTACTTAGGTTTGTCCCTCTTTGTTCCCTTTTAGGTGCTCCCCTCATGGCGATATACCTCAGCTTTCACCATCTATTAGAATCCTATCCACCCTTCAAGGCCCAGCAGAAACTCCAACTTGTCCCATTACGATTAAAGCTGAGAATGAGCTCTCTCGCCTCTGAATTCTTACAGGCAGGCACATGCACACACATTTGTGTATGTATAGGTATATCTATATTAATTTCATTGGAGGCAGGAACTTTTGCTTAGTTTCATTTGGAACCCACTCGGTGCCAAGCACATAGTTAGTGAGGCATAAATGACTGATGACCGTTCTCATGTGTCATATTATTTGTTGCATAAGTAATTTGATTGATGGTCCTATCTTTAAGGTCATATTATTACTAATATCTAAGCTCTTTATATGTATTATCACAGACTGCAACCCTGGGAAGAGGACACTATTACTCTCCCCATTTTACAAATGTGGAAGTTGAGGCTTAGGGGCCTTCAACACCATGCCCAGAGTCACAAATAGAGAATGGCAGAACTGAGATAGGAATCCAGATGACCTGATTCTAGAGTTAGTCTTTCAGTAGCAACTAGATACCCTCTCTCTGACCTAGATAGTACATTCACCTAAAAATTCATACAAATAGATTCAGGAAGCAAAGGAGGTTTTTCAACCCCCATTCTAAAAGAAAATTAAAGAAAAAGCCATGTTTATTTTACCTGCCAAAGAATGCGTCCAAGTATGTACAGAAATGTGATGCTCTCTTCCTGGACTAATTTTGAGAACTATCAACTCGAATGATAGTTACAGACCAGAGATTGGCAGTTCCTTCATCCTTTCCTTCACCATATTTCTCTTTGCTGGTTATTTTGCTCTATATGAGATTTTAGTCACTTGAGAAATGAGGACTCTTCAAAATCGCCTTGGAATCATGGCGTGAAGCGTCTGTTTCTCTGAGAGTTATTGCAGCTAGTAAGACTTCTCATGAAACAATGCTTGACTACAAGCCAGACTCTCAAAGTATACAGCACATGTGAGGGGGTGGAAGTGAGGCGATGGGGGCACATGTAACAGAAAATATCCGCTGTATTCCTAGAACTATCCTAGTGCAAGTTCCTTTTTTCTCAAAGCAAACGTGGGGCTCTTCAGAAGTTATTGTTTATTCATAAATCACACATGGCTCTCTGGAGCTAACAGAAAATCTGTTCGCTGTTAAACTGCATTGCAGAAGAGGCAAAGAACTTGTAATGGAAAATGCAAAGATATAGGATTTCCGTTCAATAGAAGCCATCACACCATGACGTGCTGCAACACTGAGCACACGTCAGGGTCCCTCACGGAGGAGACCCAGAAGACAACAGTGGCAAGGACAGTACTTCCCGGCAAGAAAGTGTTCTTTCAAACCACTTCTCTAGGTCAGTGTTACCACATCCACTGGGTTACTATTACCAAATACACAGATAAGGCTGAAGGGAACCTTGAACTATATTTTTACCTTATTGTCTTTTTTTTTCTTTTCTGATGAGCAGATTTTAGTGTTAATGAAGTGTCAGTCTCCAGGAAATCTCTGCTTATATCCCCTAAAATCAGATCATATGTGAGTCATAACTTTTACTTGTACAACTCTGAACAATTTGATTCCCACTTGTATTTTTGGATATTGCCTTAAAGGAAACATCACTCCATTTCACTCAAGCATACCCCTAAAACAGACCAAGAAATGAGCAGAAAGTAAACACACGCGCACGCACACGCATACACACACACAAACCAGCAAAAAGTCCATAAACTTGATATGCAGATATTCATCAACTTGTTCCTTCAGCAAAATGTGTTGAACACCTACTCTGTGCCATGGTATTGTGGACACAGAGGTGAAGACATGGACATGTAAATAGGCTATTGTAAATAAGCTGTTTTAAATAAGCTCTGCTTGGCTGGTTAGAGGAGGTCAGATAAAGTCAGGGTGCAAGAGAGACATGAGCTAGGTGTTCCAGGTTACCAGATAGGAGGGAGGCCCAGAGAGGACAATGTTCCAGGCAGACAGAGCAGCACGTATTAAGCATGCCTGACTCATTTCAGGAAAGGGAGGGAATTCAGTAACGGCTGGAGCACAGGGAGTGTTGGAGAGTGGTGGACGACACGAAGGAGGAAAGGGAGGGCCAAATCTTGGACACCCATTCATTCCCTTTTAAAGAGTTTGAATTTCAGGAGTTTTAGGATTTATCCTGCTTATACGTGGATATCTCATAGGGAGGTTTAAAGAAAAATGTAAGTTATATGATCAACTGTAAATTCTTTCCTTTCTCCTTTCAGAGCACATTCTTTCCTTTTTGTATTCCTGCCTTTTCTTTTGCTCTCTCTCCTCCAAGTCCAGAGAGAGAGGTCTCCTGCTCCATCCTGGCCCGTTCGTGTAGCTCTGAGCATCCGTCTTTCTAGCTTTTATCTGCACTCCCTATCGAGTGCTCCACTACATCAAGGCGCTGTAAAATGACAAGGCAACTAATTAAAGCTAAAATGTTAGTGCGGAAAAAAAGATTTAACTTCCAATGAGTTGTGGGAAAAAATCTGGACTTGACCTATGGAAAAGACAATCTTAATCTCAAGAAGCAAGTTTAAACTTTCTGCCAAAATAGAAGATTAGTTTTGCAAACAATGCCCATTTTCTTTGTAATGGATTTGTTTCTCTTTTAGTTCCATAAGAATTAGTAGCACTTATAGAATTATGTATGACTCATTCAGTTTCACACAGCTAAGCTCACATTTATAAGGCATTGCCAGAAAATCCTGCCTTTAGAGAAGCAAGTAACCTAGTTGTCAAAAAGTCAACAGTTACCTAATTGCTCTGGGAAGTACAATGAAGTTATGGCAGTTCGGCTACTGAGGAAAGACTTGGTTTTCCCAGGCTCTCTGCAGTAACTTCCTCCTCCAGCTGGAGAAACTGCCAGTAAAGGAAGGACAATTTACATACCATAGCAAGGCTTGTGTGCCTGTGTCTTAGTCACAGCCTGCTTGCTTGGGACATCCTGGGAAATCCCTATTTGGAAGAGAAGAAAAGTTAAAAATCACAGTTGCTGCGCCTATAACCTTATTCTGTGTAATTCACACCCAGAGTCACTTCTGTTCACGTTTAATGAAAAACTATTGCTATTATTTTCTATCATGACTTAACCGTCTGTGTGGTCTTCTTAAAGTTTTGTATATTTGGTCTCACTGTAAAAGACACCGTCAGAGACATTTTCTTTCTTTTTTCTTTCTGCTTTTTAAGACTCCAGGAAAAACAGCTTCCATGGCACATTTTGGACAGGGCCCAACTAGAATGAGTGCAGCAGAAAATTCTACGGAGCACGCAGAGGTAAGAACACTTTTCTAGAGGATTAATTGACCATGTCTAGTATCGACAACATTTCTAATGGCTAATTATGCGATGATCAGTAAGAGTAGAAATGGCTGGTTTGCTTTCCTTAGCTAAGATCTTCTCTACATTTTTAAACAATGTTATTCAGCAAAGAAACAATATCTGGTGACCACTGCATTTCCTCTGACACTTCGGAGCCTCATTTCTTCTTTTACAAAGTGAGAAACTAAATCCTATCCTTTCAGCTTCCCCATTCTACGGGTTTCATATTGGGCTCTTGTTTTAGAGGAATTTGGTTCGATGTAAAATTTAAAAAGAATATTATATTAGTGTGGTTAGAAATAAATATATTACAGCAATAAAGTATCCATAGTAAAATACTTACAATTAATACCATAGTCTTTGTTTGGTTACTGCAACAGATACTTACTAATTAAATGAATAAATGAATGAAAGTGCTTTCTTTCAAGTTTTTTTTTTTTTTTTTTTTTCAGAGATAACCAAGATATAATAGGAAACTGAACGAGGCTCTTTTGTTCATTTAGGTATTTAATTTAGCAGTATCAGAACTTGAATATCTTAGAAGCTGGTCTGGGTCTTATGGTAATTGAGAAAGAAATGCCCAGATATTTTGAACATAGATTGCATTTTAAGGGAGTAATTGTTCTATAATTGGGTCCTTGGTAGGACCAGTGACTAAACATCTTTGTATTTATTGCAGTATCAGATGCCTTCATTAGCAACTGGAAAGAAAGCAAATACAAATGAAAAGTTCTCCCCACACTTTGTGTTTAATTGATTTTGCTTCATTTTAATACACACCTAAATCATAGGAACCTTGGGAAAATGTTGATTAATCTCCAGAGAAGCCCCTGGTGATACAGTTATGGCTTACAATCCATTCCTATTATCATGTGCACATGCTCTCTTTTGCAGATTTAGTGTCTAACTTCTCGATAATTCTTATTTATAAAATAAAAATCAAAGGTCAAAATATTTCATAATTTTTCCAGAGAAAATTATATATGGGGAAAAAATGCACACTCTCTGATTACTCCTAATCTGGATTCCCAGAAGGCAGGGTCATACAAATGTTTGCTGGTCACAGATTTTTCGTTCATATCCCAAATAGAAAAAAGACTTTTTGAGGACCCCAAATCCATGTTCCCAAACATGGTGTGCAATGGGAGAATCTTGAACTTTAGCATGAATCATGATAACCTGTGAAATTCATTAAAAACAGAGATGGGGTAAACAGGTGGAGTGTAGAGGCTTTTAGGGCAGTGAAATTATTCTGTATGATACTATAATCATAGATACAAGTCATTATACATTTGCCCAGAGCCATAGAATGGACACAACCAGGAGTGAACCCTAATGTAAACTGCGGACTTGGGTATAATGATGTGTCACTGTGGGTTCATCTCTTGTAACAAATGTACCACGCTGGTGGGGAATGTTGATAATTCGGAGGGCTACACATGTGTGAAGGCAGCAGGTATATGGGAAATCCCTGTACTTCTACTCAATTTTGCTGTGAAACTAAAACTGCTCTAAATAATGAAGTCTATTAAAAAGAAAACAGAGTTGCTATGGCTCCCTTTTCAGAAATTCTGATTCAGTTTCAGAGTACCTTATGTTTAGCAAGCTCTCACGGAGACTCTGATGCACTCTTGCGGTGAGAACCACTGGTGTAGAATCCAGTCTCACTGCACCTCTGATTTGCTAAGCTCAGGACACACCAAGTAGGATTGGCTCACAGTGTTTTCCAGGTCAAAGATACCTAATACTTAGTCTTCTGATCCAGAATGAGTCCAGTCTCTTGAAAGTCTTCTTAAAGAAGGGAGAACCCAATTATACCTGTTCCCTGGATTTTGATGTCACTTCTGGCACTTAGCCAAACCAGCTTGAGGTCAGAAACAAGTATAAACATTCTGAATTTGTTGACCTACAGAAGAATGTCTTTTTTTTAAATGTGGTCTTAATATACATGGGTCTGAATAGAAAGAAGCTCAGACAACCCAGAATGGCATCTATAGAGATGTAAAATATCATCAAACTCTAAAACATTGAGCGAGACGTAGGTAAGTAGAGAAAAGATAGAAAAATCGTTTTGTAAATCATTTCTAATGAAAAAAGTCCTTGAAATCCCAACTTGATTGCAAAAGAGCATTTCCTATAAACGTTTCCGGGAAAGGCCAACATCTTTTGAAAATATTTCTTAATTGTTCGTGAATATCTTTAAGCAGTTTCATGGTCCACAGTAACTACTGAGCCTGAAACTGAACAGCAGATTCAGGAACTAACCTCTTCAAACGCTTCATAGTATTACTTGTATGACTCAGAGATGAGATGGTAACAAGACTCTTGAGTTAAAATAGAGAAAACAGTACTTAAGTGAGCTTTGTGGGTGGTCCATTTCGACAGATGGCAGGCAGTTTCCAGAGCTTTTGCGCTTCTTTAAATGAATACTCCCACCCCTGAAAAAAAAAAAAAAGAAACTGAGAAGAAAGTTGGTTAACCTTTTCACTGTGCCAATGATTTATCATTAACCTAAATTTGTAACCTAGTGGCTTTGTTCAAAGGGCTAGTTAACATTAATTACACAATACCAGATAATCTATGCCCACCTCTATAACATATTTGTGTGATTGTCATTGAGGTAGCTAATTTATTGTAGTTTTAGAATCAATTTGCTGCCTTTTAGTTGTATGTCTTAGTCTTTTTTTTCTTGATGGTTCTATCACTCCTCTGACTTTCCCCAGGACCGCTCTTCAGATCATGGGCACACCTACAAAAATGATTTTTAAGAAATGTTTACTATGTAAATACCTAACAAATGTCCATGAAACTGACCCAATTTCTATATGCATTATACTCTGAATTTTCATTTTCTTGGAAAAGGATTGAAATCCAAATTCATGAAATCCTCATTTCTTGCTTAAGTATTATATAGATACATTTATAATTTATTAGAGAATTATTTTGGTACTTAATTCATATAAAGGAGTCTAAAATATAATATAAATCGTATTCATCAACAGGTCTGTATGAAGGGCTATATCATGAAGATTGTTACTGCTAGAATAAGATATTTTTTATAAATCACAACATGAGAGTTGACCAAATACATGGAGCTTGTGAAGGGCAGCATTTCTCTTGTTTATTTTTTAGACTATTTTGTTTCACTCTTTTTTTTTTTTTAAAGTGGACTCAATCATCAAGAAGAAAGAACTTGACAAATCCTCTTGAGGAAAAGATAAGGTGCTTGGAAAAACAAAGAAAAGAGGTAATTTAGAAATATTAGTTAAAGCAACATGTGCCATGGATTAATGCTGAGAATAAAACAGAGTGAATCACCTGGTACCTTTTATTTTTGTTCTTGGATCACAGTATTTATCTCTAGGATACTGGACTGCATTATTTTGAGAGTACATGCTTTTTTCTTATTCGCCTATATATCTCTTACTTAGTCTCTCAGTGTTCGCGCAAATGAATGAAAAATGACAGAGTCAGAAATCTGATTATTATAATCTCAGTTTTCTCAAAACTTAGATGTTTCCTCCACTTGGACCATATGAGATTATCACTTGTGCCCTTTATGTCTTGCAACTTGACACACCTTGAAGCTTATACTGTCAAAGACTTTAAGTTCAGTGGACTTAGGTGCTATGACTTCATGAGTTAAGCATCCAACCTCATAGGGGTTAAGAAGCTTTATCATAAAAAATGTTTGTTTCTAAAATATCATTGGGAATGTGATGGGTGTTGTTTTGAATTTGTTTTTCTGAGTCAAAAGAATGTTAGAATCTCTTTATTCTTCTTGACAGAGTAAGAGGTGAAAAGTGTAAGGATTTTAGCACTATGATATCGACTTTGTAATTCTTCTAAATCATTCTATATATTACATCCTTCATGTTCTCTTCTATGATGCTTTCTACTTCTCTTTGATACTGCATAAAGTATTGTGCCTTTCTGGAAAATTACTCTACTGTAGCAGAGTAATGTTACCACAGCAAAGAAATTTTAATCTCTAAAATGCCAACAGATCTGCTATCTTTATATAACAATATTATATAGTCTTACACTAAATACCCATGTCTATTTCCAATATAAGATTTACCTAGCTATGTGCAGGGCGGGTTTGGGGAGATAAAGCAGAAAAAAAAAAAAGATTTACCTAGTAACTGCCTTTCTAGATTAGATATTTTGTTTTGTAATTAGGAGAAAGTCTTGAAATTTTTTAGTCATTTTGACTGTCTTCTGAGCATCTGTCCCATATTGAAAAGTGTTGGAATTTCTCTTGATGTAGGAAGTTGCAGACTTCCCTTACGACAAAACTACAACACAGGTCATAGTGTTCTTTCTTCCTTCTATTTAGCACATAGTTTAAAAACTTCCAAATTGGTTGCAACTTACATTATTTCTAAACAGTGTTTTATGACAAAACTATTATTCTTTGAAAATCTGTACTTTCAAAAGGGTGATATTATCTATTTGTTGAGTATATATTACAAATCATGTGTTGACTTTAAAAAGCACAGTACTGCAAACAAATGATGATCAGTTAATGGAGTTTGGAAGTTGTTAATATAAACTACTCTTCCAAAGCTGGAAGAAATAGTTCATTGAAATCATCAGTGTAAGCACATAGAAAAATATGGAAATGATGGGAAAAAGACCCTTTGTATATTAATAAATCTTATAGAAAATCATCAGTACTTACACATTTTTACCAGATTATGGTTGGATTAAACAAAGAAGATGCAAATTCCAATAACCAAGCAAAGTTAAATGTTGTTGATAAACCCTTCATTTGAGTAGTTAGGATATACCTAAGACTTAATAGTTTTTCATATGTGAATCAATTATGAAAAGGGGAGAGTGTGTTCAGTTAAGTCATCTCAGCCCAGCCAGAACTTGGTGGAAGGAATACTGTCTTCACCCATGGCTTCCAAAATCTCAGCAACCGCAAAAAGTGACTTCATTTTGGCCAAATTTCCAAATGGACAGAATCCTTTGTTGATTTACCAAATTTCGATAATTTCAGCTCCTGGAAGTTAACCAGCAATGGGATCAGCAATTTAGAAGTATGAAAGAGTTATATAAAAGAAAGGTAAAAACTTCTCTCTGTTGGGTATTTGTTTTTAATCAATAATCTGGTGGGGCCAAGTATGTGAAGATTCTCGTTGATTTCAGCTAAAGGAGATCTGTGGGTAGACAACCGCTGAAAATGATGGGGGGGAGGCTGCTGAGTGCATTATTGGCCTCTTGGTGCTGAAGATTAATGAACGGTATCAGTGAATCATCTTGAGCTTGGCAAAAGAAAGATACTAAAAATAGCCTCTAGAGATGTTTCTAGAGTTTTTATGCACCTTTATCACAGCTCACAGAGTATCTTGGCCTCGGCCTTGTTGCTAGTGTCATAAACACACAAGGTTACATGCAAGGTGAGATATGGTTTAAAGTTCACAATGTTTTATGCCAGGCTAGTTCTAATTCTTTAATTAGACAGCAAGGGCTATTTCCCACAGATAAAGAAACAACAGTGCTAACAGTGAAAGTGGGAGAGAAAACGGGTGTCCCAGCTTCTCTCTAAAGCAAGTCCAATATCAAGAAGCAGATGAGAAAGAAATTTTTTGGAGAAAATATCTTTTAATATGTAAAAATCCATTTATAATCTTAAATCATTCCATGTTCAAAGAGAGAAAAGAGAAAGTAAATTCTCCTAAATAATTCAGCATTAAGAAATCTGACCACAAGTGAGTAATATAGCAGTATTGCTCTTTTCTTCCCCATTTTGATACACAGAAGTATTAAATTTAGAAAGTGCAGGACACTGTTCCTACTACAGAAGGCCATGGTCAGACCACCTTGTAATATTCAGTCTGGGCAGCTCTGGGGTCTCCAACTTTAAAGACCATGATCCCAGAGAAAATGTCGAAGCTGCCTTCCTGAATGACTTGCAGATGTGTGCAGACCTGGGGTTAACAATGGGTGTAATTCTCATTTCTGATGAAGCACCGTCTCCAAGCCTTCTTTCACTGGACGTTGTCACTCTGACCTCTAATCTGGCCTTTAGTAGCAGGTCAAGCACTGCAGGTTACTGATGAGTTAAAGGCCAGGTCCGCTCTGGTGTAGGCACATTGCCTATCCCCGACCCCTAGCATCAGATCAGGCACGGAGCCTCTTGAGGGTTGAGAAGAGAATGACAAGCATGGAAGCTCCCCAGTCTAGGGGCTAAGTCTATACTCCCTGGAAGTGGTGGGGTTTAGAGAAGGGAGGAAAGAGCTGGAGGCTGTTTGGTGTTTGATTTATCCGGCAGCGGAAGCTCCTTTTTTACATGCAAATATCCTGATCTTTGTTAGGGGCGGTGGAAAGTAGAACCTCTCCTCTGGGGACGCCCAGGTGTGGGGCGTTTCTGTCCCCAAGGGCATGGTCTGGGAATAAATCTCGGGGTGTGTGGGCTTCCGAAGAGGGACCTGCAACTGCCTGTGAACGACTTCCTCAGGTCGCAGAGCTGCAAATGAAACTGGTCGCCGCAGAAAGATGCCTCAGCACACACGAGAAGGAGCGGCAGCAGAGTCAGAGAGAGAGCGACGGGCAGCGCGACGCGGCCCGGGAGCGGCGACGGCGCGAGGAGGTGGGCGGGCCGAGCGCCAGCCGGGGGCGGGGTTGCTGCTCAAAACCTACTGTTAGGAAAATCAAGTCTGCCGAGCAGAGACCACTGTGCGAGGGTGTAGTGGTTACGCAAGGCCCCAAAGCCGTAGATAAGGGCCCCTTCTCTGGAGTCAAAGGGAAGGAGATGCCCTCTCGCTTCCTCCTTTGTTGCACAAACAGGCAAGCCACGCTTTGCCGGGCACCGCCAGCAGAGAGCTGATCCGTAGCTTTGCTATCTTTCCAGGGCATTTCAGCCTAGGAGGAAATTAATTTTTTTTCTTTTGCTTTTACTCATAATTATTATTTTTATTAGTTAATAGTAATATGGCAATACCTTGCATTCGTATAGCTGCTTTTCAGGTTACAGAGAGCTTTGCAAATAGCTATTGCTTTTGTAATCGTAAAAGTATAACATTTTATAAAGTACTTCAGCCTCACCATCTGATTTGACATTCTCAGCCCACCTGGAAGGAAAATATTTTACCCATCTTAAAGATGAGAAAGCTGAGGAGTAGAGGTCAGATGGCTTGCAAAAATTGATAACTTGGTACATGGGAAAATGCACTGTGGCCGCTGAGGAGGCAGTTTCTCCTAAGGAGGATTCCTGGTTTTACTTTCAGTTATTGGACTTAATGAATATTGCAGAAAAAAAAAAAGTGGGAGGAAAACCTTAAGGGTCTCTCATTTTTTTAGGTATGTTAAGAAAAAACAAGAAGTGTGAATATTCTCGAGTGAAGTCTTATGACTGACGTTGCCAGGTTTTGGCTGTGTTTTAAAACTGGCACGAATCTTAAGGCAGTGTCTAAAACCCTCAGACGGTGTCAGTCCGGGTTTTCCTATCTTGCTAAGGACATCTTTGCCACAGCGAGTCAGAGGAAAACGAGGCTGACCCCCTCCCTCTGTGCCATGCAGCCACCCTTTCCTTTTCCATTTTCACCCTGACCAGGAATCGTGGCAATTTTCCCTCATGCACTTGGGACCATTTTCTAGTTGAAGTAATTTTCTCTTAAATTATGCTAAATTAGAAAATGATTGATTCATTTTCTAAGCGTATAGGCTCTCTATTTAAATAAAAGAAAATAGAAATGTTTTCACTTTTAAAGGAAACGAATCCCCAAAAGTAGATTTCTTAAATCTCATTATTGTATTGGGAAATATTAATTACTAAAATATCATACATTAACATATACATTAACTATTTTCTCATTTTGATTTAGCTAAATTCTGGAATATTTCTTTTACCAGGTTAAAATCTCCATCTCATTAAGAATCTAATTCACTCCACAAAAAGTTTTCTATTCAGAATATAAAACTGGATATACAATATATATTATATATAATATGTAAAATAATATATAATAATATATAAATATTCAGATGCTGTCTGAATCCAGAGCCTGTTAGTGTCTGAGCAACTAACTTTGTTTCAATTATTTAAAACACTGGATTCCTTTTTTCTTTTCACTTTTTTGTGGAGGGTGAGGAAGATTGGCCTTGAGCTAACATCTATTGCCGATCTTCATCTTTTTGCTTGAGGAATATTGTCCCTGAGGTAACATCTGCACCAATCTTCCTCTATTTTGTATGTGAGACACTGCCACAACATGGCTTGATGAGCGGTTGGTCCACACCCAGGATCCAAACCCGTGAGCCCTGGGCGGACAAAGCCAAGCACACAAACTTAACCACTATGTCACCAGGCTGCCCTTGGATTCCTTGAAGGTGATCTGAAACATGGTAGCCTGGTGGCAGTTGGCCTAGCTGATTTCTGCCTTTTAAAAGTAATGATCACAACAAAACAGTGCTCCAAAGGGTCTTTTTTGCCTGAAGTTTTACCTTCTTTTCTCCCTCTCTCCATTCCAGAAGGATGCAGGACTGGGGTGCAAGATATTTAGTATTTTTTGTTGCAATGACACTTTTTTCTTTTTACAACTTTCAGTTACTTTTACCGAGTCACTTACCCGTCACCTTGTACATGGGAGCTAGCTTGTTCTGATGACCCATTTGACCTTTGAACGAGAAGATTGGGGGTTTTGGTATCTTCTTCTGGGATCACAAGAGTTAGTGGCAGTAGGGATAAAAGGAAGGTTTCCTCTATCCTAACCCCATCCTCCACCCACAGAATATTGCTCAGATGGAATGTTGTATGAAAATCCAGCAGGTCCTGTTCTTACTGTATTTCAGAAGTATTCCTACAATATCATCTCATGTGAATTTTATTGATTTTGCTTTTGTTTTCTTGCTCTTTACTTCAGAAGGAAAAGGAGAGTCTCAATGAAGAATTACACGAATTGAAGAAAGAAAATAAGCTCTTGAAGGAAAAAAACGCTCTCGCGAACAAGAAGAAGGAGCATTATGAATGTGAAATAAAACGCCTCAATAAGGTATGAGGCCCGGTCCGGCTGGGAGATCGGGGGAGAGGTCCCTGTATGAGGAGCACATTCCTGACTGAGAGTCACGACAAAATCTACGCTGCAGTGTGGCTCCCGGGCCCGGGGACTTGCGCAGGAGCTTCTCGATAATTTTATAAATGACTCCTGTCTGCATCTTTCAGCCATACTTGGCTAAGGAGGCTTCAGGAATCCATGCCCATGCAAAGAATCATCATGGAAAAGAGACATGAGGAGAAATTATAGAAAACAGTAAGAACACTTTTTTAGTTCGAAGAACCACATAAAGCAAGTGGGTGTTTTCGAACAGTAGCGTATCTCTTGGTCAACCGCAGAAGTTTCCTGAGGAAACAGGCTGCTCTTTAAAATCGTCACTTTGGAGCTGGGCGTGATGTATACTCTATGGAAGCATGCTAAATGCCAACCCCAAGGCTGAGAGGGCTGCCTTCCTGAGAACAAGCCTAAAACTCACCTTTAATGGGGGGAGGGAGGGCCGGGGTGGGGGTGGGGGAGTACGTCCATTAGGAAAACCCAAGTGGTTTAATGCCTTTGCTCCAATTTAACTATTCAGAGGACCTACCTGTGAAATGCTGCAGAAGGATGATGCATGAGTGTCTGTGTGTATACGTGTTGTTTTACAGACGAATAGCTTAATTTTCTGGGGAAGCGATCACTGGCTTGTTCAGGGAGAAAGTTAAATCCTTTGCTGTTGCCTTTCCAAGAGCCACGTCATATGTGGCCCACAGGAGTACTTGCAGCTTATGCTTGAGTTGAGATAGGCATCTCTAGAGATATCTAGATAGCTAGATATTTCTTAACCAAAGTTATAGAAATTGCTTCTAAAACAAGAGTAGGTGATTGACTGGCCTTGAAAACGTGCTCAATGCCTGTATTTTGGACTGTGCCATGTTGTAGTTAACTAGTGATCACAGGTGTCATTTAAAGATCCCCAAAGTGTTAAGCATGTATGTGTATAGTTGACAAGGTGCTTCACAAATGCAATGCTGTATTTGACCTGTTTGTGGGACAAGTTATTCAGAAGAAAATGGGAAAGTGGAGACTGACTTTGAAAACAATTTACTTCTCTATCCTCTCAGAGAGAAAAACAACGTTCAGAGATACAAACTCAGGGCAAATGAATTTTCCCTTTTATTCTCTGCTAGAAATTCTCCACAAATCAATCAGAGGAACTAACATTTACTGAGATTATATTTGAAATCTCTCCCATTTTTGATATATTGTTTGATAAACTTTCTTTTATCCTCTAATTTACTTCTTTAAATGTAGACATAAGGATATAAGGCCTGTAGAAATTAGAACAGCCAAGAACTCTGGTTTTTTGCTCATGTCCGTATGCACCCTTCATTTTTGTGTATCTGTATTTATAGTCAGCAAAAATTTTTTGGAAGTTAGTAAAAATTTTATAACTCTTATGATTATAATCATAAAATCTCAATGAGAAAAACTGACTTGAGCAAAATTCAGATCTTTATACAAAAGTCACCTTCCCAAAGAGGATTTTTGTATAAAGGACTCCACCTCTAGTATTTTTTTAATTTTTCTTTGAAATTTATTGCTAATGTATGTTTAATATCTCATATTTATTATCTTATTTGTTTCCTGTCTCCCCATCTTGACTGTAAGCTCTATGAGGATAGGTTTTTTGCAGGGTCAACTTCTCTGTCAGGCATTTGTAGGCACAGTGTTGAGGGCCCACAATACTTTTAGTGGCCCATTAATATGTTTCATTTCTCTTAAAATCAGAAGAAAAAAATGAACTTTGATGTTGAAAAAACGTTTTTGCGGTTGGCCTGACCTAGTGGTTAAGTTGGTGCCCTCTGCCTTGGTGTCCCGTGTTTGGTTCCCAGGTGCTGACTTACATCCCTCATCAGCAGCCATGCTGTGGTGGGTACCCAAATACAAAATACAGGAAGACTGTCACAGATGTTAGCTCAGGGCAAACTTCCTCAACAACAACAACAACAAATTTTCATATTAATATTAATATATTCATCTTTAAGAGAATGCAGTTAAAAAATATAATTTTCATATATATTTATTTGGGGGAAGGGACTCTCAAAGACAACTGTCATAATGTGTCCCTGAGTTTTTCTCATTTGTTCACTCCTGCATTCCAAGTGCCTAGAACAGGGCCTTGTTCATAGTATGTCCTTAAATATTTGTTGAACGGGTGAATGGTTGAATCAATTAATTAATTAAATTAGCTAGTACATAGTGTGTGCAATAGTCAATTCTGGCCCTAAGATTCACGCTTTAACCGGCATAAGACATTACTTATGAGTAGTGAGGAAAAATAAAAAGGTGCTTCAAGCCAGAAAGATTTCATCCCAGACATCTATACCTTAAACTGTCACTTAGAAAACGTAGATATAAAGTGATGAGCTAGGATAAGAATTATTTCTCATTTAGCTCATGTATTTGTGTCTAATGAAATGTAAGAAATTATTTTTCTATTTTAGACTGTAGATTTTTCTTTTCTTTTTTACCACTGTAATAAATAGAAGTTACTCAAAATGTCGATTTGGGTAGCTGATTGTGCTCAGTGACCATCACAGCGTGGAAATCGGGGCCCACCCGACTTGCACAAGTGGACTGTCTGCTGGCCCATTCACTCGGCAGAAATTTGTAGCGTGTCAGTTTAGTAATTAACATATGGTTCTCAGAAGTTCACACAACTATGTGCACTCAATTCAACATATTTGCTTTGAAGGAAATACCCAAGGGCATTGTTTTCATCAAGTTCTTGAAGAGAAGCCAGATGTCTAACCAAAGTGAGAGAAATTACCTGAGGCTAGTCAGCCAGTGCCACCCATGGGCAAAAGTAATTTGTCTAACATCTCACCACTGTGAGATGTGTAGATCTGTTTAGCATATCTGTGCTGATGGTAAATTACTGTTCTAGAATAGGTTACAGGTGTTTGTTCAAGGAAATTGGAAAACCCCAAGGTGGAATAAACGTCTATTAGATTCACCTTTCATTTATGACTCATTTGCAAAATTACTAGAAGCCTAAATAGCATGAAAAGTACACCAGGAAATTCAAATATGACAAGACCCACAAAAATAGTCTATTCATAAGTATAGGATACAGAAGCAGCATATTTAATTGTCTTGACTCGCTTGGCTTCCCCACCCTAGATTCTCTCGGCTAATACTAACACGTTTTTTTAAATTATAACTCTTACGATACTTTCTATAACTATATAGCTTAGCAACAAATTCTAACAAAACAAATTGTTAAACAACTTTTGTTGTTTCTTTAAATTCTTCTTGGAGAAGGAAGAAAGTTCTTGTTTCTCTTACACAACTTCCTGAAAAATGATATTTACATCAGGCTAGACAGTATCCGTAGACTATAAGATATTCTATTGGGAAATTTCTAGTCTGTCTACACATATTCGAGCCCATAAATTTGCTTTTATTTTCCTACCTTTATGAACATGATGTTTAGTAATGCAGGGATGTGAGTTACTAATAGTATCATCAAACAAACATCATTGAAACTATTAAAGAAATTCTCACCAAGGAAATGAGTTCTTGGAGCCCTGAAAGTGAACCTTTTCTATTTGTATAGAAGACTCATTCGATAATGAGCAAGTAGCCATACCGTGGGTGGGCTCTGGGACCGGACCAGGATGTGGTGTGTTGTATTACAATTTTTGGCAGCCATTTTATTGAACTCATCATGAACCAAGGTCTTCTGAAGAGAGGAAATGTCTTTTATATCTGTCAAACTATAGTATATGTAAGACCACCATGCGCTAATGAGAAGGATGATAATCTTGTCGGTGAATCTAAGTGTCTCTTAATGTCTTTCACCTCCTCACCTCAAGGTGAAAACACCAGGTTGTACTGGATGTCAGGAAAGCAGAGTACTCCTTCCACCCTGTCTTGAGTTAATGGATGTTTTACTGGATAGTAAATGTGACTGTAGCTGGGCAGGCACGGGATGGCGAGGAGGAAGGGTACAGGAGCAGCAGTGCAGCATCTCTAGCGGATAGTGAATCTGTCGGGTTCACATTGCTGTGGGTTTCCCTCTCCGACTGGGGACATGGTTATATAGCAAAATACTACTCAAAATGTCATCTGAGACTAGCAGCATCAGCGTTTGAGGAAGACAGACTCTCCGACCTTATCCCCAGACCGCCTGATTGAGGGTCTCTGGGGGCGGATAGTGTCCAGAGATGGGCACGTTTGCTCCCTGTCCAGGTGATTCTGGTGCTCCCTAAAGTTTGAGCATTATTGATAGACTGTATATTTGATTGAAGCAGAAGATCTAGAGAAAGCCTGAAGATATGTTTTCCTTTCATGATTGGTTCGGTGGAGGGGGCTCGACGTCAGAGCCCTCTGAAATAACAATGAGAGTTGAGCAGGGGAGAGCAAAAGGGGTAAAGGGGCACATATGTATGATGATGGCAAAAAACTAGACTCTTGGGGGTGAGCAAGATGCAATCTGTAAAGAAACTGATATATAATAATATACACCTGAAATTACACAATGTCATAAACCAATATGACCTCAATAAAATAGTTTTTTAAAACATTTTTTGAGGGGGCTGGCCCCGTGGCTGAGTGGTTAAGCTTGCGCGCTCCGCTGCAGGTGGCCCCGTGTTTCATTGGTTCGAATCCTGAGCGCAGACATGGCACTGCTCATCAAACCACGCTGAGGCGGCATCTCACATGCCACAACTAGAAGGACCCACAATGAAGAATATACAATAATGTACCGGGGGGCTTTGGGGAGAAAAAGGAAAAAAATAAAATCTTTAAAAGAAAAAAACATTTTTTGAAAGCCAATGAGAGCTGAATAGCATAAGCATCATCATGAAGAAAAGACAGAGATTCTGGGGAAAAAAAATAGATCTATGCTAGAAAATCAGAAAGAAGAAAGTTATTCAGTCATGAAAGTAGCATTAAAAATGAAATTCTACTTTGCAGGTGCATTTGAGATGATTGCAAGAATTATAGGGGAATTCGTAGGATGTGGTAACTCTTAGATCAACTATGTACTTATCTTAAACATAGGCTCTTCAGGAGGCCTTGAATATCAAGTGTTCTTCATGTCCTGAGGACTGTTTGGGAAAGTCTGAAATGGAGTGCTGCCATGAGGAGATGAGAACAGAAATGGAAGTTCTCAAACAGCAGGTGAGAAGTTGAAAGTGGCACGATCATGTGGAGAATGTAGATCCCTTTGCTCATGCTCCTTTGGACATTTTGGAAGCTTTGCTGTTCAAAATATGTCACAGATTTTTGCATTTATTTTCATTAGAATTATCTAATTTTAAAGCTTGATGGGAGAATATAGATCAGTTAGCCCAACATACACTTTATAAAAGAGGGAATTGAGTTTCAGATGGGTTACATGGCTTGCCCAAGATCATACAGTTAAAAGAAGGGCATATTAATTAACCTTTCCTTGAGATTCTCTTGACACTGGGTCTAGAGAGATTTGTGTAGACGTGATTTATTTTGGAAATACTATTAACCCAAAGTCTGGACCTTTTCAGAAAATGGTAGCAACTGGCTGTTATTCTGTGGCTGCTGTCCTCCAGGCTTTTGAACAATGAGGGCAGTTTTAAAGGGAATACTCTGCATTGCTCATAATCACTGAAGAGACAGATCTGTTCATCTACCCAACTCATGGATGGCACCACCTAGCAATTTACTGATGCGCAATGGTTTCGCCCTCCCCACCCCCTCCACCTCACTCACTGTTGTCAAGTGGACAGCCAGAATAAAGGCTGCCCTCTCTTAGCTTCTGCATGTATCAGCCGCACAGGGCTGTGGGGATAGAGCCCTGCCTAAACTATTTGAGTCTAAATTTAGTTCAACCAGCTGGAGCTGACTTAGCTGAGGGGCCACCCATGCATATCATATCTCCTTTCTTGTGAGAGGTTAGATAAAGCAGTGTAGGTAAAGGGCTGGAACAGTTCGTGGTGATATCGATAAATATGGGATATATGTAGGAATTCTGATCCGTGAAGCACACATTGTCTGTAATACATTAGCAATGGGCATGAGGGTGTCATAGAACACAGGGCTGGGAAGTCTTATTTTTCTGATGTCCCTGGGTATGCTTCATTGGCTGTTTTGCTCTGAACAAGTGCCAATGACAAGGATTCTTGCTGCAATACATGGAAGAATTGAGCAATTGTGATACTGTTGTTGTTACTTAGTTATTACTTCATAGGAAATAGCCTATCTGTAAATCTAAAAAAGTCAGAGCACTTGATGGTAAAGGTGGATTTTCTTTTTCTATCAACTGCATTTGAATGATCTGCTCTCTTACATTCAGGATCAAATATATAGCTTAAAAATAAACCCTTTAGGGGAATGGGGTAGTAGTCAGAGTGTTAAAGCTCTGCCAAATTCTCCACCCCTAAAGTACCATTGATGCTAGCCAGGATTCCTCCAAAAAAAGCAGTGCTTATGTTCAGACACTTGAATCATCTTCGATGCTCTCACATAATGCACACCACATGTGAGAGAGTCACTCTTAGACATGGAGTTTATGGTAATGGTTTAGTTTATATTTGATACAGACAATGACAGGAATTCTTTTACCAGAACCCATCTCCTTAGTGTTTGTGTGGCTCTTTTGCTAACTTTCTGCGTACACATTTTAACGACACACATTTCTAGTTGGGCACCCACAATCATTACATCACTAAGTACCATGTGAAACACTAAAGGATTTAATTTATGAAGAAACTGAGCTAGAATCTTGGCCAGCTGACTAAAGTCATGAGATCACTATCACTGTTGTGTGTGATAAAGTGTTCAGCTCTGATCAGATAGGCTTCTCCCAGTTCAAATGCCTCTGGAAATTGTTTACAGAGCATTAGTTTAACTGTGTCTGGAATTGAACCTCAGCTCTCAACCAAAAAAAAAAACCCCAAACAAAATGTGAGCTTGGCTGGGTATAGTTCCCTTGCAATGCTTCTGGTGGATAAAGCCTTAAAATTCAATATTTATATCTGCATCTACATCTATATTAAATGTTGCATTTCTTCCTCTCTTGCCTGTTACATTTCCTTCTATTTTTATTGACTTAAAAGTGATAAACCTCTAGTTAAAATTTGTTGCACTGTGGGTGATGATGGTACAACATGCATTAGTGTGAATAGACAAAAAGCAGCTAGGAGTTTCCAAAGTAAGTTGTCATTTAAATCATGGTTTTAGAGAAATTCCTTTGCTTCGTTCCCTAAGTTTCGTTTGTTTGCGTAGCTCCACGTAGTGGTCTCCAAGCCATCAGTCAACACTATGTCAATTCAAATCAACAATAATTAAATCTGTTTTTCTTTTTGGTTTGGTTACTTGTCTGGTTTCTTTGGAGTACCTCTCGAGATGCATTCCACTAAAATATTACTCTTTCTTTTTTTATGACATACCCCCAAAATTACTTATAAAGGGCAACACTTGTGAATACCTTTTAACAATCATGCTTTGCTTTTTCACATACATGAGCCTTTCATTTCTATTTTGTGTTCAACCTATAATTTATATTTGGAAACCTTGCATGTCAACATTTAGTGGCTTCACTTAACATCTCTTGTCAGTGAACCGTGTTTTAGAACTTCAAGCAGTATTCACATGTCAAAGTGTTGTTTTGGGCATGAATAATTAGCTCCCAAACAGTACAGTGACGTTTAACGCTAGGACAGGGTTGGGAGGGTAAGGGTTATCATAGTAATGGAATATGCAGCAGAATAATGGGTGAGGGGAATTTTTTTCAAAATATCCATATTATTACTTTACTTCTGAATCCCTGATACATGCTCAAGGAGCCAGAGTTGAGAACTGCCACTCTAAACAATGTGAAAGATAAAATTATAGTCATATGTATCAGGATGGAATCTCACCATGAAGAAATATTCATGAAAAGAGGATAGGAATGCCTCAGATTGGACAAGGCTGCATAGCACCTCTTCTGAAATCATTTCAATGACTTAAGAGAAAAGGACGCTGACAGTAACAGCAAGTTAATATTTCCTAGGTACAAATATATGAAGAAGACTTCAGAAAGGAACGATCAGACAGAGAAAGACTCAATCAAGAGAAGGAGGAGCTACAGCAAATTAATCAAACTTCTCAATCCCAGTTGAACAGGCTGAATTCTCAGGTATAAGTCAAAACAAAATAATCTTTGCCAGCACGTGTGTATTTTATTTTTATTTTCTCATTTAAGAGGAAATCAAGACTTTTCGGCTTCTGTTAATTGACATTGGCTTTTTTTGGAGAGGTTAGCACTTGGGATGAAATCATTCTTAAACAATCTTGTAAGAAGATGAAAATGACTGGAGATTTCTTTTAACTTAAGTGTATTAAGTAGTTACACAAGAAATAGGATTCCAAAGTCTTTTATAAAATCCAATTCTTTTGATCTTTTTCTCATATTTATCTTGGTGGAATGGGAGTTGAACTACCTCACACTCAAATTTAAAACCAAAACACTCCAGTACAGTGAAGTTGTTTGTAAGTTCTTGTCATTTTCTTTGAAGGGCTGTGTTGGAAAGTTCCTGTCTTCTAAAAACATACATATTTCTAAATGTCATTTATATATCTAGTGAAACCAAGAATTTTGTTCAGTGGGTTCCCAGATTGAATGT
This sequence comes from Equus caballus, assembly GCF_041296265.1. Taxonomy (NCBI): domain Eukaryota; kingdom Metazoa; phylum Chordata; class Mammalia; order Perissodactyla; family Equidae; genus Equus; species Equus caballus. Next base: position 112,764,366 of record NC_091685.1, read on the forward strand.
TCCTGGAGCACTCTTGAGGAAGCCAGATAATGTTAGCCAGTTTATTGAAATAGGATATATTAAATGTAAGCATACTAAAATTAAGTGTAATAGAATAGATTAAAAGTAGACTTGGGAAATTGCCGTGATGGATAAATATTGATGTTAATGAGAAAAATGTACCTAACACAATTTTGGCTTAAGGAAAGAAAACGAACCACAAAATTTTTGATTTGCAAAATCATGCAAAGCTTTCAATAAATAGGAAATTGTTGTGGCACATGCTGTGACAGCTCTGTAGCTTCAAGATTCTCAGTCTTAAAAGAAATTTTAAACTATTTGTCATCTTCTTCTTCCTAATACAAAGTGGATTGTGAATTAACTTTAATTTCTTCTCTGACATGTTTTTCGAGGATTGACTTGAAATTCCTAATTTTACATGGAAAAATTATTTGGCAGAACCATTTCCTTTCTAAGAAATTGGAAGGAATCAATTAGTGGTAAAATATAATAAAATTCTTTTCTGAAAATAATTCATGCAACCTACTTTATAAAACAGTGGGTGAGAAAATGTTCTGATTACTCTGGGTGAGAAAATTACTGGTTCAATTTTTATGTCTTACCTGCAAAGCTGCCTTAATTTATTTTGTTATCACTGCAGAAATTATTTTATTTCCTGCCATATTTTAATTTTATTCTTTCTATTACATTAAGCTCAAACTGATGATAAATTGTGTCTAAGATTGGCAGTGTCCTTGCCATTATAGAAGTTTTTAACATAACCAGGAATACGTAACCATCTACTTATGTTGTAGACTATGTTCCACAAATAGTTTTCATTCCTGTGTCATCTATAATTTTTGATTGATATCAACAAAATAAATGTATCGTCTAAGCACACTAGGGTATAACTGTGCTTATAAACTAAAGGAAGATCTTGGTGACATCTTAAAACCATCAAAATTTTCTTTAAAATAATGATAGTCCAAACATTTATTTTTCAAAAGTCTCCTTCACTCTGGTAAAAGGATGACAGAATTCACAAAAAGATGTGGTAGATGGTTTAACAATCCATGTTAAATGTATTAACAGCAGATTAAATGGCATAGTCTAGTAGAATTGGCATTACCTTATTTGAATAGAATATTATCTGTGGTCCAAATGGACCATTTGACCAAAAAGGAATTTTTAGGTCAAATTATTCTGGTACTAGTTGCCTACATACCAGAGTTTATTCATTCTATCACTAAGGACGTTTTAAGCCAATGATTTATAAGTTGGCAGTGTGGCGAAGTAAAAACTAATTAGGGATACTCAGGGGTAGGAGGGATTTAGGGGTAAAAGTCCCCTGTTGGTGCCTGCTTTGACAATCGATGATGACCTTGAGAGAGTTAGTCAGCTTTTCTGTGCTTCCTTTTCTTTATCTGTAAAGTGACAAAGTTGGACTAGATGATCTCTAAAATGTTTCTTATAACTCTAAAACTTCTGTCTCTAAAACAAGTTACCTCACCTCTCTCAGTACACTCACCATAAATATAGATAATGATACCTACGTCACGACTCCACAAAGTTGTTCTCAGGCTTGAGTGAAAAAATCTATACAAAAACATCCAGCTCAGGTCATGTCTCACAGGTATTTCATAAATGATTGTCATCTATTGGAAGGGAACATTTTTGATTGTTTCATTTAGTTGTATAAGTAGCACGCCACGTTCAGTTCCTTGTAAGGTAATTTTGATGCTTTCTTTCTGCAAGGCATTCTGCTATAGGCTGTAAGGGAATAAAAAAATGATCCTTGCTATTCTTGTCTCACCTCTCATGCTGTAAAAAGTGTCCTTTTTATGGTCTATTTAGTGCCACAGTTTTCGCATTTTTGTGCTTTTTGTCGATGGTTGCATTGTTTAAAATGACCCCCAATGATAGTGCTGGAGCCCTGTCTCGTGTTGCTAAGCACACAAAGGCTGTGATGTGCCTTACACAGAGGTGTTAGATAAGCTTCATTCAGGGATGAATATAGTGCTGTTGGCCGTGAGTTCAATGTTAAAGGATCAACGATATATATTAAATGAGGTGTTTTTAACAGCAACACACATAAAATAAGATTATATATTGATCAATTAATGAAAAATGGAATCACCAGAAGCTGGTAGGAACCTAATGCTGCATTTCCCTTTGAGCAGTGGTTCAGGATTCACTACTTCGGTGTTCATGGTGACTTTCTAGAACTTGTGCAAATAATGAGCATTGACTGTACATAGTACATATTGGACTGTAAAAAGTTGCATAGTAAATGTATAAAGCTGAATGGGACGACCAAGGAAGGAGAGAATAATTCTGATAGGTGGGACTTGGCAAGGTGCCATGTAGCAGGGGACGGTTGACCATGACTTATAGGGTGTGGGACATGGGGTGTGGGGATGACAATAGCATGACTGAAGAGTCAAAGAAAAACCAGCTTTCTGTAGGTGTGTCAGGTGTGTAGGGAACCCAGGGTGAGTGACTCTGCTGGATGAGGTTGGGCCTTCAATAGTGAGAAGCCATAAAGTACAGCAGTGTGACTTTGAACCAGTTACTCAGCATCACATGTCTCAGTGTCCTCATCTGTAGAATAGGGATGAGAATATGAAGTATCACATAGGGGTGTGGGGAGGATTCAGTGAGTTATCATATGTAAAGCACTTAGATCAGTGTCTGGCATGTATTAAGTACATGTAAAACTTCTGGGCTAGCCCCGTGGCCGAGTAAAGTTTGCGGCTCAGGGTTTCACTAGTTCGGATCCTGGGTGCAGACTTGGCACCCTCATCAGACCATGCTGAGGCGGCGTCCCACATAGTACAACTGGAAGGACCTACAACCAGAATATACAACTATGTTCTGGGGGGCTTTGGGGAGAAGATGAAGAAAAAAAAGAAGATTGGGAACAGATGTCAGCTCAGGGACAATCTTTAAAAAAAAAAAGTTAATATAAAACTAAAATTTATTGTGGAAGCCTTTGAAAGCGTGGCTGACCAATTCCAATTACATTCACTAAATGATGGAAGCTGTTTCTATATCCATATCTGTGTCTATATCTGTAACTGTATCTAACTATATCAGCCTAAAACTGGGAATTATAACAGCCCCAACAGGTTGGAATAACGGTTTGAAACTATCCAACTTTCCAAGTTTCATTTGGGAATTTCAAGACAGAACCAATGCATGTCTGGAAAATCCCAAACTTGACTGTTTTTGTTGGCATTACTGCTGTCAATGCTTCACCCCTTGGGCTTCTGAGTCGGTCACTGATGGCTGGGTCAAGAATAGTGTTAGAACTAACCATTCAAACTCTTTGATAAACAACTGCTTTCATTTTGTCCATAGATAAAAGCTTGTCAGATGGAGAAAGAAAAACTAGAAAAACAATTAAAACAGGTACGTTGATCCTTACCTAAATTCACCAAGCCCTCTTGTCATGGTTGAAATGGCAACTTTTTCACCCACACGTTTATTCCCAATTACAACAGTTCCCCATGGTCCCAGCTAAAGGCATCTTCAGGCTCTGCTACAGAAGGCCTGGAATAACCCATGATTTTCATTCTCGACTAAAATGTCAGTGGACAGAGAGTGCTTGGAAGCTGCCAAGGCCTCTCGACCCTAACGCTCGTGAAAAACACATGCTTTACAGAACGTTACCTTAGTGTGGGTTCATGCAAATGGGGATTCCGTCATAGACCCACAGACACCTGGGAAATACATTTCCTTGGTATTTCCTGCAGTTGCTTACACAATTTACAGTGGAAACTACATCAAAGATGTTTGCCTTTTGAGAAAATAGAATATTTTCTTGGGCACTGAATCATTCTATCCCACTGGTTCTCTAGTAGCCTTAAGGAATGAATGTTATTTCTCTTAGTTCTTAATTTCCTCTCTGGACTTAGTTATGCCTTAGGAGTCTCTGGCTGCAACTTAAGAAGCTTATTTTATTTTATGGCTCAATGGCTGGTTCTTCTTAAACGAGGACCCTCTGTGAAGATAACTTGGAAACATAAACTTAACTCTGTATGCCTTTCAAGTGTTTCTAGTTTCTTCAAAATGGAAAAATAATTGTAGTTTCATCTTCAGTAAAATCTGGCTAGTGAGCCCCACCTGTATCAGTCCCAGATTCTATATTGACACGCCTACTATTTTGAGTTAGGATTATGCCAGGTTTAGGCTAAATCTTAGGATTTAAACCAAACCTTGGGGTTGTGTGAAGCAAGTATCGGTGTGTCTTCCCAGTTTCACCCACTTCCAATGAATCAACAGCCTTATTCTCCTCAGATGTGTTTCCCAACCTGTCGCTGCAGCCTGGGTTTCCACCTGCAGGATCCATGCGTTCCAACGGGGCCCAGGGCTGTGCAGGACCTACAGAAGCACCCAGTAAGTAAGAACTCTCATTTCAACAAATAAGTGCTTAGTGTTCTCTTTTGGTAAAAATGATCTCTGTTATTCTGGGATTTTGGCACATAATATTGTCTACAGAAAGAGCCTGTCTTTCATGTCAGCCTCTAATTTGCAGTTACAGTGGTCAATGTACCCCATAATTATCTTTGGGACACTATATTAACTGAAAGCTATCCAATTGAGCTATAATTCCTTGAACGAAGATAAAACATTTTATGTGTGTCGTTTTTAATAACATACCTGACTCTACCAAAAGAACATTTTTGTATATAAAAAACAGCAAAGTGAATCCAGCAAAACAGTCTGGGAGATGCCTTTTTTTGTTGTAAACTTATATTGAACTACTACGGGTATCGCTACCTCTGTGCAAAATAGTTTTTGACGTTTTCGAATTGAAAGGATATTCTTAAAGGATCCACGAAAATGTGACCCACTTAAGTTGCTCTCTATGGCCGTGTCTACCGAGGCAAAATGAAATGAACAGTGGAGCAATTATTTATGAGTGGAATTGATTTGGACAGTCAACCTGAATAAGTCAGACCCAAAGCGCCCGCCCCTTCCTTGTCAATAGCTGTAGCCCACCCTTGCCCGTGCTCTGGATGCTTGTTTCCACCCTCTATTTGCCTACATAGACAGAATCTTTATACAGGAAAAAAATTATGCATTTTTCTGCATTTTGGATTTGCTCAGACAACCTCCCTCCCCCTTAGTTTTTATTAATCGTATTTTTAATTATGCAAAGAATCTGAGATTTTCACTGGAATTTTCCTCGCAGAGCATCAATGGACTGCATGATTCTCTCGGTTGCCTGACACTTCTCATACTTTGGTATTTGAGTGTGACTCCAAGCCCTTTCCCAGGGGAGGAGATAATGTCTCTTTGGGTGGCAGAAAGATGTCAGAATTTAATGAGCTTCTCTTATTTGACCCTGGTGTGACACAGCGCCCTGCTGAGAATTTGGGTCTTTCTGTGTTGTTGCTGGTTACTACAGTCTGCTCACCCTCCCCCATTTTTCTTTTTCTTCACATTTGCTGACTTTTCAGTCTTCGCCAGAAGCAATTCTGGGAATCTCCAAACGCAGTTACCATTCCTTAAATTTTTTTCTTTTTCAGAATGTAGAAGTAAATTAAGATTGTGAGAAACATAAAGAGATAGAAATTTACTTAGGAGTTAGCTCCCACAGGTTGGGGAATTGGAGAAATATTCTTGTCAAAGATTAACTATAAAACCAACGAGTCATTCAAGTTTATCTAGAAGTAAAAGGAACTCTTTTCTTCAAATCTTCATTTGTGGAAAGGAGGCAGAAATTTGCCTACTATAAAAGCTCATCAAACTTGCCCTATGACTTGTAAGATCATGTATTTGAAAAAAGTTCCAAGCCATGTAGAATGGCCTACATTTTCAAGCAGTCATCAGTTACACAAAATCTTGGTGTTAACAGTAGAATCGATGAAAACTCCCAGGGTTAACTTTAGAAGAATATTTCACGTTTCACGCTTATTTCTAAGGCAGAATGGAAGCACTTGCAATAGTGTTTGTAAAATTACAGTATTTTCACCTTCTTTTGGCAACTCTTGTGGAATATAAAACTGACGTTCACGTCACTTATACTATGTGTTATTTGAGACATCTAAAAATAAACGAAGAGATAGAAAACAGAGGTGATCTCATTTCCTCTGCTAGCTTTTTCATGGACAAAAGGAGCCATGAGCCTAGGTGTCTGAGTTGGGGTGAAGTGGGGTCAGACTGTACTAAATACAGCGGCCCTTAGTGTCCTGTCAGGTGATGGAAATTGAGGGGTAACTTCGGGGGTCTGGTGGCCCTGTAAATGCTCCTTATTGGCTCATTGTCAGAGAAATTTTCCTGTGTTGTTTTCAAGAAGTAATTGAATAATAGAACAAAAGGTCTATGTTCTCTGTGTCTTGGGGACAAGTAGGAGGCAGAGGGGGGCATTGGGAGCAGGAAGACAGACTACCTCACGGGCAGGTAAAGCTGAAATTGCTCCATGCCAAGTGGTTAAATGCAGCGATACGGGCCTTGGAAGTGTATCTTGAAATTCCAGTTTATAGCTTATGATTTAGTCCATGCAACTTGTTTGACATATTCCCTGATGTTCAATATCTAGCTGTTCTTTTTTTTTTTTCCTTGAGGAAGATTAGTCCTCAGCTAACATCTGCCAATCCTCCTCTTTTTTCTGAGGAAGGCTGTCTCTGAGCTAACATCCATGCCCATCTTCATCTACTTTGTATGTGGGACGCCTGTCACAGCATGGCCTGCCACACAGTGCCATGTCCGCTCTGCACCCGGGATCCGAACTGGCGAATCCCTGGCCGCTGAATCGGAACGTGCACACTTAATCACTGTGCCACTGGGCCAGCCCTCCAGCTGTTCTTAACTGGTGTAAACCTAGAAGAAAATCCCAAGAGAAGAATCCAGTCTGCCCTGCCCTCTCACTGCCTCTCTAGTCTAAACTCTCAGAGCAATCTAGAGACTAGTTTCTGCAGAGGAACAGTACCAAGGGGAAGCTCTGTCCCGCTTCACCATCCTGAGCCTCTCAAGCCATGTCCCCACTTACTGGCTTGGATTTCTTCGTTAAACCACCAGAAAACCTTAAACTTCTTCTTTTTTTCCTGGTTTTCCTGTTGCCTCCCGTGTGAGGGTTTTAAAAAGAGTCTTTGTTGATGGTAAATTGCTTTGTTTGATTTATGGGCTCTAGTAAGTTTTACAAAAGTGTTTATACTTCTGCAGATATCCAAAACACATCTGTTTGAAAAGAAAGAAAATATGCCACAATCCCAAAGTAGTAGAGATCCTGGCCAACACACAGCAGCTTTAGGAGGGGGTCGGGAGATGGTGATAGTGATGAGGGAGGTAAGAGAGATGAGCGAGATTGGCCACACGTCTGGGTAGAAACTACTTTTGTGTTGTCTGCATTGTAAAAGCCACCGAGACAATTATATTTTTAATGTGCCTCCATGTCCTGTTTGAAGTCCATATTGCTACAATAATGTTTTATTGTTCCACACAGCCGGACTATCAGTGGTATGCTCCTGACCAGTTTCCGCCAGATGTGCAGCAGAAGGCAATTGGTAAGGCCACAGCTGTATGGAGCATTCTTTCATGTTTACATTTTACTGGGATCTTTTGGGGAAGTTTATTCAGCATACATTCATTCCGACTCGGGGAGGACCTGCTATGAGTTGCGTACACAACTTTAATTTGATGCACCTGGGGTTAAATTGAACTCCTTAAGAAAAAAAAAAAAACTTTTGAATGCAGAAATGCATGCATCTCAGTTCTGGCTTCTGTTCCTATTCCAGCCTCAGAGTGAGTATTCCATCTGGGGTTAGAAATGAAAACTTTAAGTAGAGCTGTATCATAACAACAACAACAAAGCTCTGGGGTTCTCCTACAAAGGACAGATGCACAGCCACTATTCCAGGTGGCGTTTGCTAGACAGATGTTTTAAATGTCACTGGCAGACAGACAGAGGAAACCAAAGGCTCAGAACTGTGTTCCCTAATGACTAAATGTCAGACTCCAAGCTAGGCCAGGGTTGCCCACAACCCACCTCCAAGTATGCTGGGGAAGACTGAAAAGTCACCTCTATAAAGTACTCACAATCAAGAATACTCTTTTATTTTGTTTTTCTTTGGTTTAGCATTCTCCTCCTTCTTTCTGGAATCTGCTTAAACTCTCTACTGCTTGTTTCTATGGTCTCATGACGCCACCCAGGAGTGGGCTGTATAAACTGGACTATGACCATAATCCCACTTCTATTCTCATCACATATAGACAAAAGTCAGCAATGTCTGCTACATGTTTAAAAATCAGTATGACACTCACCTGGGACTCTCAGTTGTTAATATCCAGAGATTTGAATCTATGCAGAAAAGCTGAAGATGAGCCATATTCCAGTTTTAGGCCATACTTGAAATTTGATCTCATTTAGTTCAGATCTGAGATCATAGAATTCTACTTTTCAGTACAAGGAGTCCACTATGGAGTAGAGGAAAGGAGCCAGGGATGCTATGTATAGTTCTGTAGATGGTGAACTTCACAAGTCTATGTAAATGGAGCCTCCTAGGGTTGTGCAGTACACAGCTTGGACAGCTGCACATGACAGCACTGGGAGTGGCAAAGTCTGCAGCTTACAGTAGCATCATAGAGAATAAAGATAAAAAGTGAGAACTCTATAATAAAATGTCCAGGTGTTTATCAGAAAACTATGCGACTTGCTTTTTCTTTTGCTTCTATTATAAACACAACCACTGGTTTTAATGAAGTTCTTGGGTTCCAGCTAAAATGGAGAGCTTTTATTAGAAAGGCTTACTATTAATCATAATAATTGTTGCATATCTGTGTTTTTGCAATCTATTGCTATATGATAGCCAAGTTGCCACCCAATTATAATTTTCCATTTTATATCGGTCTGTCATGAATATTAAAGATATTTTCTCCCCGAGTTGGAGAATTCAGTAATATCATAAGGCCATTTATATATCACCATTGGATTCTACCAGAACCAATGTTGCAGAAGCTAATAATTATATGAAATAGAAATGAATCGTGATGACCTTCAGAAACGAAATAAAGTATGCACAATTAGAATTTTATAGTCAGTGTATAAGATCTACTGATTTTTGTCTAGTTGGGGAGAAATATAAGAGCTTTGCCATGTAGAAACATGCTGTGTGACAGTATCTACAGATGTAAAATCCCAATAAAAAATGGACCTCTGGGGGCCAGCCCGGTGGCGCAGCAGTTAAGTTCACATGTTCTGCTTCGGCGGACCAGGATTGGCCAATTCGGATCCTGGGTGTGGACATGGCACCGCTTGGCAGGCCATGCTGTGGTAGGTGTCACCCATATAAAGCAGAGGAAGATGGGCACGGATGTTAGCTCAGGGCCAGTCTTCCCCAGCAAAAAGAGGAGGATTGGCAGCACATGTTAGCTCAGGGCTAATCTTCCTCAAAAAAAAAAAAAAAAAAAAGGCCTCTAAAATGTACCACCCTAAGTACTTTTAAACCATTGTTTTAATCTTCGCAACAATGCTATAAAGTAGGTTTTATTCTTAGATTATCCTACAGATGAGGAGCCTGAGGCTTGGAGAATTTAAGTAGCATGCCTAAATTCCACAGTTAGTAAGATTTAGCGTTGGCATTAGATTCCAGATGCACAGGACTCCAAAACCTGTGCTTTGAGTCTCATCCTATAGTGCCCTTGAAATACACCGGTTGCTATATTAAAATTTTCTAAAACTCTAGCTATAAAAATGAGAATGAGGGCTTTAGCTTGTTATTATATGACTAGTATCTAACCCTCAATAATGTCTTCTTCCTGTGAATTCCTAACATCTATTATCTGTGCTCTTCGCTTGACATTTAGAACATCACAGGGAAAAGATACAGGACTCTGTAAGAATAAGTAGGTAATAAATACGTTGTGAACTAATCTGTGCTTGGGCAGCCCTGGTGGTCGCTGGTGGGCTATGTTGTCATTTGAAACCTGTCCTTCTCCATACCAGCACAGCTCTGCAGCTAACTGCGACTGGTCTACAGAATAGCACTGATCATGGCTAGGGGACCACCACAGGAAGAAATTCCTTGCTCAGAAATCTACCAGTTTGGGTTTCCTATTGCTACTCTTCTAGCTTCCAAATCTGATGCTATTTCAAAGCTCAAGTCAGGTCCTAAGAATTGGGAGAAGCTCTGAAATCACCCTTGGCACAAAGGTTTCGTGTGCCATTATTTAATTTCAGTAGTGATTCTTGCTATTTTTTGTTTCATTTAATTGGAAACCTCCTTTTAATTTGGAGATCCAACCCAATTGCTCAGAATTCTTAAAAATAATTTTGCAGTATTGATTATTAAGCAGATATAGACTTAGAAATGTTTTGATTATACAGACATTTTTGTTCTGATACTAGTCATTGGTTTATTGTATAACTAATATATTTATTCTCCACTTTCACAAATATACTGCTAGCCAATAGACTCTGTGGTTTTGACAAGAAATACCAAAATTCAAGCAATGGAAGGAAAAATGAGTGGAAAAAATAGACTGTTGCTGATAATCTATAAACAGATTTATAAAATCTATAAAAGTATAAAAGTATAAAAAATTTATAAAATCTATAAAAGTATTTCTTTTTGTTTTTATGTATTTTGTGTGTGTGTGGGGGGGAGATTGTCCCTGAGCTAACATCTGTGCCAGTCTTCCTCCGCTTTGTGTGGGATGCCGCCACTGCGCGGCTTGACGGGCGGTGCTAGGTCGGCACCCGGGATCCAAACCTGTGACCCCCAGGCTGCCAAAGCAGAGCACACAGACTTAACCACTATGCCACTGGGCCAGCCCCCAGGAAGTATTTCTTAAAATTCTTGCAAATTTTATTTCTGTAATAAATACTTAAGACGTTTTACTTTATATTTATATTTAAATGAAAATGACCCTTTTCAGCATTGTGGATATTTAAATTAATTTTAGCTAATCTGTATGCTCTATAGATTGTTCTATTTCTCAGTTTTTTATTAATTTCTTATCACTTCTGAGAAATTTACTTTTCTGACCCCATTATATGTAGCACATTATATTTTTATCCTAGTATCTTCCCTTTTAATTATTCTTCTTATGACAATTTAACCTGGAATAGTGGCTCTGATGTCTATATGTTAAATGTTTATAGAGCAGCAGGCTTGTGATTTTTAAAAGGTACGGTGGGTAACAGATGATTAAATTTCTTTGACACCAGTGGACCCACCTTTAACATTCCTGGGGCCTGGACCAAGAATCCATGGAGAACTGCATCCTCTATGTGTAAATATTTAAACTTTATGAATCAAGCTTAGAAACTGTTAGAATGTAGTCTGTCCTCCTACCTTGATTAATATACCTGGAAGTTCAGAGTAAAATTTAGATTCCAACCACTGCTGTGCCAGAACACAGGGCACTGGGAGACCTGAGCTGTGGCTCACCCCCTTGTCTTCTCACCTTCCCACTGTGAGGGGTCTTGAGTATGAATCTGAGGACAGCCCAGCTGGCACATTCCAATTTCACCCATATACCCCTCACCACACTACAAACAGCACCTCTTGGCCAGCCTTCAGGCCTGGGGAAGAGGACCACATGAGGCCTGGAAGCAGACCCAAGGTCACTTAGGCAGAAACTTTTGGGGTCTGTGTGTAGGTACCAGGAGCTTGTTTGAGGGGAAGACAGGCTCACATTGTCAAGGAAGGTATGGCTGGAGGAGGGCAGAGCAGGGTCCTCTAAAGAGTGGGGACCCGGTAAAGGTCTCCCTGGCCAGGGACTAACGTCGGTAGGTACTGAGTACAACATAGAACAAGTTGCAGGTCGATTAATTTCCATCTTTGCTGCCAGTTACTGTCTGTGGTTATTTTAGAGTGCTTTGGAGACACATTGAAAATCAACTATTCTTTCAAAACCTAAAGATTTAAATAAAGGTTTTCAAGGCATTTGAGACTTGCTTGGCTTTCTCTCTGCATAGCATTAAATACTGGTGTTTTTATAATTAAAGTCCACAGATGTTAATAGGTTACAGTTGTGTGAGTTTACAAAGAACATTTTGACCTCATTTCATCTGTTATCAGAATGGGATGCAAAATGACTTCCATGTTTCTAGAACAATTGCGGCATAGTAGAGTTCATGTAACCTTGAAAACATGTTGTTTGCTTCCTTTGTGAAATGTCAAAAATCTGTGTTTTCTGACTATATTGCATGCCAGTCACTTCTGTATCTTCCAGATTTTTCATATGGTGCAGAGTTGACCTTTGTCTAATAAGTTGGAGCTTGACTCTTACATATTCAGAAAGGCATGAAATGTAGGCATTGAAATTGTGTTGTGAGCAAACATAACTATTTCTTTACAATATAGAAGATCAAAGCCCAGCTATTATAATTAGCCTTTACTAGTGTCTACTAATAACTAAGTAATTGAATACTGACTGAATTCCTTTCCTGTGGCTGCCATAACAAAGCTCCACGAACTAGACTTAAACTTACTCTCTCACACCTCTGAAGGCAAGAAGTCCAAAATCAACGTGTTGGCAGGGTCACGCTTCCTCCAGAGCCCTTAGCGGGGCGTCGTCCCTGCCTCTTCCAGCCTCTAGTCGCCCCAGATGTTCCTTGGCTCGTGGCACATAACTCCAATCTCTGCTTCTGTCTTCATGTGGCCATCTTCCCTCTGTGTCTGTCTGTGTCAAATTTTCTCCATATAAGGACATCAGTTACGTTGGAGTAGGCTAATCCTGTATGACCTCATACTAACCTGGTTATATCTACAAAGTCCCTATTTCCAAATAAGGTCACATTCACAGGTGGAAGGGTTAGGACATAAACATCTCTTTTGGGAGACACAATTTAACCCATAACACTAACTGTATGCCAGAATCTATCTTAGGCGCTGTATGTATATTTTCTCACCAACTTTATAGCAAGCCTATGAAATGAGTACTGCTGTTGTCCCTGTTTTATAAATGTGGAAACTGAGGCACCGATAGAGAATGTAGCTTGTCCAAGTCGACACAGCTGGTTATCAGCTGGAACGCACACAGCCCAGGCAGTGTGGCTCCAAGCCCATGCTATGACCCCTAAGCAATATGGACTACCCCGTGCTGTACGTGGAGCAACATATAATAGTATCATAGTTTGCGTATTTTATTCAAATAAACTCTGATGGTCTTGTCCTGAAAGCCAGTCTTTATTTCACAGTTTGTGTCTTTTTATAACTGTCTTTATATCTAAACATTGCATTGTCAAAATGGCTGCCTTAGTTGGAATTTTCAGTTCCTAGTAGTATGAGGAGATAAAGGAACCAGGGCAAATAGTAAAAGCTGCTTAAGAAATATAATAGACAGAGGAAATTTAGGAACCATACTTAGGATAATTTTCGGTACAGATGGACAAAGAGTTAAGAATATTTTTCTTTTATAAAATACACTACTTTCTTAATTATTTTTCCAGTGGTTAATAGACAATATGAATCAAAATTTAGAGTTATAATTTTATGCCTATTTCTAGATTTTTAGAGAAGAATTGCAGGAGAAATGCCTTCTCACCTTATACTGCTAGAAAGGTCAGCTTCTTAGTAAACTCAGTGATTTTGCTAAGGGAATATTAAAGTGTAAAAGTATATTTATTTGTACATGAATATATGAAAATATAGGTGGTAAATATATTCCTATTCAAACATGGATTTTATAAGCAAATACTAAACATTCTAATTAATAACTATATATATGGTCTATATATGTATATAGACTACATGTGACTAGTCTAGACTTATTGCATGCATTTTTCTCATCTAGGATCTATCTGTATATTTATATTGTATAAATTGTATGCTATATATAGTGTATATATACAGTATAAGTGTATATGCAATACATACACATAGTATGTATGTGTATGTATTATATGCTATATATATGCGCTGTATATAGTGTATATATACTACATATTATACATATATAATATATATACAGATATATATGTACAGATAGATAGAGCCTAGATGAGAAAAATGCACACAATAGATCTAGACTAGTCACAATTCCACCAGGTAAATAAATTGCAATAATTCTCTAAATGGAAGATAGACATCTATAGAGGAAGAAAGCAAGGTATATAGAATATATTGCATCCAAGCTGGGAAGAATGTTTCCTCACCTGGGTTTCCTTACCACTCCTGCCTCAGCGCCCACATTCTAAGAGGTCAGTGCGCTCCTCGAGAGCAGAGCCCCTCCATGCTTTTGACCACTCTGCTGCATCGGTGCCGCCTTCCTTCTTAGTAGCAACTGAACTTCCGATTCTGCTGATCCTGAGTGTAGTCTCAAGACATGGCCTCTGCCACCATGTAGATCTCTGGGTCCTGCGCAGATCACAGCAGCATCATGCTACGTAACCTGCCCTCTCATGAACATGAAAGCATGGAGTGTAACAGATACCATCAGTAAATACCCAGGCACACAGCTAGTGAGTGGGATTCCTCACCGACCAGTAAGGCAAAGCCGACTCTCGCTAGCACTGTGAGGACCCACGATTCCCTTGGGGTATCTCTCTTGTCCTAACCTTATAACCACGGAGCCCGGTCCCACGACAGAAGTATCTTCCCACCGTCACTGTATGGGGACACTCTGCCTTCCCTTCAAAAATGAAGACCTGTCTTTGCTTTTGCTCAGATTTCCATTCTGCCATGGATTATGTTGTGGGCCAAAGTCTGTCTCCATCTAAAACATGGGGATGATGGCCCTTGCCCCTATACCTGTTTCACAAGGGTGCTGTAAATACTGCAAAGGAATTGATTTTTCTCAGTGTTTTAAGATACCTAGTGGTAGGTTTCATTAATAGAGTAAATCTAAACTTCAAATTGGTCATATCAGTGGATTAAGCTTCTGGGCCCAAACTTATGTTCTCCTAATATTAGATATCTTTTTAATATGATGGTCACAGTTCTCAAAAGCTATTTTTTAAGCCTGGAAAAGAACTTATTCTCTTCCTATTACCAAACTGTTTGTTTAGCATGTTTTTGAAATACCAAATGCAGGGCAGCAAGTATAAAACATTTAATGTATTCTAAGTTGTTTTCATAAATAAGGAAAAAACTTTATTTCTTGTCATTTATAAGACTTTTTTCTGTTGCCATGAATAGATGTCTTTGATTTTGTCTTCCTTGTGGTATTTATTTGTGGCACTCTATCCAGGTCCTAGTAAAACATGCCCTATTTTTCATATTAATCTTCAAGATGCACTAACACTTCTTAAGAACTGTGATCTTTTCTATGGCTTTGACAATTATGTACCTAATACAATGTTTTAAAACTAGTTCAGTCAGCAAGTTATCTTTCCGTGGGGTCAGCACCAAACGAACTAGCAGTATACATGACTTACTTTCCTAAGCAAATGCCTGAGCCACAAAATGCCAGCCAGAACGAGATGTCCTATAGAATGTTCCTCTTCAGGCACGATTAGAACTAGGCCACAACTGATTTCACAAAATGGTAAGCATATGTCAATGCTTAAAATAATAACCCGCCATTTCCCACTTCTTGATTTCTCAGTGTAAACTTGTGGGAGCTCATGAATAAAATCTTTCTTTTTTTTTTGCCTGCCTCGACGTTTATGTTAGCCCTAAGCCAGAAGAAGAGAAATGAATTTTGAATTTGTAATCTGAAACATTTTCCTGCTGTTTTTCATAGGTTTCTCCTCAGAGAAGAAAGTCAATCAGTAGAAGCACACAGCGGAGGAGCGTGCGGACAGAGGGAGAGCTCAGCGGAGGGCCCTCGTTTTTCTTTTCACTGTGGCTGTGTCTGCCACAATTGCACATCGTCTACTGCATTATTTGTGTCTGGTAATGTTTCACTCTGGCATGAATAGAGGAAAAGGCTTGTGACAACTGAGATCCTGATCCAGTCGGAGGAGCCACTATTACTAACCAAACGCAACTTCCAGTTGTCACGAAATGAGATTTGGCAGATGGATTATGCGCCACTTCTTGAAACTCTCTTCAGCACATTGCCGTTGGATTTGCAGAGATGATTTCACGATTTCAGCAACTCCACTTCTAGTGCAATGCTATTGTATGTTGATTTCACTGTATATTCCCTGGGGGAACAGTTTCTGGAGTTGTAAATTTTTGCTCCCATTATATTGAAAGGGGGTTAGTTCTTTAGCTAGTTTAACTTCATAGCATGTTCATAGTTGTTGGCCTGGTGAGCCTATAAATAGGCTGCAAGAGTGTATATACTTCCTTAAACTAAATGAGTGGTTCAGTCTGAATAAAATGATAAACTTGAAACTATTCTTTAAACAAGTCGTTTCTTTAAGATGATGGGAAATTGCGGGCCCACTTCATTTTCAGGTGGACTGGATTACGAGAGAGGAAGTCCTAATGTGATGGTGATGGCTTTGCTGTATCCATATATACTTACAGAAGTCGTTCAGAGATAAATCGATTTGAAGTTAAATTTGTACTTTTCCTTCTTATGAATTCGAGTAATTATTACTGAAAAACATAACTCTGACTTCTCAAACCGATTAAAATGGAAAATGAATGTATCCAAATTTTATTGCACTTAAATTACACAGTGGCATGACAGATGTCTAAAGATTAAGCAGATTTAAAAGTACTAAATTCATCCGTTTAATAAAGATTCTGCAAAGAGCAACTGGAGATCCTGTTTGTGAGGAGTTATGTAACAGGAGTGTGCGATCCGTACCCCTGGAAGCACCTAAAGAAAACCAGGAGCGTCGGCTGAAGCTGCCGTGAAATAAGACCCTCCAGATGCACCACTGAGACTATCCAGCTCCGACTTCCAGAAGTTATGCTGCTTAATTCCAGCTCAGATTATTTTCTTTTAATTTCCCGAAATACTTGAAGCTTCCTGTAATGGAAAGGTGAAAGGGCCTTCAAAAGTTAAATAATTTCAGCCTCAGCCTTCAACTACTTGAACATAATTCTTGAGAAAGAATTATCCTCCTCTTGCGTTAATTCTCTAAAGCTTTGTTCCTGCCACTACTTGTTAAGCAGACGAATCATCGTTGGGCAATACTTCAGTGTAAGAGAATCAGAAAAACAGCAGAGTTAACAAATCAGTTGCATTGAAACGTTTTGGCATATTTTTTTAAATTTCCAGTTCCTCAGATTAGTGAAAAAATTCATTGTAATATCAATTTCTAGTGGTGGATTAAGTTTGCCAACTGAGGTGTGCCCACCAGAATAAAAACTGAACATATGTACGGGAAGTACACCTTGGCAGGCTTGTTATGGGTCAATTCAACAGCAGGAAAACATGATTCAACCAACATATTACTGTTACTGAAGTCATCCTATGACTAAAATTGGCAAGATTGTGCAAATGCTAATATGATGGGAGAAAATCCAATTTCAGTGAGACCTAATTTAATTTGAACTCCCAGTGCATGATGACAAATGTGAGAAGAAGACCCCTTGCTCAGAATGCAACTGCCCTTCCATGAAGACGGATTTCTGCAACCTTCATCTGAGAGTCACCCAGGCCCTCCTGTGTCCCTCTCCCCGTGTCATTTGTTTGGGGCCTTCTCTGTCTCAGCTCATTATAAGGGTCACACCACTCAGTACTGGCACTTGCTTCATCATCACACACAATTTGTGGAAATAGTGTGGGAAATAGTTGTCTCCCTTTGATAGGAGAAGTCCCACCACACGGTCTCTTTTACTTAGAAAATGTAAGACTAGGGATATTTTAGGTGTTTGATGACCATGGAGACTGGTCTTTGACTTGAAGGTATCACATGAGAAGAAAGGTGTATTCACTTTGTCCTGGCTGTGATGAAGAGAACCTTCCTGGAGTCTGGTCAGGTCTGGGAATTAGGCCAGCCTCCATTGCTTGCCAGCATAGATGTCTTTTGGAGCTCATTTTCCTTATCAACAAAAAAGATAATTTGGACTAAATTGCTGTTATTAAGCATGGACTAACTTCCAGATGGTTTTCCCTTAGTTTATTTACTGAGCTCCATCCCCCAGCAAGGGAGTGTAATCATCCCCTTGTTACAGATGATTAATCTAGGGCACAGAGAGATTCACTCATTTCCCCCAAGGTCTCACAGCAACAAAATGGCAGAGCCAGGGTTGAAAACTATCTGAACCAGGGCCTCCCAATTATGTGCATGCTGTAATTCTGCTTTCTGGATAACTCCCAGCAAGTTCTACTTTTTTTATGGTTCTTTTGGGTTTTCATCAGATTGCGTTACAGGAGCATACTTCTTAGGAGGAAATATTTTGAAAAGAAAAAATGCTCTAGGCGCTGGCCCAGTGATGTAGTGGTTAAGTTCATGAGCTTCACTTCAGTGGCTCTAGTTTGCAAGTTTGGATCCCGGGGCAGACCTACACATCACTCATCACCCCATGCTGTGGTGGCATCCCACATACAAAGTAGAGGAGGATTAGCATGGATGTTAGCTCAGCGACAATCTTCCTCAAGCAAAAAGAGGAGGATTGGCAACAGACATTAGCTCAGGGCCAATCTTCCTCACACACACACAAAAAGATTAGACCAAACACTGAAAGGATTATCATATCATATATTACCTGAAAACACAGGGTTTAGTAGAATGAGACAGGCTAGAAATACAGAAAAGGAAGTACATTCATAGGGTGGGTGATACAGACCCTGGTGGGACAGAGCACATTTCATTCTAGGCAGAAAGAATCCAAATAGAAGACTATCCAGACACATTCTGAAAAAAAAATTTGTATTACAAAGATAATAATCATAAACTTAAGAAAGATTCTCATGCAAGTTTCCAAGCTAAAAAAATCAATTGGTCTGCAAAGGAACACTAGAGGGACACCAAGCAGTGCTGGACACTCAACATACCACAAGACAATGGAGCCACATTTGTCTTGTTTTGACATTATACTTTTATTTTTCATTTACCTTATCAGTCATCTTTCAGACATCAATGTATAAATAATATACTGAAATTAAATTACGTTAAATTTTATATAGATGGCTCTATAATGTCTTAATTTATAATAAAGCAATTATAAATACCTTATTTCTTAGTAATATATATCTGCATTTTAAAAAACACATAAGAGTGCTCCTACGTCTAGGATTAGTTAGACTGTAGCAATGGTACAATGCAAGGAGCCTGTACCTCCTTGAGAGTTTATCTTTCACTTCTGAAAATCTGAAGGTTTATTAGTTTCACGATATATGGATCACAGTTCAAAGCCGAGGGCTACTTGAGTCAAAAGGGTTTACCTTTAAAACCTAAGAGCCTTTCACATTTTGGCTATTGCACAAAATCCTTTTAGTAATTTTTGTTCTATCTTGCAGTTCTGAAGAATTTCAACTAAAACTCAGATTCCTGTTTTTTACATTTATCTCCTTTAGAAAAACAAATTATATCACTCAAGGAGAAGCTAAATCACAAGTGTGGATGTTGAGTTAGCAATTTGCAGAATGACAAGTTTTTAGATCGTATCCTAGTTTGTAGGCATCCTGATGAAGCTAAACTTACATACATCACTTTATGTAGAGAAATTTTGGAGATCTGACAATATTCCAGAGTAAAGCAGCTTCGGGCACGTTCTTGATATTAATGTCTGCAAGATGCCTCCAATTCCCAAAAGACAGACAGATTCTCCAATAGTTTCAACAGGATATGCATCCTAGCTTCTAATTAGATTATTTCAAAAATTGGAAGCACAAATACTCTAAAGATACACCTGGAGTGATTTCTTTAAGTAACAGGAAATTAAGAGTAAGAAGCATATAATCCAAATGTTTTTCCTTCATAGTTAATCTGTGAAAACAATTTACATATGATTAATACATATTAAATCATATATATATAAATTACTAAGTATAGCATAAAATAGATGGACAATTAAAGTAGTCTAACAAAAATTTAACAATGAAAAAAGAACTAGGCTTTAGATAAAAATTTTTTTTCTTCTAACTTTTTGAAAGTTCTTTTGCACCAATGAACATGCCACTCGAGTGCGTTTCAGATTCTTTATTAGGGACAGCCCAATTGATGGCTAAGGATGTTATGTGCCACTTGTCAGCTTGTAAAAATTCGCAATAGTCATGCCAGTGTGGCAGTCACTTGTTCTGGGACTGAGGATTCCTAGAATAAGAAGCAGAACTCATAGAGTGGTAAGCTTCAAAAAGTTATTCTCCCATTCTCATCTAAGCTGGCCTCTTCACCATATTCTGATTTTACTCAGCTCTAGAAGTAAGGAGTAAGAGGGAAGGTAAGGGGTTGATTGGTGAGATAGAGGAAGGATGACATCAAAGAACATCCATCATCTGACACTCCGTGAGCAAAACCAATCAACTTCACTTCACCGGGAACCCAGGAACATCACAGCCAGAAGCCAAATTAAGTATCAATGTCTTTGATGCGCTGGGGTCATCTTTGGTAAATTAGCAGCCACTAGAAGCTTATCATGACCACCAACCAGGCCAGCAGAGGACACTTTTCTGAGAAATGCCATCTTTTATGTCTCCTCATGGAATAAGAGTCCTCAAGATCTTTTCTGGAGTTTCTCTTAGTTCACAGCCTAAGAAGTTTCTCTGTGTTCTTCACTCACATCAGGTCAGCTCTGAGAGCCCACACAAAAAGGGGCTGTCTTTGCTCCGCTATCCTGGCACTCACTGAAATCACTGGATTTTCTTCTTTTACTCTTCACGAACTTTCTTGAGAAAGAAGCTGCTTTTTTTCTTCACTTTTTCATCCACCAACAATCACTGTCTTGGGTTTTTTGAAGATGATTCTTGACTGAGGACCTTCTCATGCTGACCCAGTACCAGCAATGTCGGACCACGTGGTCCTTCCTCAGGGTCAGGGCTGTTTTCCTAAGCCTTCCTCATGCCTGAGAGCACCTCTCTGAGCCAGACCCACTCCCAAAAGTCAGGATCCTCAGAAAGGTTTGAAGAGAAAATATTGTGAACCAATGTACTTGCCAAAATCTTACACCATGTGCCAATATATATATATAGCGCCATAAATATAGAGATATATAGATATGTATATAGCTATAATGTACTTTTAAAACATTTTATTTTTTTAAAGAGAAATCTTTTTTTATTTTTTTAATTTTTTTGAGGAAGATTAGCCCTGAGCTAACCACTGCCAATCCTCCTCTTTTTGCTGAGGAAGACTGTCCCTGAGCTAACATCCATGCCCATCTTCCTCTACTTTATACGTGGGACGCCTACCACAGCATGTCTTGCCGAGCGGTGCCGTGTCTGCGCCTGGGATCCGAACCGGCCGCCAAAGCGGAATGTGCGCACTTAACGGCTGCACCACCCGGCCAACCCCTAAAACAAAAACATTTTAAAGATACATTGTAGCTGAAGAATATATTCTAGATGGATTAAAAAATAAAAAGAAAAATATAAAACCCTAAAAGTGATTTCACATAATGGAAGAAACAACAACTGGAAATATCAAGATTTGATCTACAAGATAGAACCATAATATGTAAATATAAACTAGAAAAATATATATGTAAACACCACAAACACCATATGTGGTATTTTCATGTAATACATATACTATTTTTTAAGCAACATAAGTACATAAATGTAAACTAGGAAAACATACATCAAATATGACGGACAATTGACTAACATGCTTAATACATAAATAGTCTTCATAAAGTTTTAAAAACACATTTATTTAACAAGTATTTGTTAAGCACTTACCTATTTCTATTCTATGCTGTCTAAAATGAGCCTGGAGTCTTCATATAGTACTATCTACTTTATCTGCCATACTTCATATACTACATCATGTGATATCCTATCACATGTAAATTAGCTCACTTCTTCTGGAAAGCAATTAATGCAAGGTATCATATCATAATTGACACCAGGTCTTAATAACGTTCTTACTCTTTGATCTGGTAAAGTCCACTTCTAAGAATCTAAAGGTTTATATGAGAATAGCTAAATAAATTAAGAAACATCCATGGAATGAGCTATTTTGTCATCATTATTTTGTCAAAATTGTTTACAAAAATTTAACATGACAAAATGTTAATGTAACTGTAAAGAAAAAACACCATTTTAAAAAATGTACTGAGATTCACAATTCATTATCTGCAATTCTGAAATCTAACAAGCTCAGAAGATGAAAAGATCATTTTGTAACTCAGTTAATAGTAAAATATGACCTTAACTCATATGGGGCTATTTCTAGTCTTTCTTCATCTTATTTATTGTGATCAGTCAGACATTTCAGTATTAATGTATTTGATGGCAGAGTCCTGCCACAGATCACACTATGGGTATTATGTAACATACAGTTTATACTAAATTACGTTGTAATAGCCAATCATTTTGCAATTCCCAAACACATTTTGCTTGCAAAGTTTTCAGGTAATGGATTGAAGACCTATGAATAGCCTCAATTAAAAAAAAATCTATTTGTATAATTATTTTTAATCCTATCCAGATGAATATAAGGAAGGAAGGAAAGAAGGAAGGAAGGAAACAAAAAGGAAGGAAGGAAAGAAGAAATGGAGGGAAAAACGGAGGGAGAGGGAGAGAGAGGGAGGGAAGAGGAAGGGGTACAGACACAAAGGCAGGGAGGGATTTTTCTAGAATATTAGTAGTTATCTATGAGCAGTGGGATTATGGGTGATTTTTATTTTCTTTTTAATCTTCTGAATTTTCTAAAATAAGCAAGTTCTTAGAATCATGGAAAACAAAAAATATTATAAAAACATTATTTTTGAAGTGATTTTACACTATTAGAAGCTCTTCATGGAAAACACAATGACAAATTTTTTAACGAATGTAGGGTTTGAATTATCACAAATTTAAAATTAGTAGGAAATATATTAATGGATTTTCAGTGTAAAAATACATATATACATATATATAAGTTAATGTTTTAATTTAGCTTGCATTTCTATACCCGTGTAAGTATATATTATATTATGTAGAGAGACACAGCTTTATAACATATGTGCACAACTTTCCCCACGAGGTCTGGCCTGTCCACCTCATTTGAAAAGGTGACATGTCTCATGCTCTAGATTCTCTGCCCCTGCTCTGTTCCCCCATTGCACTCTTACCCTCTATCAGAGTATATCTATTAACTTATTATGTTTGTCATTCATTGTCTGTCTTTCCCCAGTAGAGTATAAGCTCACACGGGCTTGGGTCTTTCCTCTGTTTTGTTCACAAATATATCCCAAGCACTCAGAACAGTTGCCTGGTACATATTACGCACTAAATCAATATTTGTTGAATTAATGGATCTGATATAATTTTGAAATCCTCAATAACAAAGAGAACAACAGCAGTAAGTAATACATAGGATCCCAGAATTCTCAGGATCATGCCAGATCTAGAAGGAGCCCGAGCTCTCTTTAGTGTCTCTAAATATGGCCTAGCTAAATATGACTTTAGGACATTAATTACTATTAGTTGGATATCCAAGTACAGGATTTCTCTTATGCTAAGAAATGTTTATAACCAGTTTTCCAATAGAAAATCTTCTTGAGCTTTGCCTTTCTTTTATGTTTTTCATTTCCACAGAGAAAATTAGGAACTCTCCTTATAATGATTTTATCATGTGATTCTGGCTTAATGATTTATTAAAATAATATCACTTTGACCCTTTTAATCTTGTCTGAGAAAAACAAAATCCTATAATCTAGCTTCCAAGGATAATGGAGAACATCATAAAAATATGCAATATGGAAAAAATTATCTACACAAAATTCCGTTATATTATATACATAATCTACGTTGTTTGACAGAACCCTTAAATTGAGTTCATGGAATCCAAAGAGCTCATGACTCCTTCCTGAGAACAAATGCACAGGAGACCACAACCCTAGGATCAGGCACACAGTAATGTCAGATACAGCCGTCATGGATTCGCGTATGTGTAAGAACAAAGAACTCATGGAGTTGTGCTGGGGGACGAAGCAGCTTGATCAAAACCCTTTTTGCTCTCCCAGTATCTGCAGGACAGGTCTTTATCCTTCTTGCACTTTTGTACACACTGACTGTGGAAAGTGGCCATAAGATGTTAGGCTGCCTTTGCCTTTGGTGATCTGGAGTCAGAAATAAAATTTCCAGATAGCAGAAAGGATGGATGGAAACAATGACCTGATGTGTTTTCCTTTCTTTAGACCCTCTAAACGTATATTTTGCATGTATCTTCTATTTTAGCTTGGTACCTTCTATGCTATAAGTTTTACCCCATTGGTCTTTGGGGATGTTAGTTTCTGTTGCTTTATGATGTTCTGTGTAGGAGACATTTGGTTGTTTACCAAGAGCCCTTTTTCTTAATGTAGAACTCATATTTGGTGTGGGATTAGGTCTCAGGGAAGATTAGTCCCACCCCAGTCTAAGCCCCAAGGAAATCTTGATTACTTTCAACCAATCATAACATAGTAGTTCCATTTCCCTTGCCATTTTGAGATTGAGCTCGAGAGAGGTGCTTGATCCAATTCTAAGTACTAAGACATGAGTGGGAATCTGCTGGATTAGCTTCTGATGAAAGATTTTAAGCTCTTAAAAAAGAAACAGATGAGAGAGGGCTTTTGTGTTTGTTTTGCCCCTGGACACTAATGTGTGAGGATGTAAGGTTTGCAGACAGTCATTTTGCAAACATTAAAGGGCCTATCCAAGATGGCAAGACTGACAGAACAAAAACAATGACTCTGGGTATTTAACGGCATTCTTGAGTTGCTGAATTAACAAACCTTGGAGCCTCCCTATGTCTGAAACACCAGTTATGTTTGACAACAAAGTTTCCATGTTGACCAAGCCACTTTGAGCAAAAGCCAAGGGCATCCTCTTCAGCAACATGGTAGCAGCTAATCTGCACATTTCGAGCCAGGCTTGGTTATTTGCTATGGTAATGCAAAATTACATGTTTTCAGTTCTTATTTTTGCCAACCTCAGTCTATGATTGCATTCTGAGCAATCACTTGGAAATTTTGAAGTGGGCTGTCTATTGTTAGCCTACATCGAAGTCCCTTTGCTTTCTGATAAAGCAAAGCAGAACACAAAAGGCATGTATGAGAAAAAATCTGGAGCTCTAACTAGCTACAAATCGAATAATAAATAGACTCATTTGTGGTCTTATTTCAAAGCTATTCTTTGAACTTAAAAATTTAGCCTAAATTTGAGTATCCTTCATTATATGGACTAGAGCTATTTCAGAATATTGACTGTTATAAAGCTAATGCTGGTGACTTATTTGTTGGTTTACATAATAAAATTAAAGGTATATTCCCAACCCAAAACTCCTCCAAATAGAACTGAATTTAAAAACTTGCAGCAAAAAGAGACTGATTAGCAAGTTCAAAAACGTGCGTGCTGTTGGGCCGATAGGTGTTCACAGCTGTTTGAGAATCTGTGGAGATTTCTCACTTGGGAGATTTTTATTCTAGCATTGCCACCAATTTTCAGTGACCCCCAGGTTATGGAACTTCTCACATTCCCCAAATTCTTTTGACCATATGTTTGTGATTCCTGCAATTGAACATTTCTTCTATTTTTGATTGGGTATATACTATACAAATGTGGATCCTGTGGTGAATTCAGATGGAAAGAACATAGAATATAAGTCTGGAACTCTGTCTTCCCTGAACTTGTCTCCGAGCGTAGACCCAGAGCTGGGACATCATTTTCTTCTCTCTCACACAACGGGGATGAGCTCGACCCAATTTTTCTAGAAGTTTCCCACTTAAGAGTCTCTAATGGCAAGACAAAATGAACGTGTTTGAATCATAGAAGCTTTTGGAAGACGTCCATCATAGGTAAAAAGTTCAGGCCAATTTTGCCATCTAAGTCATGATATATATTTGTTTTCATATATAAATATTTAATAAAATTGAGAAACACGTGCCATGCATATCCTGTGACTGCTTATACTGTAGACATACCATATTTCTACAGGAAGATGCATTCTGTAGTTTCAAAACTTGACAAAACAGCTTCCTCCTATTCTAAAATCTTAAGAATTTGTTTCTAGTGATGTTAGACTGCAATATCATAGATCGTCAGTAGGTGCCACCACTTAACATAATTTACCAGAAGGTGAAAACTTCCTTAGTCAACATCCATAAACTAATTAGTACATTTTAAAATTGGTGTCATAAATGTAGGAGATGCATAAAGTAGTTTTATTTAAAATAGGGGTATTTTCCACTAGGAATCTAGAAAAATTTTGATTCTGGAGATGACTGCTGTAAGAAAGGCTATGTGAAATCCGTGGGGAATGATGGATGCATCCTTTGGGAAGGCAGCCATGATTTTCCTGGAGTTTTGGATACCAAACTTGCTATTATGATAGATTGTGTCCCTATTCAGCCTTGAAAATTTTTAAAATAAAAAGCTAGGACCCTTTTCAAATATATTAACACACTTCTCTCTTCATGTTAAAGAAAAAACCTAATAATAATAGTAGTGCTGTGGTGGAAAACACCTCAGATTTGGAGTCAGACAAACCTAAATTTGAGCCCAGCGCTTCCACTTACTACTTGAACAACCTTAAGCAATTTACTTGCCTTTTGAGGGGGAGCCATAGAGTCCCTACATCTTTTTTTTTTTTAAAGATTTTATTTTTTCTCTCCAAAGCCCCCCATTACATAGTTGTCTATTCTTAGTTGTGGGTCCTTCTAGTTGTGGCATGTGGGACGCTGCCTCAGCGTGCTTTGATGAGCGGTGCCATGTCCGCGCCCAGGATTCGAACCAACGAAACACTGGGCCACCTGCAGTGGAGCGTGCAAACTTAACCACTTGGCCATGGGGCCAGCCCCGAGTCCCTATATCTTAATTAAAAGGCTTATATATCTGATAGAATTTTTGGAAGATGAATAATGTATGTAAGTCACCTGGCACATAGTAGGCATCAACACACAGTAGTTATTAGCAGTCGTCATGTTTCAGCAAAGCCTCAGAAGCCACGCTATCACCATGGCATAGATACAGTAGTGTTGAGTATTAACATTAATAGCAGTAATACTAAAGTTAATTTTAATTTGTTCTAATGCACTATGAATCTAACACTTTAGAGGTAAATATATTTCCATACCAAATCAAATTCCACCTAACTTTTCTAATTTCTAGTTGGAAACTGAAAATGTGCTTAGATTAGCTAATCTAGTGGGCAGAACTTGGGGGCAGGAAAAATGACGATTTAATTCAACATGCCTGAAGAAATGGTGCTCAAAGCAATAGGCCTCCACCGCTCTGTGCATGTGCTCCTGCTCCAAGGAGCCCCCCGGCTGGGTCACTGGGCATCAATGTGGGTCAAAGTTAGAGGGCTGAAGGAATGAAGAAAAAGAATATTCGCCCCGACCCTGGCCCTGGCCTAGTAAACAGCTCCAGTCTAGAATTCCTCACAGAATTTTTCCCAGACCTGGAGAAACTAGGAAACAAAAACACCTGCAGAGCTGACATCCTCGTATAAGGCTGCCTCAGAAACTTCCTAGCAGCCTTGGACTGACCAAGGTGAGTAGGAAGAACCCTGCCCCCTGCTCCTGAGGGTATCATTCCCAACATGCTACAAGTCACAGCCACCATGAGCAGAGCAAGTCCTGACGTGTGGCTGATTATCCAAAGCACAGCATCAGCACGAACGAGGCACTGCTAGGTATTGGCGCCTGTCTTGGTTTGCTAGAGTTGCTGTAACAGAGGACCACAGGCTGGGTTAAACAACAGAAATGTGTTGTCCCACAGTTCTGAAGCCTAGCAGTCTGAGATCACGGTGTTAGCAGAGCTGTTGCTTCTGAGGGCTGTGAGGAAGCATCTGTTCCATGCCTCTTCCTCAGCTTATGGTGCTTAGTTGGCCATCATTGGCTTTCCTTGGCTTGTAGAAACATCACTCCATCTCTGCCTTCATCTTTGCAAGGCATTCACCCTGTGTGCATGCCTGTGTTCAAATTTATCCTTTCTATAAGGACACCAGTCACACTGGATTAGAGGTTCATCCAACTCCAGTACGAGCTCATCCTAACTTAACTAATTATATCTACAATGACTCTATTTTCAAACCGTCATATCATGAGGTGTTGGGGGTTAGGACTTCAACATGTGAATTTGGGGGGACGCAATTCAACCCGTAACAGTGTCCCTTTCTGGCTTCAAGATACTCTGGTGCTATGGTATGAATGTTTGTGTCACCCCAAACTTCATATGCTGAAAATCTAATGTCCAAGGTGATGATATTAGGAGGTAGGGCCTTTGGGAGTTGATTTTGTAAGTTCCCTTGTAAAAAAGGCTCCAGGGAGCTAGCTCGCCCTTCCATCACGTGAGGACACAGTGAGAAGTAGGCAGAAGTTCTGCAACCCAGAGGAGGGCCTTCCCCAGAACCAAAGCACAATGGCACCCTGATCTTAGACTTCCAGCCTCCAGAGCTGTGAGAAATAAATTTCCGTTGATTATAAGCTACCCAGTCTGTGGTATTTTATTAGAGCAGCCTAAACGCACTAAGACCCCTAGTGAACACCACAGGGAACACAGCCTTGGAGCAGGCCTGCAGCTGGGATGGCTCTCCCTTCAGCAGAAGTCCTGCCAGCGTGGAAGGTCAATCAGTGATGGCTGGAGAAGGTTAGGGGCAGAGGGTGCTCTCAAGGTGATGACTCAGGGAATCGCTGGTCCAGCTCATATTGGACAGTTAACCAAACCATGTTGAGAAAATCTGTCATGGACCACCTGGCAAGACAATGTGATCCTGACATTTGAACTTTCTGAGCTTCATTTCTAAAGACTCCATCCTAAAGTCTTTTCAGATGTCGTTAGGAATGGCTGGAACAACAAATAGTTAAGATCTTCATGCTTAAAGTGATATTTTGAAGTACGAAACAAAAGCCATAAGGACTTTTGGTGACAGTAGGTTATGTAAAACAAGGTTTTTTCCAATACTTTGTTTTCAGTCATTCCAGAATCTTCTTATTGGAATAGCTTGTTTATTTTTAGCTCATGACCTTGAAACCTCCCTATTCCCTAGCTAGTATTTTGTGTTGGTGGGGGTTTTCCTTTGCAGATGCTCAGGTTTGTCTAGAGCAAGATGGATAATAATTCCTGGGTCCTGAGAAGCAGTCTACCTGGGAAATACACAATGTCATGACTCAGGATGTTGCTTTCCCAAAACAGAATCATGAATGACATTCTTAAGACTGACCCCCAAAAAGCTGAAGACAGTTTGTTTAAAAAAGCAATGTCAAGAATAACTTTTTCATTGAAAGACGGTTGAAATGGAAGCAGAGAGGAAACACGGCTGGTTGGACACAATACTACCCAATAAGACCAAGACCAAGACCGCTACAGCTTTGTAATGAATTGGCATCAGATCACTGAACTCCTGGCACTGATTGAAGATAAAGAGAAAAGCTACTTTACAGATGCCAAACATATGGCAAGAATTCTTGTTTGGCAAATTGAAGAGTCAGTATTAGTGTAGATAATAGATATTCTGAAAAGTCAGCTGTCTTGCTTTGATGCAATACACA
Source organism: Equus caballus (assembly GCF_041296265.1). Classification (NCBI taxonomy): domain Eukaryota; kingdom Metazoa; phylum Chordata; class Mammalia; order Perissodactyla; family Equidae; genus Equus; species Equus caballus. The sequence goes on from NC_091685.1 coordinate 112,793,762, forward strand.
AATCTCTTTAGGGAATCCCTTCAAAGCAAGAAAAATCCTGAAGCTATCCAGGTGGACTCTGCAAATCGCCCTCACTGTTTGTGTCATCTCCAGCCTCCAGGGCCCTCCTCCTGCAGCTTGGCTCCAGGTTCTATCCCATTGGTTCCACAGCACTTTTCAAAATATTATTTGGTCTAAAAGAGAGAAACAAATTTGTACATGATTTCCTCAGACTCTCCTTGTGAAAACAGTCCTGCAATAATGACTATCCAGTTTTGCATCTGATCTTTTCCTTGGACTCACTTACAATGACCACACTTTCTGAAGGCCAAGCAGTAGGGGATAAACCTTAGGGACAAGGTCATCCTCCATGGTGGGGAAGCCCAAATGCTGACAAACCCTGAGTCCATAAGGGTGCTGAGCACATCCAGTGCTTGAAAGAACACAAGCTACTTGACCAAAGTGGGCTATGATGAGTCCCTCCCTATCAGTCCACCTGGGATTCGTGGTTACCTGGCTGTACCCCATAGGCAGAGCGGAGAATGACAACCATCAAAATACTGACATCATGGGAAGAGGGCTAATTGAGGCACTTTGTGTGTGTGGTTAAATCATGCTCTACATTGGTCTTGGCATTTTGCATTTATATGGGCACATTCAACACACTCACACCACACAAGCATAGCATGTAACGAGGAGGGGAACAAACACATTTTTTCCAGTATGACAGAGCCATAACGAAAGGGTGCTGCACAGTCTGTGTCACATTGATCTCAGCTAGTCTTTATTTCACCATCTGGCTCCTTTTCTAGGGCCCCTCAAAAGGGATATCCCTAACTAACCCATCAGGGCCCTCTCTCCCACACATCAGTCCACGTAGAAACAACAAAGGAAGTCAATTGTGCTGATTTTCTGTGTAAGGCCCCATACCAGGCTTGTTAGCAGAAGCCCCCTCCTTCACCTAGCCTGGCTGGCCTCCCCTTCGCAGTCAGGAGTCTTCATTTAAGTACCTTTTAATGAGAGGAGCTGAGCATGAACTCAATAGTCCCAACCTTCCTCTTAAAGGAACTGGGCTCCACCCTCCCACCACAGCTACTTGCAACAGCATTCCTAATAAGACTCAGTAACATTTGCCTATGACACTTATTCAGAGCCTACCCGTTTTTGCTTTCGGGACCAACAGTGCTACTTTTCGGAATAACAGTATTATGTTAAACTTATCCCACTTGACACGGGACTCCATCATCTACTGCTTTCCCAAATTAGCTTGTAGCTTGAAGGTTACATATTAATAGACTAATTTATATAAGTTATATATACTAATGAGACGCTTTGTCACTCACTGGTAAATGTTGGAAACCCCTTGACCAATTTGAGCTCATTCCATAGTAGTTCAGAGCCACTTATCATTTCACTGGGTGAAACCTGGTTACTGAAGAGATGTGTTCAGCAGTCGAAGAAAGAAGGACAAAATGCAAAAGCTAGTCCTGCTTCCAATTATTTCAGTGATTTATTTGCGGCTAAATAAGGCACTTAATCTACGAGTGCTTAAATGATGCACGGGTGCGCTGTCGCTTGCTGAATCTCAGTGGTGGCTTTTTTGATTTAAGATCCGCACGAGTTCCCAGACATGCTGGTGGACATCACTAGGAAGTCTATTCTCTGCTGTTCTTTTTGTGCCTGTTTCTAAACGACAGCGTTCTTCAAATAGGTGGTGGCATGTTCAAAGATACGTGAAGCACAAATCTTGCTCTGATTCGTGATTGGAGCAAATATATGCCTTCAAATTTACCTTGAGGGAATCTTTTTATTATTTAATAGAAAATGCACAACTTGTCTGTATTTTTCACATCCTCCACTTACTTGGCACAATCCAGTCAGCCTTGCCTAACATTGTAATTAACTCTCGTCCACAGAGGTAAAATCTGTGAACCACTTCTAGATGGCACCTGTCACTTTGTGGATGGAGTCTTTCGTCAGCAGGCTGGGCAAAATTGGCAGTGTCTCTTTGGGGCAGAGGGAGAGGTGCACACATTTAGTCAGGTGTTGTGTCAACTCAGTGGCTTTAACACAAACCTTGGTGAACTGTCCAAAAGCTGTGACTTTTGCCGTCAAAACCCTGATTTCCTCATTGCAAGAAATGACACTAGTAATGTTTACGAACAGTGGTTCTCAAAGTGGGGGTCTCCAGGCCGGCAGCATCAGAGTCAGAAGGGAACTTGTTAGAAAGGCAAACTGTCAGGTCACATCGCAGAGGCTGAATCAGAAACTCCGGGGGTGGGAGCCTGCCGATCTGTTTTAACAGTCCCTCCCGGGGTGCTGGTGCAAGCTGAGCTTTCACGTGCGAGATGCGTAACACACAGCAGATTTTACCTGCATATTAACTGAATAATGCAGAGAAGAATCTCTCTTAGGCTGCTGAACATCTTAACACAGCACTATATAGAAGACCGTAAATCATCTTTCCTAAGCCTTTTGCCTTTACTACAGAAAGGTTGAAATTTCAACATTTTCTTTCTCATACCCAAATCCACCTTACACATTTATCATATTCCCTGAAACCGAAAGCCCGGTTGAGAAGAAGGGAGTGAACAATACTAGGCTGTGGAGACACCATGGATGTGTGCAGCAAGCATGGTTCCCACGAAAGAAGGTGCAGGCTGTGTGCCTCTTAAATATTTTTAAAATAAGAGTCTTCATCTGTAGGATTTTCCCTTTCTTCGTTACTGAAGCTAAATCTCTTACTCAGAATGTTACTTTGCCCAAGGACTCTAGCCTTCTCCTAATAGGCTTTCTTCTCAAGCAAAGTTTTTTTTAATCCTCTCAGGTCAACTCTAAATACAGCCACTCTAATCATCTTTTCTGGTGTTGTTTATTGATTTGACATGTCCGTAACTTCCTTTAATCTTCTCACATTAATCCCCAAGTTCATGTCTTGAGCCCTCACGTCCTCCAGTCACCTTTGCCAGGCTTTTTGATCCTGTGTGGTCTTCTCTTTATTCATTCATTGTCTTCCACCCAAGTCATTATTTTATTAGTTTCCTTCCATTGGTCCTTCCTGTCCCTTATTTTTGCCTTTTTCTGGCATCTATTTACCATCTGACAGCATCACCTGGCCTGTAAGAAGGTAAGCTGAGGAGCTATCCAGAGTGACAGGATGGAGCCAAGACAGGATGAGATGAAGACAGTCCCCTTTGGGCAAAACATTTTAATAAAGAATCTATCTGTGGAGGAGGGTCCAGGTTGCTGAGCATGAGAGACCCCAGGTGAAGTCGGATTGGCCAGCTGGGAGCCATATCTTCTCCATCACTTGTGTGTTTTGGGCCATCTCCAATTCCATTGCACACACCTGCTGTGCGTGTCTCTTCCAGCCTCTGGCATTCCCCATTTCTTTGTGCAAGTTTCAAAAAATGGTCCCTCGGACAGACCAGTGATAAAAAGACACACCCACAGGGCAGACATCTTATAAAGTGGCCCCTCTGGGTGGACAAAACACAGGCAGGTGGCCCTTGCCTTGGGCTGATGTAGACCTCAGGGCTTAACAAGTGCAACAGGGGCTGCATTTCAAGGTCGATTCCAGTCACAGCCCATCCTGGGGCCTTTGCTTCGTTCTAAAAGGGCACAACCTGACCCGTGGCACTGCTTCTCATTTTCGTTTCTTACTGCTTTGTCTAAAGCAATGGTTCTCAAAGTACCATTCTTGGACCAGTAGCACCATCACCTAGAAACATGTTAGAAACACAAATTGTTGAACCCTTCTACAGACCTCCTGCCTCAGCAAGCAGCAATGTGTGTTTAAACAAGCCCTTCAGGTGATTCTGATGCAAACGAAAATTTGGAAACATTAGAATGCCTGATACATAATATAGGTACTTAGTAAATGTTTGTTGGTTGAATGAATAAATGATTGTCTCCATCAAAATTAAGGTCAAGCCTCCTCCTCTTGAGAACAGCTCCGCCAGCCTCCCCCTCATTTGGCTACGCCCCCTCTGTGTTCTCACAGCCTCTGCATCACTGTGCAATGGGATTTGATGCACCGCAGGAAATCACTGACCGACTCAGTTCTTTCCATGACTTAAACTGGTGCTCCTTGAGAGCAGGAACTGTGTTCACCAGACTTCATTTTTGTACCCTCAGCACAGTGCTTGGTTCACAGTAGGGACTCAGTTCACGTGGAAGGAAACCAAGGAGGAAGGTGCACACCAGCAAAGAGGCAGAGAGTAAAGCAGTCAGCAGGCCGGCAACTGCCACCTCCCCAGAGGGCCTTGGGCTAGAAGTTTTCTTTGTAAAAAACTCCAATCAATTCAAAAACCCATGCTCACAAGATCTCTCCTTATTGTGCCTGAAATAATGTACCATACCCTCTTGATCGATTGTTTTGCTGACTCACAGTTTAGTAGCAAAATTTGTTTATTAAAATATTTAGGCCACTTGTTATTTGTCAAGAGCAGCATTTATTTTCATTTCTAGGTCTAATGGAAACAGCACCAGGGAATGAATAAGCTGGATCCTTAAGATGCAGATCCAGTCAGCAGCAAGAGGCTAAGGACATGGGAAGTTGTCCTCATACGGGTGAAGCTCAGGGGAGAGAAGGGATGACAGCTGTAAAAGATGGTCCCAGCACCCTCCTGTCTAGGCAACTGCGTCTCCAGCCCCCCAAAGACCATTTTTATCAGTTATACTCCTTGGTGCGCTTCTTCAGCACAGCATATGGAGGATTAGCTCTTACATCTATAAAACTACTCTACCATAGAACAAGAATATCTCAAGAAATGAGTTTTATATGGTATTTTAGTCTGCTAGGGCTGGCATAACGAAACAGCACAGACTGGGTGGTTTAAACATCAGAAATTTAGTTTTTCACAGTTCTAGAGGTTGGAAGTCCAGGATCAATGCATCAGCAGATTTGGTTTCTTCTCCTTGGCTTGGAGATGGCTGCCTCTCACTATGTCCTCACACAGTCTTTCCTCTGAACATGAGCATCCCTGATGTTTCTTTGTGTATCCAAATTTTTTCTTCTTATACTATTGGATTAGGGCCCACCATAACAGCTTCATTTTAAAGCAATCACCTCTTTACAGGTTTTATCTCCAAATACAGTCATAATTGGAAGCACTGGGGTTTAGGGCTTCAACAGATGAACTTGGAAAGGATGTAATTCAGCTCATAATATATGGGAAAGCAAAGTAACACGTCTCCTGTTCCTGCGGTGCATTGGGAGCAGGTTCAGCCCTCAGTCAGGATCCTAACAGACGGGTGAGTGCCCTTTCTCAGGAAGGCTGATGCGCCGTTTGTCTCCCCTCGCTTCATAGCTTATCTGTACCCCGACCTGGAGGAGTCCCTCCATCCCAGCTCATTTCCAGAAACATTCAGGATCCGTGCCCTGACTTTTCTGGATGTGTGAGCCCCCAGTGAACTCCCCTCCACTGCTCCTGAGTTTATCCAGAATCTTCGATCATTCCTCGAATCTCTCTCATCTTCAGTAAGGCCTCCCTTGTTCTTTCGTGTGTGTGTGTGTGGTAAAATATACAGAACACAAAATTTACCAGTTTAACCATTTTTTAAGTGTTCAGTTGAATGTCATTAAGTATATTCACAACGTTTTGTAACCATCATCACTATCTATTTCCAGAATTTCTCATCCTTCCAAACTGTACTCATTAAACAATAACTTTCTATTTCTATTTCTCCCCTAAACAAAGTAACACTCTGTCAAGTGAATAAAAAAATCCAACCATGCTAATATTTTGAAATCATCCAGATGATTAATATTTGAATGAAACCTTGAATAGATTTGTGCTATTGTGTTGCCAATAAGAGCCATCATCAGAGGGCGGGTTTTCGTATCTGCAGTAGTCCACTGCAGACCACCACTGATGTGGACAGGCAGCCCGTCTCGCGCTACATGACGAAAGCAATGGCCAGTGTCACAGCTGTAGAAAGAGACCAGCATGCAGTTGAAGTTGAAGCCCAACAAATGTTGCTAAAATGAATAAACGAATGAATGAATGATCTCTATTACTCCGTGTTTTTTAAAACATTTGTACCAGATCTTTTTTTTTTTTAAATCAAGTTGTAGTTAGTTTCTCATCACAGTCACTGCAGTGTCGGCTAGCTTGGCTCTACACTGATCAAATTAGCCAAATTTTTACCAAATTTCTAGCGTGTTCTTAAACATCGGAAAGTGTTCTACTTACAGGTAAATATTTTTGTTTGTTTTCCAACTTAATCATTTGGTTCATAGCTTGTTCATTGTGAATTTAACATTTTAAACAAATTATCTCTGCTATTATCCTTGCCATTTTCCTTTAACGCTGATTTCATTAAAAGAAACACTCTTTCTGACATTTGGAATCAAAGGTTTGTTTCTAAGTAAAATGTCCACTAGATGGAACTATTGTTTCAAAAGAACGAGGGCGATGCCTTGGAAAGGACCCACCTCTCAAACTTTCCCACTGAAAGTTACATCATAAAAACTGATAGATGAGGCCTTTTCTTTCTTTTTTTACTAGCTTTTTTCATTTTATAAAAATGACATTAGCATTTAAAATGAATGCCATTTGACAGCTTATATTCTGAAAACTTTTGCATTTCTAAGACTTGAATTGGTTAAGATGTCTCAATGGGGGTTTCTCCTTCTAAAACTTTTTTGTTTCCTGTATACTTCACAGGTTTAATGACAACAAATTAAAATATCTTAGCTATAATATGTGCCTTAAAATCAGAGTGCTGGGAACTTGCTTAATGAGTCAGAAATAAAAAGCACAATTCATAGAGGTTAAATGAAAACCCTAAGGCTACTGTACTTAACAAAAAGATAAAAGCTCAAGTGTGGAAACACACACACAAAGATGAAATGTGAGTGCCTATTAGGTGTGTCTGTTAAGTTCTCAAAGAAACAATATCATTGTGTATTGACACGTTTTTGCCCAATACACACAACTGTATTTAAAGTGCATATTTTACTACTTGCTAGTGCAAATAGCATAGTAAAGTTGCAAATTACATTCCATTCCTGTTGCAGTTGTTGACATGAGTGTAAAAATTCTCTTTAACTGAAATTTGTCATGGTTTGCCCTTAGTTTGATATACTCAAGGCAGCTACTAAAGCAATTTTTTCTTCTTACTATAATGTTTGTGACTAATGTTTTTTAAAGTATTTAGTTAATGTCTTACAGCATATTACGTTTTATAATTAAACAGGCTTTGGAATCAATTATTAATTTATCATCCTTAGAAAGTACAGTTCTGGGGAAGGAAAGATATGATGCAATATTAAAGCATTTTCATTGGAGGCTTCAAATCTCCAACTTAATGACAAGCTTCTTCCACATGTCTTCCCACGAGTGTGTACTTTCAACAATTGATAAAGAGAAACCGACCAGCCCCTGGGCAAACTCTTTGAGGTAATAATTGGAAATGTCCGAGAGTATTTAAGAAAGCAAGCCTGGGTCACCATGATGTCATTGAAAATGATGTGGTTCCTTTTTTCTCTATGAAAGTTGAGGGGAGGTTTTCTAAATGAAATTGAAATAGTTATAATATTTTCTTAAAGTTTTTTTCAAAGCCCTCACAATTGAAAAGTATTTTTTAAAGTTTTGAGAGCAAATGTTCTTTGTTGCATAATTTGCTTAACTGTAAAATTTAGCAAATAAATCAAGATTTTCAAAAACCAGCAGTCACTTTATATTCTTCCTTTAAATCGTTTGTCAAAAGGAAGTTTCAAACATTAGATTTTTTTGGTTTTTTTGAGGAAGATTAGCCCTGAGCTAACTACTGCCAGTCCTCCTCTTTTTGCTGAGGAAGCCTGGCCCTGAGCTAACATCTGTGCCCAACTTCCTCTACTTTATATGTGGGACGCCTACCACAGCATGGTGTGCCAAGCGGTGCCATGTCTGCACCCGGGATCCAAACCGGTGAAACCTGGGCCGCCAAGAAGCGGAATGTGCAAACTTAACCGCTGTGCCACTGGGCCGGCCCCTCAAACATTAGGTTTTGATTTAATATTGTATTGTACATACAAATACAAAAGCAGTTCACACCCTGTAAATTTTATTTATAAAATCTTTGTACTTTGAAACATCTAGAAGCTCATATTCCAGTCCTGAAACTACACAACTAAATCAGTCTACTAGGTGATTGTGGGCCACCGTGCTACGAAAAAGACTGTGCAATGATGATGTTCGGTATAAACGGTAGAGGTGGAACTGAAGTTAGCCTCCTGGAGTTATTTCAGTAGTAAATGCGAAACAGTGTAAGCGTTAAATCCCAGTGTTAGAATGATGGTGTGTTCCTTTGGTCATCCATCCAATAACCGCTTTATTCATTAATCAAGATGTATCAAATTCCTAAGATACCTTTTTTAGTATTCAAAGTTTTCCATGTCTTTATTTTTTGTATGCTGTCATACCTTTCTAATTTGATTCCCAAATGTTCTGCTTTTTAAACATTAAAAAAAAAAATTTCTTCTGTAACTTCCCACTGCTTATTGAAAACATGCCCAAGTCCAAACTCCTTGGCCTGAGAGCCTGGTTTTCTCCAATTCAGCTCCAGCTTGCATTTGGAGATTTACCGCCTGTTATTCCAGGCATTTTCCATTTCATCCAAACCTATCTACTCACCATTCCCTAAACATCACCTTCACTTTACTGATATTTCCCTTTTACTTAAACTATTCTCTTGCTATATAACGGTCTACATCTCTAAGTTCCTCACATACTTCAAGACATACCTCCTTTACGAGATTTGACTCCATCCCAAATCAGAAACTACCTTTCCTGTTGCTAAGCTACCATTCACTGTCTTTCATGTCTAAGTCTTTCATGTCATGCATCACTTTGTACTTAATAACAGGATTATTTTCACATGTTTTATCTCCCTCTTTCAAATGGAGAGAGGAATAGGATCCTGACACATTCATCTTTGCATCTTGAAAGCTCTTATCGCACTATCTCCCATTACTCAACCTGTGCCCATCTGGACCATCCTTACTCCTTCCTCCTGTTACTTGGAGGGATTGCCGCTTCCTGGGAAAGGCTAGAGCTTCACCAGGACACTGTATCTTATACCTTCCTTCCCACCTCTTTATGGATCTCCTGCCACTGGCTATTCTCTTCTCTTTCTTTATTGGCTTTTTCCCATCAGCATACAAACATGCTTAAGTCTCTCCGAAAGCCTTCTTTTCAATCTGAGACACTCTTTCAACCAGCACTCTATCTCTCTCCTCACCTTAACAGCCAGACTTCTTGACAGGGTTTTCTACACATGCTGTCACCACTTCCACCACTCCCACTCACTTCTGAACCCTATGCGATCTGGCTTCCATCCCCATCACTCAAGGAAACTGTTCCCACAAGAGACATCAATGACCTTCTGATTGCTAAATCCAAAGGGGACTTCTTAAACCTTTCTTTATTTGGCCTCTCTATATCACCTAACACTATTGACCTTTCTTTCCTCTTTCAAGTGCCCTCTTCCCTTGAACTTCTGTGACGCTTTATGTTCCTGGATTTCCTCCTGTGTGTCAACCCATCTCTTAAAATGTGGACTTTCAGAGTTCTGTCCTTGGCCTTCTTCTGTTCTAAGTCTACGCACTTTCCCTGAATGGTCGTCTAAGCACAGCTTCAGATGCCATCAGACTGGTGACTTTTGTATCTTTGTTTTATCTCCAGCCTAGACTTCTCTTCTGAGCTTTATATCTACCTATTACTGCTCGCTAGACTTTTCTGTTCGGATAGTCCATATACACTCGAAGGCCAACATATCCCAAGACAAACTTATCACATTTTCTCACTTCACTCAAATCTGTTGCTTGTTTTTTTGTTCCTCATCATACTGAAAAATAGTACCATTCATCAAGTTTTCCAGGTCAGAAACCAGAGTTTCTTCCTTGGATTGTCCCAACCTCTTATTCCATATATTCAGTCCAACACTGACTCCTGCTAATTTTGTCAACTACAAAGCTTTTGAGTAGCTCTTCTCCAATCTCTCTCCCAATCCTGTGGTTAGACCACCATAATTTCTCACCTGGACTTCTGCCACGGTCTTCTAACTTATCACTCCACCTCCAGTCTTGGTTTCTGGGAATCCGTTTTCCACACTGAAGGTTGAGTAAACTTGACAAATACAAATCTGATAATTTCCCTGGTTAGACACATCAGTCCCTCTAATGACTCCGTGTGGGACAAAGTCCAACTTCCTTGAGATAGTTTACAATAGTGTGGATAATCTCATTGCTGCTCACTTTCCTGGCCTCATCTATGGTCTCACTTCCTTCAAACTTGACATTCCAGCTCTTCTAATGTCTTCAAGTTCCTTCAGCATACCATGCTCTCTCACCTTGAACTCTTTACACGTGCTGCTCCCGGTATCCCAATCACCCTTATTCCCACCTCTTAACCCAACCCCTTTGCAAAATTAACTCCTTCTCAACTACCTAGGCTCTCAACCTACATACTTCTGTTCCTCCAGCAAATCTCCACTAACCTACCACACCTGGGTCAGGTATTTGTCCTATGTAACTCCAGTGGCATCTTACACTATGGATCATATATTAATGAATTGTTCTTGCCTGCTTACATACCTGTATGCTCAGGAATTGGTGTATAGGAACTGTGTCTACTTTGTGCACAGCCATAACCACAGTGCCTAATACAGTGCCTGGCACATAGCAGTGACCGATACATGTTGAAGAAATCATAAGTGCTCAATAATGTACATAATGTGTGATGAATTTTGAAAAGTAATCAAACTTACCACACTGGGGACAAAAAAGCCTCCTGTGGTTGGTTAGACAGTTTTGTTTTGGTCATGTGACTAACTATAAGATAACAATGATTTCCTCAAAGCAAGCCAATGACATGGTCATACACATAAGCCATATCATGAAACAGTAGGACAATTCTATCAAATTGTATTTTCACATCTACATAGACGGCCACATCATAGCATTCGGTTATGCTGTGGTAATCAACACTGACCTTTAAGAGGATTAGAATAAATGAGTCGGTCAAGGGAAAGTCTGTACACTCCATGAGTTTAAACCCAGTCTGTGTGTATATTTACACACTCTAAAATTTATCTTGAGGAGTAATTTATCACAGATTATACTGAACTACTGGAGAAATCACTACTTTGTGCTGGACAATTCTAGTGATTCACAAATTGAAGTGAATTCTTTAGCTAAGTTGATAGATTCACATCAAATGGAACATTTTTAACTGTCCCAAGGGCTACGTGCATAGGAGAAATAAATAAATAGCAGTGAGCTTTAAGCCTAGAAAGTGTTCAGTACCTAACTGGCACTAGCTGGATGAGCAGGGTTTTTCAATTCCCTCAGTGTACAGATGAGGAAAAAGGAGTCCTGAGAAGTCAGGCTTCATTGTTGAGGTCACCGCCAATCTAAAGGCACATCTCCCATCTTGTTGGTAGGACATAGTAGAACCCATTCGTCACGACTTCCTACGCGGCACTCTTTCCATTCCACTCTCGGGGCTGACCGCCCTCACTGCCCTTCATTAGCCCCTTGTGTGAACACCCTCATCCCAGCTCAGAATTTCTAAGCCTTGCAACACTGAGAACATATTTCAGTGAAACATGTTGTCTAGCTGGGATTGTAAAACAATGTTTTAAATGAGATCTTATCTGGAACCACAATATAAAAAACAGATGAAATCAATGGATGAGATTTTTAGGCAATTTAAATCTTGACTGTGGAATCCCAAAGCCCTTTCAAAGGTCCAAACCATCTGGACAGCAGAGCTGGTAAACTCCTCTGGAGTGGATATTTGGTGGCAGGAGTTCTAGATTCCGCGACTCCCCTTGGATTTGGCAAGAGCCAGCTGACATGGTGAGGCATTATTTGGGCATTCTTGTGTCTTAATGGTGTCGAGGTTTTCTTTTTACCACAATCAAGCACTAAATAATTGGTACGATAAGATAATAATATAACTCAGAGCTCAGCCAAGACAAAATGATATAAAATCTGGAGAGAGGCCTCTCATGCTTTCTTGCCATCTTTGTCACATTACACATATTCCTTTAACAATTTTTTACATTTTTATTTATTGTTTTGTACTATTTTCCCATGAGGGGCTTTGGTCACCAGTATCTCAGCTAATGCTCCTGCAGCTTAGAGACTTGACCCAAGGGAGCCAAGAGACAAGCTTTTTTCAATTAATATAGTTTATGTTCCAGACACTGGCCAGTCACGAAAACATTCACATGTTCCATCTGCAATGTTTTACTTTCCTCCCATTTATGACTCCAAGTCTACTCCATATTTCGAGTTCCTAGTAATTCTCCGATGCCTATTTCACATCCCAGCTCTTTCATGAAGCCATGTCTAGCTCAACTAAAGGAAGCCAAGATTGATTCCTTCTTTAAAGCCTTATGGCATTTTGCTCAGGCTTCTTTTATAGCACTTGGGCTCATCAGTTTTACAGTTTTCACAGTACTTGTCCCCTCTCTGCCCACCATCCACTCCTCTCCACACCCCGCAAGGCACACTTATTTTTGAGACAGCTGCTCTCTCACTTACCTTTGTATCCACCAGAACAATTGGCCTAGTGCCTTGAAAAAAAGACTGGGCTTTGGGAAAGACGAACTGAAGACAAAATTCTAGCCTTATGATTTTTTTTAACCTAATTTTTTGGTTATATAACCTTTCTGCATCTCAATTTCCCCATCTACAAAATGGGGAGAATGCCTGTTTGTAATACTTTCGTTAAGATTGCAGATAATCCACCCAAGGCCCTCAGTAAAGGAGGTCTATGGCTACTTAATGCAGTATTTGTTGAATTCCTAGAGTAGGGAGCTTTGGCCTGCATTCGGTCTGCAGCAACAGTCTTTCCACCAGGCCTAGATACTACAGGCGTAGGCACACAGCCCAGAGCTTGGCCTGTAGACTCCATCCTGTACAGGAAGATTTTTCTTTCTACCCAATCTGTTTTGTGGTCCTCAGTACACCTAAGACAGTGCGATATGATGGAAAGAACAATTTGGAGCAAGAAAACCTTGTTTTTAACGTAAGCTTTAAATAATTGCATGATACTAAGGAAGTCAGACATTTGCATCCTCAGGCATTTCATGCCTAAAAGGAGAAGAATGCTGCCATATTTGCCTCACAGGCTTTTTGTGAGAAGCAGAGGGAATTATAGAAGTGAGAGTCATCTGGAAACTGCAAAGGGCAATACAAAGATGAATTCAACATTCAGTTATTTTATTTTTATTTTGAATAGGTAATATATAAACTTTGCACATAATTCGAAAAATACAGATAGGTATACGGAGAAAGGCAAGTCCTTCTCCCACTCTTGTCCCCCGGCCACTCAGATGCCCTCACCACGGGCAACAGATGTTATCACTTTTTTGTTTATCCTTCCATAGACGTTATATTTATATGTGATTTACTATGTAACTTTTAACAAAACTCTCCAGCTGCCCACCACACCTTCCTCCAGCCTAAGGTTCCACTTAACACCAGCAATACCCAGGGCTGACACCTACAGTTGGCCTACTTGCACTGTTAGCTGTATTTACTCTTAAGAGTCACTCGGGTGCTGAGAAAGATTCTGTCACAAGTCTGAAAAAGCCATCATTCTCAGCAAACAATCCCCCCAGGGAGCACAGAGCCTAGTGAAGCCCAAGTTGCTACATCTTCTGCTCGGAGCCATAAGAACTAAATGGTCCCTATTCTCACACGTTCCAACGGAAGCTGCAATCCATTGAAAATCAATCTTTTACTTTTTTCTTTGACATGTCCTTGCTTAACTTAGATGCATATAAAACGATTTATTTGGATTTTCCCCAATATTCGCTTGAAACAAGTCTACATGAGGCAATCTTAATATTCGGCTGACTTATTTGTGTGATACTTACTTCCTATCATATTCACAAGATTGTTGTGCTGACTAACCAAGAACGTCAATATTACAAAGCTCTTCCAAAACTTTAGGTGAAAAGTCTACATTATGTTAAGTACGTGGTTTTAATATTAGAGAGATTCTAATCTTAAATGACTTCAAACGAGTGTTTAAAGATTAAATTCTTTAAAGCCTTCTGTAGGTACAGCCTGAACTTCCCAGATCGTACCCAAGTGGATCAAGATTAACGTTATGTTGTTACTTGATCATCTATGTTACTCTTTAGTCACCTTATTAATAAAATTTCTTCGATAAGAATGAAGCCCATGTGAAATTTGGACTTCTTTCATATAAGAAACAGTATGTATCAGTCAGGGTCTAGTCAGAAGACGGAAACCATATCTGTTCCTTCAGGAGAGAGAAGTTACTATAACCAGGGTTGGAAGAATTGAAAAGGGCTCATTAAGGGCAAAAAGGGAACACGGAAGTCTCTCAGAAGCAGCAACTGAGGGAGCCGTGGGTGCCCCTGGGCACAGAGAGAAGAGGTGGAATTGTTAAGACCCGGGAGCCTGGCGTTAGAAGCACGGAGGAGCCCCGCGTGGCCGACACTCCAGTCTCGGAGGATGAGGCACATTAGGCTCATGCTGCTGTGTCTGAGCTGCTAAAGAGGGCCTCTTGGCCAGCGACCCAGACCCCTGAAGACAGGATGCTGGTGTCCCCAAGGAGGTATGATGAGGCTGGCTCTGCAGGCTGGGAAAGCTGTGATCTGGAGTCAACTGCTGCTCTTGCAAAATACCACCACTGCCAATGAAGAAGCAGCGCTGGGTGAGGCAGGAACGGGAAGGGAAAGCAGCCAGAAGAGAAGAGGAAGCCCTGAGGGAAGAAGTTGATCAAGATTCCCTCCCCTCCTCCAGCCTTGCCTTCTCCCTCCGTCACCCCACTGGCAGAGCCTAACCCGGAGCACCTGGCAAAGCAGAAATGGGTTTTTCCAGGTCCCAGCCTTGACACCACAATGCAGGGGAGGGAGAAAGAGGTGGCTACAAAACGGAATGGAAAGAGCTTAACACCAGGCACCAAATGACACATATATTATATGGATATATAACATATATTTATATATTCAAAGGGGAACCTCATACATCTTTAGACTTCAAAAACAAAAAGAATCATTCCCAAACTATAGCAATGAAGTAAAAAATGAAAAGTCTCTCATTGTTTTAGGAAGGCCTGTGAAATGGTCAATAGAATTTATAAATTATTCTCTTAGAACTTTGTGTGTGTGTGAGGAAGTTTGGCTCTGAGCTAACATCCATTGCCAATCTTCCTCTTTTTACTTGAGGAAGATTGTCACTGAGCCAACATCTGCAGCAATCTTCCTCTACTTTGTATGTGAGACACTGCCTCAGCATGGCTTGATGAGCAGTGTGTAGGTCTGCGCCCAGGATCCAAATCCATGAACCCTGGGCCACTGAAGTGAAGCACGCGAACTCAACTACCACACCACCGGGCCGGGCCTCTTCTATAATTTTGAGGTAACAATAACATACAAGAAGTGTTCAATAAAACACCATAACATTACTCTTAGTTAAGAATTAAGTAAGTGGAATATAAATCCTTTTCCATCTCACTTGACAGTGGAACTATTCCTCCACCTTAAATGAATATTTGTCTCTTGAGATATTTGAATCAGGTGTTTCATCCACTGAGAGATGCTGTATAAAAACAAGACATTTGGGGGTCTGGCCCAGTGGCGCAGCAGTTAAGGTCACACATTCTGCTTCAGCAGCCCAGTGTTCACTGGTTCGGATCCCAGGTGCAGACCTATACACTGCTTATTGAGCTATGCTGTGGCAGTGTCCCACATACAAAATAGAGGAAGATGGGCATGGATGCTAGCTCATGGCCAGTCTTTCTCAGCAAAAAGAGGAGGATTGGTGGCAGATCTTAGCTCAGGTCTAATCTTCCCCAGGAAAAAAAGAGACATTTTGTGTTTATGTCAGGTTAAAATAAACTAAGTTGGCCTTTAATTTGGTTCTTCCCATTCATATTATAAAAATGATTTGCTAGTTCACTTGAACAAAGATAATACAAGAAACCTACAATAGACCTGGTCGTGTGCGTGTTTATGTGAATGTGTGTACCTAGGTCAAGCAGAATCTACGAGAATTGGCATCCCAAAATAAAAGTGAGAGTTAAAATAATACCATCCATATACTTACTCTTCTACCTGACCTACTTCTGTAAAACTCAGCCCCAGAGATGTTTTATCTTCAAAAGAACATGAAAACGACACTCCAAATCAATATCACCTCTTTTGAATTACATTGATGACTCTGTTGAGTTTTTGAGCCTGCAATTATAAGAGTTGAGGTAGACTAAAAATGGCCACAAATTCTTTAAGCTCACCCCATCAAGATGCAGAATTAAGCTAAGTTTGTGTGCCCTGCTTCAGAGGCCCAGAGTTTGCAGGTTCAGATCCTGGACATGGACTTGGCACTGCTCCTTAAGCCACACTGTGGTGGCATTCCACATAAAATAGAGGAAGATTGGCACAGGTGATAGCTCAGCAACAAGCTTCCTCAAACAAAGAGAGAGATTGGCAACAGATGTTAGCTCAGGACCAATCTTCTTCACCAAAAAAAAAAAAGCTGTGGAATCTCCTTCCTCACCTCTTGAATCAGGGCTGGCTTTGTAAGTTGCTTTGATCAATAAAATGAGGCAGAAGTGACAGTGCGCAATCACCATGTCACACCTCAAGGAGCCTTGTCCTCATCTCTGCCCTCTTTGTCCAGCCCTGATCCATTCCAGGCCCTGGGGTTCACTGCCCACTGCTCTCCTGTATTTCCTGCCTTTTTAGGATCTTTCAGGGGCTTCTCACCGCCGTGGATCAGACAAGATCCCTCCTGCCTTCCTCATAGCCTAGGACTATCTCACTTCTTGTGCATACAGAGCAGCAGTGGCATGAGATATTATTTTAGGCGGTTCCATAGTAAATATTTTATTTATTTTAATGCATGTGAGACAAAAAAAAAAAACACATAAGCAGCACATGAAACAGACATTACTGTTTAGGTTGTTAATTTCCTTTCTAAATAAGCTATTTAGTAAAAAAGGTCTACAGTTTAAACAAATCAAGTAAGTAATAGTAGAGGCTGTGTTTAAACATGGAAAACTTTTGGGAAATTCTGCTTTAAGACATATTGGCTCAAGTCCCACTTGATGCAAATGCACAGTCCTATTTACTTTCTCTCCTTTTACCAAGAGGACCACTCTGACCTCAGGATCCTCCCTGCTTCAGCTTTCTGTCATCTTTCCTTGCACTCAAATTGCCCATGAAAATCAAGCAACTCTCTGAAAATGTCTTAACTGGTAACAAGATGGGAATTCTTGAAATATGCTACTCTGCCCCCCAGTAACGTCACTGTCCCTACTCCATTATGTTTTCTCATTGTACAAATATTAGCTTTAGGATGTTACCTCTAGATCTCGTGCTAAGTCATATCTCCTCCTTTTCTCTTGGACTTACACTCCTCTGACGTACTTGCTTCTCTTTATTTTCCTTCTTTCTTCAGTTCTCAGATCCTCTGCCTCCATTCCCTCCACCGTCTATCCTTAACTCTGCCTTTATCTTATCTCTGTCTATTTTAAGTTCTTAACCACCATCTCTTCTTCTCTTCACTCTTTCCTCTCCTCTTTGTCTCCCATCTCCCATGGCCTTTATTCGTCGTTTTATTGTTTCTTCTCCTACATATGTCTTGCTTGATTTGCCTGGAAACACAGAGGAAGAGCAAGTAGGAG
Source organism: Equus caballus (assembly GCF_041296265.1). Lineage (NCBI taxonomy): Eukaryota > Metazoa > Chordata > Mammalia > Perissodactyla > Equidae > Equus > Equus caballus. The sequence goes on from NC_091685.1 coordinate 112,811,401, forward strand.
GTTTGTAAATGTGTTTGCTCATGTAAAGATGACGAGAGTCAGACATTTTAGCCCTTTTCAAGTTCTTTCTGCACTTGGATCCTGCTTGATATGTATCACTTATTCCCTTAAGAACATTCTCACTCAAAATAAATTACAAAAATTCTGGCCTAGAATTGATTGGATATAAGATTATGTTTAGTTCTTGAATGAGACTCTGTTTAACACAAATTACATATTCTTCATAGGTCAGTGTGCAGTTTTCCACATAGATAAGGTCTTTGAAAAGTTCTTTCAAAATCGGAATGATTTTCCTATGTTTTGACAGACGTACAAATGAGTTCTTTGGAGTTTAGTGTTTCCAATGACCTTTGAGTTTCCAACCTACTTGAACTTTCTTGACGTTATTCTCTTCTAATTGCAGAAAGATGTCCAACCCCTAAATTTGCAGTTTTTTCACAATAGGAATTTCCTCCAAGTTGACTGAGTAGTTTAAGGTTTAAGGATTGGAAGTGATAGAATACCACTATCATTACCGCATTGATAGAAATTTATGGACTTAGAAATCTAGAGAGCTACTGATAAAAGGCTGGGAAGACAAAAGAGAAAAATACAAAATTCCATCCTGGTTATATTTTATGCAGAGAAAACGACATATAAGGATTAATCTGAAGGAAAGGAGAGGATTTAGACCAGACGATCTAAGCTTACATCAGCAAAACTCAAATTTTTCTTTTGTAACACCAAGAGTTTTCAGAGTCACATCAGACACTATTGGAATGGAGACTGTTTTCCCAAAATAATTTCAGTGATGCAGTTACAACTTATTATCCAGAAAAAACGGCTTTATCCCTTTTAAATGATCCAAAGTACTGCAATTTTTCTCTTCAACAAAGCATTAATGAGAGTTGAGAAGTTATGCTCAGAAAATGAGAACCACCTCTGTTTCTCATTACGTCGCACATACAGATTTTGAATTTTACAGAGTGGTGAGTCATATTTGATCTAGTTTTATAATAGAATCTGATTTGGCACAATGAAGTAAATATTAATACATTTCTTTTCTAGTTGTGGTATTTAAAAGTAGAAACGTGACAAAATCTAGTGTTAACTTGTCTGATCCAATAAGGAATTTAATATATTTGAGACTGATAACACACACTAAGAAGCTTAATGGAATAGTAAAATAATGATATTCAATTCAAGAAAGGTTTTATTTTCTCAAAGGGAAATTTTTTATATGCCAAACTACTAGGAAACAGTTAAAAACGGACGTTGATATGACTGTACTCGGCTTATTCTTTAATTCTTTAGTCCATTCCCCACATTTGTGGGGAAGTGGCTTGAATCCATTCCAAAACGGCAGGAGAGAACGTCATAGCAAAAACCGCCACCTAGGCTCAAATTTCTTCTTGGCAAGACATATGACAAGTTCTGAAGGACTCAGTCACCACATCTCTAAAATGGGCATCATAACGATATCTACTGAAGATGGCTCTTATGGGGCTAGTGGGCAGTAACAGTAGCAGGCATGTAGGAACCACTCAATTAATAACAGGGATAAACAGTGAAAATGTTAATGTGGGATGGTTTTTTTTTTTTTTTTTAAGTAATTAAGCTCTAGGATTAACAAGTTCCTTGTAATGGAAACTGGTTGAATCAAAGGTATATATAACCATATGTCTACTTTTTATAAGCCACGCATGTTAAGATTTTTAAAAGTATGTCAGTCCTCCTATCCACCCTTTTTTCGTTGGCAAGCTAGTTTGTCATATACCATTATTATGACCCATGCTGTGTCAATGGGATGAAGATTAAATGGTTTTTGAGTAAAAGACTCAGGCAGCTAAATCTGTTTGGACACTCCATCTCCCTCGGGTTAATATTCCAGACATGTGACCTGAGAGGTTTGTGTCCAGAACTGATGGATTGCTACACTTTTGTGTGGTTAAATTTGTTCTTATAGAGTGCCAAGGAGCCACCACCAAATCAAATTCTGTGGTAAAATCCTCTTTTTAATATTGCCCATTAACACTACAGCACCAAAAAAGAGAAAAAGGAATCTGTAAAAATAGTTGATAGAGGGTATCAGAGTAACACATCCAGGGGCTGACCCGGTGGTGCAGCAGTTAAGTTTCACACATTCCGCTTCGGTGGCCCGGGATTCCCTGGTGCGGACATATGCACCGCTTGGCAAGCCATGCTGTGGCAGGCGACCCACATATAAAGTAGAGGAAGATGGGCATGGATGTTAGCTCAGGGCCAGTCTTCCTCAGCAAAAAAGAGGAGGATTGGTGGCAGATGTTAGCTCAAGGTTAATCTTCCTCAAAAAAAAAAAGTAACATATCCGGACAGCCTGGCAAACTGGCTAAGAGGAGAAGCCTTAGAGGCAGGCAGAGGGACTCTCAGGCCAATCTGACCACTTGTGTCCCCAAACCTCCGTTTCCTCATCTGTGAAATGTGGAAAATATGTGATTTTCACTGTATCTTTACAGAATAGACTAGATAAAATTTGTAAAGGGAAGTATTAGACATAGGACATTTTGTAAACATGAAATTACTCATTTTGTCATCCAAATGAGCAGGTTCTGAAGGATTCCTTTCATTTCATTTTTTCACTTTCAAATGCTTTTCTGATTAGGTAGGGGCAAATGTTTTGTGCATATTAAGGCAAATTGAATCTGGGGAATAAGAACTGGCAATTGTTTAGTGCCTATTTATGCATCAGGCACTTTACATATTCAAAATAGTTTAATTCTGACAATAATCCTATCAGGGAAATTTTTATTATTCCCATTTTACAGATGGGAAAACAGAGCTTCGGAGGGATTCAACAACCGACCCAGTTCACATGGCCCCGAAGTTATGAAGTCGCCCTGAAAGAAGCTGCACACAAGACCTCTGACTCAGAAGCCTGTGTTCTTTCCACTAAATCTGACGCCCTTCAGCTTCACAACATCTAAAAAATAACCAGGCTTTGTGTCTGTGTGGCCTTAAGGCAGTATGATATCATGGGCACAGAACCACCAGGCTTGAGCCAAATTGCTCTCATGAAAGAGTGTTCTTTTTGGATGTGCCTAAATGAGCCGTGAGATGCAGAAAATAAAGCAATTTTTAAATGATCCTAAATTATAGGAACATATTAATCACATAACCAGGACTCCCTCTTGTATTTAAGAATACACCACCACTCCTGTTTCTTTCAGCCCTTTTCATTTTCTACACTGGCCCAGTGTTTTCCTCGTCTCTTTAATTTTGTGCGCACATAGCGTCAGGACCCTCACAACATCACTGCTAGCTTAGGTTTGCAGTGTCTGTCATTGTCACATAATTGATGCAGTGCAGGGTACCGAAAACAGCAATCCATGCTGACTTGGCCAAACAGCCTGGACCAAAGAATAGTGGTAGAATACAGGCCGAGACTCAAGGCCATCAGTGGAGTCCGTCTTCTAGAACATAGTAGGTCTCAGGAAATGTTTTCTAGATTGAAATAAAAAAACTCTTTAGTTTTTCCATCATGTAGTTGATAAAGTATAATATGCCCATTAGTTAAAACATCCACAGGAAATGCAATGAATGAGCAGATAATACTTTGAAATGAAACCAATAGGGGATTTTATGTGAGAGGAACTCACTCATTATAATCAAAAGAATGCCTCCTCTACAAACCAGGAGTGCCCTTGTGAAGAGTGGCAAACAGTCCTTGCTTTAATGCTTTATTTATTTAGGTTTTACCCGGTGCCAAGAGGATGAAACCAGACTTCCTCTTCTAACATGGGCACTCCAATCCGTCTAACCTACAATGCCGATTTCTTCTACATTAATTCCATCAGCAAAATTAATCCAAGCCAAACTCTTCTTCTCACTGCCTCCTAATGCAACTTGGTACTTCCTTCCTCCGAACCTTTCCCCATGACACTTCTTTGGCTTTGATGTTCTCATCCTCTTCTCCACGAATTCAAACCTTTCCCAATGGTGAATAAGTTATATCCTATCATTTGTGCTACTCTCTTGGCAATTATCACTTGGTGTCTGAGGTTGTGACCAATATTTGAAAGCCAACTCACTTGTAACTATTGTGCTGTATGCTCTCTGAGGGCAGAAGCAACATTTGTCTTTTTAATAATACATCCTCAGGATCTGGCAGGTCAATATTTATTGAACGTCTAAAGGAAGGAAAGAAAACATATTTACATTCTTCTTGCAGAGTTTTCCTGGGCAAATACTATGCTTTAAATTTTATGGTATCTTGTCAGCACTGAGCTCAGCACCTTACACAAAGTAAGAAAAAACAATTTTTTTCAACACACTAAATTAATCTTTGGAAATCCACACAAAATTGTGTTTGAGGTTTTTAATAAAATTTTTAATCTCTTTTTAATCCAACGGTACTTTTGTTAAGGGTAATTTTTATTTAAAATAAATGTATTTAAATGTACTATAATGATTTTAAAATATCCCATTTTATTTCTCAAAGAAACTAAAGCTCAAGGGAAATATGCCGATCTTATCTATACCTTTAAAATTAAGGCAATTTTCTATAGTAATGATTTCTTTGCAATGTTCCCTCAGCATGCCATAGTTTATGCTATTCATTCTTCAAAGCTTCATCGACTCCACACCCTCATCCTTCAACCCAAGATGACTGACCCATCCTTTAGGTCTCTATTTAGATGTTACTTTTTCTAAGAATCCTTCCCTGATGCCCCACTCCCACCCTGCTCATGGACTTGCCCAGCATCCCATTATTCCCTTTATATATCACACGGTAATTACCTAACTCTCCACTAGACCACAGATTCCTGAGAGAAAGGTCCTGTTTATTCTTTTATTCCCATCAGCTAGCATAGTGCCTGTCATATAGTAGGTACTCAACACATATTTATTAAGTGAATAAACACCCTCAGGAAGAACTAAGTTGACTAAGGCTTAACGTTTCAACTTTACATTGGTTCAATGTGTAAGAGTCATCAAATAAGAAGTAATGATTAATTTCAAAGGAATTTCAAAGAACTACTTCAAGAATTCTGCAACAACCCTTGCCATAGAGAAGGTGGGATAGGGAGCATTTGAAACTGAGCCAACAGACAAAAGAACGCCCTGTACTGATTCAATGGTATAGCCAGGGATATGATGCTGTTTCATCTAAGCCTCAGGATTTGTCTGATGGTTTCCACCAGTTCTTTTGTCCCAGTCCCCGGAGGAGAGATGTCAACTACAACACTCTATAGAGTTAAGTATATACAGGCATAGAAGGCTCTACTTACATTTGTGTAAAATGAGAAATATACTATAAAATACAATCAAGGTGGTGGCTGATCTATAGACAGAATACTAAGATATGTTTGAAGATCTTTCAATCTATTCTCATGATTGGGCCTATTTTACATGACAGTGGTTCTCAGGAACGCTTTACGGTCTTAAAATTACTGAGGATCCAAGGAGGTTTTGTTTATGTGGGTCATTTCTATCAGTATTCATGATATTAGGAATTAAAACAAAAATTTAAAAAATATTTACTAATTCATTAAAAAATATCTCTTGTATATCAACTCCATGTTAACATAATATCATTTTTCTTAAAATAACTATATTTTCCAAAGAAAATAGCTTAGTGAGAAAAGTGGCATTGTTTTTACATTTTTGCAAGTCTCTTGAATGTCTGTTTTAGTAGAAGAGAGCTGGATTCTTATATCACTTCTGTATTCAATCTGTTGCAATGTGTTGTTTTGTTTGAAGTAAATGAGTAAGAACCAGCTTCTCACAAATACATAGTTGGGAAATGAAGCAGCATTTTAATAACATTTTCAAATAATTCTGGATACTTTTCTTTGATGCTACACCAAAACTCAACAAAAGGTAGTTTCTTAAATCTTACCATTGCAATGTGGAATATGAGACCAAATATGAAACCAAACTTTTCATACTCTGTTATATTAAAATTCATTGGTCTATCTTGTACTTTGAATAGATCTATATAACTCATGCATGATTTTATAAAATCACGTATTATTGGTCATTTGGAAAATACTGGTTTACTGACAGGCAGATCTTCCAAATGTCAATACATTTCATTGCACAATATCAAAATACCACATTAATTTAAAAGGTCACAATCTCATTAGAAAAGACTTTAAGCATTGGGAAGCGGTCAAGCTCACGGTGGCAGATATAAGTTTTCTAAATTCTATATTTTTTACTTGAAAGCTCACATTTTTCATTGAAAATAAATACTGCCAGTTATTTACCTTGAAGTGACAGGGTCACTTCATTTGTTTTGAAAAAAATGTCTGCCAGATATCCAAGTGTGAATAGCCATAGTTTGTCAGTTGTTCTTTCAAGTAAAAACGTGTGATAAAAAAGCAGCTACTTTAGCTCACAATCCAGTTACACGAGTGTCGTAATTCAGGACAGTCGTGTGTGTGGCCCATTTCGCCTCACAGGATATTAAAAGGACAGAGTCAAGGGTTAAAATTTAATAAAATGAATAATTTTTACTGCTTCATCAAAGATATTCCCAAGTGAAACTGACACTGGTGGCAGGGGAGATTACAAAAACTACCAGCACAGTGGTGCCACTGCCTTGATTCACGCCAACATGCTAAGCTTTACCACCACTGCTTTTGTACTATTAGTGCAAACACCAGCACAGTAAAAAAGGCACATTGCCATCGCAGAATTAATATGATACTAGTTTGGGCCTTGCAGCCCTCCCCTGAAAAAGGTCTCGTGAGCTCCCTAGGGGTCCATGGACCACACGACCACACTCTGAGGACGGCTGCCTTAAGACGCAGGCTTGAACTAGGAATTGTCTTAAATAGACCCAAATTCCACTCAATTTTATAATCTTTTTGGACTTCTCTTTTTTTCCCCGATTGAATATTTATGAATTTCATAGTTTAAAAGTACATTCAGATATAATTAAATATCTGCCAAACACTTGAATATGGTAATGCTATCTAATCCTCACAAAATATCTGTAAAGCAGCTCTAATTTGTTCCATTTGTATATTTGAAAAAAAACAAAAACACTGAAGCTCAGTGAGATTAACCTATTTGTCCCACAGCAAATAATTATCAGAGTCTGGAATTAAATACAAGCCTGTCTGACTACATAATGCACGTTCTATCTAATATGGCACATTGCCCAAGTCTCTCAAAACACATTGAAGATATTTACATATATAAATATAAATATACACAATGCCATTGGGTTTACCGATGGCACATTTCTTGAGAAGACAGGTATCTTGATATACGTAAGTCCTTATGTTCACAACAGGGATATTTTGGGCAACTTTCATAAAAAAAATCCTTCACAGAGGTCTTACAGAACTTTTCTCATAGACTTGGTCTGTCGTTAATTGGGTGAATTAATGACAAGTCACTTTAATGTCTTTTGGGCTCAGTTTCTTCCCACTGGCAATTTTAAAGCACAGTCTCCATCCCTGGTTTACTGGAACCCCCACCAGCCCTGTGAGATTCATGGGGCGGACACTGCCACCATCGCCGTCCTGAGCAGGGAGCTGACCCCGTCTCAGCCCTTCCCTCTCCACCTGCTCTTCCCTCCGCAATAGACCAGGCGTCCCACATAAGGAAACGAACACGAGTACAACCACCACAAAATGCTTTCCTCATAACTCTCTCCTTCCCCTCAGGGTCAAACTGCTAGGTAAAGGAGTTTGTGTTCTCCATCCCCACGATCTCACCTTCTCTACTTGCTATTATCTGGATCTTTCACACACATACAACATAAAACACAGTTGCGTAGGTCAAGATCACTGAGACGTTTTGTAAAGAGGAGCAGTCATTTCTCAGTGTGGTCGTCTTGATCTCTCCGGCACGATCTACTCTAGTCCACAATCCCTTCCTCCCTCGGCTTCATCAACCCTGCTCTCTCCTCATTCTCCTCCTCCCTCTCTGGTCTCCACCTCTTTCTCTTGCAGGCTCCTCTTCCTCCATCCACCCCTAGAACATTGGTGCTCTGCCTTGTTCCATCCCAAGTCTTCTCTCCTGGCTGCCTTCCTCCCCTTCCTGGCTTCAGGGCATATCTGAATGCTGATAACTCCTGATGGATCCCTCCAGACTGGATCTTCTCCTAGGAACTGTCCTGCCGGCTGCCTACACAGTGCTGCCCTCAGATGTCCCACGTGCATCCCAGCTCGACAAGTTTAAACAGACATCATTACATTCTCATCACATTCCTCCTAAAACTGCTCTTCTCTATGTGTTGTTTCTCTTGGCAAATGGCACCATCACCTGCCTTCTTGCCCCAGCCAGAAACCTGGGAGTCAGTCTAGACTGCTCGTCCTCTCCTTTACCTCCATATCTAATCAATCACTAGGTCCTGTCTATTCTATTTCCTAAATGTCTCCAGAGCTGTCCCAACCTCCCAACTGGCACTTTCACTGCCTTAGTTCAGACCTAATTTTTCCCTCTGGAAACCAGCTCCTCACTGTTATCTCTCTCTGATTTGTCATCCACAATGATACCAGAGATAGCATTCTAAAACTCATATCTGATGACATTTAAAAACCTTAAAATCTGTCCTTGTTGGAAACCCTTAATAGTTTCCCAACCATATACCACCTGCAGGAGACTTTTGGCTCTTTGGCCAGTAGGGCCTGGTGTGGCCCAGCCTCGCTAACTTCAGCTGCAGTCCAGCCCTGCCTAACTTCCCTCAGTTCCCAGGACGTGACAGAGTACCCTTGGACACTTTCCCGACCTTTCACTGTCTCTCTGTGTTTGTGGGATGCCCTTCCCTCTCCATCCTTGCTTGCCTGGGCTTCTCTTCCTCACTCCTCAGAACTCTACACTAAAACCTCTACCAAGCATACCTTCTGAAGGGCAATTAGCTGCTTCCTTTTCCAAGCTCCTCAGGAACATACAAACGTTATTATAGTGCTAATCACATTTTCATTTATGCCTCTGTCTCCTCACCAGGCTGTGAGCTCCTTAAAGGCAAGGACCATGTTTTACCTTGAAATTTCAGCAACAAGACATACATGGTACACAGTAGGCACTTAATAAATGTGTGTAAATGAATGTCCACATGGCCTGTTCTGGGTCATAACCCATAAGTGCAAGAGTCACTTCTGTACATCTTCTCGGTGGGGATCCAAAGATCCCTTTTCCCACCTCATTGTCTCATCTGCAAAAAATAAGTTTGCACTGTGAACTCCACAGCCCCTTCCACGGTTAAAAATTCTATGGCTTTCACAGAACCATTTTGTGGAGTATAAACGGTTTCATAAACCCACCTACTGCGGTATTGTCATCTAGGAGCCACAAAATTTCAGGAGCTGCACTGGGCCACCTCCTGTGACCAAGTATTTAACCAAAACACCACGGTTTTTCATATGACCTCGCCAAGGTTCATTTTCATTTTATCTTCATTTCTCTGTGGCGATGAGAAGAGGGCAAGTACTTCCCATGCTTTCAGTATTGACACTATATCTTCGTAAACTATGTTCTGAGAACTTAAAATTCAAAAGTCTAAAAATCAGGTTTGCTGGAAACTAGGCTCGCGGTTGCGAAAATGAGATCTCTAAATAAATAACTCAGTATTTTGTTTCCCCTCGTTTTCCTATGCCCAGGCCAGGTTGCTAATTAGGTAACTTCTTATCATAATTACCTAGTCAGCCTTAATGGCTTCACACTCTGCTCCGTCTCTCACTGGTCCTGTAGGGCTGCTTTTCAATTGTTAAAACAGCTGCTGAGTTTCAAACCGGAGGAGGCGCGGTGTGCACCGAGGGGGACGCGCTCCGCGGGCGGAGGCTGCGGTAGGCAGGCGGTCGGGGGGAAAAGTGGGACATGAATGCACAGTTTGCACACTCTGTTCTCCGCCTCCAACCTTCTTGATTTAGCTCGTCTCCCCACCCCGCCCCCAAATCAACCCCAGAGTTCCCCCTTATTGTGCACCAGGGTCTCCCTGACAGTGCGATGGTCCCGCGTACGCGTCTCCCTGGGTTTTGTCGCTTTCAGGGGGTCTCGGTGGGTCTCCTTCTCTTTCCCCACAACTGGCGGGGAGGTCAGGAGGGCAGTATGTCCCCTGCGATGCCGCCCGCGAGGGTCCCTGTTCGGGGAGCGCTGGGTCGCCGGGTGTAGGGAGTGTGCGAGTGTGTGCAAGTGTGTGCGTGTGTGTGTGTGTGTGTGTGTATGCGCGCGCGCGCGGTGGCGCGCAGCGGGAGGGAGGGAGGGAGGGAGGAACTGAGGGGGAGGCAGCGGGCGGGGGAGGCAGCGGGCAGAGGAGGGAGGGGGCGGGCGGGCAGCGGTGGGGCGGGCGGGGGAGCGGCTCCGGGCTTCAGCGGTGACACTCGGGAGCGAACACACACTCCCCGCTCGGAGCCGCGAGAGAGCGGAGCGAAGCGACCTCGCACCCGCCGCTGCCGCCGCCGCCCGGTGCGCCCGGCAGTCCCTGCGCCGCGCTCCAGCCCGGCGCCCGTGCCCCGAGCGGCCACCCGCCCGCCGAGCCCGCGCCAGCCCCGCTCGCGCCGCAGCATCCTCCCGCCGGCCGGCCCCGCACGCTGCCCGCCTTTTAAAAGGACCTCCCGCCGCTGCCCTGCGCTGCCCGGGATCCCCAGCCCCGCGCTTCTCCCCGCTCCACTTCGCAGCAACTTCGGCGCCCACGCGCCGCCAGCCCTCGCTCGCCTTTGAAGTTTGCAGCGCCGACCACAAAGTTGGGACACTTCGACCGATTTAATTTTTCTCTTTTATCTGCCTCCTCCTTCCTCCTCCGTTCCCTTCGGTTCCTGAGTACCGGTGCTTAGCATCTTGGCCGGAGCCGGGCGCTTGGACTGTTTCGCACGCCACATCCCCGAGAGGGAGTTTTCCTCTTCCCCCCAGGAAAAACAAACATTTTTTTTAAGGTAAGTAGAGAGAGGAAAGCATCCCCGACGCCTTAGCCCGCCACCCCGAGACCTGGCACAGGAAGCGTTCCCACCCGAGGGCCCGTCTGCGACGGGGGTGAAGGCGCGCGTCCTCTCACTCGGAGGGGCCCAGCGAGGTTCTCGGTCACCGCTGGGCGAGGGCGCCCTGTCCCGAGGAGCTGAGGGCGTGAGGGGCGTGGAGCAGGTCTCCCTCGGTTTTCCAGGCTGGCTTCGTGGCTGCGCGGCCCGAGCGGCGTTAGGAGGAGGTGGAGAGACAGTGCCCAGGCCGGGGACCCGGGGGTCCGGGTGCCCAGGGTGAGACGGAGTCCGGGGAGCTGCAGAGCCTTTATCCCCGGCTTGGCCTGGACTCTGACCTTGCTCGCCGGCCGGGAGACCTGCTGCCTCCCTCTGCGGGTCCATGCCCTCTGCCCGCCGCTAGAGAAAGTCCTGCCGGGCGCGTCTGCGAGTGGGGCGAGGAGCGCGGGCGCTGCGCAGTGCGCGGGGCTCGCCCGCGGGCAGGGCGGGCGCAGGTTCTCGGCTGGGGGCCCTGGGCCGCGCAGCCCTGGGCGCGGGGAGCTCGAGCCGCCTCTCCCGGCCGACCCCCCACCGCTTTGGCTCCTCATTCGTCCTCTGCATGGGAGGCGAGCATCATTAGAGAAACTTCCTGGAACAGAGCAGGGTGGCCTGGGACCGGATCCTACTTTTGCCGGGAGGGCAGAGCCTCCACCGAGGGACCGCTCCCTCTCTTCCCAGACGGGGCGACGGTGCCCTAGCCCCTCTGTGGGCCAGGCGGGCTTCTGTCTAGTCCCCGCTGCCTTCAGGACTGAGCGGGGAGCTGGGGCGGCCCTGACACTCGGGAATCCGGACGAGTGGTTCCGGGTCCCAGCTGTTCTCTTGGGGCACCTCGCAAACTGCTGAATTTGGGGTGCGGTTTCGTTTCTTTGTGCGCCCTTCGTGCCCTCTCCTCCCTGCACCCCCGCCCGAGGCCGAGATGGGAGGGGCCCCCGCAGCTCCCCGCACGGGCTCCGCGCGGGTCGCCGAGGCCCTCGGAGTTTGCCGCGAGCACCTCTGCGCTGGCGCTGAGCTGTCCTTCGGGCCGGGTCCCCTTCGGGGCGCTGTCCATCTCCTGCTCCGGTACGAGGAGCTCCCTGAAACCAAGACCTTGAGCGGGAAATGAACCTGAAAAAATGTCTGTGGGTTTGATTCTTTTTTTCTTTTTATAAACAAAGTTCTTTTTAGCAACTTAGTTGGGTTGGTAAATTTGTTTACTTCTCATCTTTCGATCCCGCTAAATCACAAAAAACACTTTATTTCTTCACTGAGTTGCTCATCTCTCCGAGCACACTACCCTCTCCCCCTCCATCCCCCTACTCCTACCCCCCACCCCCCACCCCCCACCCCGCCTCGCTTCCTGAACCCTTTTTCTTTTCTGAAGGAGGGAATCTCCGCACCCCGCCCCCCCTTGTCCTCCTCCCACCCGGTCCCTGAGCGCCTGTGAGAACCAGGAGAGTCGTCAATGGAAATAAATAGGACCCCGCTCCATTCTCCGCCCCCTTGAAACAAGTCAGATCCTCCTTGGGGTCACAGAAGTAACGATAAAACATCCCTCCGGAGGGAGCGGTGGTGAGGATTTGATGGGATTGTATTGTTTTATTATCCTGAAAGATGTGATGGATGGATGAGAGAGCAAATATGCGTACAGAGGAAAGGGTACTGAGGGCGATAGGTATTTATTATTATTCATTATTGTTTATTAAGAGAGCTAATAAGGCCGTAACCCTGGCTGAAAACTGAGTTTAAATTTGGTTTTGATTTTATGTCAGTCTCTTATTACAGTGGTTACGGAAAGTGAAAACACCAAAAGGCTATTAATTCTTCACACTCATTCTGCATATGGGATTAATCAGATGTCAAAACGATACTGTCATTTTCCCAAAGTTTTAACCCATGAACTTTTAGAAGGTTGCAGTCGTATGAAATGTCCTCATTTGCCTCACCCTTCCTTCTTAAAGTTCAAAAAACTTGGCAACATAATTAATTATGGTCCCAATTCCCATTTTCAATCTAAACCTATATTCAGGATTATATTAAAATATCCCGTCATTTATCCTTTAAAAGTGACTCTGATGAGTTTAAATTCTGGGGGGGAGGGGTCAGCTGGGAATGAGAGGCTCAGAAGTTAGAGAAATTTGTACTATTTCAGATTCCTCTCCAAAATCCTCTACTTCTTTCTTTAAAGAAGAAAATTACAAGTGCTTTCTCTGCACAATTCTCAACGTTAGTGAATGTCCTTAATCTTTACCACACACTCGAAACATAACAGCTTACAGCTTTGTCTGTATTATTGTTTTGATTTCTATGTCAGAACATTTTATTCATTAAACCTGTATGTCAAACTTGCAGGCTCGATGTGGCAGTAACACTCTGTTTTAATTAGTAACTATCGTAAAAAAAGAAGCTAGAACCTTGTAATGGGCCTAAATTGCTATGAATTATGTGTGGTTTAAATAACACATTTATTTCAGCAGAAATGAAACAGTGAATATAAAACATCTTTTAATCACTTGCAGATTCAGCTTTTATCTCTTAAGATGTAACAAAATGTATAACTGAAAAATATCCTTTTAAGAATGAGGGAAGCCGGGACCCTCAGTTTATTTGTCCTGGGTCTACTGAGCATTCAGGTAAAGGAAGAGTGTTAGAGAGGAAAGAGCAACATCATAACCTGATTCGAAGCAGCCACGCTGGGTCAGTCTTCAGAAAACTTCATGTAGCGACTTTTTCAATCTGCTTCAGGAACCTAGCAATTCAGATTTTAGTTTTCTTGCTTGGATTTGTTGACCACTCTCTGTGTGACAGGGGAGAAAAATGTGTTGTGAAATTCTAACAAATTGTTTGAAATGAAGGGGGAAAGGTAGAAATGAAATGTATCTTGTCTGTTAGATTCCTATGTTCATTTCTATAGTAGCTCTATTCAGTCTATTTAGAGGTCAGAATTTCTGTTTTAAAACTGATTCTGTTCCTGTTGTCATTGTTGCTAGGACAGAACTTATTTTTCATTTTACTATGATGGATGAGGAGATATTGGAAATAGAAAAGTTATCCCTGAATTAACAGGTCGCGTAGGAGTAGTGTGAAGTCCACATAATTTGCACTGATCTAAATTGTTTTAATCTCTTTTCCTTAGTTTTCCCAGTGACAAGGTGGTGGATTCTAGTGACCAAGCAGTGCTCTCTCACTCTTTTTTTGCTCCATGTCTTCTTGTCAGGTCTTATTTTGGAGAGCTGTGCACGCAGAGTAGCAGCCTGGTAATGAATGGACCTTGCTAGGGTCAGTTGCCATCAGCCAGTCACCAGAAAGAAAGTATAATCATCTGTATTGGGTCAAAGGAAAGCTTAACCTACAAATATCATTCAGTTTATTCATTTGACCTTGAAACAGTATCTAAACCTCTAAATATTTATTTTAGAGCAATTATTCTGAAGAATATATGTATTCTTCCCCTTTTGGTTCACAATCATGTAGCAGAAGTAACAGTCAAACGAGTTATAGTTGAATAGTAAATCACACCAAATATTTGCTTTGGAAACTGATTTTAAGTCCTCCAATATTTAAATACTCCATTAAAAAATACTCTGCAATTTATACCCTGAAGTTAGGCTAAAGTCTGCTTTATTCTTCCAGTATGTTACAGATGCTCATTGACACCCAGAATGCATGCAGGCATGCTTCCACATGTTAATTTCCACCTGGGAAGAAAAGTAAATACTTTGCTGTTGTTATTGTTACTGTTGTGGATAAAAAAGAATCACATAGTATGACATGGAAAAACCAAACTGCTAATATTTTATTGCATCATGTAGTGGTTGTTGACTAGAAATTCAGTTGTATTTCTGGGAAAAACCACACCATTTTAGTGTGAGTCTGTGTTTGTCTGAAGGTGGGTACAGATTCCTGTGTGTCTTGCCACTTCTGAGATGACACTGACATTTGCTATTCTGTAGCCCACTAGTGCCCAAGCCAGTGCCAAACCCAGGTATATTCTCAGCTGCTTACTTCCTAAACATACTTCCTATGCCTGCAGATACTCTACCTACACCTTCCCCCTTCCTTTTGGTATTTTGCTAAAAGCTGCAAATGAACCACTCCATACATTTTAGTGTTTTGAAATATTTGGAAAATATGAAATACATAATATTAATTCACCCAAAATAAAAAAGGGTTGCTCGTTTTGCATTTGAAAACTAAAGGTAAGGTATTTGATCAGTGTGGAATAAAAGCGAACTAGCAATATGTTTCTGCACACTTTTCCCTTTGGGATGAAGAGACAGATTTGACCACAGAACAGCTGGATATTGGGTCCTGTTACAATGTCAATTTTTTTAAGAACTCACTCAGCTAGATTTGATTTAAACTCCACTTTAAAGTCCACAGACCTCAAGTTTATAAGTATAGAAACTTCCAGTATTACATGTCATTATTCCTTCAATAGTTTCCGGATCGTTTGGAAACTAATTTCTTTTAGAAAGTTGGTGAATAGTTTTTGGTTTTCGTTTGTTAATTTCTTCCTGTAGCATATTGAACATGACACATATTTAATGTTTCATATATTTCTCTGAAATATTTATTTTTAGTTTCACTTGTGAAAACTCTGAAATGAATCTTTTCTTTAAAAAATATGGCAGAAAGTATATAGCTAACTTATCAAATGTCTCTTTTAATTATTCTGGTGAAAGAATTTGCTGCCTTTTATATAGTTATGAAAGAAAAAACATTTTTAGAAATAATGGGGTTATATAAAGTTTGGAAGGAACTCAATGAAAACATGATTACACACGATTGGAAATCAGCTCATTTGGGTGGAACTCTGAGCCGCTGCCTCTGCAAAATGGAGGGCTTGAATATAATGACCAAATAACAACTGAGTTAGCATCATATACTCTTGTCTGTTTTCTAATTGGAATGATTTCAGCCAATATCACAAATAGTGGTGACTGACTGAAGTAGATGGCGACAGTACAAGTTTCTGTCTCTCAGTGTTTCTTCTCCCTAACGTGGAATCAAGGTAAACACCCTCTTCATCCAGCTGTGTGCTCAGAGAACTTCTATTCCACAATCTAAAGCCAAAGCCAAAAATATGGACTATATTTAAATAGGTGTTTTATCAACAACTAAAAATCATCATAGCTACATCTTGTTCGCTGAGGCAGTGTCCTTATACACACAGATCTAGATAAAATATGAGACTGAAGTTTATCATTTTCTAAAAAAAGTAGTAAACACTAAACTCATACTTGGAAAGATTTGTAATGTGTGATATCTTGCTTTTGAAATCAGCATGACTATATCTTAAGTTATAAGATAGAAACTATGAACAAGTGTTTATATACAAAGATAGATAACACACGTGGACAGTTGACCGACAAAATGAAGGGCAAAATTGTGGTACTTACTTGAAAATATTTATGTTTAAAAAGAAAAAGCTAGTGTAAAAAGGCTTGATTTATTTAGGATTAATTTCTCCAACTTAGGTGCTGCAAGCGTTAGGTGGCTCCTGGAGTATAGATGGTTACAATTCATAGCACATTGTAGTGAAAAGCAAACCATAGCGATCCTATGAACCTAGGAGATGGCTTCGATTGCTCTTTTTTATTCAGGTCATATGTACTCTAAGTGCATAGGCATTGCCAAGTGTAACATTATGCATTTTATTCCAGTAATAAAACGTGTTTCTGATTAAATTATCAGTCATACAAAAAAAAAACCACGCATACACACACATAAATGTACTTGATCCATTTTAGCTATCTTGTTTAAAATACACTTAAAGACAAATAATAAATACATTTTTACGCATAAGGATACACTAGATTTAAATCTAAATATTATTCATATGTTGATAGCGCTCAGTAAATGTTGTAATTTCATATTAAATTACAGCATTCACTGATATTATCAAAAGCTTCAAATTGGGATTGATTCAGAAGTAAGTGGATCCTGTAATGGAAGAGAGATTTGTTGCCAGCAGTGGTGAGAGAGATCAGAAACAGCAGTGCTCGCTGAAACACCTGGCCAACTAAGAAAAGGCAGCAAGCCTTTATCTCTTGGTGCCCCCAAGTTTCAGCTATCTCTGTTTTAGGGGTGATCCTTTAAAGTTTGCTAAAATGTGCTATGAAAATATATTCCTTTTTTTAATGAAAAAATAGAACTGCCTCTTAAGTGGGAGATAAAAATGTAACACTCGAATGATGGCAGTGGCAAGATCAGATGAACTAACAGACAGGTCCCTTGAGAGATGGCCTGAGTGGTACTGGGGAAGCCACCCTACCTCCACTTCTTGCCAAGGCCTCTCAAGATACTAAAACACTACCTGCAAAAATATGGTTCTTCATCTTTAATTTCATTTTTCAGTGTCCCCTATAAATATAAAAATACTCCTGGGATGGGAAACAGGGTAAGCTGATATCACCTAATATCTTTCAAAGATGTTAGTAGCTAGATAAAGCCAGATTGGAAGGAGCCTGGCTTAAGACCGAATTTTAGAAAGGGGTGATCTGTATCTTTGGATCTCGTAGCCTCTCCTTCTTTGGGCAGCCTACCTTTAGTATATGCCTGCTCTTTATTCTCTTCCTCTGATAACTGACTCCTGGTTTCCTATTCTCTGCTATAAATTATACCCAGAGCCAGCTTCATGGGCTGCCTGTAGCAGGGCCCTGTGCTTAGTTGACTGCTCTGCTGCCACCATCTTGAAATTCTTAATTTTTGAACAAGAGACCTAGCACTGGGACCTCACAAATTTTCATTTTATACTGGGCCCCACAAATTATGTAACTCACCTTCCTTCTATCTTGGTGTGAATTTATGACATAGAATCTTGATGTCAAGGACTTGGAAAGGACATTCGAGATTACCTTTGCAAGAACGAGGTCCAGTGAGTATTTGTCTTTAAAAACTTGTCTTTTAAGTGAAACAAAAGATGCAGGATACTCTTTTAAACAATTGAGATGGAAGTTTCCCATTGCCTCGAAAATCATGCTGAACAAGTACCCAGCTTCTGATAGTGTCAATCAAGTAAAGCAGAGGTCTCTAGGAAGGAGTGTCCTCTTTGCCTGATTATGGTGCACAAGATGTCTTATTATGATGAAAGGAGAAAATATCAGGAGGTCTATTTATATTTACTCTCATATATAAAGAAGGCAAAGAAGTTTTGTTAATATTTTTAATGTATCTATTGACAAAGGCACTCTTACTCAGCATATCACATGATCATTGAACAATAACAAATGGCATAGGTGGGGGCTGGTCCCATGGTGTAGTGGTTAAGTTCAGCATGCTCCACTTTGGCAGCCCAGGTTCATGGGTTCATATCCCTGGTGCAGACCTACACCAGTCATTAGCCATGCTGTGGCAGCAACCCACATATAAAATAGAGGCAGATTGGCACAGATGTTAGCTCAGGGCTAATCTTCCTCAGCAAAAAATAAATAAAGAAAAAGAATGAAAAAAATGGCACAGGTGACAGCTTCTATGAAGTAAAAATAATACAAAGTGAAAACAATGACATTCTAATCAGCTCTGACAAGAAGTCAGCCCTGCCCACAAATTAACCAGGAAAAGATTTGAAATATACAATTTCATCCGCTATAATGAACTATGATACTGGTCCCAGTATAGAGTGCTTTGTTATTTTATGTATATGAAATATATATATTTTAATCGCAATTCTAAGAGATTTGGAGACAACACATTACAGGGCCAGAGGTCTTGAAAGGAGGTGAATATGAAGCTGAAAGATCCCTCAAATAAATTAGTCACCAGTATCTTCAAGATGTCTTAGTTATTTGTATAAACATTTCATAATTCTTCTGCTACCAATAAATAGATATTATATTTTATTATGTTCTGGAAACTTCAGGATACTAAGAGTTAAAAAAAGTTATCCAACCTTCTTAAGCTCTCATAAAAATGTATATTGTGTTACATTTTGAATTTTTTTTTTTTTTGAGGAAGATTAGCCCTGAGCTAACATCTGCTGCCAATTCTCCTCTTTTTGCTGAGGAAGACTGGCCCTGAGTGAACATCCGTGCCCATCTTCCTCTACTTTATATGTGGGACACCTGCCACAGCATGGCTTGCCAAGCGGTGCTCACCTCTGCACCTGGGATCTGAACCAGTGAACTCCGGGCCACTGAAGCAGAATGTGCAAACTTAACTGCTGTGCCACTGGGCTGGCCCCACATTTTGAATTTTTTATTTGAAATTTTGTTTTTCCGTAAGGCTGTCAGTTATTAACATGTTAAAGTTGAATTTAACTTATGTTAAAGTTTGAATTTCACAGTGTGGATGGAAATGATTCTATTTATTAATAATCTTAAACTTTGTATAGCCTTCGATTGTTTACAAGATACTAACACGTCCATCGTTTTCCTTAATCTTCACAGGAACCCAGAGAGGAAGATATTATATCTTCCTACTCCAAGAAATCTGAGACTCAGTTTCAGTTAAGAGACTTACCTAAACTCACAAACTTTTAAAATAAAGTGACAACTCTTTGGTTTTGGAAGCAAAATTGATGGAAATGTCTAAAATTTTTTAAATTGAGATTAATTGCCAAACTAATTTGAAAGAACGCAGTTTGCTTAGAACTTTTTTACAATTTAATGATTCAAAAATATCATTAATTTAGTCTAAATCCCCAAGAACTTAATCATAGGCTGCTTCTGTATTAAATGTTTGTTTGTTTTGGTAATAGTTAACTTATTAGGGAATTTTCTAGGAAAAAATGATTACATTTTTTGACTTTTAAATCAGTGTTTAAGGTCATGCCGAAACAATTTGTTTCTGAGAGTAAAAATATTCTGGTTCAAAATAAGACAAAGGGCTAGCTGTGATATATAGGTGTATAATGCCCCACACCTGTCCTTCTAGAAAATTAAAGGCTTTTTTAATAGGGAAAATTGTTGAAAGTGAAATGGGGTGTCAATTTCTGAATATATGTAAGTTCTGGTGTAAACCTCCCCCACACCCCCAACCACCAACCACCATTTGCACAGATTCACTCCAATCACAAAAGGCAGCTAGTTTATCTCTTTGCTTTATTAATTCTGTCTCTAGCCATGGAATCAACTCTTGAAAGCAAATTTCTTTTCCTTTCTTCAACCCTCCTCTTAATTAGTCCAGCTGACCAGCCATTCAAACACAGGTTTAAAAATGCCCCACAATACACTCTTTATTGAGTCTGATATGTGTGTGTGTGTGCGCGCGTGTGTAATAGACAAACTCTTTAACATACTTTGGAGACAAGTTGCCTGGAAAAGGAAATAATAAAACATTTTCTTCAGTAAATAGAGTCTAATACGAAAATTAAGGATTAGAAAAATGAGTTATAAGTTGATGAGAGACAGATGACCCATGATATTGAAACGTATCCCAATTATGTATGGTAGGTACAACGCTGAAAAATCAATATGCCACGGCATCTCTTTTTAAATTAGTAGTAATTAATAGTAATTCAGTTCTACAGTTATTCCATTAATAACGTGGCATTTTTTAGAGGTAGGATTTGAAGTTAGATCAGTTCTAAGATTTTTTCCAAAAAACTGGATGAAACTGTACTCAATGTGGAAATGAGCACTGTTATAGACACTTATGATAGGATATTCCAAATATTCTAACAGTTTCAAACCCTTTAAGACATAACGAGTATTTCTCAGTTCAGACAGTGAAAGTATTTATACCTACACACACATATATTAAAACGTCAGCCACCAAATTCAGCCTATAATTAAAAAATATCAGTTAGAATTTATTCACACTTACAAAGCAGTGACAACAAAGAGTTAGTCTCGAAACATCTTTTTCTCTTGGCAGACTCTATCTTGTGTAGCGTCCACTGAACATTGCTGACCTCCAACGCTCACCAGCTGAAGCTCTCCTTAATGCTTCTCTTAAAAAACAATTTAGGGGCCTGCCCCGAGGCCGAGTGGTGAAGTTTGTGTGCTCCGCTTCGGGAGCCCAGGGTTTCGCCGGTTCGGATCCTGGGCGCAGACATGGCACCACCTGTCAGGCCACGCTCAGGTGGCATTCCCACATAGTACAACCAGAGGTACTCACAACTAGAATATACAACTATGTACTGGGGGGCCTTGGGGGGAAGGAGAAAAAAAGAAAAAGAAGATTGGCAACAGATGTTAGTGCAGGTGCCACTCTTTAAAAAAAAAAATTTAAAAAAAGAAAAACCATACCTAACTCTATATCTTACTTTCTTTGGGGGGAAAGGGATGAAATGATTGTGTCTGAATTCCCATTTTGGGTCAGCATTTTGTGGTTTGTCATCTCCCTAATTGTTGTAGGCTTATATGCTTGTATTATTTCATCATAATTTGCTATAAACTCTTCATTAAAAGTGGCTGTGGAGTCTGTCCGCATCGTCTGCCTTTTGAGTGTCTTGTTCTTTAATCATCTCTTAATCCAGAAATAATAATGCAGAACATCCCAGGCACGGAGCCTAATCCTCCACTCTCTAATCTCAACACGTGCACCTTCCATCCTCTGCTGGACCTCGTGCCTAAAAAGCCTGAACCAGTTTTAATCCAGCTTTGTTTACTAAATAATAGTGATGGCCTCAGCTATGGTGTATCAAGGCTAACGAAAAGAAAATTAAGAGTTGCCCATTGTTTCTTTGATTATTTTTAAAAACCCAACATCTTGGCCTTTCCTCTATGTTTCTAGGCGGTCTCTGATTAAATAGGAACCTGACCTTTTGCCTGATAGATTAAGTAAATAGAATAATCTGATGCTGAAACTCCTTGTCATATCCCTGTTTTAAGAGCAACTCAAAACGTGTCTTTTGTTGTGGAATAAAAATTTTGCAACTACTTTGAGAAGCTGGTTTATACTAGTTGTAGATAAATAGAACTTTTTTTACTTTTAAAAGAGCGTTCACATCCACTATTTTTAATCTCATAACAGTCCTAGGAATAATTGTCTTCATTTCATAGATGAGGACACAGAGAGAGACTCAAAGAGATTAGGAGACTTGCTCAAAGTACAAAGCCAATCACGGTTCAGTCAGAACTTCCTCAGCCTAAATCTTCTGGCACTAAGTCCAGTGAGCGTTTGCTGTTTTAGTTTGGCAACCTTTTAACTGTCCCAAAACTTGAATGAATGAATGAATGAATGAGTGAATATATATATGCATAGAGACATAAAAATTACACGACAGTGGGGGATGGAAAAGAGTAAAGAACAGGCCAAAAATTAAATTCCAGTATTTGTAGGAAAATCCAGTCTTGTATTGACAGGAACCCAGGATGTGGGAAGAGCTCACCTGAGATGTTGAGACATGAGATGGAAGAGAGATCGAGACTGAGAAAGAAAAGGAAGTGATATATTAACCATCCTTTCTACTAGGTTCTCTCAACGACCAGATTGTCAGGAGCCAGTGTCCTTGGAGAATATTATCTCATCTCTCCAGACGCGGCTCCTCTGAGTTCCCATGTTCAAAATCCACGCTCATTGGCCTTGAATTTTGTAAGAGGGATGGTGGAAGAAATACAGATTTGAAAACGTTACTTTACCTTATTTCTTTTTACAAGAACAAGACAATTTCTTACTCCTCTCCTCACATCCTCTGCGAGAGGAGACAGGCTTTAATGCTGTCATATCAAATAACTGCCAGGGGAGATGAGGGGGGTGAAGCTTCAGGACCATCAGATATTTGGGAAAACATGGGATTGGGCCCGTGGAATCAATGCTACTTCTTTAGTCTGTGATATTTGTTATTCTATGGTAATAATGAACGATTTCTTCTTCTTCTTTTTTTTGGGGGGGGGGAGGATTAGCCCTGAGCTAACTACTGCCAATCCTCCTCTTTTTTTTGCTGAGGAAGGCTTGCCCTGAGCTAACATCCATGCCCATTTTCCTCTACTTTATATGTGGGACGCCTACCACAGCATGACTTTTGCCAAGCAGTGCCATGTCCACACCCAGGATCCAAACCATCGAAACCCGGGCCGCCTAGATGCGGAACGTGAGAACTTAACCGCTGTGCCACTGGGCCAGCCCCTGAACGATTTCTTCTTGATAGCATCTTACTTGTTAGTACACAAACTCTATTAAGTATATGAACAAATTAGAAACTTTGGTGTAACTTTGAATTTGGTCACAATCTCCTAAAGTTCCACTAGTCTATTACCAGGCTTTAAGATAAACATAGACATAGTCCCCGTGGCATTTTTTTTTTTATGCAAAGAAAGTACAGAAGAGAGAAAGCTGTGAAATCATGTGGATATAGTAATAGCTCCCAAAGTAAAAGGAAGAAAAGATATGGACAATCTGTATTTCATCCATGCTTCTCCCTAAATAGATGTTTAAAATAGTAAACTTTCGTAATGAATGAAAATTAGAAGTCAGAAAGTTCAAAGAGTGAGAATCCCAGAGATGAAAATGGGGGTGCTGCTGTCGCCACTGACAGGTCATAGGACTGGGAGAGGCAGAGTTGCTCAAAGTGCAGCGTGTGAACTGTCAGCAGTCGCATCTCCTGGAGCTTGTTAGACGGGACGAGCCTCGGGGCCGCTCCAGACCTACTGAATCAGCACCTGCGTTTCAGCAGGAAAGCTGGGTGATTCGTGTGCACATTATTAAGGTTTGAGAAGCAAGGGTCTGTACCATTCCTCTTCTCAGATCAGAATGTATCCCAACCAAACCGATTCCACATGTTTCCAGAGGAAAGAGGCCCTCCTGAGTAATGTGCTGTGTCCTTCTTACCAGGACATTTTTGGGTTCTTAAGAACAGAAAAGATGCGTCCTTGTACCAGGCCCCTGGGCCATCCAGCACACCCTGTCTATTTACGGCAGCCATGCCAGCAGATGTCCATGATGTCCACCTCGAAAGACTAAAGATATACTGTCCCACTTTTTTGAGTTTCACACAATAACCTGTTGTAAGTTTAGCACCTCTCAAATTATCAGAAGCTTCTATAACTTATTTCCTATTTAGCTTATATTATCTCTTATGAGACAAATTCCATGAATCAGCAACAATAGTGAACTTTATTATTTTCATTTTCATTCATTCGTTACACACCCACAAAATGTCATGAGCATCGGCTTGGTTTTGGGCGCTGTGGTCAGCTTTATAACCGTTGTAGAGATAAAGAGGATTTCCTTTCTACCCTGGAGATCTCGAGAATATGTACAAACAGAATTTAAAATGGTCTGCAATAGAAGTATGAGCATAGGAAAGTGTACAACTAGATTTCCCTGTGGTTATTGATGCTTGAGTTTTGAAGACTAAGTAGGAGTTTGCTACCCAGAGAAGCGGCAAAGGCATCCTACCCGAGGAGGTGGCCTCTGCCGAGGCCTGGAGGCGGTGCTGGCAACGTGACACCAAGTGGGGGAAGTTGTAGGCAATGGGTTTGGTAGCGTGAGTAGCGGCTGGAGGGTAAAGGACCTAGAGTGTCCTGGGCTTCAGAACCTCTAGATTGTGCGAAGCCACTTGACTCCTTTTTTTTAGCAGAAGAGTGAAACCAATTTTTGTCTATAAAGGTAACAGTGTCAGTTCTGTTCAAAATGATTGAAGAGAGAGATGCGGGAAATGGGTGTGAGCAGTTAGGTGAGATGCAGTAAGTGGAGAATTTGAGGCATTGGCTGTTTGGACTGAGAAGAGAGAGCGAATCTGAGAGAATATGCAGCAGGTTGATTGGCAAAACTTGATGGTTAGCAGGACATAGGGAGTGGGAAATCAGGTCACATTGAGGTTCCTAGTTTAGTAACTGGCAGGACTGTGCTGCTGAGGTAATATGAACATGTACTGATTTTTTTTTTTTATGGTGAGGAAGACTGGCCGTGAGCTAACATCTATTGCCAACTTTCCCCTTTTTGCTTCAGGAAGATTGTTGCTGAGCTAACATCTGTGCTGATCTTCCTCTATTTTGTATGGGGGATGCCGCCACAGTATGGCTTGATGAGCAGTGTGTAGGTCTGTGCCTGGGATCCAAACCCGCAAACCCTGGGCCGCTGAAGCAGAGCATGCAAATTTAACCACTACGCCACCAGGCTGGCCCCTAATGTGTACTGGTTTTCATGCAGCATCTCAAGCAACCCTTCAGCAGCCTTGTCAGGAACTGCTGTTCCCTTTCAGTCAACAGACATGGAAAGCGAGGCTCAGAGCGGTTATAGTTACATGACCTGCCCTCAGTCACAACGATACAGAGGAATTCTGGCAGAGGAAGGAATGGGGCCCAGATTCAAATTCCAGCCTGACTCTGAGTCTGGCCTGGCGAGGCCCATGCTGAGCTGGTTCATGCCATTGGGGGGTAATGTCTGGGCACGGGAAAAATGGGTTTGGAGTTAAGGATCTGTCTTGACGCTTTAGAAAACAACTACCCCCAACTTCCTTACATAGCCTCAACATTTTAGGATTTTCTGATGGGAGGGATTTCCAATTACCTCATTCTCTGCTGTAAGCTTCTTGAATGCAGTAGAATTAAGCATGTATTTGTTTAGTGCCTGCTTTGTGCAAGAACTAAAAGAGTCTATGTAGAGGATATAAAGATGAGTAAAAAGTCATTTTTGTCTAATGGGCACCTACTTGAATAAACTCATATTATGTAAGCCTCGTGAAGAGCCTTTTTTTCTGAAGGACAAGAAAAAATATAAAAATAGCTATAATTCAGGTGAGATAAGAAAGTACCCTAAGAATCAAAGTGTCTGGTTTCACCGGAGGATTGTGATTCCGCCTTATCAGAGGTCCCCCGGGGCCTTGCAATAGGCCCTTAATAAACACAGTTCACTTACTGCCGGTGTGCAGAGAGAGCTCAGATAACAAGCCATCTAAGTAAACACCACACTCCTGCAATCCTATTAAGACTCTCCCCAGAGATTTTACAGCACTCTTTTTTTTTTTTTTGGTATCTCCCTCCGGAGAGTCAGGAAGCATCCTTCCTCTGTCAGGACACCTCCTACTCTTTAAACTGCTCTTTTCAGTTTAATGGCTTTGTCAGCCAAGTCTTGGTTTTACTGAGCTCCAGTCTCCTTCTACTTCCCCGTGATGCCTTGCCGGCCGCTGGCTCTGGGCTAGCCAGAGCGCTTCTGATCCCTCTTCCATCTGATAATGGACCTTAAGACATCTGGTGTCACCGCCCATCCCAGCACCCCTGGGTTTAACACCGGTCTGTTGTTCCTTACCTGATGTGACTGTCGCGGCCTCAGTGAGTCAGTGTCTGTCTTCTGGTACCGAGGGCTTGCCAGTGTGTCCGTCTTGGTGGCTGACAGTTGCGGTTAAGGCAGAGATGAGGCCGATTCCTGATATGAAGCCCAGTTGACTAAATAGGTCCTTCCTATGGGTCTTCCTCAGTTTCCACTCCGTAAAAAGTCCGTTCCAGTCCCAACACTCTGCATCTCTCCATGGCTTACTCCTCTCCATTCAAGTTCTCGCTGAAATGTCATTTCCTCAGAAACCACTCAGCCTCAACACATTACTAGCCTCCATAGCCCCGACCTTCCCCCCGCCATAGGGCCCTTCCAGCCTCTTCGCCTGTTTCATTTTCTTCATAGCGCTTCTGCTCTCTGGAATCATCATATGTAGTTGTTCACTTGTTTGTCATCTCTCTCACCCAGCACACTGTAAGCTCTGCCAGCACAAGATCATCACACGCCTCGTCCATTGCTGTATCTCCAGGATCTCAGGCAGTGCGCAGCACCGAGAAAGTGCCCAGTAAATGTTTGTTGAATCAGCCAGTGAACTCTGTAGTTCCATCATGCCTGCTCTTTTCAGAAAGTTTCTGTTGTCACTGCCTTGTCGATGGGTATCACCTTTTCTTACATCACTAGAAGCTGGGTTATAAAAGATTTCTTTGATCAGAACCTTAGGGAAGAAGCAGCTATGTGTTTAGCAGACACAGTTGGCAGAATTACCAAAGCAATTTTTAAAACCAGGTTTGTCATAAGAAAAGGAATATCTTTGAACTTGAATAATTTAAATACCTGGTTTTGTTAGTAGGGTGAATAGAACTAAAAAAGCCTTTGAATTCTAAAGATCCTTGAGAAACTGGGATGTACTCTGTGAGATGGATGGGGAGCATATAAAAACTAAAGGTTGTTGCTGATGGATATGTGAAGAGATTGATTGTTTTAGAATCTTTTGTTCCTGCTCCAGTATTTTGGTTTAGTCTTAGTTTTATCCTTGCTGTCACTAACGAACAAAACGAGTAATGATCTCGATTCAGAAGACAGAGTGGTTATTCACTTTGGTCCATTGGTTAATCAGAATTTAATGAACACTTAATATGTGTGTTACAAAATGTCTGAAAAGATGGCTGATTTTTCTCCTTTAGAGTATTTGACTTCAAAGCTTGGCATCTGTCCTGTGACCTCGCCGGTCACCTCTTTACTTTCTCCAGACTCCATCTCACTGAGCTCACCTCTTGCCTCTTCCATGCCTCCACTGTGTAGTCCACCTTATTCTCATATGATCTCACTGCCTTTAAGGTTCCTCTCCCGATGGTGCTGCCCGCCCGAGAAGTGCTGGCAGCATCCCTTGTATGATAGTAGGCGGTGGGTTCGCAGCCTCTCCCTTTGGACACAGCTTATGAAGAAGTCTGGTCTCTTCGGCCAAATTGCAATGTTTTCTTATGAGAGTTCCTTCAAAACTTCCATTTCTGTCTCTCTTAGCTTCCTGCTAACTTATCATAAACAGCTCCTTACCAGAACTAAAATATGCCCTTGGACTGCTTCCTCTTCAGTGTACTGTGACAAATTAGTCAGCTTCAAATATTATGCATCCCTTCACTTGAACTATAAGTTCAAATAAACAACTACTGGTGTGTGTGTAGACAATATTATTTGTCCACCTTCCCTATATCCAGCAGATTCCATTTCCCACCATGATGACTGAAATCAACACTTCTGGTCTTTCTACCCATTCATCTCGCACTTGCTACCCTGGCCTGTGCTCCTCTATGTTTGCTTAATATAAAGATGAAATCTTCTTTTCTCCTCTTTTTTCTTTTGTGTTTTTTTTTTTTTTAGAGGAAGATTAGCCCTGAACTAACTACTGCCAATCCTCCTCTTTTTGCTGAGGAAGATCGGCCCTGAGCTAACATCCATGCCCATCTTCCTCTACTTTATACGTGGGACACCTACCACAGCATGGCTTTTGCCAAGCACTGCCATGTCCACACCCGGGATCCGAACCGGCAGACCCCGGGCCTTCAAGAAGCGGAATGTGCGACCTTAACTGCTGCACCACCGGGCCAGCCCCTCTCCTCTTTTTCTAATAACATATCTCATATAAGAATTAGCTTTTAAAAATTGCATCTAAGACAGCCAGCAATTCTTAAATTATTTGATGCCACTTGGAAATTCTGCTTGACTGATTCATTTCTCTCTGATTTCTTCCATCTTGTCATTACTTATACTTTATCATTTTATTGTACCTGTGTTCTTATAATCAAGGACTACAGGAACACGGGTTCCTCTCTTTTCCTAACTTCCTACCTCCGACTCACCTGCACATTCTGGTGGCCTTGTGTGTAAAACATATCCCCGACCTCTCCCCTGCCCTCCATCTCCTCTGCGAAGTCTAAGCCACCGTCATGTCTGCCGTGCAGGACTGCAGTAGCCTTCCTCTGATCTTTTTGTTTTTGCAAAGATGAGATCATTTTTTGTTTTTGTAATTATCTCCTCCCTAAAATCCATTTTCTACACCATAGGCAGAGTTATCCCTAAAAACATAGATCAAATCCTGGAGCTGGCCTGCTTATAGGACTTTGCATCACACTCAGAATAAAGTCCGAGCTCCTTAATATGGTTGCAGATCTGTATGTGATCTGCCCTTTGCCTTCACGCTCCCCTTTACTCTCTCCGTTGCACCTTGATATCCTTTCCTTTCATCAATACCCCAAGCCTAGTGCCACCTTAGGGCCTTTGCACCAGCTGTTTCTCTACCTGGAACGTTCTTTCTCCTGACATTTGTTTCGCCAGCTTCCTCTCGTTCACATCTCAGAGTAATATTGTTTCCTCCAAGAAACCTTCTCTAAACTGTGCATCACCACACTCTCTCTCACACAGGCCAATTTTAATTCTCTGCATAGCAATGAATACCCAGCCAGTCATGTTTTCTTATTTCTGTATCTGGGCACGCACTATCCCCCCACTCCAACATGGCTTCCTGAGAGCATCACTGTCCCTAGAAAGTGCTGGCATGTTCCAAGGACTCATTACATATATGTTGAGTAAAAAAATAGTGAAGGTACTGACATTATTGAGCTCTGTTGCCCAAGTATGTAAGCTTTGTTTTTATAAGTAGATTTTAAATAACTGGGATATTTCATTTGAGCCCTCAGATCACCCAGTTCAGTTCAGAGTACGGAGTCAGTACTTGGAAAATTCTTATTCTCTTGATCTTTAGTTCTTTTGACCATATTTAGTTTTTCGTATCTTAGCAAATCTATGGAGTATCTTACTGAAAAGTTCCCTTCTTGGCTAAAATAACTGTAAAAATATTAAATCTATGATTGACGAACTATAGGTTTAACCTGCATTAAGACTACAACAACTCACTTCTGGTGTCTTAATGATTATTTCCAAGGGAATCAGAATTGAGTTTACTCGCTAACAGAAATTCACATGAATATCCTTCTGTGCTAGCTACCACAGTTGTGGCAAACCCTCTCCCAAGGTTAACCGACAACAGTAACTATTAAACGTGAAATAAGTAGACATGTTTCCATAAAAGTAGGTTTTTCTTCACTCCTGTCCTTAGCCTCTTCTTTCTTGTCTTAGAATTAGGTGCGGAGGAAGCCTAGTTGTGCTGTGCATCCGTGAGAAACTTCTTTTGTCTTAGCTGCCAGCTTTCATATGAGATACAGTGAGCTGAGCCGAGACTCTCCGCGGTTCACACGTGCAGGGTCCCATGGGAACACCTGGGCCGAGGAGCGGTCCACAGGGATGGGTCTCCTGCCTACAGCGGGGGTCTCCTGCCTACAGCGGGGGGCTCCGACTCTCAGTCTGTGATCCTTCCGCTGAAGCTGCTTCCCAACCTTGGGGGCAGCAGGGGAGGGAAATTCTGTGTGGAAAAGAAAAGTAGTGCAAGTAGTGATCTTTGAAAAAGTAGCTCGTTTTGAGGAAAGACTTGTTCTTGCCTCCGTAGTCTTTCCCAGTGGTCTGAGGACATGGTGTGAAACTTCAGCGGCCCTCTTAGAACCCTCCCCAGGAATTCCAGCAGTTGCTCGGAAACAGGTTGTAAACCGTTAAGCAGTTATCTTTTAGCTTTCTGTTTTCCCATCCTTTATAAAGGTAGATGTTGCTTCTATGACCCATCACAATTAGTTCCCTGCTGATCTCTCTTTATCCCTGTGTGAGAATATTTTCTTCCTCCCTTCTTGCTAGACCATACATAGCTCAAGGAGAGAGGATGTCTTGTGTTACTGGCTCATCCTTCAGGGTCTAGCACATAGAAAGTGCTCAATTAACGTTTGTTTAACATCCAGTGAGGCATTTCTACTTCTGTGCCTCAGCTCCTGATCTCCCCACCTCCATCTCCCTTCCCCAGGTCCAGTTCTTTCTTCTCCCCTTATCCTACTTCCTTTCTGAGCCTTGCTCTGTCTCCACCAGCTCTTGGTGAGCCTTCACTCCAACTCCGTCAAGCAGTGATTATCTGAGCCGCTGTTTTACTCGTGGTGTGTTACCTTCCATTGCAGGGTACTTTTATGCTTAATTAATATCCACTCAACTTGATTGTAAACAGCGGAACAGTATGGGTCCATATGAAATATCTTTGTGCTTTGTTTATTTTTAGGATGTTACCCACAGCAGGGACTCCGTATTTGTTGACCATGACAATTTATGTCTCGTCTTCTAGGCTGATACATACTGTTGCTCGATGCTCCTGGCATGCTGCCATGTCCCATCTTAGCTAAATTTCAGTGGAGGATGGGGTGTGCAGTTTGTTAACTGCTTTGGGGAACGTTGCACAGGAAGTCATTTTCATTTTGTTGCAGATCAACAGGAAATAAGGCTTAGCTGCCAAACTAAAGTAAGAAAAGCAACCAAGCATATTATTCCTCCCTTAGGGCCTTTCGTTATTCCAGGAACCATTAGCTTCTCCGAAGATAGTGGGAATTATCCCAGCTATCTCAATTGCACACACGCAGGAAATTTTGATAGGGGGAAGATATTCAGTATTTTGTTCCAGTTTTACTTTGCATTGTCTTCTAAATTGCTTTCGAATTTACATGTCTTCTAATCACCTATCAGATGCATTTTAGGAGATCTACTCGTTTCTTTAGTGAAATGATCTGGCTTCCTGGATCAGAGAATCCTCCTATCTATGGTACATTTATTTTGGCCATTTCTATTGTTCATTATTCTTTTTATTGGCATTAGTGATGGTGGGAATATGGGGTTACTTACTTTAAAATCTGATCCTCTTTCAAGCTGTTCTTATTCTGTAGGCTTGGCCATCTTTTAAAACTAGAATGCCCTGGCCTTGGCCCTGCTATGAACTGCACACCATGAGGATCAAAGAGGAGGGGATGACAGAATGGAAACTTTATTCCAATCTTTGGCATGTTTTAATTTTACGTTGCTTTTTCTTACTAATTTAATTTCCTTCCAGAGTGAAAGTTGGCAATCATTTAGAGAAGTGGTAGGGGAGGTTGGAATCGTAGTTGAAATGCATGTGAAGGTCCCTAATCCATAGATTATTGACATAATGAACTCTAAAACCCTTAATAATCATTCCACTATGTAATGACAGCCTGCACTTAGAGAGGTTTAGCTTGTGGATTCTGTGCCTCATTCTGGCTCCTCTTTGTTGGGCTGTAGGAGTCAGCATATCTCAGGCACTCCACAGTTACTTCAGAACAAGATATACCTAGCCCATGCCAGCGACGACTCCTTTGGGCAGACCAGGAGCGCTTCACCTCCCTTGCCTTATTTCACCCTTTGAAAATGTGGAAACATACCAAACCACAACATGCTCTATTTCCCTCAAATTTTCAGCCACAGCAGAGGGTATTTCTATATTTATAAGAATGACCAACTAATTTCAGGTAACATTTTCATTGTTGCAAAGGACAACAGAACAAAACAGCTTCTGGAAGATCAGCTTTTTTATTGCAAAGTTTCTGCCTTGAAAGAATCTGTACGTCCACATTAGGCATTCATGGCAGATACCGGGCCATTCCCCCGACCAAAGGTGTATTTTTTTCTTTACAGCTAGATCAGATGCTTCAGATTTATCATCAGATGTGGCATGGATGAGTCACACAAAAACAAATGCCCTCGAGTATAAAAATAGAAGTTAAAAGCCTAAATATTTGCATTTAAAAAGAAAAAGAAAATAATCCGCGGCAGACCATTCCTTGGAATTATCCGCCCTAAATTATAATCATGCACTTTCCACTCTCTGTAATTAAACATTAGGTTTCATTTATTCCAGATGCATTTGCCTCAAGTAAATTCAGAATGCCCATCCTTCTCTGGGGTCTGGTAAATTTATTTCGTGTCCGTGGCCTCCACGGGATTGGGCGCATTTGATACTTTTTAAGTGACTCTTAATGACACTATGAGCCTTTTTAATTGTATACTTTGTGTGGCATATTTGTACTGATGAATCTGATCTTATTAAGATTTATAGCATGTAATGTCTATAAGAGCTTGATGACATATTTTGCAAATACATGCACATGTTTCTGCGAGGAACTTGCGAGACCTTGGTGGTTGGCGGTGGAGCGATGGGGGATTTGCTTTGCTCATGTTACTCACAGGTCGGCAGAGCTGAGGGTTGCTGTTCTGATGGATCTGGAGTGCTGAGAGAGGTCACAATGCCCTTAATTTATGTGACACCTTCTATTCAGAAAGCCTGGGACAGTTACACAAAAACCTGAAAGCACTTTTTCTTTACCAGATTTGCAAATTTCTTACATTAGTGAGAGAATATAACTAAAGAGCAGTCTATAAATCTTAAAGGCAAGCTTATTAGTGGTTTGAAATAGTCCCCTACTTTTAAGACAAGATTCTCAATTAGGGTTTGTGGTTAAAGCCATTTAATATACTTTTTAAAGTAGCGAAAAGTTAACCAAATTTATTTACTTATTATCAGTTTACACAATTTCAATAAGGTTTTGTTTTCACTAAGTGAACCAGTGGTTTAACCGAGATAGTAAACTGACTAACTGATCTTATGTAATTGAAGGTAAATTTTGCAAAATGACAGCAGGGAGCTTCTGCAGACATCCCAAGCCAAGTTTTATTTGCTCTGAGGCATACTGTTTTTGTGGTGATACTAGTCATCCTGCGTGTTTAGTTGATACATTGGTAAATTATTCAAGCTCTCTTTTCTTTTTCTTTTTTTTTTCCCTTACCATTTGACCATTTAACTGTTCTCAAGCATTTCAAGTTTGCAGGAAGAGGATATACTAGTCAGTTTGACCATTTAAATACATAAAAGCCTTCATAGAATAAAAAATTGAAATCAATGCTGAAAATAAAGTCTTAGAATTATTTGTCTGTTTTCAGTTATTTATCGTCTGCTCTACTCCCTACCCCTAATGGAACAATAAAAATGCTTCATTTTTCTTCATTGGCATTTTCTTTAAAACCAGTCTTCAATTCATCCCCTGCAGTCCATACTCCCCCACGCCTCTCTGTGGGGTGAGGGAGCAGAGAGCCCAGCAGAGAAGGTGAAAGAGACGAGCGGGAGACGCAGCCTTAGTCATCACAGCCCTAAAACCTTCAAGAGGAAACCACTCTCCACTCTTCCTGAACTCTAGTGTTTACCCACTCACCAGGGAGGGGGCAGCAAATATAAAAATAAATTTTTTTTGAGGAAGGTTAGCCCTGAGCTAACATCTGCTGCCAATCTTCCTCTTTTTGCTGAGGAAAATGGGCCCTGAGCTAACATCAGGGCCCATCTTCCTCTATTTTATATGTGAGACACCTGCCACAGCATGGCTTGACAAGCGGTGTGTAGGTCTGTGCCTGGGATCCGAACCTGTGAACCCCAGGCCGCTGAAGCAGGGCACATAAACTTTGCTATGCCACGGGGCCAGCCCTATAAAAATAAATTTTTATAGGTAAAAAGTCCTTCTTTTAGAACCACTTCTCATTTACTCCTACTCTAATATCAACTAACTGAATTCGCATAATGTTTCTAAATAGTTTGACCTTAAAGATGTGAGTGTATCACAAAAAATAATTCTATTTAAAGTGTTTAACCTTTCAGTGCCCAAACCTCTCTCTACCTTTGTAAGCACAGAACACATGGTTAATCTTTGGACAATTATATTTTAAAAACAATTTCTCTTTTTAATCTTTGACACATTGGCATTCCAAAGGATAAAACTATCTCACATCACCAATAATCTAAATTATTAATAATCAAGCTTAAAGATTGAGGTGTATCAAATCATTAGGTCCTTTTCCTTTTCTCACTTCTGTCTTGGCAGGATCTGAAGGTGTGCGCGAAAAAGGAAGAAGGCGTCTGACAACATAACCAATATTAGAGTTTTCAGTTAGCATCCGTATTCTTGATTCATCAGAACTTTTCATTTGAAACAAAGTCAATCTTCTCGGTAATAGGATAATACCATCTTGTTTTGCTGGGCTGTGAATAATTGTGCCGCCGAGGTGATTGATCTGCCTAGCAAGATAAAAGTACTTGGAGTCATCCTAGCAACTTTCTACTTCTGGTGGAACTAGGCCAACCCTTGATTGTAGAAAGACAGCAAGATTTCTTGTACAGACACGTTTCCTAGGTTATCCATCAGATGCCCACGACAAAAGAAATAATGCTGAAAGAAAATTTCTGAAAAATCTTGTTTAATTTGAACTTCAAGTCTAGATAAGCTCTGGATACCTAGAAGTAACAAAAAGAAATGAGAGGAAAAGTTATGCCATTAGAGGGCACTTTTGTAATCTTAGAAGAAAAGTCTGTTCTTATAGACTGGCTTATCCAAGGCTTATCCTTAAGAATGTATTTTCAGTTATTTATTTAAAGTGACTAATTCTCAAGCTGAATGTCTGAGAGAGACCATTTTATTGGTAGGGAAAAAAATCTGTAAAATCTTAAAACCACCCTTTAAACAATGTCTAACTAAAGCTGTAAATTTGAATCAGTGAAGATAAGTTGTAAAAATATGCACAATATGTCTGCATAATAGTTTTTGATTAGCTATGTTCAATGCTCCTTTTATTTTTACTTATTTATTTATTTATTTATTTGTGAGGAGGATTCACCCTGAGCTAACATCCATTGCCAGTCCTCCTCTTTTTTCTCTTGAGGAAGATTAGCCCTGCGCTAACATCTGTGCCAGTCCTCCTGTATGTTTTGCATGTGGGATGCCTCCATCAGCATGGCCAGGGAGTGGAGGAGGTCCACACCCGGGAGCCAAACCTGCAAACCCAGACTGCCGAAGCAGAGAGGGCCAAACTTTAACCACTCTGCCACGAGGCCGGCCCCTTATCGCTCCTTTTAAATACATCTCGTTAAAATATTTTCTGCCTGTAACCTGCTCAGATTGAACAAATGAACTGTCCCTAATAACTGAGTACATTTTTCCCTGAAAACAGATGAATGTTACTAGGTAACATTTTGAAAACTATAAACCTACAGAATATGAAGTCTTGTGTTTTGGATTATACTAACTTTTTTTCAGTTTTATTGAGAAATAATTGACATATTCACTGTATAAATTTAAGGTGTACAGCATGATGGTTTGATTTACGTGTCTTGTGAAATGATTACCATACTAGGTTCCGCTAGCATCCATCTTCTCATATAGATACAATAAAAAGAAGAGAAAAAAGGGATCATACTATTTTTAAATACTTTTCTGAAAAGTATCTGTTTTGCTCATTAATTGATGTGGCAATTACAATGGTTAAAATTGTTTCAGAAACAAAAATTGTGATGCAGTAGAAATTTAGCTGGGGAAATACAGTATTTTTTATAAAGAAAGCAGGAGATGAAGCTGAGTCTATTCCCTATTGGTGGTAATCTAAATACAAATGCCTACCTGAGCCAGTAAAGTGGATAAGCCAGTAAAATAATTCAATAAGTAAAAGCTTAGTGTCAAGAACTGTGCAGAGTGTGAGATTTTACCCTACTTGCAAGTTAATGAGTTAGCCTGACATAGTTTCCTGGATGTTAGATGTCACGAGACCCCTGGGTCAGAGACAAAGGACTTTATTACTCAGAGCAATAGCAGAATCCACAGTATCATCCTTTTCTCCCACTGGCACCCTGACCCCAGTTCCCACAAGATAACGCAAAGAGGACCAGACGGCACCAGCCCATATAGTGGGGTTCATCATAAGAGAGGATCCCTGAGCTTAAGGAACCCAGATCTTTTTTAATGGGTAGTAATCCTGCGGGCTTTTTGCCCCAGAGGTTTTATCTTCCAAGGCTGTCCACTACACAAACATCCTTGAAAAGATAACATGAAACAAAGGCAGTCGGTTCCTCTGCTCCCAAAATATGCAAAAACAAGTGCAGAGACCTGTGGAGAATTGTCTGTCAACACTTACTCTGCATATTCCTATCACCTGAAGTTGTTCACTTTACTAAGTATTAAATTGCTACATAGCTGATGTGGGGAATATGTGATCATCATGTTTACCACATATTTAAAGTCACACATGATAAATGGTTCATGTTCCTCACATCATATTGTTTTCACTATGTGATCTTACCTGTCAAAGCCTTGGTCTGATCATTTTTGACATGAGAAACATAATAATGCCTCCCTCCTAGGGCTGTTGCCAGCATTACATGAGATAATACGTATAAAGCACCTAGAAGAGTGCCTGGCGTGCCACATGTACACAACAAAATTTACTAATGTTGTTGCTATTAACTCAAAATTTCTCTCTCTCTTTTTTTTTTCTTTTTTTTTTGAGGAAGATTAGCCCTGCGCTAACTACTGCCAGTCCTCCTCTTTTTTGCTGAGGAAGCCTGGCCCTGAGCTAACATCGTGCCCATCTTCCTCTACTTTATACACGGGATGCCTACCACAGCATGGCATGCCAAGCGGTGCCATGTCCGCACCCGGGATCCGAACCGGTGAACCCTAGGCCGCTGAGAAGCGGAACGTGCGAACTTAACCACTGCGCCACTGGGCCAGCCCCTCAAAATTTCTCTCTTATCTTTAGCTGATTTAATAAAGAGAAAGTTCTTCCCACAGGCAGCTGAGGATGCTGGGAA
The DNA here is from genome assembly GCF_041296265.1 of Equus caballus. Classification (NCBI taxonomy): domain Eukaryota; kingdom Metazoa; phylum Chordata; class Mammalia; order Perissodactyla; family Equidae; genus Equus; species Equus caballus. The sequence goes on from NC_091685.1 coordinate 112,848,457, forward strand.
AACTCCCACCAATCATAACCAGCTAGCTCTCTAACTCTGGGGCTGACCTAAATATCCCAAATATCCTGGGGCATTGGCAGCTCGTCCTGCTCAGTGGTTTATGGTACTGTGCAATTGACAGCCTTAGGGGCAAACGTGGAGCCTAATGAGGTGAGGCTGCCCTTGAGCGTTTCTAGGGCAACTACGCGCAGCATCCCCTACTCAATTGCCACCTTGACATGTTTGCTCTCAGTTCCTAATGAGTGCAGAAAGCCACATTCTAACCACTTCTAAAGAGACATTTTTTCTTTCTTTTTTTTTTTTGTGAGGGAGATTGACCCTGAGATAACATCAATCTTTTTTGCTTGAGGAAGATTGTTGCTGAGCTAACATCTGTGCCCATCTTCCTCTATTTTATGTGGGATGCTGCCACAGTGTGGCTTCATGAGCAGTGCTAGGTCCACACCAGGGATCCAAACCTGTGAAACCCAGGCCATCAAAGCAAAGCGTAGTGAACTTAACCACTATGCCACCGGACCTGCCCCTCTAAAGAGACATATTTTATTGTCTGGCCTCTTCTGTTCTCAGGAAGCAAGGATTCAGGGATGTTACTACAAAGTAAACTGAATATATTTTATTGTGCTGAAATATTAAGTATTTTTTAACAGGGGCGGCATATCAAATTCTATTCAGATTTTCCATTTCTGTTGGCTACAGGAGGAAAGGCATCAGAGTGGAGGGACCAAAGGCTGCAAGTGGAGGTCCCATTTGGTTTAGTCCATGTTCCTGTTTGTTTCAGATAGGTTCGCTGAGTTCTGGTTTTGATCCATCCAGCCATGCTTTGTGGATCTAACCCTTGTCTGCTCCTGGTAACTCACGTGAGCCCCCGACATCCCCAGCTTCCCTGGGATTTCATCTCGACAGTTGTCTGGCTATCTGAGGCACAGACTATCCAATGAACCTGAGGAGGCCTGGTCTTATTCCTAACCTGCTAGGAGTTAGTAGTCAGTCTCAGAATCATCACTCGTTTTCAGAGTTTAGAGAGTTTGAGAGCTCATCTATCCAAACCCTTCAGAAAATTGTCGTCCAGCGTGGTTAAGTGAATCGCCTAAGATTACACATCCAGTTAGGAGCTGAAACCAAAATGTAAAGTTTCTCTTCTCTCAGTCTAGTTTTCCTTCAACTACGAGACAATTGAGAAATAGAGATGGGAAAGAAGAGCTTCCTGGGCTCTTCAGTCAGATCCACCTGGATTGATCTTTTCTCTTTATGTAAAAGGAGGTTTGTTCTATTTTTTTTTTTTTTTTGCAGGCTTTTTTTGGTGAGGCAGATTGGCCCTAAGCTAACATCTGTTACCAATCTTCCTCTTTTTTTTTCCCCTCCCCAAAGCCCCAGTACATAATTGTAAATCCTTGTTGTAGGTCATTCTAGTTCTTCTGTGTGGGACACTGCCTCAGCATGGCTTGATGAGCAGTGGGTAGGTCCATGCCCAGGAGCCAAACCGCAAAACCCCAGGCCACCAAAGTGGAGTGCGTGAACTCAGCCACAATGCCACCAGGCTGGCCCCAGTTTGTTCTTATATAAGAATCATACCTGCTTCACAAAGTTATTGTGAGGACTCAGTACAATAATGCAGTTAGTGAACTCAGCACCGTGTTTTACCCATGGGTCCTCTCAATTACTGCAGATATTTTATATGGAAAACTGTGGAACACATGATAGAAACAAAGTATTGAAAAAAGAAGTTAAATGAACTTTTTAAGCTCACTGTGAAAAACTGCTTCTCACACTCTCATAGAAAGAAAAGCTTGGGACCAACCCTGTGGCCCAGTGGTTAAAGTTCCACGTGCTCCACTTCAGCGGCCTGGGATTCTCAGGGTCGGATCCTGGCTGTGGACCTACACACCGTGGAGGCATGCCACATGCAAAGTAGGGGAGGACTCGCATAGATGTTAGCTCAGGGCGAATCTTCCTCACCAAAAAAAAAAAAAAAAAGGAAAGCTTATTCCCCTCAAAAATATTTTCAGTTGTATGAATCTATTTTTGATAGCACTCAAAGAAAGATAGAATTAAAGTCAAATGATGGTTTAAGTAGAAGTGACCTCATAGCTATAGTAATGACTGTTTAGAAATAAAACTGGTGTTCACTTCATTTCAAATTATCACAAATATTTGCACGTGACTTTCTCACTATTTAAAGTACTTAAATGTGAAAATGCTATATTTCCCTAATGCTTGAATTCCTTGATATATGTTGTCAAAGAGAGAAGGGAAACAACTCTTACACCATTCTCTCTGTGAGGGAAAAAAGGCACCCAGTCCTCAGAGGAAGCAAAGCCTTTCACTAGCGCTTGACATGAAAAGAACTTGCCTACTTGAGGCTTCCTGTTGGGACACAGAAAGGTGTAGAAGATGGTGTCCTTGACAACACCCCTCCAGCAATGTGCAGTAGAGGATGATCCATAATTACTCATGGCATCTTTGACGAAAGTCAGAGACAAACGCCAAAATGTAATGCAACGAAAATACTCTGCTGGAGTAGTAAATATATAACCTTGCTGGAGGTGAAGACAGACGACTGACTGTACAACCTTCCAACGGTCTCACTTGATCTGAGAGCGGGAATCCAAGCCCGCTTTCTAATATGGTACAGTTTACATGTAAATGTTGTGTCGAAGAGTCTGGTTATCTGGAATAACTAGACTGCTAAATAGCTCACCTGTGATTTTAGACAAATGACTCAACCTATGAGAAAGTTAAATCTCTCTTTATAATCTCTAAAAATCTCTGATTTATGAATCTGATTTTAGGAATGAGAATAATTCTATACATGTATAACCCTCAGTCAAATTTCAAGGAAGAATAAAAATAATTGTACAGTGGTAATTTTCTGGCTCTTAATGGGTGTGCGTGACTTATGTTATGGCCCAAGCTTTGAGACATCTGTATACAGATATCTACAGTGACCTTATTGGCTTCTGCCGTAATGAAGTGGGAATTTTTTCTCTGAACACCCAAGGAAGTTAATGCATCAAGAGTCCTTTCATTTCAGAAGCTTTTGAATCTCTGAACTTCAAGATCGTGTGCATGTATCCAAAGTACCCAATACAGCTTTAACTTTCTGTCAAAACTAAAACAGTGTTAACCCTTTAGAAAGTTTGCAACTTGCCCCAGCGTCTGCCTGCAGAACTAACCTAAGCCATCGTTTCCGTTGCCCCAGGATGGTGCCTCTCCGCTGGTGTCTGCTGTGGCTGCTCTTACCACTCAGCTCAAGGACTCAGAAGCTACCCACTCGAGATGAGGAGCTTTTCCAGATGCAGATCCGGGACAAGGCGTTTTTTCATGATTCATCAGTCATTCCAGACGGAGCTGAAATTAGCAGTTACCTCTTTAGAGACACACCTAAAAGGTATTCTTCTTTTAGTACTTCCTTTATCAAAAGCTCCTCTAAAAAAGAAAGTAATCTTTTAGACATAGTTTAGAAAATGTGCAGTCAACCTCTGAAAAGCGTTGTCTATCTTCTCTAAGTAAGAAAAAAAAATATGGCAGAGCAACTTCTAAGGATTAAATAGAGGCTCTTTGATTCTTGCCAATTGTGATCTCATTTTGGGTGGAGAGGGCAATCTTTGCATTTCTCACATTTTGGAATGATTATTTTCTTCAGGACAGTAGGAAATTTCTAAGAAGGACTCTGTAAGATTAAAATGAAATTAATTGAGTGCATATGATTCTTCAAGGATTTGCATTAACTCTTATAAGGATAATATCTCTTCGACTAATATGATCAGATTCTGAGAGAATCAAACCAAATGGTGATAACAATTGACACAGTTCATTTACCTTTACTCCACCATCAACAAATTGGGCTCACATAATGCTTCTCAATATTTTGACATTTAGAAATTACATATAGAGCCAGCCCTGATGGCCCAGCGGTTAATTTTGGTGTGGCCGGGTTCAGTTCCCGGGTGCAGAACTGCACCACTCATCTGTCAGAAGCCATGCTGTGGTGGCAGCTCACACAGAAGAACCAGAAGAACATAACAACTATACACAACTATGTACTGGGGCTTTGGAAGGGAAAATGGAGGAAAAAAGGAGGAAGATTGACAACAGATGTTAGCTTAGGGCAAATCTTCCGGTGCAAAAAAAAAAATATATATATATATATATATATATATAAAAATCATATAAATAAATATGTGTATATAAATATCATATAAACTAATTATATTTAAAGTTACTTACTTTGCAGTGCCCAAACCTCTTTCTGCTGTATTTCAAATACAATTTCTCCTTTTAACCTGGGATGTATTGGCGTTCCAAAGGAGAAGACCATGTCATGTCATCAATAATCCATTTTCCAAAGATTGGGGTGCTTCAAATTCTTAGGTCATCTTTCTCCCGTCACTTCAGCCTTGATGCACAATACTAAAGGAAGGCGGCTCACCCCTTCCCTGGAATGGCCCAGGCGCAGTACCATCCGGTCAGTCTGAATGACAGCAGGTGATCCATTTTCCTGTTTTGACTGACGTGATATATTGTTTATCATTTTAGCCCTGCCTGAATGAAATTATTTGTTTGAATGAATGTCATAGATTAGGAACTGACTTATCAGTAATATATAAAATAATTATGAATCTTTCAATGACATTCAATTTGTGTCCTTGACATAATTTATGTCAATGACAATTCAATTATATCATTTCAATGACATAAGAGTGAAGGCACAAAATGCTAGGATGATTCCATTGAAAGAACTCAATGTCCTCCTACTTACTGAGGCTCAGTCTGTGAAAACAGGACAGGACATAGGAGGCAGTCCTAATAATTGAAATGTCTTAAATAGCAGCTGAATTCTTGCTGAACACACTTTGCTTTTCATGTATTTTGTCTCTTGAAATTTTTGAGTGAATCAAAATTTTTCTTTAAAAATTCCTTTGATTTCCCAAAAGCACTGTGTCCTGCTTTGCTGTAATTTTTAAGTACAGTATTCCACACCATGTAATCATAATCAGTTTAGCAAATAAATAGGTTAACCTTGATCTTCTAGTCTCTTAAAAATTAAATAAGTTTTGGTTCTGAGTTGTTTTTAAAATTGCATTTTTTTCTTTGAAACAATGTGTTTTTATTACAAGACATTTGAAAACAGTCAGCACATACTCGTTTCCTCCCTCTGATTTTCTTTCTTTCATTTGTTCATTCTTTCTTTTTTCCCACAAATAACGATTGAGGGCTTTGATATCTACATTTGGATGAAATGTTAACTTACACTAGTGAAGTAAAGAGTTTCAGCCACAATAGAAACATTTCTGGGGCTGAAATATGCAATGAGAGGCACACTTAGACACTGTTGATATTACAGCTGAAGATGAAATTCCAGATAAAGTGTAGCTGCAGCAAATAGCAAAAGACAACAAACTCATTAATTATTCTTATGTTTATCCATAAATTCCACAGTCTAAATGGCTCATGGAGTGTTTATCCCTCAGCTTTGGCATTATAATTTGGAGCATATCCATCTCCTTTCTGCCTCCCTCAATGGTCAGTAAATACTTGGAGCACATAGCCCATGCCCCGTCCTCTCTCGTGGCCACTATCTCCACGAGTGCTTGGTGCATGGTAGACAATAAATGTTTGTCAAATTGTTAAACTGTATTCAGATTATCTTTTATCCCTAATCATAAGTGCTTCCATGTGAAAATGTTGACTTAGAGGAACTCCCTGCTGTTTTATATGTATAAGGATTACCTTGTGGAATGCAAGTGTAGTTTTATTTATTACTGGTTGCCTATGGCCTATACTTAACTTACTAAGACACAGTTGCTTATTTTGGGAAATAAACTACTTTCTTGTTTGAAATGAAAACAGAAGGTAATAGATGAACTTGCATGCTGCTCTCTGCTTCAGCATCGGCTAGCTCTGCTACCCACATAAAAAACAAAAACAAAAAGTTTTGAATGCTCTTTTACTTACATGAGGCCAAATAAATTATTTTGCCACACCTATTTCTTTATAACACAGATAGATTCAGTTGTGCTTATGTGGTTAATATCTCCCATGCAACCTGGCCGAAGGAACAAAGTTCCACTCTTCAAAAAGTGGACTGAATTGAAAATTAAACCATCTGACATCTGTTCTTAGGGTGCTTATGATACATAAAATTTCCACACGGTAAACAATTCTGTCATCTAGTTATTTTGTCTGGATAACTGTCTAACTTCCCTATTTTATGAACAAGTTGTTTTTGGTTTTATAGGGTCTTTATTGCCTTCCCACAGCCCTATCTTCACCCTCCATCTCCTCATTCATCTTTGAATAGTGAGGGGGAAAGTACGTATATTTCCATTCTGATTCTGTATCTTCAGATAGAAACAGACTCTAGGTGTTAGTATGCTCAGGAAGGAACAGTAAGGTTGGTGCTAGAATTCTTCAGTTCTATTCATTCATTTAGTAATTCATTCATTAAAAAATGTTTATTGGGGCCGGCCCAGTGGTGCAGCGGGTAAGTTTGCACATTCCACTTCAGCAGCCCGGGGTTCACTGGTTCGGATCCCAGGTGCGGACCTATGCACTGCTTGTTAAGCCATGCTGTGGTAGGCGTCCCATATATAAAGTAGAGGAAGATGGGCATGGATGCTAGCTCAAAGCCAGTCTTCCTCAGCAAAAAAGAGGAGGATTGGTGGCGGATGTTAGCTCAGGGCTAATCTTCCTCAAAAAACAAAATATTTATCAAGTACCTACTACATGCAAAAATCTGTGCTAAGTGCTGGAAATACAAAGACATGGAAAATGAACTCTAAGTGGGCCCTTGTGAGGAAAATGACATTAACCAAATAATAATATAAATATATAGTTACAAATTGCAATAAATACCCAAAGTAAAAAGTATAGGCAACTCTGAGAGTTTATAAGAGGACTTGATCCAGAATGAGTCGTCAGAAAAGGTATCCCTGAGGGAGTGACGTTGAAATATTAGTAAGGGCAGAGACGTGTATTTCAGGCAGAGAAAGCAGTATCTCGATGGCTCTAAGATGGCGTGCAGTCAGGGAAACTAGAGAAGCCCTATGCGGTTCAAGCACAGAAAGCAAAAGGGACAGTGACATGACAGTGAGATAGGCAGGGGCCCCACCACGGAGGAAGATTTAGACTCTGTGAACAATTCAGGACTTTTTCCCAAAAGCTAAAATCTAAAGCTGTTCATTAATTCATTCAACACATATTTATTAAGAATTCTCTTAGTGTCTAAGTTTTCATCAGTGAACCAAATGCCACGCCCTCTTGTAGCTTTCATTCTAGTTGGGGGAGATGAAAAAATAAAAAAGTAAACAAAGAAATATATAATGTCAGGTAGTGATAAGTGCTTTGAGGAAAAATGAAGAGGAGTGAAAGGGAGCTTCATGGGGAGGAAGGTGGTATTTTACATAAAGAATGAGAGCAGGTCAATGGCAAGATGGTACTTGAGTAGCGAGCTGATGAAGTGACTGAGCAAGCAAGGTCAATAGCTGAAGGATGAGTATCTCAGGTGGAGGGACAGCAAGTGCAGAGGCCCTGAGGCAGGAGTCTGCCATTTATGTTCCAAAGACAGCAAGGAGCTGAGTAAAGGAGTTAGAGACGGGGAGGAGTAAAGGAGTTAGAGAGGGGGAGGAGGCGAGTTTAGAGATTTGGTTGGGGACCCAAATCATTTCAAGTTCTCTGGCTCTTACTCTGAATGAAACAAGAAGCCCTTAGAGGGTTTGGAGCAGTGGGGAGTGGTATGTTCTGACAGGTGGACAAGGATCACTTCACCTGGAAAGGGGTCAATAAACTAAGGGGGCCAAAGTAGAAACAAGGAGACCAGTCAGAAGACTACTGCAGTGCTCAGGCAGGAAATAATGGTGGCTTGGATCAGGAGTTAACAGGGAAAATGGGACCAAGTGATGGATTCTCGCTATATTTTAAAGGTGGAGCCAAAAATGTCTGCTGATTCAGTGTATGTGGAGTGGAAGAGAAAGAAAAAGTCAGGCATGGCTCTAAAATGTTTGTCCTGAGCAACTGGAAGATTGGGGTTGTCATTTACTGAGACAAGACAGACTACAGGAGAAGCTGATTTGGGGGAGAGAATCAGAAGTTTGGATTAGATACCATAAGTTTCAAATTCTCAGTGATATCTAAGTGAAGATGGCAAGAAGATAGTTGTATCTAAAATTTAGGGAAGAGTTCAGGCTGACAATTTAAATTTGAGCATTGTTGACATAGGATTAGGTTAAAGCCATGAGCCTGGGTGAGATTGCACAGGGAACGAGCATAGAAGAGAGACGTCCACACACAGACCCCTGGTTCACACCACGGGTTAGAGGTTGGGAGGTGAGTAGGAACCGCGGGGGAGACTGACAGAGTAGAGGGCTACGGTGGTCGGTTTGGAGAGTGTTGGTGATGGATGTGGAGAGAATGGAGAGGAAAGAGACACCCAGGAGGTCCAATCTACAGGAGGGAGAACTTGCTTGTTCTCTGCCATGGAACCAGCGAGTAACTCTGAGCTGGCTAGACTTGAAACCAGTGTTTCCCCATTTGCAAGATTAAAGGCTTTGAAAGATAATTAAATGAAATCATCTAAGTTATTCAGAATAAGAATATATAGCATTGATGTAGTTAGGCAATATTTTTATTCTCTTTGAAAAGTCTCTTGAGCCATAAAGAAATCTCAAAGGATAGCATAGAGCAGAATGTTTGGATTTTTTAAAATTTGTTTTAAAATCACTGGATAAGTTAATTCAACAGAAAGTCTTGTAACCACAGACCCTCTAAGACCAGTTCAACTGACCCCATCTTATCAGCAGAGTAATTAAGAGTGATTTTTCAGGAACTGAGACCCTTTGTCCAGTTCAGGCCAGTTGAGACCACCAACCCATCAACTGGGCCTGCACAAATGCCCAATAAGTGACCTTTTTGATGTCAAAGAGCTAAAAACTCCACCCTCAGATAACACTAGCACCACCATTTTGTGAACACGTGTCCTGTGAAGAGCTATAAGCTTGACTACACTTGCGCAGACCATCAATCACCTCACTTCTCACCTCCAATCATCTACCTCCACACCTCAGACCGCCCTGCCCCTCAGCCCATAAATTGTGCCCCAAGCACTGGATCAGGGAGACAAATCTGAGAGCATACGCCCCTGTTTCCTCACAGATGGATCTAGCAATAAAGCTGATTTCTTTTCCCAAAAGCTGATGCTGTTAATAATTGGGTTTTCTGATGCACGTCAAGCAAGAGAGCCCCAATTTTGTGCAGTAACAATCTTAGTGATAGAGAAAAGTGTCTCTCCACTGACTAACACAGTGATCTTTACTTTAAAAATGTTTCTCAAATGGTGACTAAATAACTCTATCCAAAAAGATATGGAATAGTAAAGCTGTGAATAAAGTCAATCATGGAAAAACATGAAAACTGTTATTTTGGCAGAGACCAACATGCATTTTAGAACTACAATGCTGTGAAAATGATCTTTTGAAATAGTTGGTGATTATGTCAGAGTGCCCTAAGGGTAACTTACAAATTGATCAGCAAATTTACAGAAAACACAGCACCTGGAAGGCAACATAGCTGACAATTCCTCTTGGTTGTGACTTCCTTTGCAGTGGAAGGGCCTATGTTAAATAACACCCCAAAACAGGGAAGTGTTGATTCTTAACTCAAATAGCATGTTTTAGTTCAACATCTTTATATGATTTCACACTGTGTTGATGGTAAATCTGGTGGCAGATTTACCTGGTTGGGCTATGGGACTTCCACAGTTAATGCTGAAAGTATCAAGATTTGTGTCAAACAGTAGTTTTATTCTCTGTTAAGTGAATAAAAATTAAACCAAGTGATTCTTCCAGTAAGTCATGACTGTGAGTGTTAGAATGAATTATCTCCGTCTGATTGGTCCATTTTCCCACAGGTATTTCTTCATGGTTGAAGAAGACAATACTCCCTTATCAGTCACGGTGACTCCCTGTGATGCACCTTTAGAGTGGAAGCTGAGCCTCCAGGAGCTGCCGGAAGAGACAAGCGGGGAAGGCTCAGGTAAGCAGGGCGACAGATCTGGCCCCAGAACTCTGCGTGGATGGCTAAAAGGTTCATGAAACATACAGCCCTCTGTTAGTGGGAAAACCAGAGTAGATTCATAGGTGAAGTTGGGAATTTTGCAGTGGAAATGAGGGAAATGGGGATGGCATCAGATGACAGTGATCTTGGTAAAATGAAAGGTTAGGAGAGACAGGTGTGGGGACTGAAGGAACAAGGAAAAGGCGAGAGGTTTGGACTAGCTTCTCTAGCTGTGGTTTGCAATCTTGCCTGAACATTGGAATCGTCACTGAGGGCTTTCAATACTAATGATGTCTGCCTTCTATCCTCAGAGGTTCTGATTTAATTGCCCTGGAGTGTAGTCTGGACATTGGGACTGTTAAAAGTTCCCCCCAGGAGATTCTGATATGTGTCCAAAGTTAAGAATGTCTGATCTCTGGGGAGTAAAGGGTGGAAACAGAGAGAAGCAAAGGGCATTCACCACCACTGGAAGTCCAGGAGGAGAAGATAGTCAGTAGGAGGAGTGGGTTAGGCGTTTAAGAAGAGGCAGATGGTAGAAAGCAAAAAGCAAGCTCCAAGGAAATGAGGAGAGTCTGCTGAGGCCCTGGAGTGATGCAGCTCCCTTTAAGGGGCGAAGACATCATAGCATAAAGGTGAGGCTTGACCATGGGTGCCAGGCACAGGGTGCTAGCAAGCTGTGATACTTAAACACTGATTGGGGAGTGCTGTCATTAGGAAAATATTGACAGTGCATAGGGGGAGCGTTGAGACTGAGATGGAGAAGATGATTAGTTGTGTGATGGTCGTGTTAATCTCATGGTTTAGGTATATGAAATTCTACATACCCCGCCCTCACTCTGCAGAGATAAGCTAGAAAAGGTTCATTCCCACTCTGGCTGCCCAGTTCTCTCCAGGTCCTCTAAACCTCTCTACACACGGATATCTGTGTGATGTCTGATATTAAGAGTACAGAAGATGGAAAAAATGAGGCTGGTTTCAATACTTCCCCTACATTACTCCTGGGCACGTGTTCTACACATTGAAAATTAGGTCTCTACTGGTGCTTTACATTGTGTACTTTAATGAGATTGTCCAGTCCTGCTAACAAAACTGAAATCAGTGAAGTGGCTGGCCAATCCAAATGCAAGCCAATAGAATCCTTTTGGTAAGCAGATTGACTGTTGTGATTAATCTCTAAAAGGGTTGCAGTCATTGACCTAAAAATTCCACTAACTGGAGTCTGTCGTGAAGAAAGAATTTAAAATCAGAAAAGCCTTACAAATTTATAAGAGCATTATTTATAATGGTCAAAAATTAACCAATATTATTACTTTGATGATGTAATATTAAATGAGAAAAACAAGATTCAAACGTGGAGGTTTGTCTAGGTACATATATGCATGATAAATGTTATTAAATTACAGAGAAAAATGAAACAATAAGATCAATTGCATAAAAATATGTAAAAGTAAAGACTGGATGGAAATAACCCAAAATATTAATAGAAGACTGTCTCTGGATCATGAATTAATGGATGATTTTTTATCTTGTTCCCCATTTCCTAATTTTCTACTAGGAACATGTATTATTTTTATAATGGGGAAAAACTAAGATAGTCTTAAGAACGCAACTTAAGGCAAGCCGCAGCCTATGCCCTGATGTGTATCCTGTGCTTCTCTGTGTCTCCTAGGTGATCCAGAGCCGCTGGAGCAGCAGAAGCAGCAGATCATTAATGAGGAAGGCACAGAGTTATTCTCCTACAAAGGCAACGATGTGGAGTATTTTATATCTTCGAGTTCTCCATCTGGTTTATATCAGTTGGAGCTTCTTTCAACAGAGAAAGACACACATTTTAAGGTCTATGCCACCACAACTCCAGAGTCTGATCAGCCCTATCCTGAATTACCTTATGACCCAAGGGTGGATGTTACCTCCCTGGGCCGCACCACAGTCACTTTGGCCTGGAAACCGAGCCCCACAGCCTCTTTGCTGAAACAGCCCATTCAGTACTGCGTGGTCATCAACAAAGAGCACAACTTCAAAAGTCTGTGTGCAGTGGAAGCCAAACTGAGTGCGGATGATGCTTTTATGATGGCGCCAAAACCCGGTCTAGACTTTAGCCCCTTTGACTTTGCCCACTTCGGATTTCCTTCAGATAATTTGGGTAAAGAACGCAGCTTCCTAACCAAGCCTTCTCCCAAACTGGGCCGGCACGTGTACTCCAGGCCCAAGGTGGACATTCAGAAGATCTGCATAGGAAACAAGAACATCTTCACCGTCTCGGATCTGAAACCCGACACCCAGTACTACTTCGACGTCTTTGTGGCCAACAGCAACAGCAACATGAGCACTGCTTACGTCGGCACCTTCGCCAGGACCAAGGAAGAGGCGAAACAGAAGACAGTTGAGCTAAAAGATGGGAAAGTTACAGATGTCTTTGTTAAAAGGAAGGGAGCGAAGTTTCTACGGTTTGCTCCAGTCTCTTCTCACCAAAAAGTCACCTTGTTCATCCACTCTTGTCTGGATGCTCTCCAAATCCAAGTGAGAAGAGACGGGAAGCTGCTTCTGTCTCAGAATGTGGAAGGCATCCGGCAGTTTCAGCTTAGAGGAAAACCCAAAGCAAAATATCTCATTCGACTGAAAGGAAACAAGAAAGGAGCATCTATGTTGAAAATCCTGGCCACCACAAGGCCTAGTAAGCAGGCGTTTCCCTCTCTTCCGGAAGACACGAGAATCAAAGCCTTCGACAAGCTGCGCACCTGTTCCTCGGCCACCGTGGCTTGGCTGGGCACTCAGGAAAGGAACAAGTTTTGCATCTACAAAAAGGAAGTGGATGAAAACTACAATGAAGACCAGAAGAGAAGAGAACAAAACCAATGCCTGGGACCAGATACAAGGAAGAAATCAGAAAAGGTTCTCTGTAAATATTTCCACAGTCAAAACCTGCAAAAAGCAGTGACCACAGAAACCATTAAGGGTCTTCAGCCTGGAAAATCTTACCTGCTGGATGTTTATGTCATAGGACATGGGGGCCACTCTGTGAAGTATCAGAGTAAAGTCGTGAAAACCAGGAAGTTCTGTTAGTTACCTTGTATAGAGATGTATTATGTAGAACTCCAGGAGAGACATTAAATCACTTTAAGTAGAGACTGACTACTCTCACAGCTGAGAGAAGTTGTGAGCTGAACTTGTACTGTGGAATGAAGGATATCAACTTGTGTATATTGGTGTTTATATAAGTAATTGTTGGAGGAGACTTGTTCGAGTGTGCCCCAGCGGGACCTAGTGTCTGATGGCCGCTGATGTCCAAGATAGAGGACATCTTGAAGGAACTGCCATCCCTTGCTTTGACCACTGCATGAACTGCTTCTAAATTATTTTATTACCTAAAAATTTAAAATATGCCATTCATTGCACACATCCACAAATGCAAATCATTCCTCTCTATAGATGCTAGGATATATATAAATTATTTTATAAAGTCTTGTTTCAAATGTCAGTGTTTCTATGATTGTAAACTATTAAAATCTTTTCCTGTTAAAGTACAGATCTAATCTAAGTATATTAAGTGGACAGGCCTCTAGTCAGTTATATTGCTATTGTAAATTCTTATCTGTTGAGTAAAATGTTTAAATACTGTATGTATCTCATGTACAAAGTTGACATACGTTATATTCATGTACATAAAATTAAAGATATTAGATTATATACTGTTCATTTCCCAAGCAGCTAGCTTGGTGTATTCAGTTTCTGTTCTGTCCCCAGACCTGCGCCTTCACATAATTTGGCACTAGAATTGACGCTTTTTTAATAGTTATAAAGGCATGCTGCATCTCTCTAAAGTTACTGTGGCATTCGAGACAGTTATTACGATTTGCATTTTGACAGTGAATGGGAGCTAGCTGTTGTGAGAGGCGAGAGAGCTCCGATGGACTTGTTTTAAGTGTACGACGGACAAACCACACATGGTAGGTCATAAGTATTCAACAAATCGCCCTTAATGACCTAAAATATATTACTTCTATTTTAAAAATAAGTATCTATCTTAAGTACAAAATTGGGATAGTTGCAGTATTTTCCATCTGCTTGAACACTAGCAAAATGATGACCTTGATTTCTAGCTGAAGCAACTGAGCAACCACCCATTAGGACTGTAATTGGTAATGAGAACACTACGGAGCTGCTGTTTTGTAATATTAACAGGCAGATACTTTTAACTTTGAGTTTTCATGAATTCTTAAAAAGTAATTTAGGTATAAGGTAAGATTTAGGCAAGTAATAACAGATACCATTTATCAAAGACTCTATACAAAAGGGCAGTTTCAGGCAGTTTCATTCTCCATAGGGTCTATGCATGAGGTGTCATGAGCACATTGGACCAGGATTCAGAAGAGTCTGGAATTTACAATCACCTAAGCTATGTGACTTTAGGAAAATCCGTTACCTCCCATTGTCCCTCTGTCCCATTTGTAAAACTAGGTGGTGACAGATTTGGATAAGACAACATTGCAGGATAGCTTCCATCATAAGACATTGTCTTTTGTAGGATTCTATGATTCTAAATTACAAAGGGTTTCTGTACCTACAAGTGGGGACAGGTTTAATCCCTTAACCTCTATATTGTCCCTTCTACACTGGCACCACCTTTCCTGTGGTGGGCGTGCATGAGTAGCACTCCTGTGGAGTATAGAGTCACTGTGGCTAAGGTACTATAAGAGGTGGTCCTTATGAAAGGTGCTCTGCTCACCTTAGGAAAAAATATGCCCCTTAAAAACGTATCTTCCAACTCATCAGTGTTAATATATCAAAATAAAATTTATCACATCTGCGCAAAACAGTAATGACACCTGAAATAATTTTTTAAAAGAAAAAAAGAAGAGGTACCCAATGGCCATGTAACCAACCAACTTGGAAGGAGAACTTTAAAATTGACAACATCCCAGAGATGTTATATCCTAAGTTATAAATTGATACCTTTGGAAGGAGAATCAACTTTCTTATATTACTCACAAATATATTACTACAGAACAATGTGCTAAATGGGACTACAGTGAATCAAAGAATTATTGCAGCTTCTGAAAGTGATGGACTTAACTCTCCGATATTGTTTAATGCCTGGGAAACCCTGGGAACCAGGCCAAGTCAGTTTAACCAAGCTTTTACTTTCCAGCCAGCTGCGATGGTGGTTTCTACAGAGTCTGGATAAAATCTGAGAATTCTTTCCTGGCCCCAGTGAAATTTGCCTTTTAAAAATTATAGGAAAATTAAATACACATTGTGAAACTTCTATCACTCATAAAGAAAGAGAAAAACCTATTAAAAATAAAGCTCTCTTATTTACTAATGCATTCAGGTGAACTGAGAACAAGAAAGAAAAACTTGTTCTTGATTAAAGAAAAATTAGAAAGTAGTTAAAATGAAAGCACCAGCTTGTCTCCACTGAGCTCCAAGATAGCTGAGAACAGGGCATTTAGAATACCAAGGACAATCAGAGTATCGCTGAGGAGTGAAGGAATCTTTAAGGACATTTAGTTCAAGTTTACTATCTTTATTTTTCAGGTGCAAAAAGAAATTGAAGACCAGAGAAATAAAAATAAAGTTCTCAGAGTCAAAACAGATAAATTGTGGAATTGCCCAGACTTTAAAATTCCTACCAGAATATAAATCACCAATTCTTGGGAGGAAAAAAAGAAGTCACTTGTGGATCATTTTCCAAAAGGAAATAAGCTTTTTGTCTTATTTATGATTTCAAAGCAGCTCATTCTTAAAGCCCATTTCAGATTTCCATAACAATGTGTGTATAACCTATAACTGAAAACTTAAAACTTGTAAGAAAGAAAATTTTGTGATTATTTTTAGAAACACAAAGTATTCTAATCTAGGTTTACATGCACACACAAACTCGAGGCTGTAGGATCATTAGTCAATTGCTTTAATGATAAGCCCTGTATTTTTTAAATCTAAAACTATTGAGAATCTATAAAAAATTATAGCAGATGATTTTCTTAGTTAAATTACTTTATAATCAATGTCTAGATTGATTTTTTTAAAACCTGCCTTAAAGGATTAGTGCTGGAAAGGACATACGCCTTCCTTATTTTCATTACTCCACATACATTTGAAAAAATTATGATTTTGGCACCTTGAAAAGGTGACTTCAATTCAATAAAGTGACTTTAATTAAAAAAAATCACTTAAATGAACTTTAAAGTTTGAAATTGGCTTAATGGTTCTTAATAGTTTGGGAGGTGCAGACACCTTCAATGAAAACACACACACATACACTCACTCAGTTGTGCACACAATTCGAAGAAATTTGATGCACCTGAAACCAATCAGGATTTCTTCCAATACTTTGCCAGCCCCTCTTAGGGATCACCCAGTTCTACCACCACCTTTTGCAGATGAGGAAATTGATGCCCAGTTAAAACTAGAACCCAGATTCCTGTGCTCCCAGTTTAACATTCACTGCAGGACTTCATTTTAAGCACTTCACTCCACAAAAGCGTGCAGCAACTCACCCAGAGCATACTTCTTCGTCTCTATTCACTGGCCTCAAAGCAAAACAAAACAAAAACTAGCATCTCGCTTGATGAACAAGGTCATTTGGAGCATCTCCAGTCACTTCCTTCCCCCCTTTGATATGTGTGATCCAGATAACATCAGCGGGGAACTTGCCCTTGGGTTCTCTCCCTGAGACCAAGCGAAGTGACCACTGCCAGACTCCAGCTGGCCTCTGTTTGTAGTGGCCGCAGGACCTGGAAGGCATCAGGGCACACTCAGCCTTGTGTTTTCCCCAGAGAGCTTTGGCCAGAAAAATATACAGTCGCTTGGGATTTGGGCCTTTGTTGTTGTTTTGAAGGTGGAAAGTGAGAGAGAAGAGAGCAGAGAGAGGAAGTGGAACATGGAGAAAAGTATAGTTTAATCCAATTTCTTTCTCTAAGGAGCCTGAGAGATCAAGGGAAGCAAGAGCTCTAACATGGCCTAATTTTATGAAGGTCTTGGATTCTGTCCTACATGCACCCTTACACTGGAAAACTTGGTCTAGTCACCATTCCCTTGATTAAAATTGTGTCCCACCGATGGCCATTCTCATTCCGTAGCAATGGTTGATCATGTATCTGGGTAGATTTCCTTCGTTTCTGTTTATTTACATTCCTCCTTCTCAACCTTTGAGAAACACACTTAGTAATCAAAGTTTAGAGATGAAGTTACTTAGAATGGCTTTTCGTATCCGCCCTTATACCTCTTTCAAAGATATTTTTAAATATTCTTTCAAAGTGTAAAAGAAATAGAAGCCTATTGATGGCCACCAGAGAAAAATAATTGGCTCTAAGCTTGAAGAGTACAAGGCCTTAGGCATGGTTCCATTGCTATATTGTCATTATTCCGATGCTAATAAAGGCACAGTGGGAAGAGCTACCTGATAAGGGTGGGAGGGGGAGGAGAGAAGCGCAGGGAGGGACCGAGTCCTAGTAAAAGACCCATTACACAGCAGAAATGAGAATGAATCTAACTCACCTGACCATTATGCTAGAGGGGGGACCTTCAGGGAAGCGTAAGATTTTCTCAAAACTTGTTAGAAATGTAGATTCTAGAGACTCTGAGCCAAGGACACACCAAGCAGCCTCCCAGGATGTGGACGCGTGCCAAGACTTCAGAATTTGAAATAATTTTTTTGAATTGAGACTGTGGTGTAAATCAGTTGGGTTCTCATTATGGATGATGAGATCCAGACAGAACAGTCTAGAAAAAATAACCATCTTACAACCAAGAGATGTGGTTAATGTGTTGCTTTGTTTTTGTGTGTAGTATTATTGTCAGGAACTGATGAGTTTTAAGCAGCAGTTTCAAAATGCTTCTGGTCCCTCTCTTCTTGTGTAAATACCTACCAAGATTCGTATTCAATCCAATTGCCATAATTTGGAAATAAGCGAATACCCATTTCTTGCCTATAGCTAGCTCTTGGTATAATCCTTCCAACTTATATAAATAGGGCAGCACAGAAGACTATAAATGTATAAGCTATAGTTGACAAGACCCAGAAATGTCCATATTTAATTCTAACTATGACAGGTTTTACTTCTGAGAAAAACTGTTTATAGTAAACAGAACCAAATACATTAATATATAGCAGGGTTAGAGGTTTGACTGTTCAGTCTCATCCTTTCCTATAAAATGAACTCAGACCTATTAAATAAAATTAATGCATTAGCTACTTTTCCCATGCAGGCTGGAAAAGTTCCACAATGCCAGATCAACGAGCCGTTTTTTGAAGCAGTGTGTTACTCTCAAGAGCCACAGAAATGTCTCACAGGCTTCTGCATTTTTCTGACCCATTTCAGGCTAGTCTGCAGATCCATATGGCTAAAATCACTGGATTGTGGCTTAACCGTTTAATAGTTATAACAACAGATACAGTTTGCTATATGAGCAATTTGCTAAGAGCAACTGGTGGAGTCACAAAAACGGCCCATTTTCCAATGGTTGAGTTTCCACGTATCATAGCAGCCACAAGTAGCCTTGGCGACATTGAACGCTTCCAGCTTTTTCTGGATATGTTAAGAACTTTACTTGAGACAAGTAAAAAGGCAAGTGAGACAAGGGAGAGAGACAAACAAGTAGACATATATTTTTTAAATAACCAAATAAAATTCAACCAGTTTTATTATGGTAAAATGTCATTTTTTAAAACATATTTTTAAAGAAATAACAGACTCTTTTGCCTATTTTTAAATGGTAGTATTGAATATCTCCTTCCTGCTTAATAAAGCTTGCCATTCCTCCTCAAATAAAGAGGCCAAGATCTAAATTACAGGTTGCTGAACTTTGCTGTTTTCCATCACGCCCATGATCACGGGTTCTCTTGGGTTACCCACGGGTGATCTTCAGATGTGGAAAAAGATGACAGAGATGTGAAAGCAGGGTAAGGTCACAGCATTTACATTTAAATTACTTGGGTTTTGTGCAAGTTCCGTTGACTAATGGCAGAGAGCTGTGCTTCAAATACAGCTGTGTGCTGAGCAAACTTGACCGCTCTAAATACTGAAATTCCTTTGCCAATTCCGTGGGCAAGCATTCCGGGAGGCCTGAGTTGAAATGTGCAGATAAATACTCAGTTCTGGAGTTTTTGGTGCCAAAGCATACAGAATACTTATGTTCTGCTATGGAAATCTTGAAAGAACAGAACTTCTGTTTTTAATATCTCTGAGGATTTAAAACAGTTCTTAGACTACTTATTACCTTTCATAAAACTCACTTCTACTTTAAAAGTCTCTTGGTGGCTTACCTATGTTAAAAAGAGGAAAAGAATACTTTTTGATTCCACTGAGTTTCCTCCCCTCTATTGAAGTTAAGCGAAGAAGAGAAAGGACAGCAGTGGAGAGAGTGTAGAAGTGGGACTGTTGGTGAGTGTTTTTTCATAACTTCTGTGGACTTGAGCTTTCTCATTTTTAAAAGGAGAAGAGTAATGATCTCTAAGATTCCTTTTGGAAAAGCAGGGACGCTAACAACCTTTAAGCACATCCTGAGTGCCAGGCTTGGGAAATACAATTCTTTAATCCTCCTAACAACCTGGAGAGGAAGACATTATTTTATTCTCATTGAACAGACAAGGGACCCAAAGAACAAAGAAATTACATAATGTGCTCAAGGTCACAGAGCGAAAACAAAGTGGATACAGCTGGCTCCAAATGTCCGCGTCTTTCTACTTCCACTTGTATGATTGTGAGCTCTAGCGCTTAGTAGTGAACCAGAATTTCACCAGAATAGGATACATGGGGAGCAGAGTGAAAAAAATGGGGAGGAGTTAAAATACCTTCAAGCTAGGCCTGAACGTTTATAGTCAAATTGTCTTAGACACGGATAAATATGGAGAGCTAGAGACAAAAGAGAAATAATTCACAAAGTACTGCTAAGTTCCTCTTACTGTGTAGAATGTCCCCATTTTCATGGTGTCTTATACTATATCACAACAACCTTGCTTGGTATTTGCTCGTGTATCTTATATAGAATTTGCTGTAATGCTTACACGTGATATAATGTCTGTCATATGATGTCAATAAAGCTTTATTTAAAGCTTTTCTGTTTTAGCATATAAAAAGCTGTCTGTGGTTGTTTGGTTTTGTCTCTGTTTTGTCCGTATACATATCTACCTTCTTTTACTATAGTTTTTTAATAGCAGATATTTCCTGGGCCTTCATGATATGTCAAGCCCCACGCTGAGAGTTATAGCCTGAGCCAAGGGGTTATGTTGTTAATCTACAAGACAACTTTACGAGGTAAATACTATTATTTTCCACATTTCACTGATGAAGCAACCAAGAGTCAGAGAGGTTAAGTCACTTCCCATCATCGCACAGCTAATAAGGGGTGCAGCCCAGTGTCAAATCCAGGGTTATAGATAAAGCCAATGTTGGAAGGGGTGCTTCTCATTCCCTGCCTTTGGGAAATCTCCTCTGACTGTGCTTTCCTTGGGATCCAGTGGCACAAACTTACCTTTAAAGTTTATTGGACTTGTGCTCATTCTACTAAGGACTTGCTTTGTTGGCACATTGAGTACTTGCTATTGATATTCTTCTGATTCACTTTATTATACCTGGGTTCCCATCTAAATTCTTCCTGTGTACTTGGTATCTAGGAAGCTCACACAGCCGCTGCGTGAGTCCCAGGCTGAAAGTTGAACTGTGTGCCCTGCATGGGGAAGAAGCAAGCTGATGACACAATTCAGGTGTCACCTTTTGGGCCAGTGAGATCGTTGATGTGGCTCCTTTGGTTGAATTCTTTCCCGGACGATGCTAAGGAGAGATGAGGACCCTGTTGCCCCTCCCCCACTTTGAAAATACTGTTTTCTAATTGCTAAGATAATGTTTGTTATACAAAAAACTACAGCTTTACTAAAACACGTTATGTGAGACTTGAATCTTCACTCTAATTCCATTCCCCAAAGAAAACTATCAACAATTCTGGTTACATTCTAGTACTTTTTCCTTTTCTGTATATAAACTAATATTTCTTGTTTTTTTTATAAGATTGGTACCTGAGCTAACAACTATTGCCAATTTTTTTTTTTTTTTCCTGCTTTACCTCCCTAAATCGCCCCGGTACATAGTTGTATATCTTAGTTGCAGGTCCTTCTAGTTGTATGTGGGATGCCGCCTCAACATGGCCTGACAAGCAGTGCCATGCCTGTGCCCAGGATCCGAACCCGTGAAACCCTGGGCCACCGCAGCGGAGCATGCGAACTTAACCACTCGGCCACAGGACCAGCCCCCTAAACTAATATTTCATATTACCATTCATTTTATCAAATATGGAATTATACTAAATACACAGTTTTGCAATTGGCTTTTTTCATTGAACTTGATATTTTGGCCTACATTCCATGTCAGCTTGATCTCATTCTTTTTTTTAAAACATTGGGTCATCCCAGACATTCTCCTCGGATGCGTAAAGTGTGTATCAGTATAAACCCAGGGGTGGCCTATGTCAGTCCATATTAAACCATTCTTGAATTCAGTGCTGAACCATCACTTACCTCTCCTGTGTTCACTGTTTCATACCAGCTTCCTCTCCCAGCAAGAGACAATGCCTCTCTCCTTGACCTAACTCTAGTCAGGCTCCTCTAAACCATCTATGCCTGGATCTTCAGTGTTCATCCTTATAGGGCCTACATAGCCCAATTTTAGCAAGAGTCCTGCTAAGTCATTTTAGCCAGAATCCTCCACCCTATATGTCTAATAACTCTCAAGGTATGACCAAACTCCTCATCTCTTACCACCTCCCAGGGATTATCTTATCACCCTGGCCCGCCTTCTGCAAGAATCTTGTTAGCTCAGTTTAGCAAGAATTGCCACACTCCAATAGAAACGTTCCATCCACTGATCCCTCCTTGACTATAAATCTCTACTTTCCTTTGTTATATCCAGAGTCGAACCCAATCTCTCTCCCCTACTGGAAAACCCCATGGCAGTATTCTCTACACCTATTGCAATAGTCCTGAATAAAATCTGCCCTACCATTTTAACAAGTGTCAGAATAACTTTTTCTTTAACACAAGTAAAATACTTCCAGACCTCACTTCACCTTTAGTCTCACCAGTATCTTTGAGAAAGTCTTCATCCCACAATATGGAATATTGCTTAGAGGTTAATGCACACGCAATTCTAAGAATTGGACAAATGTATTCAAATGTAAGTTCAAAGAAAATGTTGCCAAAGCCCAGTTTAAGTGATTTTTATATTAACATTTATATGAACACTGTTTAGGATGACCCATGTTTCTGCTCCACACGAATCGAGTTGACATTTGGCAAGTGAAGCTGATGTTCTAGGCAGAAATTGTCCCTGAGTCCATGTGACACAGAGGTTGGGTTAAAAGCAGGTCATCCCTGGCTTCTCTTTTACTATCCCCCTCATAAACCTCGACCCGCCACCCTCTTAATCCAATAAGAGCAAGCAACCAAATCCTTTCAAAGCAGGTCTTCACTCTACATGCGTCTGGAAACACAAATCAGTTTCCTGTTTGGGGAGGGACTGCTGGGGAAGGCGGGTCTCTCATCTTTTCACCCATTACTGCCAACCGTTCTGGCAGAGGGGAAAATGACGGACGACTTAAGACACCTGGAGGTTTCCTCCTCTGCACGCTGCTCCTTGGGGTGTTCAGGGCGGGGACTGACACGGCCGGAACAGAAGGGGCTGAGACGCGGGCTTAGTGTCTCAGTCGTCTGGGGTTAAATGGCATGACACTCTTCTCTGACAAGAGCTCGAACAAATACTTTTAAAATCCTCATTTCATGCTCATTCCAAACTCTGGTTCAACGAAATGACCATAAAAAAGTAAAACGGAACTACTCTCAAGGGATCTATAGAGGACTAAACTAAGAATTGAAAAGCATTTTTAAACAGTATATAATAAAAATGATCATTACATCTGCATTTTGGGTAAGATAAAACATACACTTAATGCCAACATCTGGTTTGTTGTACAAGTCCTGATTTTATATGTATTTACAAAAAAATGATGTTTATTTTATACATATACACAGAGGATATAAAGTTATTTACAGAAACCCTATATAGAATATAGTAACTGTAAAATATTTGTCTTGGATTTATGCTTTCATGTTCCAGAATGAGAACGCCGTCTAATTTTTCTTTCTCATACTGCCGTTGTCTGGTTTTCTTATAAAGGTTATCTTTACCTCACAAAATTAATTGGGGCGCTTTCCTCCTCTCTCTATCCTCAGAAACAACTTGTATAATATTAGGGGTCATTGGTTTCTTGAATATTTGATAAAACACACCTGTGAACCATCTGGTCTCTTATCCTTTGAAGTGTTATGACTACTTACTCTATTTATATACTGATTGTATTCTACTCAGATTTTTTTCTATTTCTTCTTGACTCAAAGTTGTAATTCCTATTTTCCTTTAAAACTTGTCATTTTACTTAAATTTTCAAAGGCACTGCTCTAAAGTTGTTTGTAGTACTATGTTATGACCTTTAAATATTCTACATATTTATACTTTTGTTTATTATTTTAAAAATTGTCTCATTTTCTTAAATTTTCCCAAGAGCTGCTCTATCGTTTTATTTTTCTCAAAGAAAGCAACTTCAGGGGCTGGCCCCGTGGCCGAGTGGTTAGGTTCACGTGCTCCGCTGCAGGCGGCCCAGTGTTTCATTGGTTCGAGTCCTGGGCGCGGACATGGCACTGCTCATCAAACCACGCTGAGGTGGCATCCCACATGCCACAACTAGAAGGACCCACAACGAAGAATATACAACTATGTACTGGGGGGCTTTGGGGAGAAAATGGAAAAAAATAAAATCTTTAAAAAAAAAAAAAAAGAAAGCAACTTCAGGTTTCTTTTAAATATTCTTCTAAATAAATGTATGCAAATTTTTAAAAAATCATTTAGGAGGTCGGGAAATCCCAGAATAGAACGCAGATTTTGCCCAGAAAATGTGATTGTATTACAAATGCATGAATCAAGCTCACTGGAGGGGATGGAAGGGGGAAAGGGTGCTGACCTAAGTAACTGGAAATGAATGGGGTTCGTGAGACTAAGGGCAAAAGAAACTGTACATAAGCACTGTAGTCCAGTTGACAAAGTTGTTTCCCAGGGGGTAAGTGTTAGCAATTCTGATACTGTTATACACGTATACTGGAATTGGACTATTAGGTAAATGTATGGCAGATGGAGGAAGACAGGTTTATCATTGTTAGAATGGTAGTTTATTGATAAGCAAGGAGAAGAGACTAGAATGATCCACATGGTAATAGAAGAGAATTAGAGACAGCAGCATAAACTCATATTTAGATTAATATAGATATAGATGGCTACATATGGAAAAATTTGTGTATATACATGGATTAGTATGCACACATATATTTCCATGCTCTGTCAGCTGAGAGGACCTGGAAGCAATGATGCAATGACACCCCCATGGCAATAAGCACAGCGAGCACCCAGATCTTAGCTTCTGTCTCAGTCCGTTCAGACTGCTTAACAAAATACCATACTGGGTGGCTTATAAACAACAGAAATTGATTTCTCACAGCTCTGAAGGCTGAAAGAACAAGATCAGGGTGGCGGCATGGTCAGGTTCTGGTGAAGGCCCTTATAAGGGTTGCAGACTGCCAACTATTTTTTTAAAAAATTATGGGACTGGAGGTATGTCAAAGGGACACAAGAGCCAGCTGGAAGAGCTTCCAATGGTCAAACCTGGAACAATTTGAGAAAAAAAAATTAATAGAGTAGTATTGGATTAAGCCCAAAGTATAAAATAAATATCCCTGGGGCTGGCCCGGTGGCGTAGCAGTTAAGTGCGCACGTTCCACTTCGGTGGCACCACACGGCAAGCCATGCTGTGGTAGGCGTCCCACATATAAAGCAGAGGAAGACGGGCATGGATGTTAGCTCAGGGCCAGTCTTCCTCAGCAAAAAGAGGAGGATTGGCAGCAGATGTTAGCTCTTCCTGAAAATAAATAAATAAATAAATAATAAAAAAAATCCCTGAATCCATACTGACATAAATAAATGATTAAATAAATTAATAAATGGGGGAGAAGAGACAAATCTCCCAGACAGTACTCCAAATAAGTTTTGTAGATGTTCTCCCTTCAAGGATGTGGAACCTAGCTCTTCACTCCTAGCATGGGCTATGCATAGTGACTTCCTTCCAAAGAGTACAGAACAGAAAGGACGAAGGGGGTAGAGAGCAACTTTACAGTGGAGAAACCTGACAAACCTTCCCTCAGTCAGCTAATTAAGGCCAACATCAACAGTGACAGGCCATCTTGACAGCAAGTATCTTGACATGAAGTGATGAAAATGGCACTTTACCTCTGTGATCTTCCTGGGTCCCCAAACCCCATAACCTCAACCTAATCATGAGAAAATCATCAGACGAATTCTAATTGAGGGACATTCTACAAAATGCTTCACCAGCACTCCTCCAAACTGTCAAGATCATCAAAAACAAGGAAAATTTGAGAAATGGTCACAGCCAAGAGGAGCCTAAGAGACACGATGACTCAATGTAACGTGGTCTTAAGGATGGGATTCTGGAACAGAAACAAGACATTAGGTAATATCAGTAAGTATGACTTTGATTAATAATATTGTATCAATATTGGTTCACTAACTATAGCAAATGTACCATACTAATATATCACGCTAATAATAAGAGAAACTGGGTGTACGGTATATGGGAACCCTCTGTACTATCTCCACAATTTTCCTGTAAATCTAAAGCTGTTTTAAAAAATAGAGAATATTAAAAGAAATATACATTGCTTCATGACCTTAGAAAAATCTCAAAAATGCTTCCAGCACATGTCTAGTATTGAAAAATATAGTTTTCTAGTTAATCCAACAGAGAGTTCTTGGTGTAAATACACTCCTAAGCATCTAAATGAATGTGTCCACTGTATGAGATTACTGGATTTTTGCAGAATGAATGAATGAGTATACAAATCATTCTAAAACTAAAGTCACTATTTTTTACTCATTCATTCTTTCAGCAAATATTTACCAAGTGCTCCCCATGGACCAGGCATCATGCTAGGTATTGAGTACATAAAAGGTAAAAGATAGACGTGGTCCCTGCCTTTCCAGAAAGTGTTGTCTAGCAAACACTATTCTTTCTGACAACCAAGTTGAGGCAATGCCTACCGAGGTTACTTCTGGCTCCAGCAGTCAGAATGTACAGCTAACAGAGAGAAGCCCAAACATTTTCTGAGTCCCAAATATTTTAGCTTGGGAGGAAAGGGAGAAGAAGGCATCCAATTCTTTAGAAGCAATCGCAATCATTAAGATATAAACTGAAGTAAAAAGAATTGACAGAATGCAGGCCTGTCTTTCATGGATCAGGAGACCAAGACCTGGCCTCTGATATTTGCAGATACGTTGAAAGGTAGAAGTTCCTCCCCTCTGGGTTCTCCTATCCGCACAACTTACAGCAGAACCTGGGCCA
This sequence comes from Equus caballus, assembly GCF_041296265.1. NCBI lineage: Eukaryota > Metazoa > Chordata > Mammalia > Perissodactyla > Equidae > Equus > Equus caballus. Next base: position 112,874,965 of record NC_091685.1, read on the forward strand.
CGGGAGCAGATGGGAGCTGCAGAGAGAGCACAGCCACAGAACACCCAGTGAAAGCCGAGAGCTGTGGCATCTCAGAGCCATGTTAATACCAAGTAAGCAGCAGCCAGAATTTTGTAAAGCATTCAGGAAGTTGAGCCTTCTAATGAAATCCATCTAGGTTTCAACTTATCTCTATTGACTACATATAGACACACATCTTCACCATGAAAAGAAAAATTAGCACAAGCTTAAAGTCAGTCAGCCTTAAGTTCAGATGCCAGCCCCTTCACCTACTAACAAGGTCATTTGGACAAGTTGCTTAGTTAAGCAAACCAACACTCAGGAAGGTTGAGCAAACTGCATGGACTGGACAGTGGAACCTTGAATTCACATCTGACTCCAACACACAGGCCCTTTCGGAGCAGAAAGCCCTGAGGGACAGGGCAGTGTCATCACACATGGTCAGCTGCCTGTCCCCAAGAAAGGAGGGCCTAGAGCGCGTGAACAGGGCCACACCTTGCCACACTCCTTACTGGTGAATTAAAGTGCTTATTATCTCCCTCAGCAGTGGGGATTCTCTTTCATTTCGTGATGTGTAACAGAACATTCAAGTAGTCGGTCAAGCGCATCACAATACTCATGTAAAAAATCAAAGTGTTAATAAAAGCTCAGGATTAGTGTCTAGTCACAAAAACTAAAAACAGCTTCTCTTTTCCTTTGGATTTTGTCTTTTTTTACCATGTTGAACCCATCTGACAAAACCCGTGACATTCTTGGTTGACACAAGGGTATTTCAGGTACTGGTCAGCCTATCTGGACTTCTCATTAGTGGGCTGACTAATAAGAGCATTTTTTGGTAATTTCTCTAAGTTCAACTATAACCTTCACATAGAAAGGCGCAGGAAGAGAAAAAGGTGTAAACCCTCTTTAACTGAGACAAAAAGTGTTTATTTCAAATATTCTGTGTAAGGTGAGCTGTACAAAAAGACAATGGCAACAATGGATAATATTCTATTCCTGCGGTGCGTCACAGAGTCAAGAGGACATTTACTTTCCCAAGTGGACCAAGTATACAATGGCCTAGGAGATCCTGGGCTGAACGCCATCTTGCTTTCCCAGACCTGTGATGGGCAGTTTATATGAGCCATTATTTTCCCATTTAATCAGGGATCGCAAGTAAGGATCTGCACTCCCTGCCATCGGATGCTACAGAGAAGTCTGGGATCAGCACACTTAACCTAATTAAAGGCTCCATGTTTCCCCTCATGCGTTGTTGTTGATTGCTTGGAAAGCCAATATTTCCAGCCCATTTACTTTAAATTCATTCCCCTCCAAGGTGTTATTTTGCATGGCCAGCACTCCTGTGTTACCCCTGGCACAGCTGCTGATTTCTCTGTAATTAAAATCCTTGTGGGGAGAGCAGAAAGCTGGCCTTTTACATCATTTTCTCATTAGTTTGGTTTCTCTTTCCTATTGGATCATTGTTTAGGCTTGTCACAGGGAAACTTTCATTAGGGTCTTTGGCTGCAATGTTGTTTTAACAGAGCAAATGGAATTTAGAAACCCACACAAATATTTCTTCACCATTTTCAATGGATAAAAGAAAGATGCTACTAAACAAAACAAGCTTTGAGGGTGTTATTTCAGCTGTATTTAACATTTGATCTTCAGGTTTAGGTAAAGACTTGATTGCTTAAGAAAACCTTACAAATGTTAAGTCAAAATTTTAGGGGAGTCAGTTGAGTTTTCTAGAAGATATAGAATCTAAGTGCCAGAAACTCAAGAAGGTGGAAACTCCCTCTGTGTTGTTGACTTTCTTTCCATGGTGATGGCATTAGCCTTGATTGTAGACCTAAGATACAGCTGAAAATTGCTGCTTTGGGGCCGCTGCAATCTTTTGATTTTTACTATTTTTGACCTCAGCCATCTCTTCCCAAATTCAACTTACCAGATCGTATTTGAATGCCTATTTAGGTATATACGTCTATGTCTATAAAATACACATCTCTATATCCATCTCTAAACTTTCTTCCTTAGTAGAAGCCCACTTCTAACCCCAGCTCAATGTGTTATTGCTAGGTCAAACAGAACAGAGTCAAGAGAGCTGCTCCCCCTCACAGTTCTGCTCTGACTGACCTTTATCACCAAGGCATTCAGGGAAGCCTGGTACCAGGCTTTCACACATAGCTAGATTATACCCGGGAGCCATAAATAAACTCAAGGTTGCTGACACCATTGCAGACATCAGGATCAAAAGAGGAAATTGCATTGAAACTAAACCTAATTTCAGATAAGAAAAACAGCCTTCAAATTTTTTTTGTTGACATTAATTTTACTAAAGTTTCCTCTTATAAACCAGAGGTTTTGCCTACTTATAAACCAGAATGGAGTCCGTGGAAAACACTGCTACAACAGAGTCTTGGAAAGCACATGCGTTTTAAAACTGTAAAATTCAATGACTTCCCATTGCCTACATCACAAACTAACCGTGGAGAATTTATCACTTCGATAAAAGAAGAAAAAGTATGTGTTAATAATAACCTATGCATCAGGAGTTGGCAAACTCTACCATTTAAGTGTATTATCCAAACATTACACTCTGCCAAGGGCCAAGTAAAAACGACTGTTTGCAATAGAGGGTAAATGCCCCTCTTTTGGGTCTGCTTAATGTTATGACTTGAGCTTCTGTGATTAGTTTCTTCAACACATGCCTGTTTTAGGAAGCTTATGTAATGGCCCTGCTGTTTCAGTCCTAACTTATTAAAAATACTCTGTGACCCTCCACATTTGCAATATAGATAATGTGGGGGCCTTGAAATAAGGGTTGTAAATCTGCAATGTTATGAAACAGATGGGCTCAAATGATGAGAAATGAACAATATACCTTGTCAACAATTCAGAAACAGAATGGAAACAATCTCCCCCCTACACACCCAGTAATTTCTAGCAAGTCATAAAACTAGAGAGATAGAGACCACTATAGATAATTAATCCTGGAAGAGCTCTCTCAGCTAATCCAGTCAAACACTCTCAGTTTAAAGTTAAAGAGACAGTCTCAGAGTGAGGAAGCAGGTCGCCCAGGGTCATACAGCAATTTACAGAGGCTGTTCCTTGAGTCCTACTCCAGTCTTTTTTTCTACAATATTTCCTTCGTTTAGCTTCTCCATTCTCTGGCACAACTTCAAAATTAGTTAGCAAACTGTGACCTGATCATGGTAAGTATTTTTTAGAATTATTTTCAATGATCAAAACTCCATGCAAATATAAACTTCAGATTTAAATGGTGAAAGTGCTGGTCAGGAGTATATATTTCTACTCCTCTACATGTTTCCAACTTGCAACAACATTGATCATTAAAAATACTTACATTAAGCTTTACTTTGGAAATCACATTTACTGATTTGCAATAAAAACATTAAAATGAGAGATTGGCCTATAAATCTGTTCTCCTTTTAGCTGCACTTTAAGACATTCCCTGTCTAAAGAAAGACTATCTTCTTTTGGTAAACAAGTCCTGACCAACTCTTACTTATGGAGGTGCTAAGGAGCAGGAATCATTAATAACAACTGTGTGAAACTTACGAGGTACCAGTTGTTTGCAAGCCTCTGGGTGAAACTAAAAACACTACTTGACAGAGCTGCAGGCAATGAGGACTAATAAATGCCAGAGCTGGTACAGAAACAGAAACTCTCCATCCCGACATCCTTTAAAGTAAGAACAAGCCACAAACGACACAAAAGCAGAAGCTGGACTCATTGGAGGGGATGCTGCCGCTGGGTGTTGCCCCAAGTGGAACAAGGCAGAAGGCTTCCGGAGAAGCCACCCCTTGCAGAGCAGGAGCAGGATGAAGCCGGTACAGGGCTCTTAGGGGAGTCTGAGTCTCCCCGGCTACACATAGTATCAGTGGGAGGCAGGAAACAGACCAGCGCTAGTCTCTTACACCATTGTAAACAGGAGCACAACTGGAAGGTTCTCTTGTCTGCTTTGTTTGTTTTCCCTGTCTCTAAGATATAGATTTGGGGGATTTCAAATAAGAATGGGGGTCAAATCACAATCTTAGCAATAAGATAATGGGATGAGCTGCTTTAAAAGTAAATATAGGGGCAGGTGTGGCCGAGTGGTTAAATTACCGTGCTCTGCTTGGGTGGCCCAGGGTTTCGCAGTTCGGATCCTGGTCGTGGACATGGCACCGCTCATCAGGCCATGTTGAGGTGGGGTCCCACATGCTACAACTAGAAGGACCCACAACTAAAATATACATCTATGTACTGGGGGAGAGGGGTTGGGGAGAAAAATTAAAAAAAAAAAATGAATATTAAAATGCTGATAGTAAAAAAAAAATAAGTATAAAAGTTTCCAGTTCAGAAGGTATCCTCTTATTTCCTTCGAAATGAAGATCTAGATGTAACCTGAAAGAAGTTGAGGGCAAAGTATGTTATTGCTCTGCTCCCCAAGTCCAGAGCCCGATTGTTAGAAGGGACACATTGGGTGACAATTAATATGACCTGGACCAAGAGGAAGAGAAAGCACAAGTTCAATGAAGCAAACTTTTACAAAATTCAACCACAGAAATAGTAACTATTCTGTGGAAAAATAACACTAGTGTCATCTAACAATATATCTATTACGTTTTCGTTTCCTACATCGCTGGGTGCTCTGAACCAAGGATCCGTGGAAACTTACAGAAGGGCGTAAACTGTGGCGAGCTCTGGCTGCATTGGGAGAAGCCCTAAGCTGGTAGGGCTGAACTGGGAGTCAAAACCGAGGGGCCTTGTGCACATGGTAACCTCACGGCGGTGAGTGAGAGTCATTTAGCTTTTCAGGATTGGATTGGAGAATCCGTAATGTTCTTTTCAATCTTCAAATTCTATGATTCGTAATGTAGGTAACTCCATGCAGGCTTTAGTTGGATGAGATTGCTGAAGAATACTATTTGGTGAAAATGAAATGGCAGGACAGAAAGCAATATTTTACATATTCAATAATATTTAAATTAAGAGCATTTCATTATAGCTTAAATTTAATGGAATTTTTAGCAAATTAGGCAGGATTTAGAAAATGCATTTCAGGAGTGGTAGAAATCTGATACCTTTCCAAGATAAAACTTCAACTACCAGCTTTATCCAAAGATACTTTCATGTTTCCTATTATAAACAATGAGATCTTGGACATTTTAAAGTCCAGCTTCTTCATCACGTAAAACTGGACACAATTTTACATTCAGATAGCTCTTCCTACTATTAGCAATTCCACCAAAAAGGATTTAACTATTGTATCATTTAATACTTTCTATAGACACAATTTGTCATAAAAATAATTTGACGGTATTATTCTTAACTTAGAAAAGTCCATGATAATCACAACTTCTATATTCATACAATGATTTACATTTTATAGTACTCACCCATTGTTTTGCTTAGTTCTCACAGTAACCTTGTTCTGTAGGTCTTTTATCCCTACCTTCTGGGTGATACTGAGGCTCAGAGATGTTAAGTGACTGTCTGACCATCACACAGCTGCAAGTAGGGGAGTTAAAACTGTGCTGACAGTTCTACTGTCAGATCCAGGTCTGCGTCTCTTCTAATTTTTAGCAGAGTGCTGTTGTCAGAATGTGAGCTCCACAGGGCAGGGAATTTTGTCTCTGACTCTCTCCTCCATGCCTAATGCCCAGATGAATGCGTAGCTAGCAGGCGCTCAATAAGATTTTGTTGAATGGTTTATTGGTTACATTATTATTATAAAGGCAATCCATATTTGACAGAGACATTTTTGAAAACATAGGAGTTGAAAAAAAGGTACCAACATCCGACCATTCAAACATAATCACTATTACATTTCTGATAAATTAGCTTTCATTCTCTTCTCATGCACATTTATTCAAATTTTAGTTTTATGTGGTACTTTGCGATTATGATAGGATGTATTTTATTTATCTCTATATTTATATAAACTTTTTATTCTTCCTAGCATCTCTTTTGAGAAGCTTCACCATTCTCAATACGTATAGTTTACAGGGGTTTAACCCTGGTCATGGTGACTGGCTCCATAATCATTTAGAAAAATAACAATGATAATAATAGCTAATATTTATTCAGTGCTTACTATGTTACAAGAACTCTAGTAAACAGGTATTAATAATTTCTATATAAAATCACTGAATTCTCCCAAGTAATCCTATAAAATAGTAATCATTTTCAATTCCATTTTTAAAATGAGGAAACTGAAACATTGAAAAAATAGTAAATCCACAAATCACACAACCAGTAAGTGATAGAGCCAGGATTTAAACATGGGGGTCTGGTGACAGAGCCCAGGCCAGGCAATGTGGGAAGAGCCTTCCTGAGAATAACGCCAAAGAAGGAGAGCCTGGGATGGACACGGCAGGCCCTGCCAGCATTCTTTTGCCCTGGATCTAGCTATTCCTGAAGCCGTTTCCTCTTCTAGATAGACTGGCACATGTGTGAAATTTTTGAGGTGAATCATTATTTTGGTAGCAAAAGACTAGACATGGTCCAGATATCTACCAATAGGAGACTAGTGAAAAACTCAGTATGGACTATTCGTACTATTACTTATGGCAGTCCATTGGCCACTGCATGTGCACCTGTGGAAAGGCCGCAGTGGCAGAGTCTGAGAAAGCTTCAGCTGATATAGTTCTGTTATCTCCACAAACATGATGATTCTCCGTAACGTGCAGACTGCCAGCACTTCTCAACCAGGCACCTTACCAATATTCAAGCGAACGCTGATACTTTCCCTTTGAAATATCTCTATCCATTGCTATAACACCTGGAACCCAGCAATTCTCCTTTCTCTACCTAAGGAAGGAGAATCCTATAGTTGTTTGGCCTTTGTGGGACAAGTTTTTTGGAAATTCCCTTGGATGACCCTGATTTAAATTTATTTGTACCTAAAAATAAGAAATGGAAAATGTTAAGCAGGCTGTATTATCACAGACTGAGATTCACCACTAGAATATGAGCTTCTACGAACCTTCAATCCACCAGGTGGCTGAACTGATCGCTCCCCTCTGAGACAGCCAAGACACAAGAGTTAGAGAGCAAATATTTATACCAACAGCAGGTCAGCTTGCAGGATGGACCTTGATGTAGGTAATGCTCTGGAATCAAAGAGGTGTCCTGACCTCTGCAGAAACTCACATTACAAATGGGAACAAATTGGAGCCAGCCCCATGGTATAGTGGTTAAGTTCGGCATGCTCTGCTTTGGTGGCCTGAGTTCATGGGTTCGTGGGTTCAGATCTGGGCATGGATCTACACCACTTGTCAGCCAAGCTGTGGTGGCATCCCACATACAAAATGGAGGAAGATTGGCACAGATATTAGCTCAGGGCAAGTATTCCTCAGCAGAAAAAAAAAAAAAGGAAAAATTAAATTTTTAGTGTAATAAAAGTGGCGACTCATTCAAAGCATAATGATCAAGAACCTTACAATAATAATCTAGTTGGCCACTATGCTAAACAGGCATGGTTAACTAAGATTATTGCCCCCATACCACTCAAAGGAAAAGTCTTGGAGAGACTCAAAGAGGCCATCATTAATCGCCAAAGGTAAGCCCCTGATTCCGAGAGATAACACTGGGGAAGGTGAGAATGCACACTGCTTGAAGATAATTGTGGTGTTCACAAAAGTGTTGTGTGGTCATACAAAATGACCTTCTGGAGTTTAGAAAAAATGCTTCATTATTTTGCCCATGAGACTATACCTGAATTGGCTGTGATATTGAATCACCACCGGCTGCGTAATTTTAAGAGTATTGCCCAACATGTTTCCAGTGCTCATCTTACTTGCCAACAACATAATGCCGGCAGGACTGTGAAGATGGGACATGGCTAGGAATCCAACCCACTGCACCTCCACAAGTGGGCGATAACTATCTTCTGTTCATTGCTTATTCTCAGGATGCATTGAGGCTTTTTGCTGCTGGAAAGGAACGCTCTGATGGTAGTGAAAAATTTGTTTGTGATATGGGGAAATCTAACCCATCTCTCCAGCAACAGGGCATACATTTCACTGGCACTCTTATTAATGAACTTGGCAAAGACTTGGCTTTTACTAGCAAAAACTTCATCCCCAATCTTCAGAAAAAGTGGAGCCAGTAAATGAAATTCTAAGACTAAGATTAGCAGTGCTTTCAGAAATACTCAACTTCCCTTGGCCTGAAGTTTTTCATTAGCTTTAATGACAATGAGATCAACTATGTTGGGGAATTCATCAGCTTTCACGTTGTGTGTTAATAAGAGACTGCCCCATGTATTTAGGAATTTCACCTTCCCTCTCTGCTGCAAGCTGATGTGGTCCAGTAGTGCAACAGACTCCTGCACGTGCTTGGTCTTATTATCAGCAAGTATGAGCAGCATCCCCATAACATCCTACTAAGCGGACTCTGAATGACCTAAAACCCAGAGATTTAGTCTTCTAGAAGAAGCTTGTCCTCAAACTTCGATTAAAAGACCTTATCAGATACTGATCACAACAGTACTATGGTAAGCTTCTGGGCATTGATCCTTGGATCCATATTTTCTAATTTAAAAACCACAAATCATCTTCCCTGGGCCATTGGACTATTTATCCTTTCTTACTTGTTGTATACTGGTAACCCCTAGAATTGCCCCCAAAAGGTTTATCAATATGTTTTTACACATATATATCATTTTCAGAAGCCTGACCTTCTCTAGCCTTTCGCTACCACCAAAGGAGAGAGAATCTAATGGATTACTGGATTTGGAATCCCTGACCTGATCCTGCTAAAAAAATTTGATAACTACTCAGTTGAAATATCAGAAGGCATATTTCGTTTTACTGGTCCCGTCAGGTACTTGAATTTTCCTCACATTATTAAACCCATCTTTAGCTTTAGGGAAATCAACAAAATACTTCCACTGAAACCTATACAGGCACGTCAGTGGCATTGACCTCACCTGAGTTGAGAACAGATATTGGATATATGACTTTGGCTGCAGTAGTTAATCTGTTACTTTTTCTTTTTCTTTTTTTTTTTTAGATTCTCCAGCCATCTTTGCAGGAACTATTTAATTCCACTCAAGAAATCTGCCAGCCAGTGCAGAGGATCAATAATTAACTCACACTTATTATGATAACCTGTGCCCTCCTAAGATATTAATTTTTATGTGGACACGAGACTTTTAATTACTTAACATGCACAGCTCTCTTGTGTATACATTGTAGTAGCTAGAGACTTTCAGAGGACACCTAGGTACCTCCAAAATGGGTAAAATAAGCACTTCTCAGGGGAGCTATATGAAGGGGTAACATGAGGGAGTCAGACTCCCACTCGGGGGCATGTGCAGAGTGTGGACTGTTATTCCAACAGTAGGCATAATTAAAATAGGTAAAATGAATGAAATTTGTTTCTAACCCAAGAAGAAGTTGTTAGTAACATTGCAAATACTCTTGAGGCTGCCCAAAAACTAACTGAAATTCATTGGTGAGGATTATCACGGATACTCATAGAGCCCTTGATCTGTGTCAGCTACACAAGGGGCAGGATGTGTACTGACGAACACTCTTGTTGCACCCGAATAAATACCACTAGTCAGGTGGGAAAGTTTGAGACTAGAATTAAGGGAAGCCCCACCTGTTGCTCTGGAACAGACCCAGCTGTTTTATGGGTCTCGTTTTCATGGTCTGGATGCAGCAATCTAGTTTCCTGACTTCTCAGTCATTTATAATAAATAATCATCATTTTGGTTCTTGTAATGGTCTGTATTTCAGTTAGCTTATGCAACCTATCCAGAATCTTTTTCTTTTTTAAAGATTGGCCCTGAGCTAACATCTGTTGCCAATCTTTTTTTTCCCCTTCTTCTCCCCGAAGTCCCCTAGTACATGGTTGTATATTCTAGTTGCAGGTCCTTCTAGTTGTGCTATGTGGGACGCCACCTCAGCATGTCTTGATGAATGGTGCTAGGTCCACGCCCAGGATCCAAACCGGCAAAATCCTGGGCCACCAAAGTGGAGCATTTGAACTCAACCACTCGGCCATGGGGCTGGCCCCTCCAGAATCTTCAACGCTACTGCACAACCATTGTAGCACCAGGTGATTCGATGCCTCATTCTAAGGAATGGCCTTGTTCTGTGAAAGAAATACCAACAAAGGACTCTTCTTTACCCCTTTTTTAATTAGTAATTATCTCCAGTTCCTTTTTGTTTTTCCAAAGATTGGCACCTGAGCTAACCACTGTTGCCGATCTTTTCTTTTCTTCTTCTCCCCAAAGCCCCCCAGTGCATAGTGGTATATTCTAGTTGTGAGTGCCTCTGGTTGTGTGCCAGTTCCCTTATGAAGAGTAAATAAAGTTGTACCTTGGAATCAATTATCTATCCTTCAAAATAAGAGTTTTCATACTTTTGAAACTCTGGTCACAATGTGTATCCATACATATTGTGTCACACAGTATCCATATGCATATGTGTAAACCTGAAAAGGAATTCTTTAAAATAATATTTACCCTGTTTATGCATGATGCATTATGGTATTTTGTATTTTATTTTATTTATTTATTTAATTTATTTTGAAAATGCTAGGTGCAACACACAAATTGATAGCGCTCTAATGGGTTGTAACCCAACATTTGAACTGTAGTATGTTATTCCAGGTGACATTTTAGTCATATATACACAATTGTTCAAAAATTTTGCTTTTTAAAAAATTTTCTACGGCTTCTTCTCTACCCCATACTGCCATTCACCTGATGGCAGAACATACGATCGAAGAATCTCAGTTCTTCTTAGGCATTTAAGGTTGAGGTTAAGTCACTTCTTTCTCCCTAGGAAAACACCTAAGTTATAGGTATTCTGTAAGGACATCATGGCATCAGATGGGAGCACTTGTACCCAGTAATGAACTTGTCTCGGCTGGGTCCTGTCATGTCTTCAGCTCAGAGGTCATCGCCTCTCTTCATGGAATCTAGAACTGAGATATCAGTGGCCCTGCCTTGTATCTGCAGGGTATGGAGCCCACAGGGTCCAGGCTCTTCCGTCTGCGCAGCCAGGTCTACTCTACCCTGCTGCGCTGTGTTGGCACAAGGAAAGCTGTGATGTCACTTTTCAAGACCAAAGTTCAGATAGGACAAAGTTTCATCTCTTCTCAGATACTCAACTTTTTCACGGTTTTGTTGCCTCAACTTCCCAGACTTTAACCCAGGGGTGGGGGTAACTCATGCTGAGATACTCATCAAAGACTAACTTTCTTGCTTTATTTTTCATCTCTTCTTTTCTCAACCCAGCTCTACAGATATTTTTCTTTCATTTTTAGTCACAAAATTATCTCATATCATCATATAGTATTTCAAAAATACACTTTATGGTATGAATTTTGAGCTGTTTATTCTCAAAATTCAGGCTTTTCACACTTAAAAACCTTTTCTCTTAATCCATTATCTCAGCTCTGAGCTTTTAGAGTCTATTTAGAATTCAAGAGTCAAGGTTGCCTTTTGGTTGGTTGGTTGTTTTCTGTTCTGCCATAACTAACTTTCCTGGAGCAATAGCTTTCTCAACCTTACATCCTAAAACAGGGAATGCACTACCTGAAACATATACTATGGTGGTTAACCTTGCAATATAGGCTCACCACTTTTAGAACTACCTATAGTAAAATAAAGTATTTTTAATCTCACAGTGTGAGATGAGTCTTTCTCGATGGTTCCTTTTGATTCCATAATGGATAAAGAATACCAGGGCTCAAGTATGAATATGTACCTTGATGATATCTATTGTAGCACAATTGAGCACTCCCTCATGCTTATAATGGGCAAAACCAGATATTTCCTTCCTCCTTACAACATTCTGTCGTTAGGTTTAATTTTTTTTTTTGAGGAAGATTAGCCCTGAGCTAACATCTGCTAATCCTCCTCTTTTTGCTGCGGAAGACTGGCCCTGAGCTAACATCCATGCCCATCTTCCTCTACTTTATATGTGGGACGCCTACCACAGCATGGCTTGCCAAGCAGTGCCATGTCCACACCCAGGATCTGAACCAGTGAACCCCGGGCCACCGAAGCGAAACGTGCAAACTTAACTGCTGCACCACTGGGCCAGCCCCCAGGTATAATTTTATTTGTAGAGGCTATGATACATACCTATTATGTGCAAGATACATGAGGCTTTCTGTGAGAGACACATTTAAGTGAAATATGTCTTACCTCCAAATTAGTTCCAAACTGAAGTGAGGATGGGTAGATCAGTGAATTATAGAGACAAAAACAAGATAAAGAGACATAGAAATGTGAAAGGGGTGATTAGGCACACGTGCGGTGAGGGATTATAATTAGTCTTTGGGTGGTGAACATGATGTAATCTACACAGAATTCGAAATATGTTGCAATGTACACCTGAAAGTTATATAATGTTTTAATCCAATGTTACTGCAGTGAAAAATAAAAAATTGAATTAAATTAAAAAATAAGTTCTAGGGGTACATTCATTTAGAGGAAAGATGGGAACTCAAATTCACTGGTTAGTATCAAAAAGGTTTTCATGAAAGGGTTGGGCTTTATAAACCGAGAGGAGAGACTATTTGTGGTAGAGACAGCAGCATAGGGTGACTCGGGGAAGACTGATAGAAGAGTAAGTGAGTAAGCAAGCTTGATGGGCTAAACTTATAGTACTTAGAGGTCAAAGAGCACACTTATAGAATGAGAAAAGAGAAATAGCAGGGAGGGAATCAAGAAGGGGAGGGGTCCATAGTGTCAAAAGCTTCAGAGAAGATGAGCACAGTGAGGGCAAAATTTTAAAATATTTCTTTTTTATGATTATCAGGGTCTTGTTGACCTTTAAAAATACCGCTTCACGTTAGGAGTAGGAGTGGTAGATTACAGCAGGATAAAGAGAGAGGGGTAAATTATGAAAGCAGTAATGTTAAAGGAGGGTACAGAGAGGGTATAGGATGAGGAAGTCTGAGGATTAGTAAGAAAAAGTTTTCCCTTGTTTGTTTGCTTGTTTTTTACACTACATGGTAGAAATATGTTGTGGTAGAAATATGTTGTTGTCGAAAGAACCAGAACCAGTAGAGAGGATGTCATTGAAGATATAAACCAGATAGCAGATAATTTATGGGCGAATGACTCGGAGAACTCGGAAAGGAGTGGCATGACGAATCTAAGTGGTAGGAGTAGCTATTTCCATGACACGGGATATTTGTCCCCAATGACTAGGGTAAAGAAATTTGTAAGTATAAAGAATAAAGATGAAAGAATAAGAAAATTATTTAGTTTCTTCTATTTACAAAGTATTTTCACATTTATTAGCTCATGTTATCCTCACCAGGAAATCTTAATTTGCAGCAAAACAAACTGAAGTTTAAATAAAGTGTGACGGACGTTCACACAATGAATAGTGACCTTGAATTGCATGAGATCTCTACTACACCACAACGATTTCGAGTGTCCTCAGACAGGTGAGCCGCCTTGACATCAGGAAATTTAAAAAGGTAAAGTCCATCTGTAATCATGAGAGGAGGAAAGAGAAAGCATATTTGGACACATGGAACCTTGGGTGCATTTGTCAAGAAAACTCAGAAAAGTTTCCTTAGACATGAAGACAAACTCATAATAACTTCCACAAATGTAAAGATCATGGATGAGAACATAAATGACAAACTTTGAGTGAAAAAAGAGTGTACAGGTTGTGTTTTTTTCTCTTTATGGTTTGTGGTTTTGAGAAATCCTTTCTTACCTTGAGATCATAGAATATCTTTATGATCTTACTTTGAAAATATAATCATTTGAAAACGATATTCTCTTACTTTGAAAAATCTTTAAAATTTTTCCTTTTATATTGGGTTTTTTATCTAGCTGCCAAATACTATTTTTTCCTTTTTTGATCAACTTCATTAAGGAGTAGTTAACATATAATAAAATGCACCCATTTGAAGCATTCAATTCTATGAGTTTCATCAAAGCTATACACCCATGTAACCACCACCACAATGAAGATGTTTAGAACATTCCATCATTCCAGGTAGTTCGCCTTTTTTTCCCCTTTCTCACAGGCCCAGGCACCCACTGGTTGCTCTCTTTCACTATAGATTAGATTTCTCCTTTCCAGGATTTCATATAAATGAAGCTATGCAGGAGGTACTCTTTTGTATCAGGCTTCTTTTGCTCTGGATCACGTTTTGAAGATCCACCCATGTTATTGTATATATATCAGCACATTGTTCTTTCTTATTGCTGAGTAGTAATCCATTGTATGACTATATCACAACTCTGTTCACCTGTTGATGGAAATTCGGGTTGTTTTCAGCTTTGAGCTATTATGAATAAAGCAGTTATGAACATTCATATTTAAGATGTGTTGTGGACATGTCTTTTTTCCTCTTGGGTAAAGACCTAAAAGGAGGATTGCAAGATCATGGGGTAAGTAGATGTTTAACTTTATAAGGAACTGCCAAGAAGTTTTCCAAAAGAATGGTATCATTTTACACATATACCAGCAATGTATGAGAGGTCCAGTTGTTATACATACTCACTAACACGTGGTATTGAGATTACTTTATTGTATGTTAGCCATTTATTGGGTATGTAGTGGTATCTCATTTGAGCATGTTTTTTGTGCTAATTGGCCATTTATATACGTTCATTTCTGAAATGTCTGTACAAAAAGCTGGCCCATTTTTATTGGATTGTCTTCTTATACTATAAAAAGAATATATAAATATATTTATTTATATATATAAAAGAATATATCCTTTTTCAGATGTAGGTACTCTGAATATTTTCTCTCAGTGTATCTCTTGCATTTCCGTATTGTTAATGTTGTCTTTAAAATATATCCACAAATTCTTTGATACCCCCTCCTTCAAGACATGGCACTCAATCAGCTCCCTTGGAGTTTGGCTGTAGTTGTAGCTGACTCACTTCTCATTAACAGAATAAAGTGAAAGTGATGGTGCGCAGCTTTGGAGACTGATCACTCCCTCCTCCCCTTTCTTTCTTGTCACCGTGAGCGGCTCTCTTCTCCACACTTTTCTTGAGCCAATCCTTAGAGCAGGTAATGCTTCTGCAGTCCACTTCTGAGTACTGGTCTAGAACATGTTTTTTCTCTGTACAAATGAGTAAAGCACACTAGAAGAATGCTTTCCCAGAGGAGAAAACAGTATACCTTTCCTATCTTACCTCAAGGGCTAAGCCTGCTCTCTGGATATGTGATGATTTAGGGTACAGAGACTGGTCCTCTCACCATTGCCTTTTTCTTCTTTCTTTCTTTTTCCCCTCCCATATTTACTGAGTACCTACTATGTGCCAGCACAGTTCTAAGCACTTGATATATTCAGCAAAAATAAAACAGATAATTTCATCAAGCTGGCCTGGTGGTGTAGTAGTTAAGTTTGCACGCTCTGCTTCAGCAGTCCAGGGTTCGCGGGTTTGGATCCCAAGCACAGACCTACACACCGCTCATCAAGCCATGCTGTGATGGTGTCCCACGTGCAAAATAGAGGAGGATTAGTACAGATGTTAGCTTAGGCCCAATCTTCCTCACCAAAAAATAACAAAGTAAATAAATAAAACAGATAATTTCATGATAAGAACACTCAACAAACTAGGAAGAGAAGGAAACTGCCTCAAAATATTAAAAGCCATATATGACAAGCCCACAGTTAACATCATACTTAATGGTGAAAGACTGAAAGATTTCCCTCTAAGATCAGGAGCAAAGCAAGGATGCACATTCTCACTACTATTATTCAACACACTCTGGAATTAAACAAGAAAAAGAAATAAAAGGCATCCAAATTGGAAAATCACCTCTGTTTACAGATTACATGACCTTATATGCAGAAAACCCTAAAGATTCCACAAAAATAAAACTATTAAACAACTAATAAACAGTTTCAGCAAAACTGTAGCATACAAAATCAACACACAAAAATCAGTTGCATTTTTATACACTAATAATGACCAATCCTAAAAGGAAATTAAGAAAACAATCTTATTTACTATAGCAACAAAAAGGATAAAATACTTGGGAATAAACTTAATCGTGGAGGTAAAAGACATACACTGAAAACTACAAAAGATCGCTAAAAGAAATCAAAGAAATACAAATAAATGGAAAGACATCCTGTGCTTGTGGATTGGAAGACTTAGTATTGTTAGAATGGTCATACTGTGCAAAACAATCTGCAGAATCGGTACAATCTTCATCAAAATCCCAATGACAGTTTTTGTAGAAATAGGGAAAACCATCCCAAAATTTATGAAATCTCAAGGGACTCCAAATAGCCAAAACAATCTTGAACAAGAACAAAGCTAAAGGCCTCAAACTTCTTGATTTCAAAACATACAACAAAGAAACAGTAATCAAGATGGTGTGCTGCTGGCATATATAGACCAATGGAACAGAACAGAGCCCAGAAATAAAATATTGGATACATGTATGGCCACATGATTTTTGACAAGGGAGCCAACATTACACAGTGGTGCAGTCTCTTCAACAAATGGTGCTAGGAAAACTGGATATCCACACGAAAAGATGAAGCTGGACTCTACACCATGTACAAAAATTATCTCAAAATGGATTAAAGACCTAAGTGTAAGACCCAGAAGAATGAAACTCTTAGAAGTAAACATAGGGGAAAAGCTTCAGGACACTGGATTTGGCAATGATTTCATGGCCATGACACCAAAAACACAGGCAACTAAAGCAAAAAGAGACAAATGGGACTACATCAAACTTAAAAACTTATGTTCATCAAAGAAAACAATGATCAGAATGAAAAGGCAACCTACAGAATAAGAGAAAATATTTGCAAATCATATATCTGATAAGTGGTTAATATCCAGAATATATAAGGACTTTCTGCAACCCAACAACAAAAAAACAAAGAACCTGATTTAAAAATGGATCAAGGGCCGGCCCTGTGGCCGAGTGGTTGGGTTCACACGCTCCGCTTCAGCGTCCCAGGGTTTCACAGGCTCAAATCCTGGGCACAGACCTAGCACCGCTCATCAAGCCATGCTGAGGCAGCGTCCCACATAGCATAAGCAGAAGGACCTACAACTAGAATATACAACTATGTACTGGGGGGCTTTGGGGAGAAGAAGAAGAAGAAAACAAGAAGATTGGCAACAGATGTTAGCTAAGGTACCAATCTTTAAAAAAAAAGTGGATCAAGAACTTTAATAGACAATCCTCCAAAGAAGATATACAAATGTCCAACAAGTGTATGAAAAGATGTTCAACATCACTAATCATAAGGAAATGCAAATCAAAACCACAATGAGATATCACCTCACAGAAATCAAGTGGCCACCATCAAAAGGACAGAAAATAACAAGTGTTGGTGATGATGCAGAGAAATTGGAACCTTTGTGCACTGTTGATGGGAATGTAAAATGGTACAACCATTATGGAAAACAGAATGGAGTTTCCTAAAAACATTAAAAATAAAATTACCACATGATCTGGCAATCCCACTGCTGGGTATATATCCAAAAGAATGAAAGTAGGCTCTTGAAGAGCTATCTGCACACACATGTTCATTTCAACATTAATCACAATAGCCAAGAGGTGCAAGAAACCCAAAAGTCTATAGAGAGATGGATGGATGAAGAAAATGTGAAATATGCATACAATGGAATATCAAGCAACCTTGAGAGAGAAGGAAATCCTGTTCACGCTACAAACATGAACAAATCTTGAGGACATTATGCTAAGCAAAATAAGCTAGTCACGAAAGGACAAATACTGTATGATTCCACTCATACGAAATATCTGAAGTAATCAAAATTATATTAACAGAAAGTAGAAGGATGGATGCCAAGAGCTGTGGGAAGGCGGGAGGGAGAATCAGGACTTAGTGGGCATAAAGTTTCAGTTTTGCAAGATGAAAAAGTTCTAGAGATCTGTTGCACAATGGGAATATACTTAACACCACTGAATGTACACTAGAATTATTAAGATGGTAAATTTAATGTTATGGGGTTTTTGTCTCAATAAAAAAAACTGAAAATAAAACAGATAAAACTCTGTGCCCCACATTAAAGTAGTAACCACATTTTAATGGAATCACCAACCTCACAGGACATCCTGCTGGCCAACTATATTGACGATATCATTACATTACAATAGGCCATTATGAGCAGGAAGTAGCAGACATTGTAAACACCTTAGTGAAATAGTTATGTGCCAGAAACAGATATAACTTGGGAAAGTGCAGTCTTTTTATATCTACGATGTTTTTATGGAGTCTGGGACGTATCAGAATATGATTTCTAAAATTAAGGTATAAAACATTAATTGCTGCGCCTTACCCCATTCCCCACTGCCACCAGTAAGAAGAGGCATAAGGCTTGAATGACATTTATAAAGGATTTGGATTTTGAAAGTGACGTCCATCACATTTGTGATGTACATGTGTGAGTGTGTGTATACGTACATATATATGTGTATATATATATATAAACAAATATATATGTTTCTCTCTAACACATAAGCCATAAAGCTGCCTTTGATTGGCCCTGGGCAGGAGAAGTCTTTCCAGCTGGTTCTGTGTAAGCATTTTCCAAATCAATGGCTGCAAACCATATGCTGCAGCATTGTTGAAAATTCAGCACATCTGGAACAGCAATTACGATTTCAGTCACCACCTTATTAATTTAAAAAGAATCCCTTTTTATTCTCCAAGACAAAAAACCAAGTTAAAAGGGAACATGACAGGAAACACCACCTCGACTTATTTCGAGTGTTTGAAGATGACATTAATGTCTGTAATTGCCCAGAAAATCGCTATGACTTTTGGTTAACTCTTTTGATAGGGAAGGGTAGTTACAAATGCTTCCTCTTGGCACTGTCATCTAAATAGCCTTTACTTCATAAGTTATTGAGCCAATGTACACATTCTGCTAATTGCCAAGTACTCCTATTTTAAAATCTACACCCATAAATGGGGGAAATAACCAGGGTCTGTTTGTGGAGCCATTGCGTCCACTATGAGACAGCCTCCCCCCAAAACTCCATTCATCACCTGAGCTCCATAAGCCCCACTGTAATAGGTAGAAGGCGGTGGTATTTAAGTGCCAAGCCTCAGCGTCAGAGTGGAGCCCAGGAATCCCTGAAAAGACTAGGGACACAGCAACTTCAACAAATGGTCACAGGTCCCTCTAGTGAAGTGCAGCATAAATATCTACAAAACAAACTTCAGGCCTTCTCACAGTGCTCTTCCTTGAATGCTGTCTTCATTAATGGACCTCTGGAAATTGCATGAGAAATTACGCCTTTTTATCATGATAATTCAAGTCAGGCTGGTGTGTTTGCTAGATCTAGAGTACTGTAGATTGGGGTCCATTGCCCTTCTATTTTGGCTTGAGATCCTCATTGATCCAGTAGCTATTGCTAAAGTTCCCAGCAGGTCAAGCCTTTCTGATGACCACTCCTACCCTGCCGCCTGCTATGATGACCACACCTGTCCGAGCTCTGGTAACTGACTGTTGCCATTCAGTCTTTGGCACCATCGTCTGCATTGAAATCAGTAAGCACATTTCAATAGCAATATTTCCCACCTTCATCCCTAGGGAAAAGAAAGGGGAGCCTCTTCTTTTGACAAGCAAGGTGCAGTGAAGCTTGGGCTCAGGGTGCTATGATTAATCCAAATTCCCCTAAATGTCCCCATTCCAATTCTCAGCCCCCACTCTCCCAACCAATATTCTAAATTTCATATGAGAGACCAGAAAAGACTAAGAATTCAATTTACTTTGTAAGGTTGGACTCTATATCAGATTTTTCATTATACCAGCTCATAAGTGCCAAGGGATATCACATTTTTTAAAGCATTCATAGAAGGTCCCTGGTTCTCTGCCCTTCATTGAACAGAGAATTGAAAACCCTGGCCTTACCCTTCTTTCATTAAATCTCTGCAGAAATCAGAAGCCAGCTCACCCTCAAGTCCTTGCATTCCCTCCATAGTGGCCCATCACAGCAGCCACCCAGCCCGCCCAAGCCTTGCCTTCAAAAGCCTCTATTCTAAGGGAAAATTTAAATAACTACAGTCGCGTTCTGTTTAACAACAGGGATGTGTTCTCAGAAATGCATCACTGTTCCAATGTTGTTCAAGATTGTTTGAACACTATAGAGTGCTCTTACACAAACCTGGATGGTATAGCCTACTACACACCGAGGCAATTTGGTACTAACCTTATGGGACCACTATCATACATGCAGTCCATTGTTGACTGAAATGTCATTATGCAGCACATGACTGTATATTGCTATTGCTATGTCCCCTTTTCCGTTGATAACTAGATTGTTCCCCACTGCAAACTCAAAGAAATCAGATCACCAAACTTAGCTTACCCTTCTTGAGGTTTAGTTGCCTGTAACTATTTTGAAACTCACAACTGAATGAGACAAGATCCAATTGCAGGAAACCAAAACTATTCTAAGAGACATAAAGAGAGAAGGATTTAGTTGTTTAATAATCTTTAAAAAAAACCTCTTAGGAAGAGCCAGAGAAGCACACTTCCGAATAACACTGCAGAACTGGCCTGCCAAAGGTGTTTCTGCGTCTGCTCTCATCATCCAGACTGGAATCAGGAGGCTATCAGCAGAACTGTTGACTTCAACAGCACACTGCCTACACTCATGTTCATAGCAGCAGTATTCACAATAGCCAAGAGGTGGAAGCAACTCAAACGTCCATTGATGGACGAAAGGACAAAAAAAATGTGGTATATGCAAACAATGGAATAGTATTCAGTCTTAAAAAGGAAAAAAGTCCTGATACATGCAACATGGATGAATCTTGATGACATTATGGTAAGTAAAATAAGCTGGTCACAAAAAGACAAATACTATATGAGGCTACCTGTGACCTGTCTAGAGTGGTTCAGCTCATAGAAACGGAAAATGG
This sequence comes from Equus caballus, assembly GCF_041296265.1. Taxonomy (NCBI): domain Eukaryota; kingdom Metazoa; phylum Chordata; class Mammalia; order Perissodactyla; family Equidae; genus Equus; species Equus caballus. The sequence goes on from NC_091685.1 coordinate 112,895,827, forward strand.
CCTGATAGTTGCCAGGGGCTGTGGGGAGGAAGAAATGGGGAGTTGTTGTTTAATGGTTATAGAGTTTCAGATTAGCAAGATGAAAAAGTCCTGGAGATTGCTTTTTAAAAAAAGCACACTGCCGTAGCTGAGATCTAGGGATGCGGTCACGACACTGTTACTGCCATAACTGCATCTTGCCAGGAACAAAGCAAGTGACTGGATGCAGGATCTCCAGTGAAGAAAAATCCCAGTGTTCCAGGGATTGTGCTTCCTAGCAGAAAAGCTGAACAGCAGGCAGACATCCTCTGCCTCTCTGGCCCTCAAAACACTGCATGGCTCTCTCTGATAACCACAACCTCAAACCAGCCTCCAGACATTGTTGCAAGGAGTATAGAAAGATTCAGCAGAAAGAGATTAAATGGATGCTAAGTGCCAATCCACTCTATCCAACACAGAAAAATATTTTTCTATGAAGAAAAAATATTTAAAATATATTTTCAGGACTCCTGGTTCTAGAAAGAACATGGGCAATTTAGTCCTGAATCTTCCCATTTCCCCTGAAATCTATACAGAGAAATAAGGGGGGGAATGGAAACAAACAAACAATTCTCACAAACAGCATTATCGATAAAACTAGAAAATGTAGAAAACCCAAAATTACAGATTATGTGTAAGACGTATTGTCACAGGCAGCGACAGGAGAACTACAAGGCAGAAGAGCAGAACTGGGAAGCTAGTGGGGGCAGATTCCAGAGATCTCTAGAAAATATTCAATCCCAGATGGAGACAGCATCATCATGAGAAGGGGCTACAGAGAGCTGGGCTGAGATCCAATAGGGCTCAAGGCTGAATAAGGCTCGTATTCAGCCAGAGAAAGAGGAGAGTGACAGAGAAGATAAAAGGTGAGAACTATAGCCAATAGAACCTAGAGGTGGCAGACCTTTGAAAGATCTAGCAAAATATAGATCTGGGAGTGCACCCATTTGTCACCTTGGAAGGCAAAGTGATGCCTCTTTTGATGATGGTAAAGAGGAGGCCTCTGGGGTCAGCAAAGGGAGGATTGGGAAAGCTCTGGGCTGGTGGAAAAGCCCTCCTGAATAGATATGACCCAGGCTGTCAGAGGAGGTGTGATTGCAGAGATTAAAAAGCAACAGTCCATCACTCTAGCACAGCACTTTTCAACTGTGGGCTATTTTGTCTTCCAGGGGACATTTGGCAATGTCAGGAGAGATTCTGGTTGTCACACTAGAGAACATCCTACAGTGCACAGGACAGCCCCACTGATAAAGGATCATCCAACCTCAACAGACAACAGTGCCAAGGTTGAGAAACCCTGCTCTAGGAACAGAAAGGAGAGCTCTTGAGCTGTGAGCTTTCGAATGCTGCCTTGGGTCATCTCTTCCTCCATTGGAACCTCCTGCTAATGGTCCAGGAAAACCAAACAATTCAAATATTAAAAAAAAAGAATAAATAAGCATAGAATCATACAAAGATATTATAAAGAAAACTGTGGAAAAGAAAGACTCAATTTTTTCGATAGATAATGAAAACTCCCTAAAAATATTGCCATGAAAAATATGAAAATTGTAATCCAACTAAGCTACAGAAATTTTGAGAATTCATAGAAGACTAGAGAACATAAGTACAATAACTAAGGGAGGAGATAGGCACATAAAGGGAGAGGGTAACCACAATTTGAAAATTTGAAGTGAACCAAGAGACGGCAGACAAGTTTGAACAGTAGCTCAAGATTTTGAGCAGAAGCTCAAGAAACCACTGGAACAAAAAAAGCTTTCTAAGATTTAGAACTGTATTTTTTAATTTTAATTAATTAATTTTTTTAAAGATTTTTGGTTTTTTTCCTTTTTGTCCCTAAAGCCCCCTGGTACATAGTTGTATATTCTTAGTTGTGGGCCCTTCTAGTTGTGGCATGTGGGACGCCACCTCAGCATGACTGGATGAGTGGTGCCAAGTCCACGCCCAGGATTCGAACCTGTGAAACCCCTGGCCACTGCAGCAGAACGTGCACACTTAATCACTCTGCCATGGGGCCAGCCCCAGAACTGTATTATTATTATTTTTTTAAAGATTTTATTACTTCCTTTTTCTCCCCAAAGCCCCCCGGTACATAGTTGTATATTCTTAGTTGTGGGTCCTTCTAGTTGTGGCATGTGGGACGCTGCCTCAGTGTGGTCTGATGAGCAGTGCCATGTCCGCGCCCAGGATTCGAACCAACAAAACACTGGGCTGCCTGCAGCAGAGCGCGCGAACTTAACCACTCGGCCACGGGGCCAGCCCCAGAACTGTATTATTTTTAAAAAGCAAGCAGATCACACAGTGAAAAGCATTTATAGAAACATAGGGAAAATCATACAAAGAACTAAGACCCAACATATGAATAAGTATAAATGGATTATTCTCACATCTTTTAAAAAGATTGAAAAATTGATTCAGAAAAGTTAAATATTTTTTAAAAAAGGTAAAACAGGCAAATGAAAGTAGAAAGAAATTAGGAGTTAAGATCTTACATTACAGAAGTTAGAGTTCAAGCCAAATAGCATTAAGATCAATACTGGCAATTTATAAAGTCAAAGAGCAAAACTCACAGTGAAGAAATAAATGATATCTTTGCACCAAATAACCATAAAGCAACTTCTATAAACCAGAAGTTACAGGTGAAGTAATGGGAAATGGAAGCCAATTCCTTACTTTCTACCCAGTATAGATTGTGTGTCAGGATTCAAAACAGGAAACAGAAACCACTCTAGGTACGTGTGGACGAAAATTTAAAACAGGGAATTAGGTGCGTGTAATATTATTAGAAGGCCTGAAGGAGCAGAATTCAAGCGCCGTCACTGGATGGTTTACCCGGCAGTCACCATTCTGCTGCTCCCACTGCTGCCACTGCCACTGCCGCCTCTCACACCCTGAAACCCTGAGTTTAGCCCCACAAGCGCTCTTATCTGCCGATGCTTCCCTGGCAGGTGCCACCAACAGGAAGATGGCTCCGTCTCACTTCATTGCACTGGTCAAGCCTCATTCACATCCAGAACACTAGGCACAAGGGAGTATGAGAGAGAAATTTTTAGCTTTACGACCTCTCCAAATAAAATTGAGGATGGAATGGGGATGGTAAGGGCATCTTTAATTATTTACCAAAAGGTCAAATAGAAAAGAAAATCTGATATAGAGGACCTAAATAACATCATCATTAATAAGATAGATTTAGTAGAATCTGTACCTGATGATACAGAATACATTTTTTAAGTGCCCATGGTACATTTATAAAATTGACCATGTTAGGCCACAAATATAATAAATAACTTTCAAGAAGTAAAAATATTTCAGATAACATTCTTTGGTCACAATGTAAAAATACCAGAAAAATAATCAAATAAGAAAACAAAAACCCTCTCTTTTAACTCTTAGAACAAAGAGAAGACACAAACCCAAAATGTAGAATTCCTGGAAATCAATAAGAGTAAAAATAGTACACATCAGAATACACAGCAGACAGCTAAAACTGTGCTCAGAGAAAAAATTAAAGTCCTTAAATATTTATATCAATATAAAAAATAAAAATCAGTTATTAAGAATTTGGCTTAAAAGTTAAGTAAGGAATAACTAAATTGGGGGAAAATATGAAGAAAAGGTAGAAACCAATAAGCTGGAAAACAAATTTTAAAAATTGACCAAAAATATGTTAAAAGCTGGTTCTTTAAAAATATGAATAAAATAAAGACTTTGCTAATTAACCTAATCAAGAAAACAGAAGAAATCGCAAAAGCAACAATATAAGAATTATCAAGGAGGAAATTAACACAGAAATGGAAAGAAATTTTTGAAATCATAAAACAAGTTTCACAAGTATAAACAAATTTATTTGAAAACTTGGATGAAATGGATAATTTTCCAGGAAAATATAATTTACCAACAATATCTCCAAAAGAGGTAGAATATTGAATCAGACCATTTTCTATAAAAGAACTAAAGTTCTAAAAGTACCACCTGCTAGAAAACACAGGCCTTGTTGCTTTCACAGGAGAATTGCATCAAAACTTTAGAGAAAAGATAATTCCTATTATTTCAACTATTTGACTTTCAGAACATACAAAAGGAAAGAAAACTTTCAAATTATCTTCATGAAGTATAGCATTGATTCCCAAAACCTGATGAGGGTGCGTAGAATGGGAAACTAAAGTCTAAGATCACCACTCTCAAGACGAAATCCTACACCAATAATTAACACACAGAATCCATAAACACACTAAAGGAATAATATGTAAGGGTCAAGTTGAACTCACCTTCCTCTAGGAATATAAGGATGGTTCCATATTAGAAAATATATTAGGGGCCTGACAGTGGCACAACAGTTAAGTTGGCATGCCCCGCTTCAGCAGCCTGGGGTTTGTGGGCTCGGATCCTAGGAGCAGGCCTATGCATCACCTATCAAGCCATGCTGTGGCAGGTATCCCACATATAAAATAGAGGAAGATGGACATAGATGTTAGTTAAGGGCCAATCTTCCTCAGCGAAAAGATTGGCAGGACTACTATTCCTCAAAAAGAAAAAAGAAAAGAAAATATATTACTATAACTTATCATACATATAAATCTAAGGGGAAAACATCATCCCCATTTTTCAGAAGGAGAAATCAATGGTTCGAAATAGACTCAAAAACATACAGGTGTTTAGGCTATGTCAAAGGTGTTATCTTAATTTAATGGAGTAAAGACAGCCATGGTATTGGAACAACTGGATAGCCAGGCAAAAAGAGGTAAAATTAAATCCTTTCTTCTTAGGATTCTATGGGATAAATTCCAAATGGATTTTAAATGTAAAATATGAGACTTAAGAGTTTCCTATTTAGTAAAGGAGCAGAGAGGAGAGGAGAGAGAAAAGAGAAGAATATGGTCACTTTCTTTTACCGATAAAGGAAGCTATCTAAGATATATTAAGTGAAAAGAGTGAGGTGGAGAACAGAGCAGCATCAGTGTACCGTCTTTACGCATGAATGGGGGAAAATAGAACACGTGTGCATAAGTACTAGAGGGATATACAATAAACTAACAAAAAGTGATTAGCACCAAGGAATTACATGAACTGAGAGGATGGGAGAGACACATCTCTATACAGATCTTTTTATAGCATTCTGATTTCGAAACTGGTGAGTATAATACCTGGTCATAAAAGTGGTTAAAAGAATAGAGAAAATACTCACTGGTGTCATCCTCAAAACACCAATGCATGCATATTTTCCAAATTTACTCTGGGTCCTGATTCACAAAAAGGAAGAAAAAAGAAGTCACGGCCCCTCTCTACAAAGGAATACCCACACTTCGGGTGTCAGGAGGATTGTTAAAATAACGTATATGCAAAAAAATCCAATATTTCAAGAGAAAACAATCAAATTGAATTTATAAGGATATCTTGAGGACCGCTAAGTGTGGTCATCTGCTGTACATGGTAACAGAACTAGGAGTACGCCACTGGAGAGGAAAGAAAACTCAATACGCGGAAACATACATTCCAAATCTCACCTCTCCCAGCAAGGCAGCAAGGGGCTGGTAGTATTATGCGTACTGAGCGGGAATAAAAACAAGAGGCTAAAAATACAAATCTGGGTCAAACCAGGTTAGAGACAATCATAAGTCAATGTCGTGATAAATTAGGAAGGGAAACGAGAAACCTGTGGGTCAGGGACAGCCCTGAGTTGAGAGATGACCTTCAAGGGAGGAGCAGGCAAATTCACACTTTATATATTTCACTCTTTTACCTCTGAAATAGTATGGGTTAAATTTGATTGAAAAGAATGATCAATAATATCAAACTTAGAAGAAAAAGAGACCTCTGAAGGGGATGTCTCAGAAAGGAGCACCCCATCTAAGAAGGGTAGGAGAAATGGGGAAAGCTTTGTAAACGGGGTGCTTGGCATGCCATTTATCAGTCCCTAAGGTCTTTCGTTAACACCAGCTGCTCTCTTCCTAAAGTCTGCCTGATTTCTATAGCAGCATTACTTCCCTTGTCTAGCAAAGAATACATGACCCTGGCTGTTGCCCCAATTTATCAAACCTTAAGCACAGAGCCATATGAGCAAATCTTCAACCTCCCATAGACTATGCTGAAAAGAAACTTGACCTCGTGGGGCATACCCATTGTTTCCTCTCTAAGAAATGGGTTAGAGTATTTCCTACAGAATTTTCAAAACAGCTTTATGTTCTGCTTGAAAGTCAAAATCAGGGTTTCATTCTTGTTGGTATCTGGGAATTTGGATGACAATAATGCGCATGTGAAAATACAGCATTTTGCTTTAGGCATGGATGTCAGAGACATAATTTCCCAAGAAGGACCAGATTTTAGCACCTTTAATTGTCATTTACTGAGTCAGGATAGCTTTTTGGACACCACCTTATGTAAAAGGACAGCAGAAAACCTGAGGATTCACAGCAAAAACAATAAACCAAAGGTGAAATGATTGAAGATGGCGTTCAGTCTTGATCTGGAAAGGGCATTTGTTTGCTTGTTTCATGTTTGTTTTAACTCTGATTTCCTCAAAAGGATTTCCACAAAGGAGGATCTCCTACTACCCATGTTGCAGAAAAGGAGATCTGGTGTGCTTTTTTTTTTAACATTAAAGATGATTTTTAGAAAGAAAAATATTATTTTTGCTGCACTAGTTTGATCAGCCTGGCTGTGAAGAGGTTTTCAGACACTATGCAAATTGGCACCAATTTCCTAGCCCAAAGCCCAAAGCCACCCCAGCTCTGGAAATCCCAAATATTCACAGTCATTGCAAAGCTCCGTCCCACTCAGCCTGGCGCAGATCCGCCCTAGGTCTTTGGGAAGGCACTGTTCTTTCTGAGAGGGGAGGAAGGCAGAACTTGATCTAGAACCTTCCAGAAGTGAACCTTTCACAAAGGGCCATTACATTCAGATGCTACCAGGGGCGTGCAATTAATCACATACAGGTGTGAAGCAGGCCAGGTATGAGAGAGCAATGGTAAATTGCTTTTACCTCTTTAAAAGTAAAGAGGAAGGAAAGAAAGTGTTCCAGGCAGAGACACAGAACAGTGTGAGCAAAGATCCCAGGATAGGTGTAAGTTCGATTTATTGATGGAGCTGGAAGAAGACCGCTATGACCTAGAGCAGGGATTGGCTAGAGATCGGCATGTGTGCTACAAACGCACAGTGAGTAATTGCGAAAGAGACTGTATGGCTTGAAAAACCTGAAATATTTACTCTCTGGCCCTGTAGGGGAAAAAAAGTGTGCTAACTTTTGACCTAGAGAATGGAGAGGCACTAGCCAGGGATGTGGCTGGTGAAATAGAGCCTGAGTCACGCAGGGTCCTGAAGGTTTGGGCTAAACCATTTTGATTTTACGTTATGGGCCATGGTAAGCTGCTGAAGTGTTTTAAACAGGGAGTGCCACGACAGGTAAATACTTTTAAAAGAACATTCTGGCTTCTACGTACAGGGTAGACGGACGGAGACATAAATGGAAATGAGGAGACTGCAGGAGGCTGTTGTGGTAACGCGGAGATGATGGGAACTTGGGCTTGGGTGGCTGCAGCGAAATGCAGCTCCAGACGTCGTAAGCAGGTAGGATCCCCAGAAGTTAGGGATTGACCTGGTGTGAGGATGGGAGCAGAAGAGATATCAAGGATTTTTCTTCTCTCTCCAGTAATCTTGTCTCAAGAGTATCAACTGAAATTAGGAAAAATAGAATAGGAGATCTTTGAGGCTGCTTAGTTCTAAAATTCCATAACTTTGCGATGTTAAGTTTATGCACTGATAGCTTTGTTATTTGTGGTTATTATTATTATTTTAATCTTACAATTTAGGGTATGTTAAATACAATTATCAAGCAGTTTAAAATTATACTATCAGGAAAATATAAAATGAACATGTATCAAAGATATTATTTAACTCATTAATAAATGAAGGACCAATAAGATGTTATAATTGGTTCAAAGCACACTTAAGAAATATCTATCTGAAAGTTTAAAAAGAAATGTTAGGACAAAATTGCCAGCTTAGATACTAAAATGGTTAATATCTTAAAGGGTGATTAACTTCTGTGGTTATCTGTTCCATCAGACGGAAACTATTTATAGCTCTAATGGACAAAAATCTATAAGCTAACTTTTGCCCCTACAGAGCTGTAATACACCCCAGGCAATCAAGCATGAAGCCCAGGGCTACACTGAAAGAACACCCAATAATCTCTTTGCAAGTTCCACGTTATTTTTCTGTTAGGTACATTACAATGTCCCACAGTAGAATAAGAGGGATTGCCCATTTCAGCATAATATAGGTTTACAATAGTTCTATTTCTATTCTGATTTCTGTCATATTTGGATCCAAGTGAGGGATAAACAAACGAAGTCTTGGACATAGGAGCAGTATCAGGCAGAGTGAGGTTCATGTAGAATGACGCTTAGAAGACTTCTTTCAGATTTTTTTTTTTAAGATTTTATTTTTTTCCTTTTTCTCCCCAAAGACCCCCAGTACATAGCTGTATATTCTTTGTTGTGGGTCCTTCTAGTTGTGGCATGTGGGACGCTGCCTCAGCGTGGTTTGATGAGCAGTGCCACGTCCACGCCCAGGATTCGAACTGACGAAACACTGGGCCGCCTGCAGCGGAGCGTGCGAACTTAACCACTCGGCCATGGGGCCAGCCCCTAGACTTCTTTCAGATTTTAAGTGTGAGTTTTCCACTTTTAGGATATTCACTAAAATTTTATTTTAAATCCAAAAGTCTAACTTTAAATACATAAACTTGAATTTGTAGTGGGAAAAAATACTCTTCTTAAAACTGAAAGCGAAATTAATGATGACCTACGGCAGCCAAAAACAAGATTTAAGGGTATTTTCCTTAGTTGTTTCATATGACTTTGGCTTGCCTAGTTGGCAGCTTCATAATTTGAACACATCCTGCTGTGAGTCGAAAAGCTGACCGGAGTGTTTTGAAGAGCAGATCGTAAGGATTGTAGTTTCTAGCGCCAGCCGTACTTGTATGTAAACCCCATGTTCTTCTCATCTAATGGTCACACTTAGTGACTGCTTTTCTCTCAGATGACTGATTTTGAAGCATATATAATTAAATGTTTTAATATCCCATATCTGTTTTGAACGTTTACATTTCCTCAAAGCTTACCTTTGTGGGCAGTAACTTGTATCATTATTCATCTCACTTGCTGGGGAAGTTTGAGCCATGAGATGCAAACATCATGCCTGGGCTGTCCCACCAAACAATGGGGAGAAGCTGAGAATGTATTTTCCTGAGGAGTTGAAGGAATCAAATCATGGGGATTTAGTATTGGCCTGGAATTTGAGTTCCTGAAAATGTATTTTGAAAGTCAAAAATAAAAATTCTGAGATGAGTAATTTTATAGAGGAATTCTAAGAATCTTTGGCTTTATCCTAGGTGTTGCTCATGACTAATGAGGTGTTCCATTGTGAACTTGGATAAGGTAACTCCCAAAAGCGCTTTCATGCAACAGGGTGAGAAGGAGGCCATATCATTCTGTAGTATCAGATTTGGGAAATAGAAACAGAATTACTCCCAGAGCTAGGATTTGTCTGTCATTTACTACTAAGTAAGCTCAAAGGCCCAATTCTCTTTCTCTTCTTGGTAAAACCAATGCAAAAGGCAGAAGAAAATTAGCTATTTCTTACTGAATTCAGACAGTTCTAGAAATAATCCAAATGTTCAAATGATTTCTTTGGCTTGTGGTATGCACATTGGTTGTCTTCACAAGTTAATTCATTGGGTTATAGTCCAAATCCTTCCTCTTTTCCATTGTTCAGAAAAACAAAATGATACCTTCTCAAAAGTACTTGGGAGATCAGAGACCTGGAGCGATCCTCTGTTGGTGAGCAAGCGTTCATGTAGCTTTACGCAAATCTCAAAAGTGAAAAGTATAGTTTTCAATAAAAACCATTTGCCATTATCTAAGACAGAGTCAAATTTTTTGTTACAACATAAAAAGTATTGATTACATATGTAAGAACTCTTCAAAACAATTTGTTTTAATGTCATTGATTTTCTAAAGAGTAGAGATAGTTTTGGAGTTCAATTTCATATCAAAGGGGAAAAGCTCCAAAAGCAGCTTCACTTTCTTCAGCAATAACTATAATTAGAAGGAATCTAGTGTACACATCTAAATATTTCAACTTTAAGGTATGCAGACTTTCAGGCCACAATCACATAAGTTTATTTGATTTTAATTTTCTCAAAATATCTACTAGGGGAAATCCTCTTTGTTCTCTGAAGCATTAAGAGAATACATACTTGGGGGGCTGGCCCCAAGGTTGAATGGTTGGGTTCCCGCTCCGCTTCAGCAGCCCAGGGTTTCGCTGGTTTGGATCCTGGGTGCGGATCTGTTACTGCTCATCGGGCCATGCTGGGGCGGCGTCCCACAGGCCATGGCTAGAAGGACCCACAACTAAAAATGTACAACTATGGGCGGGGGCGCTTTGGAGAGAAAAAGAAAAAAAAAGAGCATACTTGGATCTTTCTAAATTTAGAGTGAACTACATCATCTATTGTGATAGAGTAAAATTCTATTTACTCTTACTTTCTTCATCTTAGACAGTTATGAGCTATCACAGGAAGTGAATGAAGGGTCTCAAAGAGAATGGAAACTTTTCCCTCAGTGGAGACTGAGGGAATGACCAAAGCTAAGACACGAAAACCCACTCTGGAAATAATCTTTTCTACTTTGGTAATGACAATGATAGCAATGATGCTGATGATGCAGATGATAACAGCAGTTGTGGTAGCAGCAACAGTGATTAAGCTTACCCAAGCTTGTGATGTGTATCAGGCGTGGTGCTAAGTATTTAACATGACTCGTTTACTCTTGGCCATCATCTGTCTATGAGGTCTGCTCACACACAAGAACACTCAGGTGAGCACAACGTAGCCGAGAACCCACTTTGAGGACTCTGTGGCCGTACTACAAAGTGGCTTACTATAGTAACAAAAAATCTTTAATATCTCTTATTTCATCGTAAACATATAGTCTAATTTTACGTTCTATTTCATAAGATATACCTTTATTTTACTATTAAAATAATATTTTAAATAACTTAATAGAAAATTTATATGCCCTATAATCGATATTCTTTATCCGATATTTGAACTTCACTTTCATTGAAGCAGTCTTGCTACATAAAGCAAAATACTATCAGAGATTTTTTAAAAATATGTTAAATCAACTTAATGAGCTAACCATTACCATTAAGATGAACAATGAATTAATTCCCCTTATTCAAGACTTTTGTCCTCTATCTTTTCTTCTACCCCTGAAAATTTCCCCATGAGTTCAAAAAGTTTTGATCAGCACCTTCCACAGCTTAATCCTACCAAGTAACCAGAGGCTAACCTGGCAATAAAGGAGTTTGAGGCCACAGTTCATTGTCTTCTCCAAGGTACCTCCTGGAGGCCGTGTGCTGAATGAGTCCATCTGGTTAATTCCTCTCTCAGTCCCTGTAAGCAAGGAGTCATCCTGGACACGAAGCGATTTTGGTCATTCTGACATTCTTCTTTTATTTCCCTCAGTGTAAATCACCAGAAGAAAAGTGAGTCCAATTTTAAGGTTCGTTGTCTTCATTTACATACTCACAAAGGTAAGTCTTCATGGCCACCCGGCATAGCCCAGCAAAGGAAATATGCAGACATTGCTTGAGGTGAAATTTCTTGGGAGTCTCTAACATCAAAATACTTTTTCTTCAAACCTTTGAATAAAAGTGACATTCTGAAAAGACTCAACATGTTCCATTGACTTCGTGTATCCCAGCACTTCACTACAACGTCTTGAAGTTTCTACTATGCAAATTAATGAGCCTTAGACCAAAGTTAGTTCAGGAAATTGTTGAAGACAGCTGGATATAGAAATGGAAACACTAGGATAATTCGTGGAATAAGAGCACTTATATTGTTGAGCTACTTCCTCCCAGGACTTGAGGCAAACCCAGGAGCATAATGAAATGCGGCTCTGAGAGATGGCCTTGAAGCCTTCCATTTTCTTGCTACTGGTGCAGTTTTGGTGACCAGGAAGATCTTATGCTATGCTGTATTATTGTCATAATGAATTTACTGCTTCCAGAGATAAATTGGACAATAATTAGGTGAGGTGACAGCTCCTAAAGTGCTTTTGAAAAGGATAACTCTATCAGAGAACAGGAGAGGGAAAGATGGAGTGGGGGGACTTCGAAGAACATGGCCCGCATGTTCGGGGCCAAGGACCTCTCAGTCAGGTCACAGCAGAAGGAACCTCCAAAAATGAGAACTATTGCCGTTTTACCATGATAACTTTACCTTATTCTGAGACATTCACGGCATTCTTGGTGAGTTAAAACTTTTCTCCATTACCATGGGGAAGAAGGAGAAAAAGTGACACCAAGGAAGATAGAGGTAATGTGACCTGAAGGCTCCCGTGGCCCTTGATCAATTTTGTAAGCAAAGCTAGAGCAGGAAAATCTATCTATCTGTCCAGTCTCTCTTTTCTCCTCGCTCTTCCTCCCTCTGACGGACAGTGGCGAAGTACACACTCCAAGAACACTGCCTGGGCAGCCCTGCCACAGGATCCATTAGAACTAGGTCTGCTGGTAGAGGGCCATTATTCCTGTCACTGTGCTGTGGTTCTGGCACCTCTATCTTTTGAACTTTATGAGTAACGAATAAGCCCTGCACAACATGGCTTAGTGGCCAATAGCAGAATAGACTTGAGTAAACAAAGATTTTGAAACATTTCAAGGATGTCATGTAGAAAAATTACCTCAAACCCTTACATTCTCTTCTATACATGATGAAGAGTATCATGCAAAATTGACCCCAAGATAGATTTCTCTAGATGACAGATGAAGTGTAGAGTTACTGCATACTGACAGAAAGAAATTCTTTAGAAATATTTAAATAACTCCATAACAACCTTGGAGTGGTTGATACCTCTAAAAAGAATTGAAATGGAAGAGCAAGCTTATCAGCTGCATAGTGTTAAGGACGGCCTTCCATTGCTCTGGCTCTGTGGGGAATATCAGAGGAAATTATATATCTTCAATTGGGATGGTATGTTTTTTCCAATGTACTATTAGTTATGAAAACACTCAGAATGTGTCCATTCACGTGCCAATAAGAATATTACCTCTCTGGCAGTTATAATATGATCTCTTAAGAATTATATCTATCCTATATAGCTATTTATCAACTTCCAGATATAATTTAATAAATGTTGGGTTGACCCAAATACTTAACACTTCGCAGTGAGCATAGGTCAAGTGGCATTTGTCAATTAGGAAAGCTTCAGTTCTCCAACAGACCCCCTTCTCTGGGAAATTCCCAACATGGAATTTAAATTTCCGTGTCCTGTTCAATGGCATTACAAAAACACGTAGGACTGTTAAGCTTCTTTCAAGAGTTCATAATGAATTTATTGTACAGTTGTACTGCCAAATGTAGAGAGGTAACTGATAGACCAAAGAAGTCCCTAGATCAGAATCTAATTTATAGAGTGTTCCAAAAGGACAATCCCCGCGTAGGGTAAATAAGCCAAGGCTTCTAAGACACACTGGAGCCACTCAATCACTTGGCTAACTCTCCTCCACAGTGAATAAATTCTGTGACTTTCAAGATCGCACGGGCTCTTTGTGTGACTTCCATCCCCGTGCCTGCACCTGCACTTCTGTTGTGCTTGGATGACAGAGCAGACAGCTCGGACTCAAGTCATCAAGAGCTCTGTGCAATTTAGACTTCTCTTGTTTTCTTTTCTACTCAGTTTTGTTTGGCCTCAGTGACCCAGATGTAGTGTAACACCAAGCTTATATATTTTAATAACACTCAGTACACTGGAAGAATAACCCACCTCAGTTTGACTCTTAATAACTTTTTACGAATTTGGATAATCTCTGATCATTGCTCATTATCCTCAAAGTTAGTGAACAGAAACTATTATAGCCTCTGTTACAGCACTAGCTTTCAAATCTAAAGTGCTGTCCAGCCATGTCTCCGTCTATCCATCCGTCCATCATAGATTAGGTGTAATGGGTTTTACCAAAATGTAGAAAATAGTTGAAGAGAGTGTGATTCTTACTCAAGTAAGCAGAATAAGAAATTGCATTCCTTTATTTTCTTTAAAGGCTTCATCCTGTCACGCTGGAAGATAATTCAGCTTCAGTCATTACTAGGCTCCCCTGTGCAAAGCTGTGCAAAGGTCCTGGAGTTTTATATACACTCCAATGTATCACAGAAGTCCTTTGGGTCACTGCTGGTCATTTTTCCACACTGGTCATTGATAAGACACTGATGGTTATAGCCTAAATGAACCCAACAGGGCTGGGCACTCTGATCCTGCTATTCCACCGTTTGGCATGGACGTTTTGGGGAAGCTCTTGTGGCTCAAAACTCTCAGTGTGGGGCTGGCCCTGTGGCCAAGTGGTTAAGTTCGCGTGCTCCACTTCAGCTGCCCAGGGTTTTGCTGGTTCAGATCCTGGGCGCGGACATGGCATGGCTCGTCAGACCACGCTGAGGTGGCGTCCCACATGCCACAACTAGAAGGGCCCACAACTAAAATGCACAACTATGTACTAGGCAGGGCTTTGGGGAGAAAAAACCCAAAGAAAAAAAACATTGGCAACAGTTGTTAGCTCAGGTGCCAATCTTTAGGTGAAAAACAAAAAAACTCTCAGTGTACTATGCAGCATTGCTCACAAGTGTTCTGTCTCACACGGGTTCTGCCAGGGAACAAATTGCACTTCCCCTGCACTCCACAGACTTCCATGTTTTTCCCAGTCTAGAAGGATCGCTTTCTCTACTTTCCACTCCTCCAGGATACTGTTTGCTGGCTCAAACTTTAGGAAAGTGAAGCCACAAAAGGAAGCATCAAGCAGGCAACTTGTGCTTTTTGCCTTACGTCATCAATCACAATCCCAAAAGGAGGAGAGAGATGCCAGAATCCCCAGAAAATTCCCCAACTTTTGTGCCGATTAGACCATCCTTGCAATAATCTTCGTGGCCAGGCAAATGTTTTGCACCCAGCTGGCCTAAGCATGAATTAGCTGCCCTGTGGAAAGGAGATGGAATTAACCTGACTGATTTACCAACTAGGGTGCGCTCCCGGCGTTTGGAGGTAAGCCCATCCAAACTGAATAGCTACTACAGAAGAGAAGGTGGGGAGAGAGTCTTAACGTATTTCATTACACAGTTTAACAGACTGTTTTCACCCCTAAACCTCATATTATTTTCTGGTACTCTGTAAACAGAATAATTAAATACCGATTTCAAGTTTGGTGGTTGTCCTAGGGCGCTAAATGAAGTGCAGGAGACAGCCAACTAAGAAATCAAAGATTCTATTAGTACTAACCTCTCCATTACTGACCAGGCACAGTTCATTTATCTGCCATTCACTGGGCACCCTGTATGTACCAAGTTCTGTGCTGGGCACAGAAAATACAAAAATAGAGTAAACGGTCCCTGCCCTCAAAGACCCCAAGGCTGCATTCTTCTCAGTGATGCCTCATATTTGGCATATCTATGGAAAATATTTCCTACACGCCTCTGTGTGCCTCTTACAATTGAAGCAAATAAAAATGTTAAGTGGTAAATTTAAAGAGTAGGAAGTCTTTAAAAGCTTGCATGAACATTCCCGGTATAACTTCTGGCAAATGGACTCTCAAATGCCTTGATTCCCAATTCTTAAGAACCTAACGTCATTACAACCGCTCTGACCCCTTCTGGAAAAATTCAAAGGGTCCTCTCTCAGTCCCCATCTTTGATTCCTCCTGCAGATTTGGCTCTTGGACCCATCAGATCTTCTTGAAATTTCTCTTCTCTTGGCTTGGATTCCACTTCTCTCCACTGTTTGAACTTCCCCTTTGTTTTGACTCTAGCTCTTCTATTCTCTTTACTGATACCTCCTCCCTCCTTCCCCCACAACTCTGGTTCCGCCTTCCATGCTGGCTTTGTACCCTGTTGTATCTGAGCCCATCTGTTCATCTTTCTGTAAACTCCTGACCTTGATGAGCTCGCCTAATTTAGATTCCCAGTGCTACTCTCCTCTGCAGGGTTTCAAAGATCATCTCTTCAGAA
The DNA here is from genome assembly GCF_041296265.1 of Equus caballus. Classification (NCBI taxonomy): domain Eukaryota; kingdom Metazoa; phylum Chordata; class Mammalia; order Perissodactyla; family Equidae; genus Equus; species Equus caballus. Next base: position 112,911,899 of record NC_091685.1, read on the forward strand.
AGTTCCTAAATGAAGATCACATTTCCTGACTTTTGCCTAGACTCCTTATTTCCTGGGTGCCAAGAGGACGTCACCATAGCTCTCACCACTTGATAATTTTGAATAAATCCTTCCACCTTCTACGTCTCAATGTCCCTCCACTATAGAATCAGGTGGTTGGACCAGATGATCTCAAAAGTTTCAAGCAATTCCAAAGATTACATGCTAATTCATTTCCAAATTTGAATTGATCTCCCTCTACATCAAGGCACTTATTCTTATCTAACTCTCCACATTTTGTCCCATTTGATTTTGCACTCATTCGTATCTTTTAAATCATCTTTCACCAACTTTTTCTCTCTTTAAAAGTGTCTTTCCTTCGGATTCCTAGTGCTGCTGTCCTCTGCCACCTCAGCTGCCCTCTAATTTAGTCTCCTTTTCCTCTTTTCTTTGTTTTTTATTTTTAAGATTTTATTTTTCGTTTTTCTCCCCAAAGCCCCCTGGTACATAGTTGTATATTTTTAGTTGTGGGTCCTTCTAGTTGTGGCATGTGGGACGCCACCTCAGCATGGCTTGATGAGCAGTGCCATGTCCACACCCAGGATCCAAACCAGTGAATCCCTGGGCCGCCGAAGCAGAGCGCACAAACTTAACCACTCAACCACGGGGCTGGCTCCTCCTTTTTCCTCTTAACATAAGCCTTTATGCCTTTCCTAAAAGAGTATTTTTTTTTAATGAAATCTTTTTTTTGAAGATTTGGCACCTGAGCTAACGTCTGTTGCCAATCTTCTTTATTTTTCCTTCTTCTTCTTCTCCCCAGAGCCCCCCAGTACATAGTTGTAGATTCTAGTTGTAGGTCCTTCTGGTCATGCTATGTGGGATGCCACCTCAGCATGGCTTGATGAGTGGTGACATGTCGGCGCCCAAGGATCCAAACCGGCAAAACCCTGGGCTGCCCAAGCAGAGCGCACGAACTTAACCACTCTGCCACAGGGCCAGCCCGCTAAAACAGTATTTTTGTCGTGCCACTTCCTGTATAAAAATCTGCAATGCTTTTATTTTCGATATCAACTTTCATCCAAGTAGATCTAATAGATGAAAAGAGTGTGTGCTTACCCCTTACAAGACATCTGGGAGCCTAGTCCAAGGAGTTCTGCAAGTGCAAGTATTCTCTTAAAAGGTTTTAAAGTGGATTTTTCAGTTTACTTCAAAACATATCCATGTAATAGCCATGATGTAAGGACAATGTTTGGCGGTGGGGGATGCTGAAGTGGTTGGATGTTTGGTCTCCGTAGACAGACTTGTATTTGAATGCCACTCCTCTCCTTACCAGCTGGGTGGCCTTGAACAGATGAAATCTCTTTGGTCCTTGATTATCCCCATCTGCCAAATGAGGATAATAACAGAACCTGTAATATAATATTGTTATGAGGATTAAGTAGTGAATGTAAAGTGCTCAGCATGGCTCCTGGCCCATGGTAAGCACTTGGTTATATATTTTGGACTCCACACTTAACCACTTGGGGTTAAATTCTGTTTCCATCCTTTGCTAGCTATGTGAACTTGGGCAAGTCTCTTAACATATCTGAGTTCCCTCCTCTGGAGGTAATGATAATACTTACTTCATAGGACTGCCATAGGGATAAATAAAGGAATCAGAGGGGGATTTATCATGAAACTAATGAAGCTTAATTCTCAGTGCCTCGCACTTCCACAGGCTCCTTCCAAGACCTCAAGACTTAGTAGGGTGGTGTGGGACAGCTAGAAATCGATTCTCATGGTTATATATTTTTATCAAATTTATAAAAATAAGATGTTTTATCCACACTTGGTTAAGACTGATGGTTCCTTCTCCTCCAGCTTTGCCTCCATGACAGTTCCCCTCTGGCTGGGTGAGGTTAGAGTGGCCCATGGCACTTCAGAGATGTAACTAAGTGAGGCTGAGTTGGGAATTCATTTAGTCTAGGTTCATGGGGATTTTTTTCCTCTGGTTTCACAGCACTTTCTGTATAGTTAAGTTATTGCTAGCTGTCCCTAGTGTAGAAATGATTTCCAGGAATACTGAGACCCCAGCCTGTGCCATGACAAAACATTGCAAGGCCAGAGGTCACGATATGGGCATGCTCTATAGTGCCTAGTGCTGAAGTTTGTGGATAATGATGGAGAAACCAGGTTTGAAATGTGCAGAACCAGAAGCCAATCCATGAAAATTATAGAAAATTAAAAGAAAAATTTTTTTCATTTTTGATGCATATGTCATATTCAATAAATCTCTAATACAACACTTTAACTGGAAGTTGGAAAGGCATTTTGGAATGTTTCAATAAAGTAAGTGAAAAATTATAAACTTCTCATTTGGTCATATCTTTTGCTATCTTTAAATTTACTTGTTAAAGAACTAAGTGAAAAAAAATTCAGATAAAAATTAATGAAACATGAAACAAAAGTGTTAAAGTGAGTGAAGAAATCAATATAAATTATTCTGAGGTTGAGAAGCAAATTATAATAAAAATACTTTAGATCATTTCAAAAGCTGCAAATAATTAAAGGGAAGAGACAAGGTTTGAATATAATAATAAATAGGCCCTTTTATTGTTTGATAATCAAATTCATGAAGAGAAGTGAATCATATACACAGTGAAAAAAGATTTACACTTCTTGGTGATTGGATGGGAAACACCAACAGTGACAGAGATAATATAAAACACACTCATAACCACTCTTACAACCAAAGACACTGATAAAAACGCGCTAGTCATCAATTTAATGAATATGATCACTCCCTTTGAGCACACTAACACACACATATAACTTGTAACTCTCTGAAGTCCTACATTTTATAATTTTTTTTTAAAAGTGGGGCTTTTACCAGACTTGACAAAAGATCTGAATATCTCTATCACTTCACCAATGAGTTGTGAAGCTACAAAATACTTTTCTAAACTGTTAGTGATAAAAACAAATTTCAAGTAACCATGCTAAAGGAAAGTTTAAATTATCTTTCTCTTTATGGAAAGCCATATCTCTAAATCTCTGGCATAGGAAATGACAGTCAAAAGGAGGGCACCGACAAATGAGGCAGCAAAGTGATTACAGAAGTGTGTCCAGCATGTTGCATATTTTTTCCTGGATTTGGGGATTTTTGTGGTTTCATTAGCTTTTTAAGATTTGTTTTGAGATATAGTTTATATACTGCAAAATGCCCTTACCTGTACTTTCAGCTATTTAAAATTTATAATTTATTTTTCTCATTCTGAATGAATTCTCACTTTCATACCTAATTTTGTGTCTTAATTTTCTATTCTTTTTCCTGCAGTTGCCTTCCCTCCCCCAAAACCTGGATGCACCAGGGCACTTTTTGGGGGAGTGCCTGGCACGTAGGAAGCTCTTGCTCAGGGCTCACTGTGATTGCTGTCCTCACGTTTTACCTCTCTTGGCAGTGGGTGAAATCGTGCACCAAGAGATGGGGGCATTCAGGTTTGGGAGTGACGGTTTCACTTATCAAACTCGAATCCCCTTGCTCAGAGTTCCAAGCCTCCATTTTTCCCGTTCTGGGCTCCCTCTAATGCAAACACGTGCTGTGGTCCTCAGGCTGTGTCCTTGGTTCTATTCTGCTTGTTTTCATTTCACTGCTGACACTTGACCTTTGTATCAATTAGGAAAAAATTAATTAATATGAGAATATAGTATGCATATATGTATATTTTCATGAAAAAATGTTTAAAAATCTCAACTCAAGCATATGCTCAACTATGTAAAATAAAAGTAAATTTACATACAGAAAACATACATCTACACACAATTTTACTAATGACTAGCTCCGAATGGTCTGTGGTTATTATTTTACTCTTTACATATTTCTGTATATTCCAAGAGTTCTATAGTTAACATTTATCCAGAAAAAAATACTTAAAATTAAATAGATCAGATATATTTTATTTAGTTATTTTTAAAGAGGAAAAAGTGCCTTGAATAAAATGTGCTCTTATTAAGACTTTCCAATGGGCCATTCTTATGAACCTGGTGTTCTAATTGGAGCTTAAAGGCAGGAACCTGGCATTCCTGTGATCTACTCTCAGAAATGGTATTAACTTCTTCAGTAGTCTGAAGCTCTTCATTAACCTTTTAGCTCACCCTTTGTAAAGAGAGGATAATGGCCACTCCTGGGGAATTACAATGGCAAATTAGCTTAGGTTGTAAAGTGTTTTAAAGATGAGTCCCTGTATTAAATTGCTTCGTAATTTCTGGTATTATTTAAAGAAATAATGAGGATAGTAATTAATTATCTTAACTGTCTATGTTTCCATGGGAAAGAAAATAGAGCTTTTTAATAAGGTATAGAGAAAGAGCTTGGAATGGAGGCAAATGGCTTGAGCAATGAAAGCAGGCACGTTTGAAAATAAAAGTCAGGTGAAACAGGAGAGCGTGTGTCCTTTCTCCAGGACCCACACAGTTGGTTCTTTTTAAAATTTTATTTATTTATGTATTTTTGAGGCTGAGTGGGAGTCAGAGAATCTGGGAAGAGAGGAAAGGCAATATTCTTTGTAATATTAATTAAAATATGAATAGGATAAGGGAAAAACACTGGAAAACTGAGAAATCGTTTTAATGAAAACCTCCTCCATGTGAGGGTAGCAAACTGGCAGCGTAATGTCACTTTCATAAGCATCTTTCTGCTCATCAAAAATAAATTCTCCAAACCTGACTCAACTTGGTGGGAGGTGATGTTACTCTTGTAATTTCTGAGGGTTAAGAACTTAATGGACTAGATTGAAATACTGATTAAAGTCAAACAGTTTTGAAATAACTTCTAGATGCAAACGGTACCAGCTTTTATCATTATAAATCATTTGCTTGTAGCAAATCAAAATGTATCAGAAGAAAAAAACATGTTTTTCGCATCAAGTATAGACAAAGAAAACAATATTATGGAATTGGGGAGGGGGAGGGTTAGCATTTTCCCTAAGGGTGGAAGGGCCTTCTTAAATACTGACGAAAGGCCCATTTAATTGCTTAAGAAAGTAGATTATGTCTTTGATTTCTTTTGAGGAACGCAAGTACGAAATCAGTAGTGAACATGTGGTTTGTGTTGAGTTCATGTCCACGCAATTCGTTCCAGGTCTTGTATCTCCAACTGTCCTGTTCCTATCAACGCCAGACTGTGAAGGAAAAAAAGAGTCATGACGCTCCATCTTTCAGAAGCAGAATGCAGTACGTAGGACGTTATTATGACCTTGCCCATGCCCTGCAGTGACTCCACTTCCTCGCCATAATCCTCATCCCTCCTGGTGTCTCAAGGGGACTTCCCTCATGCTGAGCTGTGGAAGTAGAAGAGCTGTCAAGGCAATTTTCATAAAATAGGATGTCACCTTCCAGACCTAAACCCTGAGACTCAGCCAAGAACTGGTCCAGCAGTTTTACCTACTCTCACCTGCACCCAAGGAAACTTGCTGCCCATTATAAGGGCTTAGCGAGGTTTTGTCTTGCAACTTCTGGCTCTAATTTTCTTCTTTTGAACATTAGCTTAAACCTTCCAGGAGTTCCTTCCAGGTTTACAATTTTCTTGACCTTACTTTACTTGTTTTGTCATTTTAATGAGCAATGAGTGGAAACATAACCCAGTGTTAGGAAGTATTATTCACATATTTGCTGAAGATATTATTTACATTGCTCTTTTAGATATAGCAGAAATGACACAATTTTTCAAAAGTCACAAACCTGTAGCTTCCGTTATGTTGTGAGAGAAGTGCACATAGGATCTCCACCTCTGTTTTAAGAATACAAATAAGATACTCCTTCTCTGATTTTCTCTATCAGTAAGGTCCCAATCACTAAAATAAAAGGCAAAGGTAAGCATGGGAGAAAAGTTTGATTCCAATATTTCCTATGGTTCTTGCTACGGAATGCTTTCTCCCCGGGGTATACATTTTTGGCCAGTTGGTCAATAAAGAGAAAGTTATTATTGTATAATGAATATTAACAACAGTAAAGGATTAAGTGTTGTGAGATATTAGGATGCAGTATGATGTGTATTTTAATAACCTAACATCTTTCACAGCTTGGCATTTATACTAAGGATCTTAGCCTTCTGAGATTTCTGTCTTATCTTTCTCAGAGTATTTTTCAAAAGCAAATAAATTTGAATAGCAAGTTAAAACTGAATTGAACTCTGGAAATTCTTCACACTTTTTTTTTTTTAATCACTAACTCTCATTTACTAGTAGACTCCCTAAGAAATTTGTTGGGAGGTTAAGGAATATAATGGTTCAGTTGCCTGAATAAAATCCAGAGAGAGAGGGCATTAGGAGCCCTTGGTTTCAACACTGGCTCTCTCAGTTGAAGAGGAGAAAGCTTGCTTTCGCTGGCTCAAAGACGCAATCTTTAGACTCTCCCCTCCAGCTTATTATTTCTCTTAATGTCGTTATCACATATTCATATAAATGTAGTCCATTGGCCATAGATACTAAAAGGGCAAGAGAGTTGAGATTCTGGGCTTTTCATTTAATTCAGCTTCAAGAAACACCTTATAAAGCCAGACATTAAGTATTGTGTCTTATCTATCCTGAGCACACTTGTCAAAAGTGTTGACCCAAAGTTTGGAAGCCATATGCTTCTTCTACTTGTCTTCTGCAAAAGGATTAGCGTATGCCCATCACACTTATCCACACCTAAGTAAAGCCAACCTTTCCGAGGGAAAATTGCACATTGTTTTACATTTGTCATTTTCATTTCATATTTACTTAAGTGGGTTATTGTGGGCTATTAGCACTTGCCCGTATCTCCACTGAGTTCCAGTCCATCACATTCATCTCCCCTTCCCTGGATAAGCTGTAGCGGACCAACCATGAGTAAAGTGATGATCTGCCCATGATTGAAGTCCTCTAGATTTTTCTGAAGAAAACAGTATGAATCACTTTGGAGAGAGTACAGCACTATCACAATCATACATTCTTAATTGAAATACAACTCTTAACCATCAATAGTCTCCCAGTGATTTACCTTATAGTTAGAAGTGTTCTTAGGGTAACAACATTTTGGGAAATAATAAGAATAACTAACATTTTTTGAACAGTTAGTATATACTAGGCTCTCACTCTTTATTTTATATTCATCATCTTATATACTTTCCACAACAACCTTAATAAGTACAATTCAGGGTAAATATTTTAACTTTCCACTTGTTAACCAAGGTTTGCTACAAAGTAAGACAATAATATGGAAACTCCAAACAATAACAAGGTATTTCAGGCAAAACACCTATTTTGTATTTTACTGAGTTATGTAAATCTAGCTAAAATGAATCGTTTTCTATGTAGACGTATGTGCACACATTTATGAGTGTTTGAATCATCCAGGTAATTGCTCTGGTTCAATTTTTTGTATCTGGATAGTTTTTCTAAGTGATCCAAAATTTCTTGCGTTTGTAAAGATCAATGAGAAAGTCCATGTGGGAATTTAACCAGAGTTTCACTAGTAAGCGCTCAATAAATATTAGCTTCTATCATTGCTGTTGTTTTGTTATTCATTCTTTCATTTATTCAATAGTATTTATTGAGTGCCTTCTATGTACCAGATACTGTTCTAGGCAATAAGGAGTCAAATACGGCAGAAAGCGAAATAAACAAAACCCCCTGTCTGGCCATGAATAAGGGGAGAAGATTTTGTAAGACAGGACTAGGCTGAAACTGAGTTTTACAATAGTAGCAATTTCTGAATAATGCTTGTTGATATTTCTTATTACTATATTCTGCTTGTGGGTGCTATGAGTATTTTGAGAAGATGTCTGTAATTTTAACCAATTTGACAGTCATTTTAAAAATGTTACTCTCTTTCTTATTCGTTTGGCTGTATTTATAGAGCACCTACTCTATGTTAGCTATTCCTCTAAAAGAGTAACTAAGAGGGCTTTAACACTGAACAATGCTGAAACTTGCATTCATAATTTTTAAATACAGACAAATTATTCATAGAGACACAATTAAAGGAGAGTAAGGGGGAAGTATCCAAAACATCAATACCAACCATCTATAACCAAAGACAGAGATGATGACAGCTTTTCACACTTGTCACCTATCATGAGTGGAATGGTAGCATAGACCAGATATTTGCCCATCCAAGAATTGTTAGGAGTCAAGTTGGACTCTTGGGGAATTTGTGATGCTGCCTTCTTTTGAACCGTTGAGCAATGCCTCTTGACCCCCATCCTTCTGTTTCTTAAAGGAGTAAAGGTCAGAAATGGTATCTTACAGATTCAGACAAAGACTCTGAGCCTAAATATCTTGATTTATGACTTTGTGGGCTTGAGGTGAGGAAAGAGGTGTGTTAGATGCAAGGAGAACTTACAAAGGGGGACTAGGAGAGGAAGCAGTGTGCAGAGCCAGGCCTGCTTGGGAATGGGCACCAAGTGGTGACTGGTGGTGAGGGGGCAGACTCATTGGGCGACACCTACACAGGACTGTCCCCACAAGGGAAAATGATGAATGAAAGAGTTCTGGACAAATGAACTCTTCATCCATTTTTGTTCTTAGAGGAACATTTTTCTTTTGTTTAAATTTTTTCGGAGTGATAAATTTGTATGTGTTTTTATACAAAGACACTAAAATCTAATGGTTTTAAATCTCATGGTTTAAAGAAAAAATGTAAAATTCAACTATGAGAATAGCCCTTGATTAGGGACGGGAAAGGAAAGAATCTTTTTTAAAATAAAATTCCTCATCCTTTTAAACTCTGACCAAAGATAATGTTAGGCTTTAAATATGTGGAGCCATCTGAGAAACTGTATACATGTTCCAGTAACTTATGCAAGGAAACGTGGCTATGGACTTCCTTTTGGGAGATGTGTGAAATGTATTTGAGTCTGTTAATCTGAACAGAAGTGCAATATTTAAAGGGAGTAAGTGTTCTTTTTGATAACCTTCTTAAATGTTAACAAATATCATACATAAATATCATATTGTATCTGTAAGTCAGTCTCTGGCTTTGTAGACAGCAGAGTCAAAAACTTTAAGAAGCAAATTCCAGGTTAGAGTGATTTCTTTCTCGGAGATGTCTATAACCTTCATTTACGAAAGATTGTGCAATATCTACATAAATATAAAAATACTTATAATCAAAATGCTATTTATACATGGCAATGGATTGTCTGTAGTAGAAATAGAGTAACGATACCATGTTCACATCTCAGCAGCTGTTTTAATATTAAAACCACTTGTACATCAAGAAGGAGATGTGGTCTGATGAATCAAGGAAGGCTTCAAGGTTTGGATGGAAAAGACAAATGGAGAGAGTGTTCCAGATTGCTGGATTTAGATAAGCAAAGACAAGAAGAAAAGAACGAAGACTTGCATAACTATGAGAAGACGCGCCTAAAGGAAAACAGGAGAAGAAATGGCAAGTGGGTTGTTTAGAACCATTTTTAGAACGGCTGTGCCTCCAGTCATATTAATGCATGAATCCTTAAAGGTTATTAATATTTGGCATTTATAATTAGTGTTTGTAATAGTTTCACTTAAGAAGGATGGATTGAATGAGCACTTACCATTTGTTGAATAAAAAGATTGATATAACAGATGAGTTTACCTTTGCAATTAATTTTCCCCAACATTCATACACTCGAATGTGTGCAAGCTATCTTTTCCTCAGGTTCTGGGAAGTTCGTTGAATTATCACTGAATGTGAAAGCAATGTACGGTTCTGGAAAACCTGTGCTTTCTAGGGAAAATAACCTAGATTGGTACATTGTGATGTGAGCCATAAGAAGAACACTTGAGGTGGATGTTTAGATGCCAATCCTTTAAGTTAAATACCATATTTACTGAAATTGCTTCCTATTGCCTGGAGGGGAAATGACAGAGAATTTAAAGTGATAAAATCTTGTGTAAATCTGGTTTACATTATCTAAGGTAATGAACGATTTACTTCTGAAAGATCATTCACATTTGCTCACCGTAGAATCAAGCATAACAAAAACCTTAACCAATGCTTTTTTACATTACCAAGCAAAATTTATTTTATTGAAGTAAATATAGAATAACACATATCTATAAAAAAATTATTCTCTGGAGTGTACCACTTCACCCAGGGATTGTCTAGGTGAGCAATGTCTCTAGCTGAATAATAAGAAATAGTTGATTGTGCTTTTCCAGGAGAGGCTGCAAGTTCGTGTTCTAACACTCTTCGTGACAAAACCTGTTTGAAGACTAGGAGAAGAAAAAGCAAGAAAAATTAGTAGCTTTGCATGTAGTTAATAGAATTGTCAATCACTATTAGGTCATCTCTTTACCAATGCAGAATGGAAGTGAATTTTAAAATCCTTACACATGACACGTATTGTAAGGTTTTAATTAGCAAAGAAAATTAACTTCAAAATTGTCTTCAGCAAGTTCAGTATACCATTAACCATAAACTTGAAAATAGATATTGACAATCATTTTTCAAAGTCTACTTGACACCTTTCATGGGTGCTGTGATTTGTACAATTTAATATTGAAATAAAATATGTTTACTGAAAATTAAGGTATTTGAATAAAAGTCTATGCATTTTTACACTTTTAGTCCTTCAAATAATGGGTGACTTTTACTCCATTCCAAAATATCAATACATATTTACTTGGTTAGTAAAACTGAAATGCTGAGTTGTATATTTGCACATGTGAGAGTATATATTTTATTCTATTTTTTTATGAACTTCTTTGAATCCAGGGCGAATGATTTAAGAAAGCCAGCTTGAAGGAATATTGGCATCTTGGGCAACCAGCTGAGAGGACAGAACTCCACTTGTGTGATGTTGGCAAGGAAGCACCTCTCAGTTTTCTCTGCGAAAGTAAAGAGTAGGGGCAGGCAGATGGGGTGGGATGTGTGGTGGGGGCAGGATTCAAGGAAAGAGCAATCCTGAGCCACAGTTAGATCATGGGAGCTGGACCCACACTCCATACTTGCGGAACCCATCGCCTTTTCTTACTGCTTTCACCCAGTTTCTCTGGCACCTTGCAATTCCTGGGGAAATTTATTTTCAGAATCTGTTTGATTCAGAATGCAGATTTTTTTCCTAAGAAAACACTGACAACCTGTCCAGCCTTCAGTAAGAGTTTCACACAACTTCCTGAATTTGACATCAAAATTTGCCTTCTTTGTTACAAGGGTTGAGGGCTGTAGGAACACTGGCAGACACTCGTATGAGTCTTGGCTTGGTTTCTCTAGATTTAGAACTTAATGTGGATTTATTAAGTTCACAAGCTTAGAGATGGGCTTGAAGGATTTAGCAAAGAGATGAAAGACAGAAACCATAGTATTCTGACAATGTTTATTAAAAATCCATCAATGTTACATTTATTACATGAGAAATGTAGTTCATATTTGAGTTAAATCCATTCTCAAATCTTCATTACCAGATTAGCTCCACAAAGATATTGCATTTTACAAATTCCAAGAGATTAAAAGGGAGCTATCAGACTGGAGAAAGAAATGCAATATAACTTGACACTCGTTTTTCATAGGGGATCAGATTTTCAAAGGGATCTTTTTGATTAAGTATCATTAGGGTTAGGCTCAATATCAGGATCCATATTACTAGTCACAGTATTATGGTCTGAAAGAGTTAATTTGTGTTTGAAATGCAAAGAGTTTATTGGTAGGGCCTGAGAAGTGCTCGCTAATGTGCTTTAAAATCTTCCTTATTATATCATTTTTACTACATTCTTTTGAGACAGGTGATTATGGCTGTCAATTATACTTAAGTATGGAAGGCAAGGGTAGCAGAAAATTGTGGCACTTTATTACGGCAGACCTAGCAAACTAATACAATGAGTAAAAAATGTGAAATCAAGAAATAAAAGTTTACAGATTCCAGCAACACAATAGAGTTACTAATTTTTAGAATTGGAAGATATTTTAGAGATTAACTGTCCCAATTCCCTTCTTCTGCAACTGATGAAATTGAGTTACAGGGCGAACTCTGTAGTACATACGAGGTAGTGTTTGAATAGACAGGCCCATTCCATAAGACTCCCATTCCTGGTCCTCTTCTCTCAGTTGCTTGTCATGTTTGGAGAGAAAGTACCTATGATCAAAGTCCATAAAGACTATAAGTAAAATAGACAATATTGATGTGTGTATCTGATATTCAAATCAGATAAAGATCATTTTTGTGGGAAGATCAAGGAATGCATCAAAGAGGAAGTAGGGGGTGTGTGTGTGTTTTGTTTTAATTTTTGGGTTCAAAGGATCAGCAAAATTGGTAGGCAGAGTGGTGAACGGAGGACATTTCAGGTAAAGACAGTAGGAGCACTCTGGGTGGCGTCATGAACACACCAGGTATGTTTGGAAAAAGGTGAGAGATCAGTTTAATTGCTGGATAGGGTTCCTACGAGGTTTAGTAGTAAACAAAACTGGAAAGGTGGCAGAGGATCTGCCGCCGAGAGTCAGAGCGCGGGGAAGGAAGGCCATGCTGCATGGAGAGCGCCATTAGACCTTGTCTCAGAGCGCGGGGAAGGAAGGCCATGCTGCATGGAGAGCGCCATTAGACCTTGTCTCAGAGCGCGGGGAAGGAAGGCCATGCTGCGTGGAGAGCGCCATTAGACCTTGTCTCAGAGCGCGGGGAAGGAAGGCCATGCTGCGTGGAGAGCGCCATTAGACCTTGTCTCAGAGCGCGGGGAAGGAAGGCCATGCTGCGTGGAGAGCGCCATTAGACCTTGTCTCAGAGCGCGGGGAAGGAAGGCCATGCTGCGTGGAGAGCGCCATTAGACCTTGTCTCAGAGCGCGGGGAAGGAAGGCCATGCTGCGTGGAGAGCGCCATTAGACCTTGTCTCAGAGCGCGGGGAAGGAAGGCCATGCTGCATGGAGAGCGCCATTAGACCTTGTCTCAGAGCGCGGGGAAGGAAGGCCATGCTGCATGGAGAGCGCCATTAGACCTTGTCGCAGAGCGCGGGGAAGGAAGGCCATGCTGCATGGAGAGCGCCATTAGACCTTGTCTCAGAGCGCGGGGAAGGAAGGCCATGCTGCATGGAGAGCGCCATTAGACCTTGTCTCAGAGCGCGGGGAAGGAAGGCCATGCTGCATGGAGAGCGCCATTAGACCTTGTCGGGTGAGGGAATTTGCTTTGATTTTGAGCCCAGGTATCCCATCTCTCAGGATTCATTACTCTGCTCCTTGGCAGGAGGTACTTGTCCATGGGTAATTCAGATTTGGTTGTAACAGCATCTGGGAACTACTATAATTTTCTGCGTGCTCTTGATTCCTTGAACTTGTTTATTTGAGTGAATGCGTGTGTGCTTATATATTTATGTGCACAAGAAAGAGACTCCCGAGTGAAGCCCCAAATTATTATATATTTGTTCAAAAAGTGTAAGTCTGTTCTAGCTGATCTCATGCCTTTCTGGGCACTAGAATGCCATGAAAAAGTGAACCACAGTTCTTAAGGCCATGTGTGTTTTGACACAGAATGTTTGTAACTTCCAATATTCCCAAAAGGTAGAAGTGGTTCTTGAAGGGGATTATATCTATTTATCCTTGTACATCTCTAAGGGGGAAAATACTAAAAGAAATTTTACATTGTGCAACTCCTCATTAATAGCCATTTTACTTACATGTGCATTAAGAATTCTTGCAATGCCAATGTACGAATTTTACATTTAGCATACTATCCTTGCAAGCATTCCTTACAAGCCACTTAGATCATGGTGCTTTGCTTTTTCGTGCATATATATAGGCTATCACAAGATGAGGTGTCAATGACTTTATGATACCTTAAGTTGTGTGAGAAAAATGACTAATTTTTGAATCAAGGACTAATCAAACTCAAGGTAAAGCAATAACACTTAATCTTTATAAATAACGCCTGTGACCTGCCTCCTAACCCCCGACCCGAAACTGTCAAAGATTTTACATATACTAATTTATTCTCATTCTTTTCAGACTACTACCTTTATTTTTTTAAAGAAAATATATGAGCCAACTTAAGCCAAAAAACTTCATCTTGCATCAATAATTGCATTTGGACATGGGTTTCTTAAGGCCAAATATTTTTCTAGACATATTATCTCCATTGCTACTTGTACACTGATACACCATGTTTTAAGGTATATTTTATTGGTGGGTGGAATTATGCGCCTCAAATACTTGCATCTAACTCGGATGAAAATAGTTCACAAATAACTAAGAATCAATTTAGTCCCAAATATTTATCTCCAAGTTACAGATGTTTTCTTTCTTCATTTTTCTGCCTTGGATCCATTAGATTTCTTTTTAGCTTTACAATCCGACTTAAATAAATAAATGTTTCCATTGGGGAAACCGTGGACTTTCACCAGCTGCAAGCTTCACTGCCTCGGAAAATTTATGTTGATTCTGCAGTAAAACAATAATGCGTGGCCCTGGCTTGAATTCACAGCAACAACTTAATCTGTAATCGGGCAAGTTCAGGCTGAGGTCCTTCTGTCCTTCATAAAACTGCACTCTGGCAGTTTACGAGTCTCACAAACCTCCGAGAGTGAGTTACCTTCAGGCACTCAGACTGGGAATAGCCACAGGCTTATTCAGAAAGTAATATCCCAGTTGGGGGCACTTTATCTTTTTACAATGAGATATGTTTAATTTTACTATGCCTAGAAATATTTGTCAAAGAGGCAAAATATGTTTTTTCAAAGACCTTTGGTTCTTTTCTCTAGTTTTCTAAGGTGATTAAGGTAATAATGTTCCAGTTCCGTTGACCAGAAAACAGTGTTTTAAAACTGTTGGATGAGTTTTAAAGAGAAGTCTGGGCTACATGCAGGTTAATGAATCCTCTTTGGTTTTAGGTCTGGGTTCTCTCCCAACCTCTTGGTCAAGTGCTTCTCGGACGGACTGAATATACACTGGGAACCCACAAACGAGGCGCACCCTCATGAGAAGGCTTTCAGCACCATTGCGCATGCTCTGTTTTCATTGAATGGAAAGAGAAGAAAACTGGCATTTTTTTGAGCACCCACTGTAAACAGACACAGTACTCTGTGTGTCACAAACATCAATTCACTCTGTACTCTTTCTCTATATCTACATATATTTCTATGTCTATCTATCTATCTACCTGTCTATCTATGTATCTATTAGTACATATGCCCATTTAGTGAAAGAGGAAACTAATATTCAGACATCAAATAATTTTTCAATGTGAAACTGGAAGCAAGGCATGATCTGTGTGGCTCCAAAGACTATCCTCTTTTTCCTTCGTTTTTACTTTTTAAAATTACACAACTAATACAAAAATTCATTCTCCTTGTAAAAAACTAGAATATTATGGTTAAAGCTAAAGTCCCTTTAAAAGCCACCTCTGATCATAGTCTCCTTCCCTCCTCTGAGATAAATAATTTTATGCATCTAATGTGTATCTTTCAGAATTTCAAAATCTCTTACTTACATATATGTACCCGTAAAAACGTATAACTTGGTTTGGTGTGTTTTATTTTTTGTATAAGTAATATCTTGCACAGATAATTGGACAAGTCACTTTTATCACTCAGCAGGATGTATTTGAGACCGACCCACCTTGAGACAAACAGGTCTAGCTCATTCATTTTGACTGCTTTGTCCATCTGTGACTCTATCATTTTTCGATTTGTCGCAGCAGTTACAATGAATACTGTGGCAACATTCTTTTAGAATTCTCCCTGAGCATACGTGCTCATGTTTCTGTAAGAGTGGGACCCACAGAAGAACTGCTGGGCAGAAGAGTACGTGCATTTTCAGGTTTACAGATACTGCTCAATTTCTCCCCAAAGTGGACCTCCCAGTTTCTCCCTGCACAATGTGTGAGAGCCGCCATTTCCCCACCTCACCAGCTTTGGGGCTGTGCTCAGCTTTTAGATTTTTGCCTAACGGATGGGATTAGAATGTTCTCTCACTGTTGCTTCAATTTGTCTTTCTCTGATGGCCATTTATATTTTTACTGCCATGAATTACTTTTCCGTTTTGTCCATTTTTCTTTTAGGTATTTGTCTTTTTCATACTGATAGCTGTGTGTTACATATATGCAAATATTTTTCTTAGTCTGTACTTAATATGGTAATGATTTTAATATGGTGATGATTTCCTGAATTGTTTAAAAGCTTGAAATTTTGATGTGCTCCATTGTATCAACTTTTTACATTAAAAAGAATGTAGGGGCTGACCTAGCGGCGCAGTGGTTAAGTGTGCACGCTCCGCTTCTGTGGCCCGGGGTTTGCCGGTTCGGATCCTAGGTGCGGACATGGCACCCCTTGGCATGCCATGCTGTGGTAGGCATCCCACATATAAAGTAGAGGAAGATGGGCATGGATGTTAGCTCAGGGCCAGTCTTCCTCAGCAAAAAGAGGAGGATTGGCAGCAGTTAGCTCAGGACTAAGCTTCCTCAAAAAAAAAAAGTATTCTTTAAGAAGAGTTTCTCCACAGCAAGGTCATGGAGATATTCTTCTATATTTTCTCCTAGAAGTTTCCATTTTTATACATAGTAATGTTGGATGATGATGGGAAGTATTGATTGAAATCTTTCCTGAGGCTTGAGGTTACCAAATAGTATAAGACTAACAGGCGAGATGAGTCCTGTTGAGAAGAAAGTTAGTAGTTTCTCCAAGGTCAATTTCAAATAGGGCCTGGTCCTTGGCGTAAGATTCCTAGTCTGACCTAAGTTGCCAGTAAGGCTAACCTACTTGGACAGCCTTAGCCAATGAGAGACAGGGGAGGGAATTTGGAAAGAAAGGGTACTTGCTGGAAAGTGTTTTACAGGCTTAGAAGTACAGCATTTTGTTCTCATCCCTGTAGGCTGGGGGCAGTGAAAGAGATGTATGTCTATTGAACTTTAAGGGCATGTTTAAACATAAAGACTAGAGAGGGTTTCTTGTTTGAAAATTTCTGAAGAAGAGATAGCTTCGGTAACTCACCCTTGCTAGTCATGAAGGGAGCAGAATGTAGTATGTGTGAGTCCAAAGGTATATTCTGGAAAGGCCATGCCAACACTCTATTTCCCTATGAGCCTTTGCATATCTGGAAGAGATCTCCAGTGGTTCCCTATGGCCTCACCTGGAAGAGGATGGAGAGTTGCAGAAGGAGACCAAGGCATGGGACTGCCCAGGGGGTCCCTCAGCCAAGCAAGTGTACACCCCACCTGGAGATCTCTATTGGCAGCTGAACCCCACATGAGTGCTACAGAGAGTCAGGTTGCCCCTCTGCAGGCAGGGGGTCATCTGCCACAGAGGCAGCCCAGGTAAAGCTGAATCAGTCCTTGAGAAAATCGATCTCAAGGCAGGGAAATGAGAGCAGTCACATGGATTGAATTTCTCCTCCCTCCTCACCTCACAGGCTAGAGAGAGAGAGGCCTGTATGAGAATTAGAGTGAGGAGAAGAGAAGGCTGTTCAACTAGAACAAATGGAGAGTAGGGAACAGATCACGTCCACTTCTCCACTCCCTGATGCCAGAGACACAAATCCAACATCTAAAACATGGGGTTGTTCAAATTCAGGCCGTCAGACTTCCATATTGACCTCCTTTTTTTGGGGGGTGAGGAAGATTCACCCTGAGCTAACATCTGTTGCCAATCCTCCTCTTTTTTCACTTGAGGAAGATCAGTCCTAAGCTGATATCTGCGCCAAACTTCCTCCACCTTTTGTAGGTGGGATGCCCCCACGAGTGGAATAGGTTTGTGCCCTGGATCTGAACAGGCGAACCCGGGCAACCAAAGCAGAGCACAGACCTTTAACCACTCAGCTGCTGGGCCAACCCCAATACTGACCTCTAAATGACTATGCTAATATATGATATTTGTTCCAGATTTCTAGTTTTTATCCATTTTCAGATTGAAGACTTTTCTTTTGAGTTCTAACTGACTAATAATTTTCTTTTTAAAGATTAATAGATGTTGGCTTTTATTTGAAAAATTAGGGGCAACTGTTAAGATAAATTTTTTTTCTAAGTTATTAATGTAGAGAATCAAAACAATGGATTTTCTAATACTGAATCACACTTGCAGCCTATTTTAAATCTGACATAGTGTTACATATTTTCTTTTAATACATTGCTGGGTTCTATTTGCTAATATATTAGTATATTATTAAGGAGTTTTATATTCATGTTCAAAAGTGAAATATAACTATAATTTTCTTTTCTTGCAGTATTTTCGTCCATTTTTAAATCAGAATATTGTAGGCTGTTAGATTAGTTGATTAGATTTAATATTTTTCTAAATTCTCAGTCTGTTTACATAAAAGGGGAATTATCTGCTCCCTGATTTTTAATCTGTCTTGAGTCAAGTGTCTTTTGTATAGGTAGGTTGTTAATTACCAATTGAGCTAATTTTATTGTTGCTCCATTGGGTTTTCTATTACTTCCTGGACCAGTTTTGATAATTTATATCTTCCCAGAAAAATTATCCAATTCATGTGGGGATGTCCAAATTCATTGGTACAAGAATACTGACGGTAGCAAACAAAAATCTCATTACCTTGTAAAACTCTTTCAATCAGCAATGTTGCCTTTTATGACCCTACATTTTTCTTATTGTAGTTGCCCTAAATTTGTCTTTTTTATTAGTTTTTTCAAATATCATCTTTTATTTTAATCAATTCTATTCATTCTTTTGTTTTGAGTTTTATTAATTTATTCTTTTATCACTGTTGTGTTCGTGCTTCCACTTTCTTTATTTACCTTTTTACCACCCTATTGTTTTCTTATTACAACATGTAGTTTATTCATTTTCAGCTCTTATTACTATTATTACTTCTTAATAATCAAGGCTGTATATTTTTCCAGTTAAGTACCACTTTGCTTCCACTCTGAGTTTTGGTTTGTAGTGCTTTCTTTGTTAATGGTAAGCTCTAAATGCTTGATTATTACTCATTTTTAATTTCACTGCTCTGTTCAGTCTGTGTGACATAATTTCAGTTTTTGGTTTTCTTTTTGAGGAAGATTAGCCCTGAGCTAACATCTGCCATCAATCCTCCTCTTTTTGCTGAGGAAGACTGGCCCTGAGCTAACATCCATGCCCATCTTCCTCTACTTTATATGTGGGATGCCTACCACAGCATGGCTTGACAAACAGTGACACGTCCACTCCCGGGATCTGAACTGGCGAACCCCAGGCCGCTGAAGCGGAATGTGCACACTTAACCACTGTGCCAGTGGGCCAGCCCCAATTTCAGGGTTTTATAAAATTAATATACATTCGAATAAGTTTAACGTTTAGGCCATTGCAGGAGGGACTCTGTTTCTGGACCTGTGCTTTTAGACAGCTATGCTCTGGCTTTTATTTTTTGAGTCTCATCAGTGACTCTATCTTTTATAGTTTCTTTAAATAATCAAAAAAATTTTTAATTGTGATAAAAAACACTTAACATAAAATTTACCATCTTAGGGGGCCGGTCCCATAGCCGAGTGGTTAAGTTCACGCGCTCCGCTTCAGCAGCCCAGGGTTTTGCCAGTTGGGATCCTGGGCACGGACATGGCACCACTCATCAGGCCATGTTGAGGCAGCATCCTACATAGCACAACCAGAAGGACCTCCAATTAAAATATACAACTATGTACTGGGGGGCTTTGGAGAGAAGAAGAAGAAGAAGAAAAAAAGATTGGCAACAGTTGTTAGCTCAGGTGCCAATCTTTAAAAAAAAAGTTTCAAGCACTATGCAGGGGTCACATGAGAGAAGAGCAAAAATCTATTAAAAAAAATTACCTTCTTAACTGTTTTTAAGTCTGCCTTTCAGTAGCGTTAAGTATATTTACGTTGTTGTGCAACCAATGTCCAGAATTTTTCATCTTGCAAAATGAAACTCTATACCCATTAAAAACAACTCCCTATATCTCCCTCTCCCCAGCCCCTGGCAACCACCGTTCTACTTTCTGTTTCCAAAATTTGACCAGTTTAGATAAGTCATATAAGTAGAATCACATTGTATTTGTCTTTTTGTGATTGGCTTATCTCACTTAGCATAACGATCTCAAGGTTCACCTATGTTGTAGCATGTGCCAGAGTTCCCTTCTTTTTCAAGGGTGAATAATAGTCTGTTGCATGTGTATACTGCATTTTGTTCATACATTCATCTGTGGGACATCTGGGTTGCTTCCACTTCTTACAGAGTATTCTAAACCCATTCATATTGATTCTAAGTATGTCTATGTTTTGATTTTTTCCTCTTATTTTGTGTTTTTTCTTCATTATTCTCTTCTCTCCCCTACTTTTTCTTTTTTATCTTTTCTGCTTCTTCTGAGTATCCTGAAAATTTTAACACATGCACCTAAACTTGTTCCTAACAACATCTAGAGCCAATCAATTGACATAAGTGCCCAAACCTTAACAGGCTTTGACTCCCCTCTGCTTTCTTTTGCATGCTCCACACACACACACCCCTCCCATTTGCCATGTCAGTAATGTCTAGAATTATAGGTCTAGATTGATTTTTTAAATAATTTTGTTTTTCTTCTTCTTGGATTACATCTTTCATCTTTCAGAGTTTGTGAGTAATAAATGTTGAGAATCTATGTATATTTGAAAATGTCATTATTTGCTTTTAGGCTTGAATGATAGTTTGGTTAGATATAAAATTCTAGGTTCAATTCTCTTTTCTTTTCCTTTATCAATCATCAATTTAAAGATTTTGCTTCACTGCCTTACTGTGTGCAATGTTGCTAATGAGAGGACTCATGAGAACCTGATTCTCTTTCCTTTTTGAGCTTTGTGTCGTGGGGGATCAGAATTTGCCACCCCAAAATGTGTCTCTTTGGTATGAGAATTACTTTGGGCTGGTTACTTTTAAAAACGGCAGACATGGGAGAAGCCCTCAAAAGTAGATTTACCCTGTGTGAGAGGCATTTACATTTGTAAGGAAAATCTCCATCTGTACAGATATCTCCCTCTCTGTACCAGGAAGAAAGGGGGATAACCTCTCTAGAAACTCTTATCAATTTAGAAGGCAGGGACTTAAATCTGCATAATAAACTTACTCTTGTTGACTATGCTTTTCTGGTAATCTCCCATAACTGACATCCCACATCCCCAATATCCTCCATCCTCCTTTGTCTTTAGCTGAAGATGGTATTTAAGATGAAAGCCTCTGCCATTTTGACGAGTTGTTCAGCTTTCCTGAGTGTCTCCCATGCATACATGTAATAAAGCTGTGTTTGATTTTCTCCTGTTATTCTGTCTCATGTCAATTTAATTCATAGCCCAGCCAGAAGGACGCAGAGGGTAGAGGATTTGCCTTCCTCCCATACAGTGTTCTGTTCTTTTAATATTATTTCTTCATTCATTAGCTTCTGAATTTAACTATGATGAGTGTAGGTACTCAATGGGCCCTTTTGATCTAAAAGTTTATGGTATTCACAAGATCATCCTGTTGGCCACTGACAAAATCACCTCTCCCAACTCAGCCTCATGCTCTTTATAATGGGAGTATAGTGGAGGAGATCTTATAGCTTTCATTCAAAGATTGTAGTCATGAGATAAGTACAATAATACAAAACTCACTAGTTTATAAATAAAGAAGAATTGAATGCAAATTGTGTTTCTGGCAGATAGAATAAGTTACAGTTACCTGCTCAAATGGCTAAAGCTTTTTACTAATATTTGTGGAGACTTTTATTTTTTTTGAGGAAGATCAGCCCTGAACTAACTGCTGCCTATCCTCCTCTTTTTGCTGAGGAAGACTGGCCCTGAGCTAACATCTGTGCCTGTCTTCCTCTATTTTATATGTGGAACGCCTGCCACAGCATGGCATGCCAAGTGGTGTCATGTCCGCGCCTGGGATCCAAACCAGCAAACCCTGGGCCACCAAGGTGGAATGTGCACACTTAACCACTGTGCCACCAGCCGGCCCCTGTGGAAACTTTTTGAGTTTTTATCTATTTAGTTTCTAAAGAGCTCCTTTTTTCTTTTTACTTCTGATAAGTATCATCCCCCTAAAGTTTGCATTTCTAAAAGATGGCTCTTGGGTCCAAGAGGAGACATGGTAGAAAATTTATCTCAAAGGCACAGAGAAAGGATGTAAGTTTTCTCCAAGGAGTTTTGGAGCATGTTTGCCCACTATCAGAGGTCTAAAGTAACCACTGTGTAAATTTTCCTTCTTTTTCTTAGGTGCAGGACAGTTCTGTTTCCCATGTCCTGATTGTGTATGATATTGAGAGCCTGAATGATATCAAGTGGCTGACTTGCCCATCCAACTACATTTTCTTCAATTTGTTTCTTTATGTCAGCGAGAATATTTCCAACTAAGATAGAAATCAAAGATTCCCATGTTCTAGATTTAGAGCTAGGTGTCTGGAATATTTTAATAAATCATTCCATAAAGGCTTCAGAATGTTTTCATTCCCTCCTGGTGCATAGTTCAATTTCAGCTTATGAGAAAGTGCCCCCCCCCCCAATATTTCCTATCAGGCTCAGAATATTAGCTTCTAATTAGGCCAACTTCTGACCATAGAGCTCCTTAAAAAAATTCCTTTCAAATATCTCATTATCAGGTTTCAGCCAGGACAAACAGTAAATATTCCTGGGAGTATTGAACTCCTTTTCAAATTATTTTTTTCCTTTTTCTTTTAAACCCAAAGTATATCTATCAAGTGACTTAAAACCAAAACCAATAATCCTTTTATGACTTAGCCATGGATGTAAGAGGCATCCCCAAAGAAGGTGCTGTGGGGGCCTGGAATTGGCCACCCCAAGATATGTCTCTTTGGCATGATGATTATTTGGGGCTCATCACTTTGCAGACAGGAAAGCAACTGAAACGTAGAATTTACTTACCCTTTGTAAGAGACACTTACATTGTAAAGGAACTCTCCATCTGGAAAGATATCTCCCTCCACCAGGAAGAAGGGGAGATGACCTTGTCTCTAGAAACTCTTAATCAATGGGGAAGGCAAGGACTTAAATCTGCATTTGTTTATTGTGCTTGTCCGGTAACCTCCTGTAACTGACTCCCCCGACCCCCAGCATCCTCCTTTGTCTTTTGGCTGGATGTGATGTTTCAGCTGTGGTGGTTTCAGCCATTTTGGTGAGTTGCTTGGCTTGCCTGAGCCTCTCCCATCTATACATTGACAAATAGAAATGGCAAGCAATGGGATGTGTTGGAGTACATGAGGAAGCCATTTGGTGTAAACCTAATTCAGCCTGAACTTGTCTTTCCAAAAGGGCCTGACCGAGGCTGTTGAGCATGCATTGTATATCTGCTTTAAAACATTTACTGTGGCAAGAACAAACGCCATTGAGATAAAGGTGCGACTTCCCTCCCCCTCCCAACATTGGCATTTCCTTAGATTAAGCATCTTTCCTTAGGCTAGGAACTGATTGCTGCGCTCACCTCTGACCACCCAGCTTGAGACAATAGACTTGTCTCCTGCTGCACCCTCGGAGATAGCAGACCCACTACCTGCTGTGTCCATCAAGCGCTGTGCCGACAGGGCAATCTTGTGACTATTGTGGGAGGGACATTTCAACCATATGTGAAACATCCTGTTTGGGGGTATATAACCACTCTGTGCACCCTACTTCTTCAGTGCCCTTTCTTCCTTCGGGAAGAAAAGCCCCGGGCCATGGTCCTCATAAAGCTTTGTTTAATTTTCTCCTGCTATTCTGTCTCATGTGAATTTAATTCGTTCTCCAGCCAGACGAACCCAAAGATAGAGGAAATGTCTTCCTCCCCTACAGTGGAAAAGATATAGTCCTTCCAAGATCCAGAGCCACTCCAAGGATAGCCAAATGAAAGAAAGGCAATTACCCTGAGTGTTGGTAACAGTCAGTTTCACTCTAGTCTCAAATTGGATGTAATCCACATTTCTGTCCAGCCATATTTTGGGACCCCCAACCTGATGTTTGAGCCACCTGCACATGCAAGAACTGATAACCTGCATGCCCTGGGCAGGCAGACAGCCAAGCCAAGTTCTCAGGACACAAAACTAGACGAACAGGAAAGCAATCACTGTCCCTGGGAGGGAAAGGATCAGTAACCAATGGGCACCCCAAAACCAAATTTACAAGTCACAATTCAAAGAACTAATTCTTACAAATGTTTTCTCCTCCTAATCTGAATTTGGAAAGGAAAGGTCAAAGGGAAATTTTCCTTCCTCTCTCCACTAGGCACTACAGACAGCGATCCTGGAGAGCTGACTTCCGTAAGAATTCTTACCCTTACCACTTCCGCCAGTTTTCCAGGATCCCATTGTTAAATTAACTAAACAAGGAGGCCATGAGACCGAGGCCGCTCTAATGCCTTGGTGGGCTACACAAGCAAACCAAAATCTCAGCCTGTAAATGCCTCAAGGTTACGAAACCAAAACACTAAGGACAACCAATCACAAACAGCCAACTAGGCTTTAGCCACGGCCAATCAATAATTTCCTTCGTTTGCTTCTGCCTCTTCTCCAGAACAGTCTCTCCCAGCTCCTATTGGTGCAGCAATCTTAAGCATTACAGGTTTGGCACTGCCCAATTCAAACATTTTTTGCTCAAATAAATTCTTAAAAATTTTAATATGCCTCAGTTTATCTTTTAACACCACCTGCAGGCTCCTGAGCAAGCGGGGTGTTCCAAAGGGTCCTTTTCTTATTGTCAAAATTGTAGGGGAAAGAAAAAATAATTTTTCCTCTACCCTCTGAGTTCTTGGCTGAGACCCCCAGTAATAAAAGACATATTTACAAGAGAAAAACAAACAGAAGTTTGTTACATGTTTCCTTATGTATACATGAGACATAGCCAGGAAAAGTGAATAACTCCCCAAGATGGCCCAAGCCATCACCTTAAAATACCACCTTCAGCTAAAGACAAAAGAAAGATGTTGAGGGAGGAGGGGAGAAGCCAGTTATGGGAGGTGACCGGGAAAAGCATATTATGCAGATTCAAATGCTGCCGTCTCTCTTATTAAGTCTCTTGTGATGTAGAGTCACCCTTCTCTTCCTGGTACCAAGAGAGAGACAGACATCTTACAAATGCAGATTTCCTTTATAAATGTAAATTTCCCTTACAGAAGAGTAACTTCTACTTTGTTTTCAGAGGTTCTCCTGTGTCTGCTGTTTCTCAAAAACAATCAGCTCAAAATAATTCTGTATGCCAAAAAGATATATTTTTGAGTGCATATATATTTTGGAGTGCATATTCTGCTCCCTTTCAGTCGCAAGAAGTCAGAGGGGGCTATGAACTATTGAGAAATTTTTGTTATAAAACATTTGAGAAGTGACTCAAGAAAGGTACAAATCATGGATAAATATTAAGCTTTTGCATATGCAAGCAGGTGGCCATTTATAACCAGGAACATTGTGTACTGCACAGCTCCAGAGGGAGCCATTCACATTGACTACGGTATGACTGAAGCCCCTTTGAGGTGTGTAATGCATAACCCGCCTCACTCTGTACTGTTGCACTATCTTTAAAGTGGGATGCTAGATAGATAAGGATATAAAATGTAAGACGTAATGTCTGCCTTCAAAGACCTTAAAATCTAATTAAGTAGATATGAGAAAAACAGCCCCCCCCAACAATGTAAGATAGTGATTGTTAAGCATCAAGTGAATGTATAAATAACAAAATCTATGACTATATAAAAGCAGAAGAGACTGCTTTCAGTTGTGGTGATCAGAAACAGTTTCACAGGAAAGATGAAACATAGGTTGGACTGTGAAGGATGGTAGAAGTTAAATAAGGAGAAAATAATGAAGAGGACATTTCAAGCAACGGAAAAGATGTAAGCACAACATTGATCCAGGTATGATAAAGTGAGGGAAAAGAGAATAAGTCAATTTGATTGAATGAGGGATTCCCAAAGAACAATGGGCGTTAAGGTTGGAAGGGTAGGATGGAACAGATTGTGGACGGCCTTTTGACTCAGGATAAGAATTTTGGAATATCCAGTTGATATGTGAACGTGTTTAAACTATTGAAGAAAGGGAGTGTCAAGGCAACATTTAAGGAATATTAACTTAGCAGTGATCTCTACAATGCATTCGAACAAAAAGTAGCTAGAGTAGTGAAATGAGATAAATATTGTAATAGTCAGATGTGGAGCTTTGAGGGTCTAAACTATAGATAGTGCCAGTCATAGGGGAAAAGGCAAGACAAGAATGAAACGAATGTAAATCTAAGACATCTGGTAAGTAGGGCGTTAGTATTTCAAGTACAGATGCTGGCAGAACTGTTTCTAGAGGAGGAAAAACAGAGTGAGTAAACATTTTGAGGTTGTGTCACTAAAGGTCTAAAAAACATTGTGGCTCACGAATTCCGTGAAAAAAATAATTAAAGCCAGATTTTTTTTTATAGTTGTTTGGTTATTTTAGTTATTTACTATTTGTCTCTGTCTCTTCTTCT
Organism: Equus caballus; assembly: GCF_041296265.1. NCBI lineage: Eukaryota > Metazoa > Chordata > Mammalia > Perissodactyla > Equidae > Equus > Equus caballus. The sequence goes on from NC_091685.1 coordinate 112,938,166, forward strand.
CAGGACAAGTGATAGAATCATATGCTGCACCTAAATATATTACATGGATCGAAATGGTTTTCTCATAATATAGGCAATACTTGAAGCTTTTTCAATTTTACTTTACAGCCATTTGTCATATGGATTATTATTGGAATAGGAAATATTTACCCTTTAAAAAAGTAATGTTAGTATGAATAATTTTTTTAGTTGAGGTCATATTAGTGGATAAATATTTTTGAATGAATGAATAAAGCACTCTTTATTAGACGTGCTCTTTAAAATAAGTTAAAACTCTTCAAAGCTAGTTAAATTAACAACTTCTTTTTAATTGAATTTTGCTATATTATGGGTTTTTAATGTCTTCCTTTTGGAAGTTCCACAGCTACTATATAATCATAAGCATAAGAAACATTTTACTTACTCTACAGTCATTTTAAATTTCTTGGGCCAAATTCTCCCCTCAGATGTACTTTTTATAACTCCCACTGAAAGTCAGTGGAAATTTAGTCAGACTATCTGAGGGCAAAATTTAGAATCACATTTGCAAGGATATTGACTTTTCCTGATTCATGTTTTATTGAGAAATTGGACATTTAAATTGGCTAGGATTATCTGTAATAAAGTATTTGAACTTGATGCCATTTAGACATATTGGGAAAAGAAGAAAAATAACATTTTACTGCAAGTTGCTACTTTTCAGATTTTGACTTTCATTTCCCAAGAAAAAAAATAAAACTGGAGAATTAAACACCTCCACATTTTCCCCTACTGAGCTCGAAAGTTAAAAAGCATGGCAATTGCCTGAGTAAAATATTTTTTATAGCATATAATAACACTGGAGCTGCAGGAGACTGGCAGGAAAAGAGAAAAAAATAGAGGGATGGAAGAAGGGAACGTATGTGAAATATTGGACTCAGGAATCCAAAATAAATGAACCGAATGGTTTTAAGATTAACTCATATTATTTCATCTCTACATCCTTATTGTCTGAAAACTATTACAAAGATTTCAAATAGTACTTTTTGTTGGCGTTGACTTTAATTATCTTTCCTAAATATCAGAGTAATGTAGTGTACCCAGACAAAATTCAGTGTTATGTAGAAAGAATTGTGCAAGGAATGCTGGTTATTGTGCCTTGCCCACTTTGGGCATCAGACTTTTGATGGCAAAGTACAAGTAAAGGTCCTCAGTTCTGCTCTTGATATTTGATTAACTTTAGAGGAACTTGTTTAGCACCTAATGAAAGATTTGATTAAGACGATAGTGCTCATCCTCTCCAGAACAATCTGAAGCTCATTCCTCATATCAATTTAAAATTTGCTATGTGTACAATTGACTACATATACTATATGTGCTGGGTTTTGGTATTTGTCCCATGTCTCCCCATTTCTTAACCTTGTATGTAAAGAATCAATTTTGGCCCTTATAAATCCTCTTCTGTGTCTAACATATTAATATGTTTCTTACAATTGTTTTTTCAAGTTAAAATGTCCTATCAACTTTGCTTCAGGAACCTTGCTGCTGAGTCTGTCTTTGCTTATGCACTTGCTCAAACACAAAATGTTAATGCTGGGTGATTATCAACTGATGCTTAGAAAAGGCTTTGATTCTCCTCTGTAAGCTCTGCAAGATGTTTGCTGTGTCTGTGCAAGATAATAGTGCTCTGTTTCCTTTTTTTTGAGGAAGATTAGCCCTGAGCTAACTGCTGCCAATCCTCCTCTTTTTGCTGAGGAAGACTAGCCCTGAGCTAACATCCATGCTCTTCTTCCTCTACTTTATATGTGGGACGCCTACCACAGCATGGTGTGCCAAGCAGTGCCATGTCCACACCCAGGATCCGAACGGGTGAACCCTGGGCCGCTGAAGTGGAACGTTCGCACTTAACCCCTGCACCACCAGGCCAGCCCCCTCCTTTTTTTTTTTTTTTTAAATAACTGAGAGTCCAACTTTTTTTTCTGCAGGCTTTTTTGGTGAGGAAGATTGGCCCTGAGCTGACATCTGTTGCCAATCTTCCTTTCTCTCTTTTTTTTCCTCTCCCAAAGCCCCAGTACATAGTGGTATATCCTAGTTGTAAGTCCTTCTAGTTCTTCTATGTGGGACACTGCCACAGCATGTCTTGATGAGCAATGTGTAGGTCCATGCCCAGCATCCGAACCTGCAAACTCTGGGCCACAGAAGCAGAGCACAGGAACTTAACCATTATACCACCCGGCCGGCCCCTAGTGCTCTGTTTCTAATGTGACTGCTTCATATCCGTGTTCTCTTCCTATTAGTGAAATAGCTGCTATAGTGACAGAGATGCTGTGAAGGCCTCCTTGTTAGGAAGACGTCATTTCCTCACAAAGTCGCTCTGCCTCCAACTGGGCAGAAACACAGATTGCACGGGACATCTTTTGTAACACATTGAACAGGTTCCTTTTCTCCTCTTCTCTACCCTGAAGTAGAGTCTACTACAGTATTATTTTCATGCACTCTTGTATTTGCCAAGTCTGATAACTTGTATTGCTTAGTCTTTGTGCTTAGCACACAATTAGGAGTTCTATAAATACTTGTTGCAGGAATACACGATGATCTTAAAGATTCATTTTTTAAGTAGATACCACATAATTTAAGTTAAAAATTGGAGAACTTCTTACAAAGTTTTAAATAAATTGTGTGTATAATCAAGGACAACAAACTGATAAAATATGGCTAACACAATTTAACTACTGGTAGGTTTATATTCTCCCCCTTTGGGAGACACAAGTGATCTATGAGCCCAGAGAAGAAAAAAGTTTCCTACGAGCTCTCATTGTAGGACTCTGCTGGCCTCTGTGGAAGCAGCATTGTCTCACAGCCAGCATTATACAGATATTAAAGACATCATTCTTGCCCCAAAAGGATGATCGCAGGCTGCCTGCGCCATAGTGCAAGTTAATAGCCTCACTTCTGTGTAATTGTAGCTAACCCCGGTGGCTTGGTGAAGAACATTGAACTATAGCTATGAAACTCAGTCCTAATCCATGGCAATTATAACAATAACTTCTATTTATTTTGAACCTATTTTGTGCCTGGGGCTCTACAAAGTAGGCATCATCATTCTCATCCTACAGACAGGAAACAGTTTTAGAATGCTTATTAACCTTTCCTAGGGTCTCACATTAATACATCTCAGATTCAAACTCCCTATTCTCTGACTCCAAAATCCTTGCCATTCCTGTGGCCCTCGCCACTCCAAGGACTGGGAAGCATTCTTCAGAGAAAGGAGTTCCCCACAGTAGGAGTGCTGGAGGGAGACTCTCCCGGCAGTTGTGTCTGGTGCAAGAGGTTTCCAGAGCTATTTTTGTGCGTAGCCTGTATAATTTAGCACAGACTGTGGCATGGTCTTTGAGATTTTTTTAAAGTCTTTTTGCTTCCTTCTGGTCTAAGGTTCTTTGTGCTAAAATTTTGCAGAAACGATCAGAACTGATGACTTGGGGAATTAGCATGATGCCAATTCTTTCTTCACAGCTGCATAGTGGCCTTCAATAAACAGAGACTTATAATAACCGAATTCCTCCAACAAAGAGAACAGCAGTGCAAAGGCTGGCTGGATTATAATTCATGGAGGAAACATTTGGCCCAATGGTATAAGAGAATCTGTTACTTTTCCCATATTTGATTATTTAAAATTTTTTGGTATTTTTTCTCTGGAGAATACACCTGTCACACAGCCAGAAGTCTTCCAATTTGGTTTTCCATATGTTGACGAGCCTCTTATAACAAAAGATTTAAGTACCTTTAGGGCAAACAGTATTAGTAACTTTCAAAATAATATACTGTTTCTTATTTGGTCACATATAGGATTTAAATACTGTACAAGTTAGGTTTGGATATAAGAGCTTAAACTCTACAGACCTATTTTAGCAACAGAAAATTTTGTTGGGGTTAGAAATGAGTAACATTAATATGCTGTTGCCTAATTACAAAGACTTTTTATTTATTTATTTATTTATTTATGTTTTTAAATTTAATTTTTATTGAGTTAATGATAGCTTACAACCTTGTGAAATTTCACGTGTACATTATTGTTTGTCAGTCGTGTTGTAGGTGCACCCCTTCACCTTTTGCGCTCACCCCCCACCCCACCTTTCCCCCAGTAGCCTCTAATCTATTCTCTTACAAAGACTTTTTAAAACAAAGTAAACCAATGTTAATGAACATTATTTTCTTGAACTCCCTGAGAGGCGAAGTGAAAAATAACATTCTTCATTCATTCATACAGTACTTGGTTACAATTGGAAAGGACAAAAAGAAATTCTAAAATTAATGATCTTCAAACAATGTTAATTGGCTATGATTGCATACTCAGCATAACAGGATGGAGTAAGAAGCTTACCTTTCTCAATATGAAATACTATGTGAAACTTCAAGCTGCCAGACACGAGAAGAAACAGTTGAGGGCCGGCCCCGTGGCAGCGTGCTTAGGTTCGCGCGCTCTGCTTCGGCAGTGAGGGTTCTGCCAGTTCGAATCCTGGACATGGACATGGCAGCGCTCATCAGGCCATGCTGAGGAGGCATCTCACATGTCACAACTAGAAGGACCCACAACTAAAAATACACAACTATGGGCTGGAGGGCTTTGGGAGGAAAAGAAAAAATACAAATAAATAAAAAAATAAAAGAGACAGTTGGTAGAGAGGAGGTCTTACAGAGACCCCAATGCAGAAGGGAATGATACCATTGGTTGTGTATGTACCCCTTTTTATTGGGAGGTGAGCAAGACATCAGCACTCAACTGTGATGTTTATCGGAAATAACATTCTCTAAGGAGAAAATTAGTTCTTGCCTCTGTGCTAAGTAATTAGTGAGAAGCTATAATAATTAATGTGATTATTATTTTTACTCTTTACATAGTTTCAGAGAGTTTATAGAAAATGATCATTTAAGATTCCTCCATACTTATTTGGAATAGTATGTTAAGAATGTGACCTCTTTTTTTAAAAAAATAAAAGTTCAGGGGCCGGCCCAGTGATGCAGTGGTTAAGTTCTCACGTTCTGCTTCGGCAGCCTTGGTTCTGATCCCGGGTGTGCACATACACACTGCTTGGCAAGCCATGCTGTGGCAGGCGTCCCACATATAAAGTAGAGGAAGATGGGCACGGATGTTAGCTCAGGGCCAGTCTACCTCAGCAAAAAGAGGAGGATTTGTGGCAGATGTTAGTTCAGGGCTAATCTTTCCCCAAAAATAAAATAAAATAAAATAAAAGTTCAGCTCCAAAGTCACCATTTTATTTTAATAAAGGAGAAAGGAAACCAGTAGAACAAATTGAGAGTTTCTGACAAACGTGGGGACATTGGTATTGCTTTTTGTTTTTGTTTTTTGTCTTTTTGGTGAGGAAGATTGTCCCTAGCTAACATCCCTGCCACTCTTCCTCTGTTTTGTATGTGGGATGCCACCACAGTATGGCTTGCTGAGTGCTGTGTAGGTCCGCGCCCAGGATCCGAACCTGCGTACCCCAGGCCACTGAAGCAGAGCTTGCGAACTTAACCACTATGCCAGCGGGCCTGTCCCTGCTATTGTTTTTTAATGTTATCATTTCTGTGTATTAAAATTTGTGGATGAGCTAGGCTGTGGTTATAAATAGGTCAAGCCTCAAAATATCTGTCAGGTTCAGAGAAATTTTCTGTAAAGGCAGGGTCTTATCTACAGATATCCTTGGAGAATCACATGACTCTGTCTTCTCTTAGACACAGTTGACTGGACCGCACTGGAGCATCTGATCACAAGGCAGTTCTTCTATTGACCTTGGCCAATCATATTTTCTGCCCAGTTCTAGAGGAAGAGTTGGAGGGGGATTGAGAGAGGAGATGAAAGAGAAGAAAAGGGAGAGAGAAATGGAGCATTCCACCTGTCCTAGAGCAACTGCTAAGCCTCATGGGAAGTGTCACTGGAAAGTGGGCTGGACTGAGTCAGCAGGCTATAGAATCAAGGACATTGGAATCAGCCAATCCCAGGTTTGAATTACCTCCACCACTTCATGGCTATGTGAAATTGACTAAGATCAATCACCTCTCTGCAATTCAGTTTCCTAGTGCATAAAATGGGGCTATTAAAACTTACTTTGCAGGGCTGTTATGGTTTTAAGTTAATAGATACAAAGATCCTAGTCCAGTTTCTGGCATATACTAGGTATTCAGTAAGGGAAACTCTCATCCTTCTTGGTTTCCTCCTCCCGTCTTCCTTCAGCTTCCTGTTATCCTTCCATACTCTGCTCCATGAACAGCACTGACTTTTTGGGGTGAGATGACCACTGATTTATCCTTCAGCTTTTCTTTTTAGAACATTACTCTGGTCCCAACAACTTGTAGGTTTCTTCTAATTAAAGGATTTTATGATTCTCTGGTACTCCTGTCAAGTCCTTGGTGTCATCACTTAAAACCAAAAGAATAAGGAAAATTTCATGAGCATTCTTTTCAGCTTTCAAGGTTGTCTTTTCATGGTGCTATTGCTATTGTGGAATCCATGCTAAGGAGAGATGGTTTCAGAGCAAGAATATAACAACTCCATTCTGGATTTTATTTTCAAGGATTTTTTTTCTTTTTTTGAGTCGCGCCAAATAAATCTTCATTCTTTTCTGCTCAGTAAACTTGGTTTTATATTCATTCACTGCAAAATCCTTCTGACTCTCAGGAAACTAAAGACAAGTAAACCTCAGTGTTTTTTCTATCAGGCTTTTATTCTACCATGGCAGTTGGAAACAGTCATTAATAACCGGGACACAGTCAAAAGAATTTGACAGTATGTGTGGTAAAATAATTAATATTGAATCATAATTCGAGTCTCCTCCTGTAATGAGAAAACAAGTAGACAAGTTTGAGTTCAGTAAGTAGAGCTTGTTTTAGGTATATCAGTGAAAAAAACTTCCTCCGAAAGCAACTGTGAAAGTAGAGAGAATGTGTTCGGAGTCATTTCTATTGTGTCAAGATAGTGCAGTATTTTCTAGAATAAGTCAATCAGATGCATGGTAGTACTTTAACATCAATATTTTTATTTTCTTACTTATTTTTTTAAGACTGGATTTAAACTCTTGATATAAAGCAGACTTTTAATTTCCCGTTTTTCAAAGATAATATTGAAAGGTCACTTTTTAGCTTTTAAAGTTTTAAGAAATGACTCATTGTACCACTATTGTCTTATGGGCTTCAAAATCAAATTTCCGGTCAGTATTGTGCATTTTGATTTGGCAAACATGTATCTTTTTTTATGTGTTGTAATAGAGATTATTATTGAGCTTTTTATTGCTGGTTTCCATGTTTTAGGTAGTAGATCTTTAGAACACTCCATCAAATGGATGAAAAGAAGACTGCATGCTTTAATGAAATAGACTGCGCCAGTTGTAACAAAATCTCTGATGGAGAATCATAAGAGATCTGGTAAGTTTCTCATTTTATTAATTTCAGATTTATCTTTACAAACATTCATTTTTCACCATTTCCTGATTAGTAAACTTGCCTACATTCAGAAAGATGAGCATTCTTAAGTTGGCAACTTTGTTCCCCGGAAACATCGCACGCAACCAAAAGGGAGCTACGCCAAAGCAAAGGTCAGCAGTGAAGGGGGGTTGTCTCAGAATGACACCAGAAAACATTTCTTTTTCTCTCTCGCGATCAAAAGCTGTGGAAACCTCTTTGCCCAAAGAGACATGGCAGAGCATTTGACTGAGAAGCCAGGGCAGCCTGAGGGCCAGACTGAAAGATTGTGTCTGATGAAGGACTGAGGGCCCTGGGAAAAAGCCATGGGTCACTCTCTGGATTGTGGTCTGGTTCCAGCTGGGCTCAGTGGACCTGGTCTGGCCTGGCTCTAGCAGTGGTTTAAAGGACGCCAAGAAAACCTACTTAGTCCAGCTTCTTTGAGGCACAGCAAGTGAATTCTAAGCTCACCATAGACTAGTTTGAAAATCTCAGATGAGCCTCAGAATTGACTTTTAATTAAGATATATTTATTGAACACCTATTTTGTGTTTCAAGGCCATCTAATTCCAAATCCTCCCCCTAACAAACTTTCTGTTTATTTATTGATTCATTTTCTCCTACAGAAAGTTAGACACCATCTTGTACGGTGGGTCAAAGGGATCAAAACTCAGAGAAAGATTAAGGCATTGTTTATCCCATCCCTGGCAAAGCTCACCTTACACTTTTCAAAAAGAGGATCGTTTATTCCATTCTTTAAAATCTCCAAATATTCTTATTACATGATTGTCTTCATAATTTTTTTTTTAAAAACCTTTTTCTAGGGGCTGTGCAGGTGGCGCAATGGTTAAGTTTGTGCTTTCCAGTTCGGTGACCCAGCGTTCACCGGTTTGGATGCCGGATACAGACCTATCAACACAGCTTATCAAGCTATGCTGTTGTAGGCATCCCACATATAAAGCAGAGGAAGATAGGCATGGATGTTAGCTCAGGGCTGATCTTCCTCAAAAAAAAAAAAAACCCAAATCTTTTTCTAAATTTTAATAAAATTCATCTACTTAGGAAAGTAGGAACTGTTTGTGTTCCAAGGCTTTCCTTAGTCCTGAAGAAACAGGAATCATTTCCATGCAGTGTGTGTTGTTAGAAACAGGACAACAGGCCTCAAATGGAGTCACTTATGCTAAGCTGCACGTCCTCAAACTGAGACTTATCTTAAATACAATTTCGGCTCTCCTAGAAATGAAATCTAAAACCGGTCAACAGGAGATGCCTGATGGGCATCTGCGCCATAGACCCGGGCCATCCCCTAAAGGAAACAACCTTGCAACAGCCAATCCACTTTTCTGCCTAGTATAACTTCCTTGTTACTGCTCCCTTTTGCCTATAAAAGCCTTTCATTTCGTCCAGCCCCTGGGGGTTGCTTTCTAGCTGCCAGATTGGATGCCGCCTGATTCATGGATCGTTGAATAAAGCCAATAAGATCTTTAAAGTTTATTCAGGCAAACTTTGTTTTTTAACTGTGTAGGTCTGTAACTGTCAAAATTATTATTATTTTTAACGGTTTATAAGGAACATAAAACGTTTACGGGAACGTCAAATGGTTTCCAAGACAAGACCCCGGAGTAGAAAATTACCAAGAACAGCAAGAGAAATGAGCAGAAAGCTTTGGGCTCGTCTTGAAGGCTGAAACAGCCTTTTAAAGTTCCTTCTGAGCACACCGCAATACCTACTAATTTTATTAAAAAACACTAAAACAACTCTTGCAGCATTATTTCAATGTTGTGATACCGAATTGTATTTTGGGGGCGTTCTCTGCTGTCTCCCCCATCTCCACTGTGGTATGTCTGAAAATCTATCATAGGTTGGATGATTTTCAAGCAAGAGAGGTCTCAGAAATAGTTTATCTTGGGAAGTGTAGAAGTTCCCAGGGGTTAGGGCATCATAAAAGAACTAGTTTCTACTCGATTTAAATATTACTTAAATTGTTCGCGACGAATTTCGAATAAACTTGAAGTGGATTCGTTGCCGGCCGTGTACATTCCCTTTCTCTGTAAGTAAATCAGCATGCTTATTGGTGCCTTATCTGAAAGAGGCATGAAAAAACGAAAGATGCCTAACTCAGATGCAAGAAGGAAAAAAATTTCCTAGCCCTCAGGGATCGTTCTCAGCAGCCCTACGACAAACATGCTTTAGAGTCTGGAACTTGGTGAAGCTGTTTTGCAGGATGTCCCCAGCTGTGTCAAGGCCCATTTCATTTTGCATCTGAAAAGAGTAAAATTTCCCGACGGGGAGTAACGATTGAGAGCTGCAGGGCCTCGTGGCAGAACTGCTAGCTCAGGGGGCAGCCCCCAGGGCGGGTCCGCACGCTGCGGCGCGGGGCGCGGGGCGCGGGGCGCGGCCGGGTCGCCTCCGCGCTCCGTTCGAGGCCGTGGGGTCAGCCTTCTCCGGCTCTGCGCCCGGGCGCGGGTCCGAGCCGCCCGCTGGCGGCCAATCAGCGCGCGGCGGCCCGGCCCGCGCCCCCCGCAGCAATGGCAGCAGTGGCCGCGGCGGCTGCGGGCCGGGCCCGGGCCGGGCCGAGGAGGGGCTGAGCCGCGGGGGATCCCGGAATCGGCGGGGAGGTGGGGATTCTGGGAGGAGAGCTCCATTTCCTCCGGGCCGCCGGCTGCTCCTGCCACCCGCACCCCCATGTCGAAGCGCCGCGTCCCGGGCGCCGCGCGCGGGTGCTGAGCAAGGCGGCGGCCGCCGCGCCGGGAGGATGCTGGGCATGTACGTGCCGGACAGGTTCTCCCTGAAGTCGTCCCGCGTGCAGGACGGCATGGGGCTCTACACGGCCCGCAGAGTGACAAAGGTGGGTGACCCGCGGCGGCCTGCGCCCCTGCCCCTGGCGCCGCGCGCCCGCGCCTCCGGGGTCGCCCCTCCGCGGGGCCGGGGCTGCGCGGGCTGTCCCCCGGCGCTCCTCGCCCGTCCGGCCGGGCGTCCCGCGGCTTGTCCAGGGCTGGCCTCGGCCCCCCGCGCCTCCCGGGCGGACAGCGCCACGTAGGTGTCGGCCGGGCGCGCTCCGCAGCCGGCCGCTCCCGGGGCGGACCTGCCGCCGGCCGCCCTGCGGCAAGACGTCTTTCCTCCGGGCCGCAGGAAGTGAGCGCGCCCGCCGGGCCTCCCTCCTTCCCGGCGGGGGCGGCGGCGGCGGCTCCGCGCCGGCGGGTGGCTCCCGTGCGCCCGCAGCGCCGCCGCCCTTCCTCCTTTCGGATGGAGCCATGTGGCCAGACCGCCTCGCTTGCTGGTGGGGATGGAGAGCCGCCCGGAGCGCAGGTCCACGCAGGCCTCGGGCTCTCATGCACACGCCCAGGGGCGCTTTCCCTCCTTCCCACAGTGTCCTGTGGATTCTGGGAGGTGCCAACTGGATAGTCTTTAAATCTCTTATCTTTTTTCTCTGACCCGGATCTCCACTTAGAGGCAAGTGAGCAAGGCGAACACATTGCGCTGTACGTGGGGGAAACAGCCCGGAAATGTTGACTGTTGAAAGCAAAGGCCTAGGAGGAGAGATTACTGGAAAATTCCAAACTTTTGGATTTTGTATTATAGCCGTTTCGCAGGATATGTAAAATCTGCACCACAAAGGCAGGGGTGAAGCGCCCAGGGTAATGAGAGCCACCGTTTACTGAGCAGATACTTTGTGCCGGGACCCCTACTTGGTACCGGGACCCCTGCTTGGTACTTCACCTACGTTAGTAACTTGACGGGCACAACACTCCCCTGAGAACGGTATTAATCCTCATGAAGGAGATGAAAAAACAAGTACTGCAAGGTTCAATTTCCTGCTTAGTGTTAGGCTTTAAACCTATGGTTTGTGAGTCCAAAGCTCCCGTTCTTTCCGGATCGATCCCTGCCAGCTTTCCAGCACCCTCTTCCCACCTCCCACCCCCCACAGATATCTTGAAAAATGGTGGTTTGGGCAAGAGCAGGCTTGTTGAGGTGAGGTCTCCTAACAGGAGGTTCACGGGATGCCCAGGGCGACCCCAGGATGCCGGTCATCTGAGTATAAACCTCCCCCGACCCCCTGAGCTACCGAGCAGGTGAAGATGGGTGGACGGGCCCTTCAGAGGCTTCATCGACAGCGGGACTTGTAAGCATCCCCCAGGGTGACATTGGAAGAAACAAACCCCATGTATTTTCAAATGGGAGTTTGGAAGAGTGCTCAAAGGTGCAAACCAGGAGTAAACACTTTATCTGAATTCAAGGTGTTCTGAATAGATGTTTTTTGCCAAATGAATAAATGTTGAAATCCACGTTCTTTCAAAACAGAAGTTGAAATTCCGCTTTTGAATTTTTCTCGCAAGATATGAAAATTCTCGAATGGATTTTTCTTGAAGATCTCAGGTTTAAATGTAATTAGTTAGAAATTAAACAGTTCTTAAACATCATTTTGTTTAATGTTATTAATAGTAATATATTAAAAAGTTTCACTAATATTAGAATTATTACCTAATCCCTATTTTTTTCCTTATATTTTTATTTAGGTTTTTAGAAACAGCTGGCTGATGTACTTTCTTTTGATATTTTTATTAACTCCTACTTTTTTTCCCATATACAAGACTATTTGGACGTTTTTATTATTTTTGGGCATAGAATGAACAGCTTCCCAAATCATCATATATTGTTGCATGTTACTATTTCAGTACTAGATAGACCCTTATCTTTTCCTGGCTCGTGTAACTTCAACATGTAAAAAAGATAGAAATTTTCCTCCAGATCACATCTAGTGGGATGCTTAGAGTTCAAGTCAGTATGCAGATGTTTGCATTAAATCCAAATGATGTACTATTAGTGACGTACTGGTTTAGTTAGGAGCACAAGGTACTGAGTCATAAGGTCAGTGCTCCTGGACAGCTTCACTGATGCCAGAAATGACCTTGAAGTAGCCCCTCAGCTCCTTTGCCTTCCAAGGGCTGAGGACGAAGCTGAAGCTGAGTAGCAGGTTGTTGGCTGAATGGTAAGCCTAAAGCTGGGTAACCACGTTCCCTTACCTGTTTGCTTGTATATAGTTCCTCGATTCTTAGATATTTTCCCAGTTGCCTTGTAGCAGTCCTAACTCTGGCCATAAATTAAGGGGTCTGAGAAGACAGAGGATTTCAGCAGTTAAATTAAGGACCTTACTTTGAAGTTTTCATGTTCTCCGTTCTAAACAAATTTTGATATATATGTTGGAAATTACAGATGTTTTCTCCCTTTAAAACATGTATGCTTGTCTAACACTTCTGTTTTAAGAAACGGTTGTAATTCAAGCTGTCTATTGATTTCAGATTCAGAGAATCATATCCAGACCTGTACTGAGATTAGGGGTCTTGCTAGAGACTCTACCCTCACTACGTTCACCAGGTTGATTTGAGATTCCCTGACCAATAGGACCCCTGAACCGTTTTCTAGACTCACCCCTTTTTGTGCAGTGTTTCCTAGATTCTCCCTGCGGCAGAATCACCTAATGCCTGGGCTCCACCTTAGTCCTGCCAAGTTTTTCCTTGGCAATTATCCAATTTTGCAGGTCTGTTGCCTCTCTCTTTTTTTGGTAGAAAATCTACATAGTGACAACAAGAAGAAAAGGAAAAGACTTCCTTTCCTTTTCTTTTGTTGTCATTATGGAAATTAGAGGCTGGATGAGGAGAGGGTCATCTGGTAGATATTTCTGTGTAAGCCATGAATTGTTTTTGGAAAAAGAATGGATGAGAGTCTGTTGGAAAGCCCTTGAATAGAAAAAGGAGGCCTGAGTTCATTTGCAGTTACACCCATTGCAATTTGCTAATGAGAAGAATAATAAAATGGACACTTTTGCATGCCATGTGCCTGACCCTGTTCTGTTTTTTGTTTTTGTTTTTTTTTTGCAGAGGAAGATTCCATGTAAGCTAACATCTGTTGTCAGTCTTCCTCCTTTTTTTCCCTTCCTTTTTCCCCCCAAAAGCCCCAGTACATAATTGTGTATATTTGTAAGTTCTTCTGGTTCTTCTGTGTAAGCTGCTGCCACAGCATGGCTACTGACAGATGAGTGGTGGGGTTCTGTGCCCAGGAACAGAACCTGGGCTGCTGAAGTGGAGCGTGGCAAACTTTAGCTGCTAGGCCAGTACGGCTGTCTCCAGACCCTGTTCTAAGTGTTTGCTATGTGTTATTTTATGAGCACAGTTTAATGCTTGAAAAAAGTTGCAGAATTCTAGGTTAACAAGTACTTTGCAGGTTAATTATTATGCAGATTAATATTAAAGTTAATACTAGTTTTTCAAAGCTAATGCACTAAGTATATATACAGTAAAAGTTAAGCAAGGGGCCATCCCCATGGGCAAGTGGTCAAGTTTGCACACTCTGCTTCGGTGGCCCAGGGTTTCACAGGTTCGGATCCTGGGTGTGGACATCACCGCTCATCAGGCCATGCTGAGGCAGCATCCCACATAGCAGAACCAGGTGGACCTACAATTAGAATATCCAACTATGGACTGGGGGGGCCTTTGGGGAGAAGAAGAAGAGGAAAAAAGAAGATTGGCAACAGATGTTAGCTCAGGTGCCAATCTTTAAAAAAAAATTAAAAAAAGAAAGTTAAGCAAACACCTCCCTGTGTTACATTTTTTATATCATGACCCTTTTTTCCCTTGCTGGTTTATATGATTAATCTGTGGGTGCTGGTGCTTGACATTATGCTTGAACCCTAAAAGTGGAAAGGAAAACCATAAGCTTCCTTCAAGCTCTAGAATCTGTGATTTTGCAGAAAAGGTTACGGTGGGAAATACACTCCTAGCAGTCTTCCTTCCCTTTAGGTTTATTGCAGGCTCTTGGTTTTTCTTCCCCGATGACTTTCAGTCATTTCATCATTCATATGTGGCAGGCACCGTGCTCCGCCCTGGGGATGCACAGGTGAGCAGGACCAACAAGGTCTTTGTCCACAAGTAGCTTGTTTTCCTGTGTAGGGAGATAAGCAGTAAACAAGTAAAGGGAAGATGCCAAGATGGTTTATGCGTATATATATGGATTGATTTTGCTAGGCATTATTCGGCAATGGAATTGCAGAATTATAGTAATTTTTAGTCTGGTCAGGGAGACAGAAAAGTAGATAGTTTCCATACAGTCTGACTAGTGCTATGATAGACGACGGTATGATGTTGTGAGGTTGTGTGGGCTAAGAGGTACTATAGGAGTTCAGAAGAAGGAGGAACCCCTGTCGTCATGACACTGAGTCATCCGAAAATGCTGGAAGAATCAAAGAAGACTAGGGAGGAGCTGAATTTCATGGGGCCACATTATTACTATTAATAATTTCTTTATTACTGAGCACTTTACGTCTTGTTTCATTTTACTCTTTCATTAACCCTGTGAAGTAGGTACTGTTAGTATACCCATTCTCAGATGAGGAAGTTGAGGCAAAGAGAGGTTGGCTGGTGTGACACATTCAAGTATTGCCTGGGCGACACAGACTGAGTGGTGGACCTGTGATGCCGATTTCAGTGACCCTGACCAGATTTTGTGCTCTTAATCAGTTTGGATGGAGTTGAATGGCTTGTAGGTAGAATTGTTGGAAGTAAAATTGAAGCAGCCCTTGAAGTAACCAGTCAGACCTTGTGACAGACCTAACTTCAGACTAAAGAAGTGGTGTGAACATTTCCACTGAGGCACCACCCTGTGTGGAGGAGCCCGTGGGTAGGTGAAGCCACCACACGCGGTCACACGCTGTGAAGTCTGGGTTTTCCGTACTATGCCCTTGCACATATTATCTCATTTTATCGTACAACAATCTTCAAAGGTTTATTATTATCCCTAATTTACACATTACACACTTGCCCAATTATGTCAAAATTTTTGTCCTTATGTTGACCTTGACTATTTTTTCTTCTTTCCAATTCGTTCTTCATTAGCCGGCTAAAACCTTACCCGATCTTCAGATGTATAGTTATTTTCCCTTATATCTAGAAGCCTTTAACTTGCGTACCCTTAGCATAGCTGAGCTGGGTTGGTATTTTTAAAAGAACTAAAGGCTAAAAGGAAAACTGAAGAAAAGCAGAAAGGGAAATAACTAAATATAAATAAAATAAAATATTATGTTTCTCCCAGATTCCTGGCCCCTAATTCCAGTAGAAGCTGTAAAGAGCATCCCTGGGGCCCGGGTCTCCTTGCCTTAATTCACACCAGCTACAGCAAATTGAGCCACTGAGCTAGCCCTATTCCTGGCTCCTTTCCCTCTCAACCCTGTGCTTTGTTGCCTTGGGGGCTCCTGAGTGGCATCCTGTGTGCATGAACCCCAGGGCAGCCTGTCACTACACTTTGCCCTTCTCATGGACAAATGCAGGTTCCTAGCTCAAGCTTGCCAGATACCCTAGCATGTTATCCCCAGCTGCTTCTCAGGGCAAAACTTAGTGACAGCACTGGGATATTAATTTTCTGTTAATTTGTTACAAATTATCACAAATTTAGTGACTTAACAAATTTAGTGGCAAATGTATTATGGTTCTGGAGAATATGGATCTAAAGTGAATGGGCACACCTGGTTCCTTCTGAAAGTGCTAAAGAGAGGCTACTGCCCTGCCTGTTGCAGTTTTCTGGAGTCTGCTCACATTCCTTTGCTCATGGCCCCACATCATTCCGATGTCTGCTTTTGTCATCACGCCTCCTTCTCTGACTCTGACCCTCCTACCTCCTCTTGGACCCTTGATTAAAGGACCTCTGATTAGATGGGGCCCACCCGGATAATCCAGGATAATCCCCCCATCTCAAGATCACTAATGTAATCACATCAGCAAAGTCCCTTTTACCGTGTAAGGTAAATGCAGATGTGATTACACTGATTCTGGGGCTAGGATGGGAACATTTTTGGTTGGCCATCATTCATCCTACCACGGCTCCGAAGTATCCTTCTTCCTTGCCTAGACTATGTGGAGCATTTTACAGTGACCGACTGGGGTGAATCCTTCCACATTCTGGTCCCGATAAAACGTACCCATTGCCAATCCACCATATTGACGAATATTCTGCCTTGTTTTCAGTACTGATTCTGGCAGAGGGCTAGAGTTGGCATTCATGCAATTAAAACCTGGGTGAGTGGTTCCCTTATAAAGAGAAAGAGACAGTATGTGCCTGAGAAATAGAATAGGAAAGAGTGGATTCTGACAGTGTTCTGAGTGGTAGTGTTTAAGAGAGCTTCAGTGGTAATCTAAGGTGCACGTTCTCGTTTTACAGAAGCCCAGAGACGCTCTGCATGGAGCCCTGCAGCTCACAGTTGCCTCGAGCTGCTCTCCCTTCGGCACTGCCGACTCCCTCCCTTTCACACCGAGGCAGGCACCTGGTTGTCTTTGAGGGATTGTAGTAAAGGCGGTTGGTGAGGTGGAATCCCAAGTGAGAAATACCTGAAATAAAGATTTAAATCTGAGTTTGTGAAAATACATTAAGCTAAAAAAAAAGGCAAGTCATATAGGGTTAGCAAAACGTGGGAAAGAGGAAACCTGAAAAGAAAAGTAAGTGAAAGCGTAGAGAAAAATTACCATGCATAAATGTTAATCCAAGAAGATGAGATTTTGTGGAATAAGGTGTTTTGTTGATCAGCTCAGAAGGTGACTCTGGTGAAGAAACAATGGATCTTTATGCTGGGCTGAAATTCTGCCAGTGGGTGTTTGCTGATGTTTCCTGGTGGCTGATGATAACTAACCTGGAAACATAATCAGAGAGAGCATAATCACCGGCGGTGCCTGCCATGGGCGCTATCTCTTCTCTGTGTTCACACATTTACAGTCCACGAGACTGACTCAATGCAGCTTTGTATCTCCTGGTGGGGGTACAGGTTTTTAAAAAATGTATAACTAATCCACTTAAACCAATGGTTTCTCAGAAACTTCATATTTTGCTTTTTGTGATAATAACAGCTACAGTTAATTGTTTCATCAGATGTGTATGGAGCGTGTACAGTTGTTAGGCACTGGACAAGGTGCTAGTGACAGGGTGAGTGACAGACAGCAGTCACTGGATGCGTGTCACACTTGGTGTTTAAACTCTGGAACAAGCCTGCATGGGGCTGTTATTATTCTTGTTTTATAGATGAGGGAACTGATTTTGAGGAAGTTATATCAATAATGAGTCGATTAATCAGAATTTGAACTCAGATCATTCCATATATTCGTATCATTAAAAAAACCAAAAAAATTTCCCCCATACTGATAAAATGCTGTATCCATGCTCATATACCACAAATGCAGATACACAACTACTCACACTTTAAAAAAATTATTTTACAAATATGAGAAAAGAGTAAACTCATTTCATCACTTAGCATTTCTCATTCAGCAGTATCTTGTGGAAATCCTCCAGGTAATTACTTTGGCTGTAATTTATTATTTTTATGACTGAATATATTCTCTGCTATGGATGTGCTTTAATTTTCATTTATTCAGGTCTTGTTTTACACAATTATTCAATACATCTTTATCACCAAGATCTGTACTGGCCGTTTGGAATACAATAGTGAACAAAATAGAAATTCTGGCTCTTGTGGGTTTTGTGTCCTAGTGAGGGGGAGACAGAAAATAAACAATGAATATATTACATAAATTTTGTACTATGTTAAACTGTGATAAATGCTATGGAAGAAAGAAAAAGTAGAGTGAGGCATTGTTTACTTGGCAGAGTGTGTGGGTGCGTGTGTGGGAATGTTGTTATGAATAGGTGGTCCAGTTAATGCTCACTAAGTGGAGGAGACTCGGGCAGTGACTGAAAGGATGGGAGGAAAGTAGCCAAACATATCTGTAGGGGAATAGCATTCCAGGCAGCAGTGAGAGCAAAACTTTAAGTTGGGAGTTTGCCTGTTGGGTTCCAGGACAAGGAGGCCAGTGAGGCTGGCGGGAGTGAGCGAGGGGTCTGAGTGCTGGGGACGGAGGTCTGAGAGTTAGTGGAGGGAAGGGTGCTAGCAGAAGAGCCACTTTGCTTAGGGTCTTTACTGCCATTGGCTTAGGTTGAGTGACATGGGGAGTCTCCTAGGGTTTGGAGCAGAGGAGTGATACCACGTGACTTGAATTTATTGAGAATCATTCTGACTGCTGGGTTGAGAATAGTCAGCCAGAGGGCAAGTGTGTAAACTGGGAGACGTGTTAGGATTCTGTTGGCAATAATCCATGTGAGAGATGATGGTGGCTTAGACCAAGACGGTGGCAATGTTGGTAGTACAGATTGAAGATAGCAGTGACAGAATATGCTGATGACATGAGAGTGAAAGAAAAAGATCAAGAGTAATTCCAAGGATTTTAGTCTGAGCAATTGGGAGGACTGGATAGTCAGCCAACAGCTGAGATGGGGAAGATTGTGGGTGGAGCAGGTTTGAAGAGGGAAGATGAGGAGTTCAGCTTAAGGCACGTTGACTTTGAGACGTCTGTTAGACAACGGGGAGATGTCAAAGGGGCCGCGAGATACAGTTGTTATAGCTGCACTTCCCCCTTCCCGTCCTCTATGCCATCGTTTTCATCTGGTCTGTTCTATGTTATCCTCACAGTACATTTTTACTATTTTTCCCTTTGGACTATCTATTATCCTTTAGAGCAATTAAAAATAAGACGAATTGTCTTTGTTCATTATCTTTATTTTTACCGTTTCTCGAGCTCTTCATTTCTGTGTTTTGAACTAAGTTTCTGCCTGGTATCATATTCCTTATGCCTGAACCATATTCTTTGAACATTTCTTGTATCACAAGTCTGCTGGAAATGAATTTTCTCAGCTTTTGTTTGTCCGGAAAAGTGTTTTGCTTTTACCATTGAGAGATATGTTCTCCAGTTTTGACAGTTTTTTTTTCATTGCATTAAAGATGTCACTTATTTTTTTGGCTTACCTAGTTTCTGCCACAAAGTCATCTTAAGTCTTACATTCTTCTGTACATAATCTGTCTTCTTTCCCCTCTACTTTCAAGATTTTTCTACTTTTCTTTGAATTTTAGCAGTTTGAATATGAAGTGTCTAAAATTTTTTGAAAACCTTGCTGCTCTTCTATGTGGTCTGATGTCTTCTCTCATTTTTGGAAAATTGTCAGCCATTATCTCTTCAAATATTACTTCTGGCCTCATCTTTCTCTCTTCCTCTGGGACTCCCATTACACGTATGTCAGACCATTTGATATGATATTGTCTCACAACTCATGCTTTGTTCTGCTTTTATTTTTCCTTTTTTTCCACTTTGTCTTTCAGTTTAGGTAATTTCTATTGCCTTGTCTTCAAGTTTACTGATTCTTTTCTCAGCTATGTTGAGTTTCCTGGTGAGTCTGTCAAGGGAATTCATCTTGGACTATCTTTTATAGGTTTCCATGTCTCAGCCGAAATCTCCCCTATATTCATGCATGTTATCCGCCTTTTCTAATAGATTCTTTAACAAGTCAATCATATTTATTGTTAAAGTCCTTGTCTGACAGTTTCAATATCTGTGTTGTCTCTGAATCTGGTTCTGTTGATTGCTCTGTTTCTTCACAATGGGCTAGTTTTTTGTCTTGCTTTTTTGTATGTCTGATATTTTGATTGAGTGCCAACATCATGTGTGAAACAATCAAGAGTGTGTTAAGTAGTATTTTTGCCTGGAAATATGCACATCTTTTATTTTGTCAGGCTGTTAGTGTGGGAGTTTGGATCAGTCTAGTTGGGAGGTAAGATGGGTTTGCATTATGATGTTGCTATTGTTACCTTCAGCACACCACGTGCTTCAGATTCTTCTAGAGTAGCCAGTGGTTAAGGTGGTGGCTGGGGTGCTTGAGGTTTTTCTCATTGTTTATACTCTACTCTCAGCTTTCTTCTGTCCCGAATGCCTGTGCTCTGGAGGGATTCTCTACCCACGCTGCCATGCTCTTGCCCTTCCCCCAGTAGTAGAGCTCTGTGTGTTGTTATTTGAGGTTCTCTGTTCTCTGTCTGGGTCCAGCTGCACTCTTATCTAGGGTTTATCAGCCAGAGCTCTGGGAGTTGGGCTTTCTCAGCATTCCTGCCTCTCTTCTCCATGGGAACCAAACTTTTGCCTTGTATCAGTGGTTGGTGTTTTGTGGGAGAGTGTTTCCCATCTCTTACCCAACGAGAGGCATCCTTTGACGGTTGTGGTCTATCTTCCTGAGCCTGGACTGCTTCCTGCCCTTCTTCCAGCAGCAGTGGATCTTTGCCTGTGTCCTGGACATGACAGTTTGCTGCTTTCCTTGCAGGGGCTAAAGGCTTCTTCTTGTATGAGACAAAGCTCAAGGCAGGAGCTGTGGGGTATTGTGCCGTTCTTACAGCAGCTGCGGTTCACTCCTGCATGCCTGCACCCCTGAGTGAGTCTCTCTGTTCTTTCTGTCCCCAATCTTTCTTATATGGGGAGGTTGTGGGACAAGAGTCTGCAACTGTGTGTGAACTCCCCTTGGGTCTTGGGCTTCTAGTGGTTCTGTATAGTCAAGCTGTCTCAAATGCATCCTTTAGCAAACCATCTAAATGTTCGTTGATTTCTTACCTGCTTCTATGGTGGCTGACAGCTCTTCCTTCTGTCATCTGTGACAGGTAAGCCAGTGCTCTCCTCAAGAAAAGTTATGATTTTGTATTGTATAGGCCTTTCTTATTATTAGGGTAGGGGTGATACTCTTTCTAAATCCTTGCTGGGTGTTGAACTTTAAAAGTTTTAAAATTAAAGTCATTTTCTTTATATTCTTACTTATTATTTTTGTTACTTAATAAATCTGTCCAGTTTTGAAAGAGATGTTTTAAAATCGCCCACTGAAGTTCTTGCATTTCTAACATTTTTCTGTTGCTGGTTTCTCACTGCTATATCCTCTTCATAAATAACTTTTTGTCATTCCATAATGTTCTGCTTTATTCTGTTTAGTGCATTCAGCTATTAATTTAACCTTGTCTGATATTAAAACTGTTGCCTTTCTTTGCTTTTATCTATATCTCTTTGTCTACCCGTTTTAATTCATTTTTTATCATTTTTTTAATCTTTTTGTAATCGTATGTAGCTAGGTTATATTTCATAATGCAGTGTTACAATCTCTCTCAATGAGAGGAGTTAACTCTGTTATATTTAATGTAATGGCTGATAAAGTTGATTTTATTCTTATCTTTTCATTGTGCTCATTACTTATGTTGTTGTAACCTATTTTTAATTTTCCTTATTTTTGCTGTCTAAGTCACTGTTTATTCCTTTCCTTCCGTCTTGTTACTTTGTTGGTTCTACTCTTCTTTTTCTGTAATGATTTACTTACTCTCCCCCTCTTTCACAATCAGATGCACGTGATATTTTTATTTGGCAGCTAGAACTCAGCCATTTTTCCCACAAAAACACACAGTTTCTTCCACAAGATGCTCTGTCACTCTCTTGCTTCCCTCTAGTCCTTTCTTCCTTCCCCTACCTCCCCCTGCCATGCAACTTTTGGGATGCTTTTCCTTCCTGCCTGCCTTCCCCAGCTACTCCTAAGTTTTGATGAAATGGTGTGTTACTTAATAGAATTTCTTTTAAAAGTATATCCCTGTTGTTTTAAGAGTTGTTATTTAGCTTATATATTCCACACACCTAGTTCATTGTCATAGATTCATTTTGAGTATATATACACCAGCTACTCATTTTCTTCCATTTTCTGACTTTTGTTATGGTTCATTTGTTTAGTTAGAGACTTTTCACAGTTCTTTTTCTCGTTAAACCATGTGGATATGGTTCTCTCTGAACCTGTGTGTGTCATCAAGTAGCTTTCCTTCCACCTGCCTCTAAGGGATTTCCTGACTGGGTAAGTGATTCTCAGGTTGTTTTGTCTCTCTTTCAATTCATTCTTTAAAAGTATTTAGTTGGGAAATCACGTTTTTGTCTCTCTTAAAAGTTTTATTTATTTTTTTGAGTGCCCGTACTTGAATCTCCTTAAATTCCCTCATGTAATTGAGGCATTCCTTTTAATTAAGCATTCTGTCTCCTACAGAAGTTCTCTTTCACAGAGTGGGGTTCTCATTTTTCTGCCCGATCTCTCAGGCAGCTGGGTCCTTTGTTTCAGCGATTTGCCTTGGTTGCTTTATTGAAGCCCAAGGCCGGTTATTGGAGAACCCTCTGTGGTGCCAGTTCTGCCCTGTAGGCAAAGGGGCCTGTATCACCTTGGGCCTGCACTGGCAGACAGGTGGTCAGTTCCTCGTCCCTCAGATTTCTGTTCTTCTTGTGCTTTCTTGGTCTGCAAGGATGGGAAAGGCTGTGGGCTGTGGCCCCCTCTTCCATCTCTGACTCAGATTCTTTTCAGGATCCTCTGGTTTCCAGTCCTTAGCCTTGGCTCCTCTGCTGTTTTCCAGTTTATTACTCAGCCCACTGGAGAGAATGCCTCACAACAGTTCTGTGCCAGAACATAAGGCTTCAGTTACACCCAGTTGCCCGTACATGCTAGTATCAGTTGTTTTGTTCAAGAGAAGCAAGAAGCTTAGGGTTGGGGTTAAGGGAAAAGGTGTTGCAGTCAGGTCACCATATACCCAAAATCTCTTCTTCCCCACAACTCTTCTGCATTTCCTGTTTCATATTTATTTTATAAGTGATGCATTTTATAAAGAATAGTTCTGTTATAATTGGGCACTAGTGCCTTTCTTTTGCCTGACATCCGCTGTATCAGCTGAGAGTAATAGAGACAACTGAAATGATCTCGACCTTGGGAATTCTGTTCTCCTTATATAACAAGAAGTTGGCAAGGGGGCATTTGCTGCTGTCAGTTCAGTGGCTCAAAATGTCAAAGGAGAAGTCTTTGCCATTCTCTTGGCCTCATGATGGCTGTGTTGGCCCCAGCTATCATGCTCTTATTTCAGGTAGTGAGAAACAGGAAGTAACCAAGACACTAGGGTGTATTTGCCAGCTGATTTAACTCTCATTTAAGAGCTTTTGTGGTAGGTCCATCCAATGATTTCTGCTTGCAGGTTGTTAGCTCTCTTCCCTATCAAAATGGGAAGCTGGTAAATGTAGTTTTTCTACTTGAATACATTAGTACCCTCAACAAGGTCAGCGTTGTAGTGCTAAGGAGAATGGGTAGAGGGAAGCAGCATGTCTGGCCGGGCAGTCACAGTAGGGAAAGAAGATTGGGTATTATTCATACTGAACTTTTTAGAAACGCACTTTGTTGAAGGCCTAATTGTATTGCAAGAGCACACACACGCACAGTAGTTCAACGCTGAAATATAATTATGTTCTAAGTGGGGACTCTAGACTCCTTCTGTGAAAAATCATCATTATTTCACATATAAATGATTGAGCTGCAGATTGATTCACTTTAATCTAACTTATTTCATCTATATGTATATTTTTTTATTTGCAGAACCATTTCAAAGTAAATTACACACATTATGACAATGCACTCCTCAATATTTCAGCATGAGGACATTCTCCTAAATAGCCATAATATCATTTTAGCATCCAACAAAAATCACCATAGTTTCCTAATGTCTTCTAATTCCAGCGCGTATTCAAATTACTCCAATTGCCTCCAAAATGTTTTTATAGCTGTTTATTTTTGAGCCAGGATCCCATCAAGGAGCCCCTGTTACATTTGTTATGTCTGTTCAATCTCTTTAACAGGCTCCCTCTTCCTGTTCCGTTTTTTTTAATAACAGTGACTTTCTGAAGAGTTCAGACTAATTGGAGAGTATCTCACAATCTGGATTTATCCGGTTGCTTTCCCAGGTCTTTACTTAATGTGTTTCTCTTTCTTGTGTATTTCTTCGAATCTGGAAGTTAGCTTTAGATTATTTTACTTTTTATGCACTGATATTGTAATCTCCTCCCCACCCTCAGGGTGCATTTGGATCGCACGCAATAAATAGTGCAGCGTTAGCAGTGGGAAGCAGGGGGGAACGTGGGAAGCGTCCACCTCCCTCTCGGCTGTGTTTTTTTAATTTTTTAATTAAAAAAAATTTTTATTTTAAAGATTGGCACCGGAGCTAACAACTGTTGCTGATCTTTTCCTTCTTCTCCCCAGAGCCCCCCAGTACATAGTTGCATATTCTAGTTGTAGGTCCTTCTGGTTGTGGCATGTGGGACACCACCTCAGCATGGCCTGATGAGCGGTGCCATGTCTGCGCCCAGGATCCGAACCTGTGAAACCCTGGGCCACCTAAGCAGAGCGCACAAACTTAACCACGAGGCCGGCCCCTCGGCTGTGTTTTATCCGTGTGCTTTCTTCCAAAGCGGCACTGATATCTCCCGTGCTGGGTGAGAGACAGGCCTGGGGGAAGAGGTCTGTGCGTGCTCACTTGCCCTTTCACCTCTGGAGGTGCCTAGAGAGTTTGGCAGGCACCTCTCTCGCAGACACTGGGGAATGAAGGGCTAGAATGGTTTACTCCATACGGCCTTTTGCAAGGGGTAGAGAATACTCTCTGATTTTCCCACTGTTAGTAATGCTAACACTGGGTTCACGTAATTTTTCCATTGTAAGGGTACTTTGTGCTTACAGTAATCTGTGAGCTGGTACAGTATGGATATCTGTTTCACTATCAACCTTTTACCTAATGCTTTTACCTTTTGCTGAGGAAGACTGGCCCTAAGCTAACATCCATGCCCATCTTCCTCTACTTTATATGTGGGACGCCTGCCACATCATGGCTTGACAAGTGGTACCGTGTCCGCACTCGGGATCTGAACCAGTGAGCCCTGGGCCACCAAAGTGGAACGTGTGAACTTAACTGCTGCGCCACTGGGCTGGCCCCGACCTAATGGTTTTAGCATCCATTGATGATCCTTGCCTGAATCAGTTATATTCTTAGAGATTTCAATATGGTGATTTCACTCAAATATTCCTCCTTTATTGAGAAGTTAGCATTACTCTGTAAAGAACAGCTTTCCTTCATCGTTTGCTGCTGTCTGGTTATCCTGAATTAGGATTATTATTGTAAAGGTAGGGCAAAATATGTAGGTCTTTCCCTTTATTAATTTTAATAAGTTATTGTCTAATGATGGCAAATGAGGTTTTAAATTTTTTTTTTCTTTTTCGCTCTGACAATTGTTATGGACTTATGAATTTGTTAATGTGTTCCAATCAATTACACTCTTGTTCTCTTTGATTCTCACATTGTTCTAAATTTGGCCTGTGGAAGCTCTTTCTAATAGAGTTTAAGAGCTGGAAGGAATCTTAGAAATCAGCTAAACCAAATCCCTGTTTTATAGGTGAGGAAACTGAGCTCAGAAGTTTGTGACATTGTAATGTGTCACAGCTAGTTAGTGGCAGGGCAGAGATTAGGATCCAGGTCTCTTGAAGCCACAGCTGGTGCTTTCCCCACTGTTCTAAGAGAGAGAGCTGCAGGAAATCTTGCTTTTGACTTCTTACCAATAATATCAAGCAAAATGAAAGAAAATGGACCACCTGTTTGCAATCATACATTTTTTGTATTAAAAGATATTGTCTAGGGCCGGCCCGGTGGCGCAGTGTTAAGTTCCCACGTTCCGTTTCAGTGGCCCGGGGTTCGCCAGTTCAGATCCCGGGTGCGGACATGGCACCACTTGGCACGCCATGCTGTGGTAGGCATCCCACATATAAAGTAGAGGAAGATGGGCACGGATGTTAGCTCAGGGCCAGTTTTCCTCAGCAAAGAGAGGAGGATTGGCAGCAGATGTTAGCTCAGGGCTACTCTTCCTCAAAAAAAAAAAAAGAAAAAAGAAATTTTCTAGTCCAGTGGGTGGCAAATTGAATAGATTAATTATCTGCTTTGTTCAGAAACAGCAGAGCAGCACCACTGTGGGCTGGGTGTGGGCCGTCTGAGAGGTGGGTTTGGCTTGGACAGTTTGGTGTCTATAGGTTGAATTTGTCTTGCAGTCACATTTTCCTTGACCCACACAGAGTTTTGAAAATTTGGAATCCATTACCATTATAGAAAAGTAGTGATTTCATATACAAATGTGAGTGGTTAGCATCTCTAAAATATTTGCAGCTATCTGGCAACATTGGGCCCCCATTGTGATGTAGCAGCAGTCAGTGGGAGTGGAAAAGCGTATTAAATGGGCATGCCCTTCCAGCTCGCCTCCTGGCCACTCCCTAACATGTCCTTTACATATTTGTTGTTGGATGTCTGGTGGTGTGCTGTTTTCCTGCCTAACCTGGTGAGCATTTCAGATAGTGAGCCTTTAGATAGTTAGAAGTGAAGAATTCTAGGAAGGTTCTTGCAACAAAGTCACAGATTGAAGCTGGTATCAATCATACAGGCACACGCGAACAGCAAGAAAATGGTAGAGCTGACAGTTTTCCTGCTGCTTGTCTGAGATCTTTGGCAGCTTGAACACAGAAAGTAAAACCGATGACAGGAAGTCAGTTACAAAATTTTGAAATTTTCAAGAAGATAGTTCAAAATAATTGGTTTTCTTTCTGTGGTTGATTATGACCCTTTACCATAGGTGTTTAATATGCTAATGCATGTGTCTATATAAATTATGTTATAATGAATCATATGAAAAATTTTCGTTTTTTACCTTGAAGATGGTCAAATATTGGCTATTTCGTATGATTCAACTAAAAGAAAAAATAATTACATATATATGGGGTGTGTGCCCCAAATCTTTCACGGGGTGTGTTACCCAAGCAGGTCTGAAGCCCACTGAGGTAGAAGAAGCTTACTCTTAGGTTAGAATTTCCATGGGAAATGTTTAGTCAATAAAACAATGTATACAGTAAAATTACAAGAAATTGCTGTTTGTATAGCAGAAACAAGAATGAACCAAGAGTTATAGAAAGGAGTGGGTAGTGGGTGCTGGGACCCTCAGGGAAGGCTTCAGAGAGAGGGTGGGTGTCCCAAGTATAAAATCTTCATCAAAAGCCAAATATAATTTGTTTCAATTATCTTCCGTGTCTCTTACCACAAGTATTGTGGATATATAAGAGTTGGCTATTAACATTTTTGTAACCTTGCAGCCACAAAATCTTAAGTTTATTTGGTTAAATCATTCTAACACACACTCACTAGTGTGCTTTGAAGGCAATCTCATCAAATCCAGAGAGCTAAATATCCTTATAAATTTGCCCCCTCTGTCTGTGTTTTTATGTCATTGTCTTTCAAACTGTGGATTGCAACCCACCGGTGAGTTGTGAAATTAATTTATTGAGTCAAAAGTAGTATTTTTCAAAAAGGGCAGTAAAATAGAGTCAAATATGGGAGTATGTTGTACAGGGTAAGGGCAGTATTATTTCAAGAAATTTATATTTTAGTTTTATGTCTGTGTGTTTCTGTGTGTTTGTGAATATGCTATGCTGAGATGCAAAATGTGTTTCTTACTATGGGCTGAGGAAAAACCTGAAAGCCATATTTATTATAGTTTGGTAGTTTGAGTTTATGCTAGAGTGACTGTTCACTATTAATAATGTCATTAAAGTTAGAGTCCTCCTGATTCTTACTTTGAATTTTCAAAGCTGTGAGTCCTCTAATAATCTTAGAGGCCTGCATCCAGGCAGGCTTGTTTTCTGATCCCAGTGCATTTCTTTGGGTTTCCATTTCTCCCCTTGCAGTATTTTGAACACTACTGAATTGATCAATTCAATTTATTTTCCTCTAAATTTGTACTCAACGAGGAACTTTCTGGCTTGGATAGATCAGTTGTGTTGGGAAGTGTGTACTCAGGTTATTACTTACCTTCTGCAGTTATTGATGAGGCTTACCCATGACAAAGTGGAGTAAAAAGTTGAACTACGTGCATTGATATCAAATGCTCAAATTTATTACCAAAAACACACCTTATTTTCTGGTCAGCCCTCCAGATTGGTGTTAACATCAGGCAGTCAGTTTCTTCATTCAGTTCAGCAGTCACCCTGTTGAGTGACTACGGTGAGTAAGGCTCCGCCCGTGGATTTGCTGAACGTTGTAGTTGGTGGAAAGCTGAGAGGAGAGGCTGCCTGGGCACCGGGTCATCCAGCTACTTGTCAGGGGGCTTGGGGAAGGGGACAGTGCCTGAGCTGTCTGCTCAGGATAAACCCCTGGTTCCTAATCCTTTCTCTGACCTTTCCTAGGTGGTTGACCTTAACCAAGCACATTATTTAAACTCTTTGAGTCTCAGATTCTTTTGTTGTTAAAAGGGGCTATTCTCACATAGGATTATTTGGAGCATGGCACATACTATTTCAGTAAGTATTAATTTCCCTCCCCTCTTCTTTCGATTCTTAAACAGCTTTGCTTAAAGGCCATTAAATACTGGTAGGGTCCCATGTTGAGGTGCGAAATGGTTATGTTTTAAAGAAAGCATCTTTGGGGCTGTTGTGTCTGTCTGAGAAGTGATGCTGAGTGCCAGGTTTAGCATGAAGTGGCTAGTGAGGCATGGAAGGATGGAGAAGCAGAGCCAGCTCCAGCCTCTCTGAAATTTTCTCTCTAAACTTTGCATCAATGACTCTATGTTGTTATAAGTAACGGTCTCCCTGTTTCTTTTGTGTGCTTGTGCTTGGGTTATTTAGGATTATAGTCTTGATTTGAGGAATCTCTGTAGCTATTTTCTGCACCGTCTGGCTGGACAGACACACCCCGACTCTTGTCTCTCCAGTCCCTGGATTGGGTGCCATAGTGAGAAGAGTGTTGTTTACCCTTTGAACTTCCCTGGGGCCCAGCCACTCCTGGTCTCACCTGGGAACTTGTCCAGTGTGGCTTCCTTCCCACATCCACTCCCAGAGATCCTGATTTTTTTTTTTAAAAGATCATCTTTATTTTTTCCCCTGCTTTTTCTCCCCAAGTCCCCTAGTACCTAGTTGTATTTCTAGCTGTGAGTCCTTCTAGTTGTGGCATGTGGGATGCCACCTCATCATGGCCTGACGAGTGGTGCCATGTCCGTGCTCAGGATTGGAACCGGTGAAACCCTGGGCCACTGAAGTGGAGCGCACGAACTTAACCACTCGGCCACGAGGCCGACCCAGAGGTCCTGATTTTAATAAGCCCAGGCTTCTGTATTTGACACGAGACGCTGGTGATCTCACGCAGGTGGGCTTCAAAGCACACGCTTGGAGAAACCCTGGTACGTGCTTGGAGAAACGCTGGTCTAGAGTGTGCCCCCTTGGCTGTTTCAAAGATTGGCAGGAGAATTGAAACCTTATTAATGAACAGTCTTCCTTGGAGAATGGCAAGCCTACTTCTTTCTTGTTTATCATTGGGGTGAATTTATAATTTTTATGGAAACCAGGTGATTTTCTGCCTGGTGGGTTGTCTCTCAAGTCAGGCAAAACTGAATGCCTATGGTTTTAGGACCACTTGCCACAGGCGGCAGAGGATGGAAACGTAAGTACAGTGTTCAGTGCCCTGTCAGAACTTGAATGTTAAAGAGTTTAACCCTCTTCTGTCGGCTCCTGTGTTGTGGATTTAAGCTGTTAGGCTAAAAACAGATTAAGCTGGATTTTAACTATGTAAATATTTTGTGTTATGTAAATTAGTTAATATTTTCAATGTGTCTTAATCATTGGGCATGAAGATTTGGAGAAAAACAATTTTCCAGAAGATAAATAGTAATTTTAGTAACTTGATTATTGTACTAATCCTTTTTCAATATAATTATCACTACTCAGGGTGAAAAGTTTGGACCATTTGCTGGAGAGAAGAGAATGCCTGAAGATTTGGATGAAAATATGGATTACAGGTTGATGTGGGAGGTGAGGATGTGTTGATATTTTAAATATGCTTCTCTTTACACTATTTAATGCATTTACAAGCCTGTGTTAATAGATATTGATTCCAGTTGACTATTTAAACATTTAAATGTTCCATTAAGGAAACTGAGTAACTTAAAGTTAAGCACTAAAAAAAAAGTACTGTTGATATACCTTAATAGACAGTTCGTCTAGAACTCTGAAATTTATTTAGTTCATTATCGAAAAGGAAATTTTCCATGCATAAGGATGTTTGGATTTCAAAATAACCATGTTCTTGTACTGGATTTAGAATTTGATTTCTGTAGATGAAATTGTACTTTAACTTTTTATTTCCCTATTGTGGTTCTAATTGTATAGAAACAATTTTGAGCTCCATGTTGGAATGAAAATCTCACCTTAAAATGTTTCTTACCTTTAAAAACATGTGTTTAAAGAACTATCACACTTATCTTTTGCAATCTAAAGCTTCTCTAATCTATATATGCAAATGTGTGTCTGTATATTAGGAGAATTTTCATCCTAGTTTGTGCTCATCATATTTGTTGCTGTTCTTTTCTAGTCATTAGAAAAAGAAGGGCCTGAGGGATGGAAATAGAAGAGTAAAGGTATAGAGATTGTTGGAACAAAAAAGTGGAAAAGAAAACTCAGTCCCAAAGATTGTATTTGGTGGGTTCCATGAGGATGGTGGGAGTTGAGATATGTGTAGGTGGGGCCAAGAGAAGGAGGATCATGAAATCAGAAAGGGGTAGAATCCTGGAATAGAGAACTATATGTAAAAAGTCTCTCCGAGTGTGTGTTTATCAGTTAGGGTCTCCAGAGCAACAGAACCAATAGCATGGAAATCTATATATATTTCAAGGAATTGGCTCACATGATTGTTGGGGTGGCAGGATGGAATCTGTAGGGCAGGCCCACAGGCTGGAAACTCAGACGGGCGTTGATGCTGTGGTCTTGAGGCAGAACTTCTCTGGCTAACCTCAGTTTTTGCATTTAAGGTCTTTGATTAGATGAGGGCCGCACACAGTATTGACGGTAATCTCCTTCACTTAAAGTCAACTGATTGCAGATGTTAACCACATTTACAAAATACATTCACAGCAACACCTAGATTAGTATTTGAATAAATAACTGGGTACTGCAGCCCAGCCAAGTGGACACCTGAATCTGTCATAGTGTATTATCCACAAGCAAAATATATTTTTTAAGCATCACCTATATTGCTGGAGGTGGCGAGAAGGGTGCTTTATTTTTTTAAAAATGCAATTAAATTGTTTTCCTAAAGATTGGCACCTGAGCTAACATCTGTTGCCAATTTTTTTTTTCCTTCTCCTCCCCAAAGCCCCCCAGTACATAGTTGTATATTCTAGTTGTGAGTGCCTCTGTTTGTGCTATGTGGGACGCCACCTCAGCATGGCCTGATGAGTAGTGCCATGTCTGCACCCAGGATCTGAACTGGCGAATCCCTGCGCTACCGAAGCAGAGTGCGAGAACTTAACCACCTGGCCACGGGGCCGGCCCTGGAGAGTAGCGTGCTTTAAAAGATTCTTGAAAGATTTCTGCAGTGCAGGTGATGGAAAATGGAAATTCATAATTCAAATGGAAAATGTTATTGATATTGCCTTCGTGCTGTTTTCTTTCTTTTTATGAGTCTAAAAATATTTTTAATGGTTTTCACTATTTTTCTATAAGGTGTTAATTTTCTCAGCAGTTAATTTTTTTACCGTGAAGGTTTTCAGAAATCAAACATTTATGTGGCTAAAAAAAATTGATAACCTAAGTAAGTCATAAATGATAAAAATAGCAATTATTTAAGAGGCTATTAATGGCTTTTGATATTTGTTTTGTCTCTGAAAATTTTAGTGTGATGGTTAGGCTAATGTTTTGCACAGCTGTTTGTGAAGCATTGTTAAGCAGATAATAATTTTTATTTTGGAAGGACTTGCATGTAGGAAACTTAAGAAGACGACTTTTTTGTACACTTAAACTTATATAGTTCTGTATGTCAATCTCAATAAAACTGGAAAAAGAAGGCTGGTTTTGTACTATTACATAGTTAACAGTGCAGCAGCAGATCAGCCAGTTTTGTGTCATTTAGTCCCGTGGTTCTTTAATGTCTTTACATTATTATTTCGTTTTTGCCACTAATATCCCCAGTCTCCCTCATTCTGCCACCCAAGGAGCTATTGATTTTATACGTTTTATGTTCAGCCAGTGTTACGTTCACATAATGATTGCTGTTCTCTATTTTATTTTACTCCTTATTTAATATTCATGTTAATAAAATCAATATTCGTTTTGAGTAAGTCATATTTGTACTTTGTACATATTTTAGAAAGATATTGATGAAGAGTCTTCCTGACCCCTTCAAGCCTGCTCTTTCACCTAAGACCTCTGATCCCTTTAACCCCTTGGCTCGTGTACCTTTCCCCTCCGTCCTCTGGGTCTTCCTCCTCGTAGTCTGGTCTTCTGTGTGGATTGTCAGCCATCCTCTGCTTGGTCCACTTGTGCCACTGGCCAGGGCTGGGGAAAGAGCTCGCTTTGTATGTCTTCTGGGGGGGACACTGAAAAAAAGATCAGCACCGATTGAACTGCAAAGGTTACTGCCTGCCAGCTGTAATCCTAGTCCTTATTATGTTAACTGAGTGAGCTGCTTCCCAGCCTTGAGCTATACTATTAAAGTCCTTTCTATTATTTTAGCTTTGGAGGTGCCAGGATTCAGAGGGAGCACAGAGAAAGGAGAATGTTTCCACTACAGTCTTCCCCTCGTGGACCCTTTGGGGCCTCTTGTAGGGAGGTAATGAGCCTCTTGGCTTCTGGTGGGTGAATTGGGACTGCTTCTTTAAGTCGTTTCCAGTATGCCCCATAGCTACAAAGCCACCACCTGCACTTCTCTAGTGGGAGTCGTCCTCCTCAAGCCGATAGTTACCTATGTTGTGGTTATGGAACATGAGCCAGATAGTGGGGATAGTGTCTGCAAAATGATGTCATGTGAGACAGCATATGGCATAGCTCTTCCTCACTTTATACTTGAGGTGCCAACAGTGCTGGTGGACAGGGCTGGGACCCCTGGATGGCCATTTCATACCAGGGAACTTGGAGGCGCCAGTTACCATTGAGCCCCTTGGTGTGTGTGAGCCCCTGTTTGGGACAGGGAATAAAGGCATCTGAGGGGATCCATGGGGAGCAGTGACATTGTCTGCTGCAACCTCCCGCTCTGCCTCTGAAGGTGCAGCTTGCATGTTACCGATGCCACCGCCTCGGAGCGTTCCCCAGCACCTCAGCCTCTGTCTGTGTTGGCCGCAGGATTTGAGATGGGGGCCTTGAAGAGACTCAGTCTCCTCTGTCCTTAAGGCTTCGCGATAACCTCAGAATTTTACTTTTCTTTTAAAATTAAGTGTATTAGCAGAACAATTCTGGATTTCTTAGGCCTCAGGCCAATTGTAGAGCTTGAAGTTGGAAACCAGCGCCTAGTTTAAATGCTTCTAGTGATCACTCAGTGGCATGTGCCCAGGTGTCTGTATCGTGTTCTGTTCTTTCCTTGATTAGATGTCTTCTGCTGTTGTCCAGGCGGTTTGGAGCTTGGGATGCGTTTCTTTCCACTCTTTACCTGCTCACATTTGCTGTAAGAGCAAAATCCATTCATGTCCTGTTGCTAGAACTCTCGGTGATCCTTTGTTTTTAAATCTCCAAAGCCTTCTCTTTCTATAATATTTTCTTTGTATTTCAAACCACAGTTCAAATACCTCCTTTCCAGGCACTGGCTCTTATGATTCCAGCACAGACCTTTAAGTTTTGGCACCTATGGAATGCACACAGATTGTACATTTTCCTTGCCACCTTCTTAGCCTATTATTCAGGTATTCCAAAGTGGCTGCTGGTGAATCCAGTCTCTGCTTGAATCCTCCAAACAGCTCTGCTTTTGGCAGTGGGTCTTCCCTTCTTTTTCCAAAGCGTCCTCTTACATTGCCTGCAAGAGGTTTTTGTGTAGAAACTGGCCTGGTAAGTTCTCAGAATTTGGCATTGTCCTGACGTTTCCAGTCGAGTCATTCATTCCCGAACTTTGCATCTATTCTGAGATCGTGAAGGTCTCAGCCCTCTCCTTCTCTGTCTCCTCCACTCTTGCTGGACCCGTGTTTGCCTCTCCGTCTCTGAGCAGTTCAGCTGGTGCAGTTGGGTTTTCAGTGCTGTGATCTGATGCAGGTTGAGCCAGAACCCATGCCACAGTTTAGAAATACTGGATGGTCTCCTGTGGGCAAAAAGTTCTTTCTGTTAGCCAGTTAAGAACTCGCATGCAGAATCCCAAGGAGCCAGATAAATACTTGAGATTCAAGTGAAATATCCAAATTCTGGGTTATGTTTTTATAGGAAAAAATAAATCTATTTTACTTAGATACAGATTGATTTCTTACAATTATGTCATTGATAGCTTAGTAGAAAAGTATCTGTCTCAACACAAGGACATTAGGAAAACAACAAAACAGGGCTTAACTTTGCTTTTTAAAAAGGCTAAGCTCTTACTTTTAAGGAGCCTGTGGTCTTGGAAGGGTTCCAGAAGTAACACATTGTGGGACACACCAAGTACAGTGAGAGCAGTCTGCTTTACCTGCATGAGCCTGACTTAATGGTACTTAAAAAGTTTTACGTTAGTTTATTTTTCTAAATCTATCCCTTTGAGAGCTGATGAGGGAAACTATATTTCTTACATCTGAGGCCAGTGGAATTACCAGGGCGATTAGTCATTACTGTCTGCTAGACAGCTGTATGTTACAAAATGCAAAATAGCAAATTATCCTAGTTTTATCTTTGTTAGCAGAAAAGATTTTGTACCTCTGGATAAATAAAATGTTTTAAAAAATATAATTAGCAAAATATATGATTACAAGATTTGCAGGTGTTTTTGTAAGGATTGTTAATCTCCTACAGTTATAGTAAATTGTTATTGCAAATTAAACGTACATACCAGGTGAGCTTGGGCCCCTTCTGTTTTTGGAAACTTTCTTCCCAACCCCTAGTCCCCACTTCACTTATACATTGGTGATGGTCCCTAATTAGTAACACCTCTCCCCTTAGTTCTAACCAAGGAAGAACAGATAGGAGCCAGATGAGGATTAAAATATCTACCTCATTAATGAGCACACGATAACTCTCTAAGTTCATGGCTCCAGAAAAGCTGGATTGGAGAATGTGACTAGGATCCAAGGTCAGAGTGTGGAATTTATACTCTGCTGCTTAATTCTTGATCTTTGTACCACATGTGGCAAGAGTTGGGCCTGCAAAGGAGATTCTGAATAGATTTGCTCCTCAGCTGCATGGAGAATTGTGGCCTGACTCACAGACTCAGTTTACAGCATATTTAGAATGGAGGATACCAGAGAGTGTGGGAGAAGGACAGGTGTCAGCCTGCTGTGGAAGGCATACCCTGAGTCTGATGGCGGGTCTACTTCCTACATGGCCGGGCGTTGGGCATAGAGAGGAATGACTATCAGGGTCTCGACAATCAGCTGAAGAGAAGGAAGTGAAGGAGACACACCCTGTCTCCTGGAGGAGAAAGTGAGGAAATGTGAACAGGAGGAGTAAGAGCTCTTGACTGAGAATTCGTGCACGTAGAGTTCGTTTCTCTCTTTTCTCATACTGAAAAATGATGAGGCCATTTGAAGTTCTTTACAAAACAAAAATAGGCGGGTAGGTGAAGGCTGATAGAAACAGGAAGGATACCAGAGTCAAGGGATCTTCAGTCTGATTGTGCCTTCAGGATGCAGTAAAGCCCTTGTTCTCTTGGGGCTTATGTTTCAGTAGGGAAAGATAGATGTAAACACCTTTAATAAGGAATAAAATGATAGGTAGTGATATGGATATAAAGAAAATAGGGCAAGAAAACTTATCTCAAATAAGAGATACTTAACTTGAACACATTGATATTACTGCTGAGAACAATTACAAAAGACGGATTAAATATAAAAATAGTTTGTGTAAGGCCGTGAAAGAGTTGTGAAAGCAAGAAGTCCCAGAGTGACTAAAGCTTGAGAGAGGAGAAAGCTGGGGAGATGTGAAGTGATAATCCACAGCCTCTTTTCTCTTGGGGAGGTGGTCAGACTTGTGCTGATTCTGGATGTGGGCAAGAGGCTGAAAATCTGACCTCGGCCCATGTAGAGGGTTAGTGTTGGAGCATGGAGAAACAGGTATCACTTTTGGCACTCCTGTGAAGTTGGAATGACAATATTGAATACCCAAAGGAACTCAAAAATATTGCTAACTCTTCCTCAAGACATTTGCAAGAATTATGAAGTGGCATGGTAGAATGCTATATAGTTAAGCCATACATTTCCAAGAGGCAAAATGTTCTGCAGTCTCACGTTGCTGCAGAGGACCATCAATGCACATCAGACTTTCAGTTGGAAGCACTGTAGGGCTGTGCTGTAGGAAGAGGCTCAACTGAGGCCGGCTGAAGCCTGCCAGCTGCAACCCAGCCTTGAATCAGCTCACTCCCAGATTGGTTTAAAGTGAACAGTTTCCCTCTGCCTTTCAGAGGTCAGGGTGAACCTATTCTGGAGAAATATATCTAGATTTTCTAAAATTTTTTAATATACAGTGTCCAGCACTTAATAAAAAATGACTAGATGCTAAGAGATAGGACCATATGACTAAAACCAAGAGAAAAGCTGGACAATGGAAACTAACGTAGGATGATGCTGATATTGATTGCAGTAGCAGGTGTGGACTTTAAAATAAACATGATTGAGATGTTCTAGCAAATGGAAGAGAAGATGAAACAGATGAAAAGATGGAGAATTTTACTAAAACATTGAGATGTATAAGTATCATGGACATCCTCGAAAAGAAAAATATAATAACTAAAATTGAGAACTAAGTGTTTGAATTAGATGTTAGAATTAGATGTTAGCAAAAGACAGGAGTAGTGAAAAGCGGAAAAGAAGTCAATGGAAAATATTGAAAATGAAGCACAGAGACTAAAACTAGATACGTGAGACAGTGAAAATATCTAATCTGTCTGTAAGGTTAGGATCTTTTAGTATTTGAAAAAGAGCGAGAAAATGAGGCAGAAGCAAATTTGATGAGCTACTGGCTGAGAATTTTCCAGAACTGTTAAAAAACTTTACCTGACAAATCGAAGAAACTCTGTGAGCCTCAAGCAACATCCATATAAAAAAACCAGCACCTAGGTATATCTTAGTAAATCTGTTGAAAATCAAGAAAATCTTAAAAACAGCCAGAAAAAAAATAAGCGACATTACCTTTAAGAAAACAACAGTAAAGACTGATAACTGACTTTTAAAGAGAAGGCAAAAAAGGTGTCAAATATAGTAGACAACTGAATAGTATATTTAAAGTGATAGGAAGTCGTTGCCAATCTAGAATTCTGTACCCAGTGGAAGTAGTGAAAAGTGAAGGTGTAGTTCTCTGAATCTCTCCATCTGTGACCATCCCTCTGTGGGACTGGTGCTGTGGACTTTCTCATAGCATTAACCCTGAACATAAGTCTTCCCTCACTCTTCCAAAGAGGAAACCAAGACCACTTCCAAATCCTAGCCAAAAGAAAAATTTGCTACTCTGGATTCACTGAAGGGGAGGAAAGAACAATAGGAAGCATTTAAATACATAGGTGTTAAGTACACAGATGTATGTGTTGAAATATGGACGTTACAAAAAAGCCAGTGAGGAAATTTTCAGAGTAGAACAAAAATGGCACAAACTCTTCAGTCTTTTCAAAAGAGGTCATAATTGGTCTCCCAATTCCCAAATTTAGAGGTGATGTTTGTTGACCATCTGCAAATGACTGCCCTCCTTGGGGATGCGCAAGAAGAGATGCTGAATTATTTTGTCGGAACTGAAGTGACAGAATTTGAAGATTTTAAATCCTATTACAGAATAGGTTTTTAGTTTGAGGAAAATTCTTACTTTAAAATAAAGTTCTTTCCAATACGTTTTATCTCAGTAAGAGTGGCGACTCATCTTCCAAGTTGACTGAAATCAGATGGGAATCTGGGAAGGACTTGATAAAATGTTCTGATCAGACATAAAATAAACGTGTCTTGAAGAAGTAGCATGAAAACTCTGAGCTTCTTTCTCTGGTTCATCAATGATTTGGATGCTGGTGCAGGTGAGTTAGGAGAGTATCATCAAAGATACTATTCGGCCAAATCTCATAAAGTACAATGCAGCTCCTTATGTGGATGATACAGAAGGAGAGGATGCCGATGTTCATAATGCTGAAGAAGACTTGGAAGATATTGATGGTGAAGAGGTTGAGGATAAAGGAGAAGAAGAAGATGGTGATGATGTGGAAGAAGGAGAAAGGTTGAAGAGGAAGATGACTAGTAGAATATGAATAGATTCCAACCTTCATTTTACTTTTTAAAATTTTATATCCTCTGGGAACAAGTTGCCTTCTCCTATTTTTTTTTCTTCCCTTTCCTGCTCAGCTGCCTTGTTCTATTGAGGTTTCTTTATTTTTTTTCTTCTCTTTATGATGGGATTCTCCACTTATTTTGTGGGAGACTATCTTGAGCAAAATACAATGGGAAAAAATCTCTACCCATTTCTGATCTATGTTCCTTTTTAGCCCTTCTTGTCTCAGAAATTGTGACTGTAGTGATGTGGAATTAACACGTCATTATCCACTCTGGGAAAATGAAAATTTTCTCCCTTTGCTCTGCTGAAAGTTGGAGGGTGTTTATTCTTCTTGTGCTTAAAATTCTTGATTTTTACTTCTTTCTCTAAAGGGCTTAGAAATTACACTGTGTCTATAGGTGAATGTGGACATTTAGCATTATCACCATGTACATGCAATTTGTTAAATAAAAAATCTAATAAAATGGAATTATATCAAATGAGGAAAGGATGGGTTTGAGATGTTAGGGCATTTTAGTGTTAGAAGGAGAGGAGAGAGAGAATGGGGCAGAAGGAAATTAAAAAGATGATCCATTAAGTGGATATTTTGACTACATGGCTTAATATGGCTTCTCCTTGGGCATGCCTAATTAAAGTTTAACGTGGTACCTTTAAAATAAAATTCTCTGCTAATGATGACTTGAGCTCTACCACTTGATGGAGAATCATCCAATATGTGTAAGATATTTTGGAATTGATATTCTTCATTGTTATTTTCTTCCTGTTCATTTTTATATTTTGTGTTTCTTTCATGGGAAAGGAAAGACAATACTCAGCTCTAAACTTTAAAAGTATATATAGATTTCTTTGTTGTAAATGTATATATAAGGGATTTGATGCTTTTCCCTTAGAACAGATAAATTTAAGACCTGTCAAATTTGATTTGCTTCGTAAGTAGTACTGTCAAAAAAATTAAAGGCAAATAGAGGTGTGTTCAGACAAGCAAAAACCAGCACACCTTCACCCAAAGAAATGATAAAGTGAAGGTAGCTCTTCTGGAAGAAGGAGGATGAATCCTGATGGAAATGCAGGACAGAGTGAAGAGCACCAAAGGGTAAATACGTGGGTGAGTAAGCGTAAATATCGATGGTACTAAACAGTTACAGTACTGTTTCGTGGGTTTAAAAATGCATGCAGTTTATATAATGTTAAGAACAATTTGAAAGGCAGGAGGAAGCAAATGGAATGAAAGAGTTCAAGGTTCTAGCATTATCAAGTAAATTTATCTAATAAAATTATCTAAAAGAATAGTAAAAGATTATTTTAACTAACAAAAGGAAAAATGTGATAATAAAAGAATTTTGTTAATGCACAAGGCAGGAAAGAAGTGAGGAAAAAGAAACAGCTGGGTCATA
Organism: Equus caballus; assembly: GCF_041296265.1. Classification (NCBI taxonomy): domain Eukaryota; kingdom Metazoa; phylum Chordata; class Mammalia; order Perissodactyla; family Equidae; genus Equus; species Equus caballus. Next base: position 112,977,903 of record NC_091685.1, read on the forward strand.
TAGAAAGTATATATTAAGTTGGTAGCTGTCAATCCAACTAGATCACTAGTTATATTAAATTTAAGTGGACTAAGTACTTCAATTAAAAGACTATTATTAATGGGTTGGATCCCAAAACCAACCTGATGCCCCTTAACAGACAATTTTAAAATAGAAACACACAGAAAGCCTGAAGATAAAAGGATGGAAAAAGATAAATAAATACAAATGGAAAGAAATCAGTTGTAACCTTACTAGTATTTGACAAAGTAGACTTTAAGGAAGAAGCATTACTAACAAAAGAGGGTCAATACACCAGAAGATATATGTGTTCCAAATATGAAAGCAAAACTTGAAGCAGCAGTAGAAATAGACAAACACACAATGGAACACTTAAACACGCCTTTCCCAATTGCTGGTAGAAGAAGCAGGAAGATAAAACTGGAAAGGATAGGGGCCGGCCCCGTGGCCGAGTGGTTAAGTTCACGCACTCTGCTGCGGCGGCCCAGGGTTTGACCAGTTTGAATCCTGGGTGTGGACATGGCACTGCTCGTCAAGCCATGCTGAGGTGGCATCCCACATGCCACAACTAGAAGGGCCCACAACTAAAAATACACAACTATGTACCAGGGGGCTTTGGGGAGAAAAAGGAAAAATAAAATCTTTAAAAAAAAAAAACCAAAAAAACTGGAAAGGATAGATAATCTGATCAATATAATCAATATATCTGACCTAAATGACATTAGTGGATCACTGTACCCAATGACAGTTGATCAAACAATGCCCATGGAACACTTACCAAAATTAACCATATGCTGCATCATAAAGCACAAGTCAATAGATTTCAAAAGGTGCAATCTCATTAAAAATCCTAGCAAGATTTTTTTTTTTTGGTGGAAACTGATTCTAAAATTTAGGTGAAAATCCAAAGGGCCATGAATTACCAAGGTGGCCTTGAAGGGAAAGAACAAAACTGGAGGACTTAGACTATTGGATAGCAAGGCTTATTATAAAGGAATTCTAACTTAATACTATAGTTTTGAGACAAGGGTGGACAAATAGACATTGTTTTTGACAAAGATGTCATTAATAATATGGTGGGGAAAGGATGATATTTTCAATAATAATGTTGGGTCGAAATGATATCCTTATGGAAAAAAAATATTTTGGCCCCTAACTCACATCATAGATAAAAATTCAATTTCATATAATTGTAAATATAAACATGTCAGGTAAAAACAACCTTTACAAGAAAACATAGGAGAATACCTTCATAATCTTAAGGTAGGTGGAGGTTTCTTACAGAAACACTGTAAAAGAAAAAATTGATTAATTGGAGAACTGTAAAATTAAGAACTGTTCATCAGAAGATACCATAAAGAGAATGAAAAAGCAAATGAAAGAGGGGGAGAAGATGTTTATAATGCATATGTCTGAAATGGGCAAGACGTTTGCACAGGCACTTCACAGAAGAAGATATCCAAATGGCCAATATACGTTAAAAGAAGATCAGCACCATTAGTTGTTTAGGAAACGCAAACCAAAAGCACAACAAGATGCCAAGATATGTTCACCAGAATGAGCAAAATTAAAAAGAGAGAGAATGTCAAATATTTGCAAGGATTATCTGGAACTCTCATACACTTATGCTGGGTTTTTTTAATTGGTACACTCACTTTGGAAAACCTTAGTGGTATGGACTAGAGTTGAATATATGCATATGATATGATGCAGCAATTCCATTAGACATGGTCTCAGTGGAAATGTGTTCATATATTTACTAAAAGACTCATACAAGAATTCTCATAGCAGCATGATGAGACGTTGTTCCAAACTGGAAGTAACCCAGATGTTCACCTACAAGTAAATGGACAAATGCATTGTGGTATATTCATGAGATGGAGTGTTATAAAGCTTTATGATAATGACTGTATTACAACTATGCTCCGTAACGTGGGCGAATCTCAAAAACATAACGTTCACTGAAAGAAGCTAGAGGCAGGAGTGCATACTGTATGATTCAGTTTATAGAAACTTCAGAAACAGGTAAAGCTAATCTATGAAATTATGCTTCAGGATTTGTGGTCACCTCGCTGTGAGGATAGTGAGTGGAAGTGGGGACCTGGGCGGACTTCTAGTGTGCTTGTTCTTGATCTGTGTGCTGGTAATATGGGTGTGTTTACTTTGTGAGAATTCACTGAGCTGTACACTTAAGTTTCTGCATTTTTTGGGATTGCTTTATACTTCAACAAAAAGTTTACTTTATAAAATAGAACAGAACAGTGGGGTAAAGTGCCTAGGCCATGAGTTTCTAGCTGGGCTGTCAGGTTGTGCTGAGACCTAAACAATGAGAGTGCAGCCATGTGAAGAAGACCTGGATGAAGAACTCGGAGAGTAGCAGAGACGGCAATGAATTTGGCCTGTTCACAGGACAGAAACAAAGCCAGTGAGGCTAGTGCTTAGTGGATGAGGTGCCAGTTGTAGGGCATAGGGCTAGAGAGGTGGTGATGGGTCAGATCATGAGGTTTATTCTAGCGGCAGAAGGAAGTCATTGAAGGGATTTAATCAGGAGAATGATGTGATGCTGTTTGTGCCTTGAGAAGAGCACTGTGTGGATAACAGGCTCTAGGGCGGCGAGAGTGCAGCAGGGACACAGGTAGGAGTCTAGCTGAGGAGTAGATTCTGTGGCGGCTTGGAACTGGGCCCCAGCAGTGGAGTTGGTGAGAAGTGGCTGGCTTCTGGGTGTATGTTGTTGGGGGTAACTAACACTGAGAGGGCTTGCTGATGGATTATTTGTTGAAAGGGAAGAGTCCAGAATGACTTTTAGTTGTTTGTCCTGAGCCATATGGGTGGAAGGTGGTGACATTGTGAGAGACAGGGCAGTTGGTGAGTGATGGTGAGGCGATGGGAGGATGGAGTGGACCACTACATTGTACACTTTTGAAGACGCACATTGTCGTAGTCACTTTTACTCCCCAGGTCTTAGCACAGTACCTAGAACATAAACATAATTGAATAAAAGTTCAGTTTCTTTAGTTAATATTTAATAAATCATTCATATTCTATAAATATTTTTATTGTGGTATTATCGACATATTGTTAGATTCAAGTGTACAATATAAGGATTTGATATTTGTGAAATGATCACAATAATCTAGTTAACATCCGATATTCTAAATACATTAAATAAATGTATAAATTATTTTTGCCAATGGCATTCTAGAAAACATGTAATTTAAAGGTTAGAGGAAAGGAACCTGCTGATTCCCTTACTACTTTACTGCCTTGCGTTTGCCCACTTTGTAGACATTTTTCTTTTCTTTGTCATGAAGATGGTGATTTGACCAAAGTATGGTTTTTAAAGGAGCCGATTGGTTCGATATTAAACTGGACATTTTGTTTAGATGTTTTTCTCTTTCTCTGCAGTTATTTTGTGATTACAGCTGTCCTGCTGTTTGGGAACTTGATTCAGCACTATGTTTCCAATGTGTTTTAGTTTTTGGAAAAAATGTTTTCAATTGTTTAGAATCTTTTGTTTTTCTTTATTGTTTATGGAAGTCCTTTTAGGTGTTTGGAACAAAGAGGTCTCTTTACCAAATGTTTTTCTTTTGCAGACGATAGCATTTTGTTTTAGGTTCTGAATGGAACCACTTAGTGTAGACATTAGTGGAAAAATACCTCCTAGGAAGCCTTGTAGAATGCTGGGAATCCTAAAGCAATGTCATAGCACATTCCTCCTGACTCTAGTCCTCTAGTTAGGGGTAAAGCAAAGCGATCGACTGTTACGTGTCTTCTGGAAGTTCTACATTTGTTTTGTGGTTGTCAAAACGGCTCCTATCTGAGTATGTCAGCCAGCTTCTGGCCATTCACTCAACCTGAGGCATGATTAGAAGAATGCTGGGAATCCAGGCCCAGTGGTTTGATTAAAAAGAAAAAAAAAAACCCCAGTATCTGTATTGTTGGAATACTTCCCCCATATTTGTGGTTCTGATCACAACTTACAGCACCATAGGAATTTTATCAAATAGATGCATTTGGCTGCAAACAGCAGCAACTCCACCTCATTTAAATAATGAGGACATTATGTCAAATAAGGAAATTCAGTGGTCTAAGAGGCTTCAGGGATGGTTGATTAATTAGGTTAATATTACCCAAGTTCTTTCCATTTCTCTGCTTTGCTGACTGGATTAGTGGCTCAATCCTCAGGCTGGTGGCAGGTACCAGGTAGGTTTCAGACAAGGTAGTGTCTGTAAGAAGCAATGACACCTTTTCAAGAACCCTCTTCCTGTAGCAGATCTCCCCTGATATATCCCATATCCAGTTTTGAACTGGCGAAGGGCATGAGATTACTCTTACCCACACAGGCGGAACTGGAGCTGGGGTAGGTCAGCTTCTCCTTAGGCTGCAGAAGGGACGGTGGACGTCGGAACAAGTTTAGTGTTCTTTGAGGAAGGGTGACGGGCAGGGCGTGTACTCAGAGGCAGTGTCCCCCATGAGAGAATGACCACATTCATTGTTTGTTCATTCGGCAACTATGTCTTCAATGCTTACTCTGTCCCAGATGTTGTATTGGGTGCTGGGTTTACCCAGAGAGATAAAAAAAAAACCTGGCAGAGAAGGTACAGCTTAAGGTCTAGGAAGAGTCCAGTGTTTATATCTTCCATTCTTTTCCTGTTCTCTGCATGTTTTGATTGGGGAGCATGGAAAGCAGCCTTAACAAAAGTCTTTTTGGTTATTAGAGTCCTTAAATGAACAGTGCTTCTAGAGGTCGGAGTAAGTATTTCAAGGAGAGAGAAGGTGTAACTGAAGGGAGTTGCATATATTAACCAGGTTATTATGTTTTCAAAACATTTATTGTTCTTACACAAGTCACATACGACTACATGATGTAAAAAATTAGAGCAATGCACATGAAGTTAATGTCCCACATTGTCTTTTTTCTGTGTATCTGATCTTGCAGAGCATTTAGTGACCATTTCCATGCATATTTAAGAGCAACAGGAGTGACATGAGTTTTTTATGCATATCTTATTTCAACATATGCAGCAGTAATACTGCATATTTAATATGTGGTCACCCAGGGAACCTTATCTTCTCACTAATAGTTTGCGCATAAATGTAGGAGGCATTTGTGAATTTTTGTGTAGCAGCTTTATTGAGATATAATTCACATGCCATCAAATCCACCATTTAAAATGTACAGTTCAGTAGTTCTCGGTAGGTTCATAGATTGTACATTCATCACCACTGATTTTAGAACATTTTCATATCACCTATTAGCAGTCATTTTTGAATATTTTGTGTACCCATCGATATCTTGTGAGACATTACATTTTAAAGAACGCTGTTTCTCTAAATAATTTTCTGAACACATTTAGGCCTTAATACCAAAAGTTCAGTTAACTCCTTAGGACTAGTTTCAGAGAAAATAATTCAGATCCTTAGAAAGATCTCTGAGCAATGAATATATGCATTTTTGAAGTAAAGCCTTTAGCAGTGCAGGGAATTTTAGAGGGGATTGGTATAAGTTTTGGTGTTTATTGCATAGATTAAAAATCATGAAATTGGAGGTAATCAGGTTTCCTCTGTTTTAGATTTCTAAGTGTATAATAGAAAAAGAAGACATTTAGCAAAATAAGAGAAAATCAACTTTAAGAAAGTGCTGTGCTAGGGAGATTAGCGTAACCGATCTTTATTAGCTTCTAACCATATGATAATTAATAATTCTATTTTCTTTGCATGGAGAGCTAAAAAAAATGAGGGCCAAGGGGGAAAATCTAAGTAACGTGCTTGCATTCAGATCTCTGCTAAAATAACACTTTGAAATAACCTTATTTTACTTTAAATGTGCAGAGCCCCGCTGTCCAGTATGCCAGCAGCTGGCTACAGGTGGCTCTGAGCACTTGACATCTGGCTCGTATGACTGAGGAACTGAATTTTTAATTTCATTTAATTTTAATTAATTAAAAAAAACTAAAGCTGTGTAAAATATTTTTCCATTATACACAGCTTGATTGTCTGGTGGGACTGCTTTTACTTGACCGTTGCCTCGTTGAGATACCATTGTGTTGTAGGTATATGTCAGGCATGGGCATTGTTTTTCATATTTTATAGAAACATGTCACTGATTTAATTGGTGTCAGTGGAGTAAATTCAAGTGATTTTCTGAAAATCCAATGATTCTTTTCTACACACTTGTATAACACTGTAATGTGTTTATTTGAATATTTTATGCAGAGAGCATGAATTACTGCTACCTTTATAATTAGTAATTAAAAAGAAATACTTATTACACATGTATTTATATATATAGTGTTTTATGTGTACTTATATATATTGTCAGATGGTTATTTTAATTACTGTATCATTACATTAGCTTTTTAGTATAAAAATGCAGTATGGAAAAATGTTTAAGTATATAAAGTTTGCAAGTGATGGAGAATTGAGTGGAGATGTCAATGTGGATGTGAACATATTAAAAGCTGAGTAACTTTTTGGTTCTTGATTTAGTTATTGGAAAAATTTTAAGTATTTTGGAACAGCTTCGTTTGTGAATCTATTTTTTAAATTATAAATTTTATGAAATCCATATCTAAATGAGATTATTTCTGATTAAAATTTAGCATCTGAATTGAGGTATGCTCTAAGTGTAAAATATACCCGGATTTCAAAGAGTTTGACTGAAAAAGGAGAATGTAAAATATCTCATTAGTAATTTTTGTATTGATTACATGTTGGAAATGATAATATTGTGAATATATTGGGTTAAATAGGATATATAGTGTTACAGTTAATTTAATGTTTCTTTTTTCCTATTTAATGTGACTACTATTCAAATTGCATCTGTGGGTTAGAGTATATGTCTATTGGATAGTGCTGGCGTAGACGGTGTCAGGAGTAGCCCGAGCTCCTCCTGGGGACTTTGCTCATGGCAGAGTTGGATAGTAGCATAGATCAAATTTGTGGAGAAAGCAAACTTTAACATTTTAATTTGTGTATCTTTTATTTCATTGTTGTGACATACATTTGGCACTTGATCTTAGCTTCAGCTTATTTCCTTTTCTGTTTCGTGTGTGTTTTTAAATTAATAGACTTTAGTTTTTAGAGCAGTTTTAGGTTTACAGAAAAATTGAAGGGACTGTACAGAGTTCCCGTGTATTCTCGCGCATACAGTTTCCTCTGTTATTAACATCTTGGAGTAGTGTGGTACATTTGTTACTTGATGAGCCAATATTGATATATTATTATTGAGGTCCATAGTTTACATTAGCCCTATTTGTATTGTCCAGTTCTGTGTGTTCTGACAGGTGTGTAACAACATGCATCCACTGTTACAGTATCATACAGAATAGCTTCACTGACCTGCAAATCCTCTGTGCTCTTCCTCTTCCTGCCTTCCTCCTCCCAGTCCAGATCTTTTTACTATCTTTATTATCTCCAGAGTTTTGCCTTTTCCAGAATGTCATATAGTTGGAATCATATCGTATGTAGCCTTTCCATACTGGCTTCCTTCACTTAATTATGTACATTTGAGCTTCCTTCATGTCTTTTTGTGACTTGTTAGTTCATTTATTTTTATTGCTGAATAATATTGCATTGTATGGATGTGCCACAGTTTGCTTCTCCATTCACGTATTGGAAGACATCCTGGTTGTTTCCAAATTTTGTCAATCATGAGTAAAGCTGCTGTAAACATTTGTGTGCAGGTTTCTGTGCAGACATAAATTTTTATCTCATTTGAGTAAAAACCAAGTAGTGTGATTCCTGGATTGTATGATAAGAATATGTTTAGTTTTGTTAAAAACCGCCAAACTGGGCTGGCCCCAGGGCCGAGTGCTGCACTTTGGCAGCCCAGGTTCGCAGGTTCAGATCCTGCTCACTCATAAGCCATGCTGTGGAGTCATCCCACCAACAAAGTAGGGGAGGATTGGCACAGATGTTAGCTCAGGGCTAATCTTCCTCAAGCCAAAAAAACAAATGAGGATTGGCAACAGATATTAGCTTGGGGTGAATCTTCCTTGCACACACCAAAACAAAACAAAACAAAACTGCCAAACTTGTCTTCCAAAGCGACTGTACCATCTTCTCTTCCCACCAACAATGAATGAGAGTTCCTGTTGCTCCACATCCTCCCAGCATTTGATGTTGTCTGAATTTTGGAGTTTGCTCATTCTATTAAGTGTGTAGTTGTATCTCACTGTTGTCTTAATTTGCAATTCTCTAATGACTTATGATGTTGCATGTTTTTTCACATGTGCTTATTTGCCATCTCTGTGTCTTTGGTGAGCTGTCTCTTGAATCTGTTGCTCATTTTGTTTTCTTATTGTTGAGTTTTAAGAATTCTTTTTTCCCCAGTTTTACTTCAGTATAATTGACATACAGCACTGTGTAGGTTTAAGGTGTACAGCATAATGGTTTGACTAACTTATATTGTGAAATGATTACTGCAATAAGTTTAGTTAACACCCATTGTCTCATGTACCTATAATAAAAAGAAAATACAGAAAAAAGGAAAAGAAATTTTTTCTTTGTGATGAGAACTCTTAGGATTTATTCTCTTAACTTTCCTTTACGTGAGACGGCAGTGTTAGCTGTAGTCATCACGTTGTACGTTACGTCCTCTGTACTTATTATAACTGAAAATTGTACATTTTGACCACCTTGCTCCAATTCCTCCACCTGCCCATTTTGTTTTCTTCTTGTTGAGTTTTAAGAATTCTTTGTATCTTTTAGATCCCAGCAGAGATTTTCTTCCAGTCTGTGGCTTGTCTTTTCATTCTCTTCCTAGTATCTTTTTTTAGAGAAGTTTTTAATTTTAATGAAGTCTGAATTACCTGTTTTTCCTTTCATGGATCAGTACTTTTGGTATTGTGTCTGAAAAAGCCATCACCAAACCTAAGACCCATCTAGCTTTTCTCGTCCGTTATCTTCTAGGAGTTTTATAAAAGTTTTACATTTTACATTTAGGTCTGTAATTCATTTTGAAAATCTAATTTTTTGCAAGTTGTAAGGTCTGTGTCTAGCTTATTTTTTGCATGTATGTGTCCACTTATTCCAGCACCATTTGTTGAAAAGATTGTCCTTTCTCCATTGAATCACTTTTGCTCTTTGGTTAATCAGCTTATTTTTTTAATGAAAGTTCTTGCAGATTGCTTTTTAATCAAGAGGTGACTTCAAAGAGTTCGTTTCTTAGGGAGTTATAGGTGTAGTAAAGCACAGAAATGAAGGTCTGTAGAAGTTAGTTGCTCAAAAATTGTATTATTCTCTCTGGAATTTTTAGTTACCATTATGGACACGTATTATTTATTTATTAGAGATTTCAAATATTTGAGTGACTTCGCTGACATCCAATCTTAAAACAAGGTGGTCAGTTTTTTTTTTAAATATTCAAAAACTAGTTCTTTATTTTGTTCTCCTTTTGTCTTTGTCATGTGACCAGAGATTCTTACATACCCCATTTTATGATATCCTGGGCGGTAAACATGAAGTTGGTCTAAAGACAAGGTCATTTTAATTGAAATCATTCTTCAAACAGCCTAGAGTTAAAAATTGGTACCAGGCATGGAAAAGCAACCGAATTGTGGGATTGGAAAGTTATCCCGGGAACAGAATGTGATTATCATAGTACTGGCCACCTAATGACTGCCAGGCTAAACAAATGTTACCTTGATCATTTCACTGGCAATTCCAACTTGAGTGATGCGGTCCCTGGTCAGAAATACGGGGGTTTGAAGAGGAAACTATTTGCTACCTGTAAAGGTCACTTGTGTTTCAGGAACAAAGTTTTCTGTTTATTCGATGCCATAAAAATATAGCTGAACTCACCTCATGGTCTTTTGCTTGTTAAGCTTATGATTCTGAACTCTGACTTGTTGAACCTACCTTGTCTCAAAGTTAGCATTGGGGTCATTTTCAGCAAGCTAATCTTTATGCTTCTTGTGGAAAAAAAAAAAAAGGTTTTTTTTTCCCCCATTTATTGTAAATTATATGTGGTATTTCTCAGATGAATTTTTTCTGGATAGGTCTTGATGACTCTTGACTATTTTGAGTTTTGCAAGAGAATGTTGTGTAAGAGTTTGTTTTGCTTTGTTTTTCAGGATTCTTCTGAATTTGACTGATCCCACATGGCACTGTAAATTTCTGTCTGTATTTTACTAAAGTTACATAAAGCAGAATACATCGTAGTTCCTAGAGTAATAGAGAATGAGGTGGTTTTTATTTTTCTAAAATTTTGCATGCATTCCTTCCTGTCCTGGGGAGTCCAGAGACTTGTAGTAAATAGAGTGTTTGGATTTTTCATCAAATGTATCTCCGATAAGTGAAGCTTATAAAATTTTAATCTTATCCTGGAATATACATCAGACTTGGAATTTATTTCATGGTCTTAAGTGTTTTGAACTTTTTTACTCTGTGTGGTCTTTATGTTTTTAGACCTTGTTTGTTTTTAGCTATTTGGCTCTACAGTCAGTCCTGCTATCACGTGATATGTGTGTTCCTAAAAATCAGTCTGCCTGCAGAATTGCTCAATAAGAATCATGGCATTAGGGACAGGATATACAAAAACTTTGTCAGTGACACATAAAATAAAAGATAGGAGTCTAATAAAAATGGTAGCACAGTTTTACACCTGTTAAATGGTTAAGAAATAGGTAACTATTGCAATAAATGTCAGTTTACCTTTAAAAGGGCCTGAAGTTTGGTGTGGCAGTGTACACTCAGAAGGGCTGCAGCTTGTGAGTTCTTATGAAATGGTGGAAGGAGGGTTATCTGAAATTAGATGGAAGGTTGTAACACCTGAAGTGGGTGTGTGTGTCTCATAACGTGGTGAACTGAGGAGGGTAGTGTATATTTGAGGTGGGTGTGTTTTGTGTATTTCTGTGTGGCTCAGTTCAACTGGGTGTAGTTTTCTTTATTCACCTAGTGTTTCTGGGAGACAAAATTGTGCATAGCAAATGCAAAATTTGTGTTATGCTCAAATTGTTTCCTACTATGTTAGTCAAGTTGTGTCATTGAACTTTTCAAAATAAACATTATAGCAGATCAAATTGTATACAATTTTGAAATATTGATGGTTTTATAACTTTATAAAATAGTATTTTAGAAACAACTTGGCTTAAATTACTTATCCAGACCAACATGGTAACTACCCTTTCAAGCAGCTATTCTCTGCAAAAGGAAATATCTGGAAGCATTTTATTTAAGGAGTAGCTACCAAAATACTTACCCATCTGTGTTTTTCCCCTTGTCTACACTGCTTTTTACTGATTTTGTCAGTAACTGCATTGCTTTGTCCGCATTATACTTTCCTCTTGCCCTTAGATTAATTGTATTCCCACCATTTTCTTTGAGTTCTGACTTTGGCTCTGTCTATCTATACTGCCAGTTTCCTCATAGACACTTCGGTGATTTCCCATTCTAGCTTGACCTGGCCCCCCCGGAATCCATAGTCATAGGCAGCCTTCCCCAGCTGCTCTGCCTCCTGGGCACAAGTGAACTGCTGGTTTCAGGGTTGCCCTATGAGGTATTTAAAGTGCTGTGCCGGGCTGACACTGGCTTAGGAAGAAACCCCTACCCTATGTTCCATTGGACACCTGGAGAAGACTGGGGCTCCTGGCCCCTTTGCAGTCTCAGAGTCACTCTCAGCACAGCGTTCTAGGCGGCCACCACTGATCAGTTGGAGTTCGCATGCACATTGAAACCTTTTTCCTATCTTTGTTTAAATCTGTTTTCTGTGTTTGTGTGGTGTAAGCCTTGGCTTCCAGGGTGGCCTGAGCCAGGGCCCTGGCTGGGCTCACAGGTAGATGCAGAAGATTGGCCACATGCCTTAGGTCACCAAATTTGGCCAGCAGTCCACTTGAGATATCCCGGTCAGTTCATTGGGAGGGTCAGTCCACTCCCTCTTGACATTATCATAGGCAGAGGACACTGTCCATCCCTGCCTCATAGAGAAGGGAGCTCGTCCGTAGCTCAGTGGGGACCTGCTGCCTGAAAGCTAGGCAGGTGAGTATGTAGCCTGACCACAGGCCATGTAGAGCAGGAGCCATCTCCTACCTCCTCCCTACAAGGCACTGCCGTTGTCTATGAGTGTACACATTTCCTGTCCAGGCCAGGGGCTCATATGCATCAGAAAGACATAGACATCTGCTGCCAGGGTGCAGCTTCCTCGGGATACCTACAGTGCTTCAGCAGTGGGCAAGAAAAAGAAAGTATTTGTTTTTTTTGCATTGGCTAGAATTTTCTGAACAGGGTTAAATAATACTGGTAATAATAAGCAATCTTGTCTTACTCCTGATTTTAATGTCAGTGTTTATGCATTTCACCATTAAGTATATTGGCTTTGATTTAAATTGGCTATTGTTTTTATATTAAAATAATATCTTTTATTCTTGGCGAACCTAAGGCTTTCTGTTAGGAATGTAGTAGGAAGTGAAACCAGTCGAATGGATTTAACTCAGATGATATTTCATTTGCTTTAATCTTCTCTTGTGACTCTGAAGCAGAAATCTCATTTTAAATTACACATATTTAATCTCTTTCATCTAATAAGTAAAGACAAAAAGAAAAAAGATCCCATTTTGAATTCTACATATTTATCTCCAGTTCGTCTAGTAACTAGGGACAGAAAGAAAAGAATACATTTCACTTTCCCTGCTTCCTCCTCCCACTTTCCAGGCTTTGTTGATCTGAGGTTAAAGTCCTTTATTATGGACTTCACACATTAAATCTTCTGTTTCATTAGTAGAATTTTTTACTGTTGGATTTTTGAGTTCCTGATTTTGATTACTTGGTCAGTTGATTGGGAAAATCTTCATTAATGAAAATAATCCTAAATCTGGATAAACATTTTATAAAGTATACATAATAGCCCAAGATGCATGAAGGAGGAGCTAATAAAAAAGTCCCTATTTAAATTGGTTCATAACTCCTGTCCCAGAAAAACTATATACTTGGGCAATGAAAAACAAAATAGCTGTTCCTGCAGAAACTTTGTATTAATTTTCAATTATGGAGAATAGGGCAAATGAAGTCCCTAGTGGGGAAAAGGTAGATTTTTGAGCTTATCAAATTCTTCAACTACAAAATTTTGGAATGAAATGCCAGAGACATTATTTGGGAGTAGTTAGGAAAGTGGCAAACACTAGAAGCCAGTAGGGTGTAACAGAGTCTGAATTAGGTCAGACAAGGTTTTTAATGGTTGTATAAGTCCTAGAGAGTCCCATGGACATAATGGCTTTGATTTGAGTAAAACGTTTGACGTGGCTGTTATGGTAACTTTGCGCATAAGATGGAGAAATGTGGGCGGGTGATACTGCAGTCAGAATGATTGACAGATGGTTGACCACTGATGGCCAGAGTGTTGTTGAGTTTTAATTAAAAAGTAAGCTCTGTCTTGGCCCTTCCTGCTCCATGTTTTTATCAAAATCTCATGGAAATTAAGTACATACTCAGTTGAGTCCAAGGTATGTATGAGCTGGGGTGAGAGTAGGGGATAGATAATGGTTTTTTTCATTTTTTTATTGTGATAAAAAACAGATAACATAAAATTTACCACTTTAACCTTTTTCAAAAGTGTATGGTTCAGTAGTAAGTGTATTCACATTGTTTTGAAACCGGTCTCCAGAACTTTTTTGTCTTGAAAATCTGAAACTCTACACTCATTAAAAAGCAACTCTCTTTTCCTCCCCCCACCCCAGCCCCTAGAAACCACCATTCTACTTTTTGTTTCTGTGCATTTAGCTACTTTAGAGACCTCATGTAAGTGGCATCATACAGGGTTTGTCTTTTACTGAATGGCTTATTTCACTTAATGTTTGCATAATGTTTTCAAGATTCATCCATCTTATAGCATGTGAAAGGATTTCCTTCCTTTTAAAGGCCAAATATTATTCCCTTGTTTGTAAAGACCGCATTTGTTTATCAATTCATCTGGTGATGGACATTTGGATTGCTTCCACTTCTTGGTTATTGTGAATAGTGTTGCTATGAACGTGGATGTGCAAGTATCTCTTTGAGACCTTGCTTTCAATTATTTTGGGTGTATACCTAGAAGTGAGATTACTGGGTCTATTTGTTAATTTTTTGAAGAACCTCCATTCTGTTTTCCATAATGGTTGCTCCATTTTACATTCCCACCAACAGTGCACAACGGGTTCCAATTTCTCCACATCCTCGCCAACACTTGTTATTTTCTTTTTTTTTTTGATAGTAGCCCTCATGACGAGTGTGAGGGATAGATAATATTTTAAGATATATAATCAGTATTTAAAAATTGTTAGTAAATACAGTGACCGACCAAATGCTTATATGACAGAATTAAGCATGGATAAATGTAATGTCAATTTTCGAAGCTTAAGATGGGGGATATCAGACTTGATTTTGACTTATTTACAAATGTCTTAAGAGTGTACTTGATTTATATGGACATTTTCTTTCGCAGTATTACTTGGTGGCTAGATCAAAAACCCAGCCTTCAATAAAAGCAGTAGAATGTTGAGATCAGTGGAGAGAATAGTTCTGTTGTTCTGCGTACTGGTCAGACCATATCAGGAGAGTCCTGTCAAGTTCTGGGTGTTAGATGTGGATCTGGAAATTGGTAAACAGCTGCCATTGGACAGAGAGCAGCCATACTCAGAAAGGGTCTGGGAACTGACCTGTTAATCAATCAGTTGAGGGAACTCTTAACCCGAAGAAGAACTGGAGCTGGGGCTCTTAACCTGAAGAAGAGCAGACGCAGAATCGGATCGTCGTCTTCACACGATTTAGAGTGCTGTCATGTGGAAGAGTGAAGGCTTAGCTTTCCTGTTTGAGGACAGAACTCCAAAACAAAACAAAACAAAACATTATGTGGAACTAGGGAGAAGCCTGTTTCTAATCAGCGTGAGAAAAACCTTGCTGGCGGTCAGAAGGCTGGAGAGTTCCTGTTGTGGGGAGTGTTTGCGCTGCGCTGGATGGAGGTAGGAGTTTTGCTGTAAAGGATATTTCTCTAGTAGATGGCAGCCTGGCAGGATGGATCTGTCAAAACTGTTCTGTGCTTTCTTCAGTGCACAAGAGAGTGTGAGAAGCTAGACGAAACCAGTTCGCTACACAAAAAGCCTAAAATATAGGAGTGTCCGTTTTTGCCTGCCCAGGCTCAGCTCTACCTAGACTGAGTGAATCAGTCTCCCCTTAGGAAGAGTCTGGAACTCCGGCTGTCCTGACTGCTGAGAATCCACTCGAGGGCAGTGAAGAGTTACATTCTATTTCCAGAGTGCCACCAAGTGTCATACGGAGCCCAAGATCTGACCCACTGCTGACCTCTCTACCCTTGTTCTCAATGTTTCCTGCTTCAGACTTAACTCTTTTATAGTACATTTCATTCCCCCCACATGTGTCCCTTTGCTCCTGCTAGTTCCTTTCCTTGGACTGTCCCCTCCCTTGTCACCCATTTGTTCCTGCCTAACTGACTCAGGGGTCGCTCCTCACTGCTCTCTGAATACCTGAGACAAGTGCTCTTACTGCATTTTCTGAATGTCAGGGTCCCAGCTCACTGGACTGTGAGCTCAGTCACAGTGACTGAATGTTGTTGATCTTTGATGTCTTAGTGCAAATGTTGACCTTAAACAAATAGCCAGCCAGTTTTCTCCAGCAAAAACGGGTTTATTCAGGGTGAGCAAAGACCTGCAGTTCAGGGTCTGCAGCCACGTCAGGCCGCATGCAAGTCCCTGCAACAAGGGGAGGAGAAACTCAGAGGGGAAGAGGAAGTCGGGATGGCTATTGTAAACAGGCGTAGGGCTTTGCATTGGCTGAGGTGTGACAGTCTCTCATTGGCTGAGCTTCTTGCTGGTCAAGAGGAGGAAGACTTTCTTCCTGTTGGGCTCTGCAATCATCGTGGGGCACAAGAGCTGCCCCTTTTTGGCCTCCGAACTCCAATTTAATGAGAGTTCTGTTTATTAATTTCCACACAAACGAAATATGTTGATTGAATGAAATGAAAAAGTGATGGAGTCTTTGTGTGTCCCAGGGCCTTGCATAATGCTTGACACATTGTAGTTGCTCATGACTTTTGGAATAGTAGAAGAGTTGAATATATGTCCTTCTCTATTTTAGGTCATAACATCATCATATGGTTTTAGAAATCTTAATCTGGTTTGGATGTGCAGGCTGACCTCAAAGTGGGGGCTGCCAGGCCCTGCTTCTCTCCTCCTCCTCCCTTCAGTTTCTTCCCCTCTCACCTTCTCCTCCTGTTCCTCATTTCTGCTCCTTTTTCCCCCATCCTCCCCCCTCCTTCCAACCCTCCCCCAACCAACCTCCCTTTAAACTGTGGATCTCCTTGCACAATGTTCTCATGCACCGTTTGGCAGGCTTTTTTTAATTCTGTAGTTCCTGCACCGGCCAACTGAGCCTGAGCATTTCCCAAGACCTCAGATGCAGAGATCCTAACAGAAATTCCAGATCACTTGTGTGTTGACATGAGGGTTGTTTTTTCAATATGGCAAATGAGGTTCAAACATACCTTGTTCCATTTCTACACGTTTGTCTTTTTATTTACTTGCCTTGCTAGTTTTTTTGCATCTGTGCCAGTCTCCTGATGCCAACCTTCTGTTGATTCTTTCATGTTGTAGCAGCACAGGCTGTGTTTGTATTCAGGGTAGTTTGCATTTTTATGTTTGCCAAGACCTTTTGCTGTTATTATGTAGTAAATTAAATGTGAGAATAACAACAGGCGGGCTAGAAGTCTCTTTATGAGCAGCTTGATTTATTTTATCTGAGTATATAAGCTGTTGTGTGGTTACTTAGTGTTTGATCCGTTTTAGTAACAAATTGTAGCTCTAATTTATTTTTGATATAAAAAGTGGATTCAATGAGCGTTTTCTAAAGTTAGGTGTGGCATTTCCTACAAGTCAAAAACACTAGCACGCGTGTAAATTCTTTGCATCCAGTGGAGACTCTGCAAACGCTGCTGAAAGTTTGCATAAAATTCTCCCTGAGGAATACCATGTTTTCTTTTTATATAAAGAAGATTGATGTTCATGGACTTGAATAAATTCCATTTAATGATTTGGCCTATAATTTCCTTACTGTATGATAAATCACTACTCTCAAAGTACTTTGTTCTTTGAAGAATTTTTAGGACGGCTTAGTTAATTAATGTTTTGATGTGCCTATTTGTTACTTTTTAACTTTTGACCAGTGAATCACGTTTGTAAAAAATCTTTCCTTCCATCAGGCCCTAGAGATCAATTGAAACACGTACATGTTCTTTTGTCCGCAGTTAAGATGGTAATTTTGTGTTTTACAAATCTCAGACATTTCAAAACCCGAAGGAGGGCTGTGTTGACAGTTCCCCAGGACTTGCATGTTGTCTCCAAGTTGCGTATTAATAAGTAGATTGCAGGTGACCCCAAGACGAATATATTCTTATGTATGGACGAGACTGTGGGTCTTATTATTAGAGCCCTGTTTTTATTGATGGGCTTTACTTCCAGGTCAAAAGTCTGTGGGAGTAATTCTCTACCGAGAAAATCTGTCGTCTTAGGGGTCGTAGTGCCAGCCGCCCTTTTACAGAGTGCCTACTGTCCGGCAGCCTTGTCTAGATTTAGCATGTGAAAGATCTCTGTTGCCAGGTAAATTAGCATGCTTTTCTTTAATTCTGTGGCAGTGCACTTTCCCGTGGTACTATTGCCAGAGCACCTGTCATCATTCTAATAAATTTATCTCTCCCCTTGGAGAAAAAGGACTCTAATGGGTTGTCTGATTACTCATTTTAAGCTCTAGTCCGTAGACCTTTACCTGGAAATCTGAAATCCAAAAAAGCTCTGAAAACCAAACATCTTTTCTTAAGAACTTTAGCAGCAAAACCTGACTTGAACTTACGTAAGGCTGTTTGTAGCCTTTTGTTTTTATCCTACTTAGCATGACTGTTCACACTTTTATTTGGAGAAACATGAATGTGTTTGATTATGGGATGGTGTTCCAAATCCTGTAGAAAATATTATGTAAGCACTGTAAATGCACCATATTACCTTTCTAAAATAAAGTTTTTAAAAATCAGCTTTCTGGGGGCCGGCCCAGTAGCATAGTGGTTAAGTTTGAGCACTCTGCTTTGGCGACCTGGGGCTCGGGGGTTCGGATCCTGGGCACAGATGTAGCACATCTCATCAAGCCACGCTGTGGTGGCATCCCGCATAAAATAGAGGAAGATTGGCACAGACGTTATCTCAGTGACAATCTTCCTCATGCAAAAAGAGGAAGATTGGCAACAGGTGTTAGCTCAGGGCCACCACTGCCCCTCCCCGCCCCCAAAATCAGCTTTCCAAAACATCTGGTTAAAGAATTGTGATGTTGTATAGGACATTTCCAGCGCTTGCTTAGGTGAGAGCCCAAGAACTGTGGATATTTCCGTAGTAGAGAACTATGAAAGGTAAATATAACAGGGCAGCAATCTCTGAGTAAAGCAGTAGATATTATGGTTAGTGAGGGATGCTTTGTTATGAAAGAAAATTGTTATGTATGTTCATGAGACAGAACATAATAATACCCACATGTATACATTGTTCTGTCTTGCAGGAGTTCATTGCATGCAACTTTCCAGTCTTGTTTCCATTTCGGCCAGTGAACACATTTGGAAGGTGAAGTCATGAGTCCAGTGAGCTGGTCATTCGAGTTTAGTATTAGAGTTTTTGTATGTGCACAGGACAAGTTTTTCTCACTTTTATGCTAACTGCTGCCAGTGAAATGAGATATCTGACAAAGAAGGTGTTTTTGTCACTTTGTATGTTTAGATGACTTATCTTGAAAGGTAATTTCTTGCAAAATTAAAACCACTCCCTTGGGGAAAGCCCTAGATTTGTGAGCACACTTTTAAAAACTTAAACCAATGTTACATAATACCTTTTGAGCATCAGTTTCCCTGACTTCTCTTGAGTATATTCTACATCTGTGGGTTTTTTTGTTTTTTTTTTTTTTTGGTGAAGAAGATTGGCTCTGAGCGAACATCTATGTCAGTCTTCCTCTGTTTTGTATATGGCATGCTGCCACAGCGTGGCTTGATGAGTGGTGTGTAGGTCTGCTCCTGGGATCTGAACCCATGAACCCCAGGCCGCTGAAGTAGTGTGTGTGAACTTAACCACTATGCCACCGGGCTGGCCCCTAAATCTGTATTTTTAATGGTTTATTATGTCTTTATGAGGTGAAGAAATAATAGAAAAATGTTTCTGGTCACTAGTTCCCTTATGTGTTAAATTCTTGATACAAGTTTGATATCTCTGTACACTAGTGAAAGATACTCAGGCGGCTGTATAATAACTGTGAAAAAACATAATTTAACGTTTAAGATTTGGAGAAAACTGATGAAATGGGAAATGTAGAAACATACACATATATACTTTAGTTTTATAAGAGGAGCTGATTATCTCTTAACCCAAGAATTAGCATTAAAATTTAGAAAGAATACATTGTAGGTCCATTCCGTATTCTTTTCCTCCCCTTTCTTCATTTAATATAAGACTAAGTTCCTTACATTTAAACATACGTTTACATAATATTTAAAGGCATTTGTGTTCTTTTTGCATAATTGACATGATTTGTAGATTATAAATCATCATTTATCATCTCATCTAAAGTGAAAGAAACAAGAAAATGAGGACGTCCCTTGGTCCTCCAGCTTCAAGGAACTGGAATTTGGCCAACAACCGGAATGAGCCTGGAGGCAGATTCCTACAAAGAGCCATCTGCAAAAACCCTGAGCAGAGCACTGCTGCCTTCTGCCCTTGGAACTGGAGACAAGGAGTGGGGATTGTCCGCTCTTCTGTCGGTGGTAATCGTGCAGCAGTAGAAAACCCATAGAGATTTTTGTACCAGAAGTGTGTGTTAGTTTTTTGTTGTTGCCTATAACAAATTACCACAAACTTAGTGGCTTAAAACAACACCCTTGTTAAAAAACAAGATAAAAATCTTAGAGTTCTGTAGGTGGGAAGTACAGGCGCCTTCTCTGCTGAAGGGTCTTCCGAGGCCCCTCAGGGGTTGGCGAGGCTGGGTTCTTACCTGGAGGCCTCGAGGGTAGGAGCTCATTCAGACTGCTGGGAGAATCCAGTTCCTTTAGGTTGTGGGATGAGGTTCTTGCTCGCTTGCTGGCTGTTGGCCAGAGACTGCTTGTAGGCCCTGGATCTCTCAGGGGCCACTCTCCGGCCGGCTTGTGGTCCGTCCATCTCGGCAGGGAGACTCTCCTTCATGTCAAATCTCTTACATGTTCCTAGCTCTCTGACTTCTCTGCTCACCAGCCAGAGAAAACTCTGTCTTTAACTCTGAAAACTCTGTTTGTGTGATTGCGTTAGGCCCCCTGAGGCTAATCTCTGTTTTGTGGTACAAAACGGTCAAGCAGTAATATCGCCTCATATTCACAGGTTTCACAAATAGGAGGGCATTCTCGGAGGGCGCGGGGATGAGGAGGCCTTCTTAGAATTCTGCTTACTAGTTGGCAACTAATGCCTAAAATTATAAGAATACTGAGCTGGCGTACTGTGGGCTCTGGAATCAGATTGTCTTGGTTTGAACCTTAGCTGCAACACTTAAAGAGCTGTGAAACCTTGGACAAATTATTTATTCTGTTTGTCCCTCAGTTTCCTCACCTGTTAAACGTGGTTAATATGTAGCAGCTACCTCCTAGGATTACGCTGTATACTGAGAGTAAAGGTGCTTAGCAAAGCGCCTGATAAATGGTGAACTCTCAATAACTGCTAGCTGTTATTACTATTACTTGTTCTTTAAAGCAGGATCCTTTTCTCTCATGTTTCACTTTTCATAGAATGAACTTGACTAAATCCAAAGCATATGTTCAGTAAAAGTAGCCTGACTCTACCCCAAACCAGAGCCTTTCGTCGTTATGGATCTGACTCGTGCGCGCACCCCTCAGGTGGAAATGTAGGCCCAGGTCCTCTGCTGCAGGCAGAGGCTGTCTGTTCTTGGCTGGCCGGGGCCAGGTGTGTGGGGTGTGTACCTGTGTGCAGTGCAGTGGGAGAAGGGGAGAGGGGCCTGAGCTGAGTGGCCAGCACGTGACGGGCCCTCTAGGTGATGCTGAGGAGTTTGGACTTAGGCAGAAAATGGGCATTTCTAAACAGGCACTGGTGTGAGGAGATGGGTGAATTACCAAGAGAACTCTGACGGCAGTGTGGACCATGGATTTGAAGATAGATTTTGAGTCAATGTGGAAAACATTCAATTATGAAAATGCAGTTTATGTTCAGATAATGGATCCTTGTCAGAACATGCCCCAAATCTAAGAGCTTTTCTTGACATCTCAGCAAGAACAGTCTAGGAAGCTCTGATGGCAGTGAGGGCGGGTCAGACTAGGGAAGTCTGGACCAGAAGTCCTGGTGGGTGTTCTTGCTCAGAAAGAGGAAGAGCATCTGAACCAGAACCAGGTCCAGGTTTGGGTGAGATTTGAGTCTGAGGGTAAATGAGAAGCCAGGAGATCCGTCTATGAGGAGTGTCTGAATTAATGCCCAGGAACTATAATCCACCATCCGGGTCACCCATCCCAGAAGAGTGGGACTGCTGGCGTGTAGAGGACCAGAGAGCGCCAGCTGGTAGGGCCTGGGGCTGGCCTCCATCTGGCCTTGGGCGATTCCAACAGTGGGAGACTGTGATCCTGTCAGGAAAAGGTCGGGATTGAGGAAAAGGAATTCAGGGAACAGAGTGACTACATTGGGTGTAAAACAAGCTGGGTAGGAACCCAGTCACTTAGGCACTAGGTCGGGAAGGAGACCCTAGATTGTCCCACAGGAGAGCAAATAACAAATGCAGTCAGAGCAGGATTGATGTCATGGCAGACTCAGCAATAGCAAGCACTGAATAATCGCAGCGTCCACCCGTATTCATCTTAAACAGTCCATGAGCTGGCCTCGGAGGTGAGAGGAGTTGAGAGTGAGGATTAAGTGGCCTGAGTGGCAGTCGGAGGCCTCAGTCCAGCAAGTCGCAGATCTCTGGAAGGGACCACATTCCTGAAGGATCCCTTGGGACGCCCAAGATTCCTTTTGTGAAGGACTCCGCCTCCAGGGGAGTTCTCGCTCCCATGGACTCTCGTGGTCCAGGCCTAGAATGCCACCTGCGAGAAAATCAGATGGAGGGAAGAGCCCCAGCTTTCTTTATCAGAAAACACCCTCTGCTGCGGTGTTTGCGCCCTAGGTTCGGCCGGTGTTCCTTGCCAGGCCTTTTGCTGCCAGAGCAGTTACTGGTGCCAGATGCACTTGGTCTGCAGCCGGGAGAGATTCCTGTTCCAGTGATCCCACCTCCTGGCAACATAAACCTTTGGGCAGAATTCTAGAAAATGAGCTACGGTAAGAGAGAAGTGTGTACAACATGGATGTTGTGGCCCCTTGTGAGCCAGTCCTTCGGTTTTCATTTGGATGATAGGAAGTAAGAGCTTTAGCTAGAAATTGTGAGTGAGGAGCCTAAATCCTGCAGGAGCAAGTAGAGATCAGCTTCTTGGAGAAGACTTTTTTTCTGAAGACTCCTTAACTCGAGGGGACAATGTCAATTGCCCTTGATGATCCCGTTCTTTGGCACTCAAGGGGCCTTCTGTGCTTTATATGTGATGGTCTCATTTTCACGTCTTTTCACTGTATTGTGACACTGCTAGGAGATGGAGAGTTGGGATCCTTGGCCAAGCCACCTGATGGGCTACATCTATGGGAGGAAGGTTTGAGAAGAATTTTTTACTTTCCTCTCTGCTTGCATATAGCATAAATCTCACTTAATTTTTGTGCTTGTATTCCTTTCTGTGGTTACCTTAAATGTGCGTGTCTGTTCTGGTTTTGTCTGCCTCAGATTCACATGTCCTGCAAGGTTGGTCTGTCTGATTTTCTCCTTCTATGCTCTGCTTTTCAGATATCAGGTACCAGCTTTATTTGTGTTCAAGGCTTCTAAATCAACACCTCCCACCCTCGTCTTTCATTCCCTCCTTGGCTCTGTTTTTTAGTTTCAAAGGACATTTCTTTTTAGATTTCCTTTTTATCTATGAAAATTCCCAAGTTGAATGCCAGGCTTTTGTCTTCCTGTTTACTGTTTTCCTTCAAATAGATGTGGCCTTTCAGTTTCCCATGAGCATCAATGATACAGATCACTCAGGCTTGCCATTCTGGAGTATTTGCAGCTCTTTCTTTGGCTTGTACCTCACATCAGTTTCTTAAACAGATTATACCCAGATGTTTATTTTGCAGTTACCCATCGTTTTCATTTTTATAGCCATTACCTCTTTCCAGAGCCTTAGTAATTCAAATTTAGGTCATTGTAATAGCCTATTTAGTTTTTTTCCCGTTTCACAAAGTTTTCCCTCCACACATAATCTATCCTGCATATTAGAGATGTTGGTTGCCCACCATTATCTATCCCCCTTCATCTTTCCCACTTGAGTCAAGATGTTGGCCAAGTTTCCGTTTGTCTTCCATGCAGCAGTATATTATATGCAAGAAGATGACCCCCATGGAGGTGCATCCTGATTAGTCTTAGCCATTGAAGTTTCTGTTAGATGAAGGACAAAGCATCCTAATTCATACATTTCCTGTTTATTTCCTGTTGTTTCTCTGATCTTGCTACTTGAACTGCCAACTTTGAGTTCTATTGTATTTTGTTTTTTGAATTTTTTTTGGTGAGGAAGACTATCCCTGAGCTAACATCTGTGGCAGTCTTCCTCTGTTTTGTATGTGGGACGCCACCACAGCATGTCTTGATGAGTGGAGCATAGGGCCACACCCAGGATCCAAACCCGTGAACCCCAGGCCGCCAAAGCTGATTGTGTGAACTTAACCACTATGCCACTGGGCTGGCCCCAAGTTCCATTGTTGTTTTACTAACTGTGTCTTCCCAACCAAATTTACTGATATCATTCATCTTGCCTCCTCTTCCCAAAATGACTAAGCCGTTCTACCATTCTTTCATTGAGATGACTTTCTCTACAGTGGAGTCACATCTTATGCAAGGCTTAGGTTCTGAAACCAGTTGATAAGACAGCAACCTCATATAATTAAAATTATGGGCCATGAAAAGGAATGGTCCTTACTATTTAAATTTATTTTCTTTCTATGATTTTTTAATTATTTTTTCATTTGGTTGAATGGATGTACTTTAATTTGTGTAAGTTAAATATGTATATGATGAAACTGTTGATCTAGAAATGACCTTCTGCCTCTTCTGTTGACAAATTTATATCCCATTCGTTCATCACCTGGAACTAAACTCATCTTGTGTGTTGGGGGTCCCCAAGACCACCTCCACATTCAGAGATTTTCTAGAAGGACCCATAGGACTCAGCATTCGGTTGTACTCATGGCTAACACTTACTACAGTGATGTAGTAAGGATATAAAGCTAGATAATAAGGGAGAACGGCACAGGCAGAGTCTGGAGGAACCTATGTGTAGATTTCCATATGCTTTCTCCCTCCCATGAGGGGTCACACACAGCACGCTCTTCTCCCAGTAATGAAAATACAGACACCTGCATGTGATGTTTCTGTACAAGGAAACCCATTAGAAATTCAGTGCCCAAGGTTTTTACTGGGGGCTTCTGGCTACTGTCTGCTTAGTACATATCAAAATTCTAGATTCCCAGAAGAAAAGCAGGTGTGTTCAGCCTAAACCATATTGTTACACAGTTTTGGCATAGTGAACCATCCTTGTCTGTTAACTGTTGACTGAGGACAGCTTGAGAACCCAAGTGCCCACATGCCAGCCAAGGGCCAGACTTACAAGCAGGCCCTTCTAAGCATATTGGCCTCAGGCCTGCTAGCTTTACTTTTTCTGAGCACCTGCCTTCTCTCCTGGAAGCTTTTCATAACATACTCTTCTCTAACGTTGACTTTTCACTCTGGTCCCTTCTCAGGACCTGGCACTGTATGTTACTTGACATCCGTGTGTACTACATGTTTTTGAAATGAATGAATGAAGTTCATATATATATATCTACTTTGTAATAATCAGTACCTTGCTTTGTGAATGAGTTTGTTTGTTTTTTTGAGGAAGATTAGCCCTGAGCTAACATCTGCCTCCAATCCTCCCCTTTTTGTTGAGGAAGACTGGCCCTGAGCTAACATCCTTGTCCATCTTCCTCTGCTTTATATGTGGGATGCCTACCACAGTATGGCTTGACAAGCAGTGCATAGGTTGGCACCCAGGATCCAAACCAGCGAACCCTGGGCCGCCAAAGTGGAACTTGAAAACTTAATTGTTCCGCCACTTGACTGGCCCCAAGTTTTTTTTTTTTTAATTACTGTTTTCTGTTTCCTCATTAATACTGAAGATGTTGAGTAAAGGAACTGTGTTCTAGAATTTCGTTTGTGGCTTTTCATAACACATTTTGAAATAACCAGTAAGGAAACGTACAGTAAGTGTTATTCAATCAGTGTTGTTTACTGATAACTGATGTGACTTTTTAGAATTCTTCAGCACAGAACTGTGATTTTTGGATGGTGATGAGAAGGGAAAGGATGAACGTTAGTAACTGGGAAATATTGACTGCCTTAGGTGCATTCATATACTAAGATAATTGATGTGTTTCTGTGTCGAATTGTATGCATTTTGCAGATGTGAATGGAGAGAATACAGTTCATGTAAATGGGCAGTTTCAATTTTAATAGCTGTAGAAAAACTATGTATTTAGGAAAAATCTGAAAACACAAGGACTACAGCCATGGAATTTGGGTTAGGAGATCAGGATCAAAGGAAAAGTGCATCTTTTTTCCCGTTTTTTCCCCTGTGGACTGCACAGTGCTCTTTGTTATTCAGTGTCTCTGTAGCCTTCACAGAGACGTTTTCAGATACAAAGCATCTTCTTTTAAAAACACCACCAAAACTATAATCTCTGGATCTCGGAGATTATCACAACCCACTCTTTCAAATGCTTTCATGTCGACGATTAGAGTTTTGCTACTAAACTTTACTTCTTACTTGGCACAGTTTGTGTGCCGTGTTCATACGCCACAGGGAATGTTCTGCAAAAGCCGGCTGTAAGGCTTGAGATCTGTGCAGGCCTCAAGTCCGTATGAAAAAAATGGGCAACGCGATAGACTCATAAAACGTTAACCAGATTTAGAGTTTCTTGAATCATTTCTGATGGATCTGATGGATGCCACCAAACTGTGACAAGACATGCCGACTCGAGCGATGTGGTTTTCCAACTCCTTAGAGAACTCATCTGCCTTATGATATTGAAAAAATCCACGTAAAGAAAAAAGCCAGTAAGTAGTCAAAATAGATGTCACAGTATTCAGGCGCTAACCCTTGCTTGATCTTTAAAGAAAACCCCTTGAGTAATAGGGATAGTAAGCTGACGTCAACTAAATTCACTTTATTTATGCCGTAAAAAACTTGCCTATCCAAAAATGTCACTGAAATCTGAATACCTGAACACTTCTGTAAAACTAGAAAGGGACAGTGGCTACACTTAAGACTTTCTCATAAATTTACTGTGGAAAAACGATATACTTTTCACTGTCTTTCCGTTTATTTCAGTTATTTCTTCTTTTAAAAAATTAGCCCAATTTTAGAAGTATTTTGAAAAGTAAGACATGAAGTGCTTTTAAAAGTTTTACAGTAAGTCTCTCATTACCTCTCATAAAATATTTTTGAACTTTTAAAGGAAATAAGGGCAATGGCAGTTAAAAAAGAATGACATATTATCTGAACTTTCATTGAATAAAATATTTATTGAGACCATACCCAATAAAAGGCTTCCATTTCTGAGTAGTCCATCACCCAAGGATAGGATTTGCTCAGCCACTTAACCCTGACTGAGTTGCTCAGTTCAGCTTGTCTTTGTGTCTTGGATGGTATCACGTGGACTTCCTTAATACAGGCTGCTTGATGACAAAGGCCACCTCAGCTAAGTGTAAGGTATGGCAACTGAAAAAGCTTTTATGATTTGAAGCTGCATCAATAGAAAGCATGTCCAGATCATGGGTCAGAATAGTCCTTGGTGTGCTGTATTCTGTCCCATGTTAAGAGAGCTTTGACAAATTAGTGCTCGTCCCTGAGGACAACCGGGATGGTGAAGGAAGTTAAAATCACATAGACAAGGAAAACGTTATTTGTCTTGTAGAAGAGAAAACGGAGGAGAGACTCCCACCTTCAGAAATTTGAAGACTCTGCTGTGAGCCTCAGTTTCCTAATGCTTTATGTTTGCATAATATCCATTGGTATACAGAACTGTCATGGGTTTTATTCCTTTTGATGCTTGCACAGCTTCTGTGAGGTTGCAGGGCAGAGACTGTCGTCCCCATTTTAGAGGTCAGGAGAGTGAGGAAATGACTCACTCAAAGTGATACAGTCAGGGCTTGGATGACACGTGGATATAAACCAGATTATCAAGGTTAATCAACACCTTTTTTTTTTTTGCTGAGGAAGATTATCCCTAAGCTAATATCCATTGCCAAGCCTCCTCTTTTTTTGCTTGAGGAACATTGTTGCTGAGCTAACAACTGTGCCAGTCTTCCTCTATTTTGTATGTGAGACACTGCCACAGCATGGCTTGATGAGCAGTGTGTAGGTCTGTGCCCAGGATCTGGGCCTGTGAACCCAGGCTGCTGAAGTAGAACATGTGGAACTTTAACCAATCGGTCACAGGGCCGGGCGCAATCAACACGTTTTTGATTCTTAGTCCAGCATTTTTTTTTTTTTAAAGATTTTATTTTTTCCTTTTTCTCCCCAAAGCCCCCCGGTACATAATTGTATATTCTTCATTGTGGGTCCTTCTACTTGTGGCATGTGGGATGCTGCCTCAGCGTGGTCTGATGAGCAGTGCCATGTCTGCGCCCAGGATTCGAACCAACGAAACACTGGGCCGCCTGCAGCAGAGCGTGTGAACTTAACCACTCGGCCATGGGGCCAGCCCCTTAGTCCAGCATTTGTATCCACTCCAGAATGCCTTCCTGAGGTTCATTTCAGCTTGAATATGTAATGAAAAAGAGCCTATTTTTCTCGTCAGTCTTTTTACCTAACTTTGTGTGTATATTTTGGGTGCTTGTCAGTAAAGAGACAAGGATCTGTAAGAGCCTGTGTTTTCTCTCCCTCTGCTTTCTCATCTGAAGGCCGGGGAATCCCTGGGTCTAATATATCCTATTATTAGATTGTATCGGGGGGAGGATATACGAGCAGATATGTTTCAGTGATGTGTATGTATGTGGGGAGGGTGTGTTTATAACCACCAAAGCGAGCAAGAATTTTAGACAGAATCCTTTGAAAAATCAGAAGGAACAAACAACCTGCCCTTTGCTTGGAAACTATAAATCACTACAGTTTTCTAGAGATGATCCTTGCTGATTTCTGAAAGTGTCTGTCCCTTTGATTTAAATCTCACAGCAGTGTGCTGTCAGAGTGGATTGCTTGAGCACACTTGGTTTTTTGTGCTCCCAAAGATCTCCTGAAGTCTGGTGAATTCAACACCAAAGGCAAGGCACCTGGCCTTCTTCAGTTGACGACAATTGCAGGAAGAATGCCTGTAATTTAAATACAAAAATATGATGACGTTTTATACTCTAAAGACATCTTTACTCTAAATCTTAGTGCTTAAAACTGCGTTGGAGGGGCCAGCCCCGTGTCACAGTGGTTAAGTGTGCATGTTCTGCTTCTCGGTGGCCTGGGGTTTGCCGGTTCGGATCCCGGGTGCGGACATGGCATGCCTGGCAAGCCGTGCTGTGGTAGGTGTCCCACATATAAAGTAGAGGAAGATGGGCATGGATGTTAGCTCAGGGCCAGGCTTCCTCAGCAAAAAAAAAAAAAAAAAAAAAAAAAAGAGGAGGACTGGCAGTAGTTAGCTCAGGGCTAATCTTCCTCCAAAAAAAAAACTACCTTTGAAAAGTCTTGTTGACAAAAAGAGAAATATGTTTTCTTTAAGAAATAAATCCTGCAATGTAACATATTGTGACTTCTTATTAAGGACATTATTGCTACCTTTTTTGGAACTGATGCTATTTCACTGCATTAAATTTCATTCACCATATGTTAAATAAAATTCTATGGGTTACATTGCACCACATCCGGGGACAAATCTGTCTCATTAGCTTTGTCCTGGAAACCCTGAAGGCCTGTATGTAGTGAGGGAAGAATTGCTTGGGCATTCAAAATGATTGAACAGAAATAATAAAGTAACATTGTAAACCCCTCTCCTGTGAAAATTAACCCTCCAAATAATAAAGAAGCTTCTCTGTCTATAGTGGGCCCAGTTAACAAAGAAAATATTTAGGGGCCGACCCGGTGGCGCAGCGGTTAAGTTCACACGCTCTGCTTCTCAGCGGCCCTGGGTTCGCCGGTTCAGATCCTGGGTGCGGACATGGCACTGCTTGGCACACCATGCTATGGTAGGCGTCCCACATATAAAGTAGAGGAAAATGGGCACGGATGTTAGCTCAGGGCCAGTCTTCCTCAGCAAAAAGAGGAGGACTGGCAGCAGTTAGCTCAGGGCTAATCTTCCTCAAAAAAAAAAAAAAAATTTAAATTTAGGGGAAGAAAATTTAAATTGATGACCTATTTCCAGTTTTTTTCTTTCACTTTCACATGAGGGTTTTCTGGTATTGAGCTGAGTCTTTTTGTGATCCCCTCTGTCCTTGACGGGTTGGGAGGACAGAATCTACTGTGACTTATATGCAATCCTGCTAATCTGGACTCTGGACAAAGTGACAGATCCATGGTGCCACATTCTCTCGGACACTTGAAAAGTGATGTTGTAGCGTTTAACAGGGACAAGAACCTGCCGGGTTTCCACACCGTGATCATTTTCATTTAATATGAAGTAGCAAAGTCACAGAGATGTGAACGACTATTGAAGCGTAAAGGTTTTCATTTTCACATGAGGGTTTCTTTCCATTTCCCCATTTAGCTAGCTTTTTTGTGTGTAACTAACTGGCTTAGGAAGCCTGTGGAAATCAGAGTTTGGAATTAATATGGTTTTGACTGCAAGATGACAGTGTTGACTTCATTATAGGCCCCAGGTATGCGGAAGACGATCCTCAGGGGGACAGTATCCAATATACTTCATTTGCATGAAAATTCAGATGGAAGAAGATGGTATTTGGAAGACTAGTTTTGACAGGAAAAGAATATACACTTTGGCTGCAAAGATTAGTTAGATGCTGGAACGTGATACGAATGAATTTTGAATCTTCTTTATTCATTAGACTTTAAAAATGCTCAATTTATTACCTCAAGGCTCAGTATCAAATTGAAATAGACAAACAAAGACTTTAATAATAGCCATCTGTCTGAAGTTGTTTTGATTTGGTTTCTCTGGGAAGAGGAAGGATGGGTTAGATTATCTTTGCATGTCTCTTCTAGACACTTCAGTGAAGAGAATGCTGTGCTTGGGATAGGAAGATCAGTCAGGGAACCAGAATCTAACAGCTTTACTGAGTGTTGGAGACTGGGGTGGTGCAGTAAGGAAACCACCGGCCACTTGAGAGTTGGAGAAAACAGGTAGCCAGCAAAGGCTGTGTAGGAACTTAAAAGTCCTTTGGGTAAGGGAGTTTAGAATAAAATGAATGAGCAGTGGCTCTGTTAATGAACAAAAAAGTAGTTTAAAATATGAATGTATAGGCAACTAGAGTATATTGCTGCCTGTGATAGCGATGTTATGAGAATATAAGTAGGTAAATCAGTTTGTAAATTTGGATGTATTCAACGTGACAATTTCATAAAGATTTCAGTGTAAAATTGAATCGTGCATTTCTTTGAAGCTGGAATACGGTGTGAGAAGGTAATAGATAACCAGAAAGCGCCTACATCTAATGGACAGGGAAGGACAATGGGACATTAATGCTGAGTAGTTGGACATAGTTGGAGCCAAAGGGCCTGGGAAAAGGCTGAAATGCACAGAGAAGAAACAGTGCCCCCGGTACGTGTGCCTCCGGTAATAAGCCAAGAGACATCTTTGTTATGTTTCACGTCTTTGAAGAAAGAATTCGAAATGTCAGACACATCTGATATCTATTGTACTTCAGACTGGGTAACAAACGTAGGACGGAGGCCGTTAGCTAGTTTCTGTAAGTAGTGTTGTCTTCTCAAATGGAGACATGTGGGCTTTCCCCACAGAAAATTAGTTGGATTGTGCCAATTTCAACAACAGTTGTAGATTTTCAATTTCAGTTCTGAGAAGGATTCTCTTTCAAGTATCTAATGTCTTTGCTACCTTCTCAGTTTAATTTAGTTGGTTGTTAATATAAATAGTTTTGTTAGTGTAGCTATGGAGGAAACTGGAAAGGAGACTTTATACCCAAATATTGAAAATTATTTATTTACTCTGCTTAGAGAAATGTGGTCTGGTGTCCTCTTTGAGGAGAGGCGTCCAGGGTCCTTTCTCTCTATCGCGGCAGCGCTGCTGGACGTCTGTGCCATGACCCAGCGGGCACCCAGGCTTCTGAGCGGAGGGTGGGCAGGACAGTTCCCGAGCACCTCCCAAAGCAGATCTCAGCCTGAGTTTATTTAGTGACAAGTATTACAAATGCTCATCGCTTCACACCTAAACATGGGACGTATAAAGATTAGTTATATGTTATTCATAGTCCTAAATTTGTTTTTTGGCAACTACAATATCAAAAATTAAATTCCTGCTTCCCAATGATAGTCTGGCATTTCATTAGATTTTTATTGTGTGTTTAAGGAAACAAGAATTGTTTGAGAAGCATGGTAGTATATAAGACAGTAGGAGCAGGCTAAATGTATTTTTTTGTAGACACTGGATGTTAGAATCTTGAAATGTCAGTCTTTGCAGTACATGTAGCAGATGTTTTTATATAACAGCTTTTTGAGTAACTTGACCTCTGTGGATGCCTTCCTGGTCTGTATGGCAGTGGGTGATCTGCCCTGTGCCTGTTTGTCTGATCTCAATGCCCACCATTTTCTCGGTTGCTCCTTCTGTTCCAGCCCCATGGCCTTGCTGTTCCTTGAACAGACCTAATTTGTTTCCACCTCAGGGCCTTTCTACTTGCCTTTTCCTTGCTGCTCCCTCTGCCTAGAAACACTCTTTCCTCAGCTGTCCACTGGCCTGTGCCCTCCGTCCCTTTGGAACTCTTCTCACCTCCCCTCATCAGGGAGGCGCTGCCTGACCACCTCCTCTGAGACAGCCCGTATCTCCTTGAACCGAACTCACTAGTTTTGTCTCCTGGTGAGTTCAGAGCTAAAAAGCACAACCAAGGCAGAAGTAGGTGAAGAAGAGGTTTATTGCTTGCACAAACAGTGGAGGACACCGGGGATAGCTGCCAAAGCAGCATCTCCCTGAGGTCAGTGCCAACAGAGACTTTATACACAAGCGAGCACAGCATAGCAGGTTTATTTGTAATAAGCGCGTAACAACTGTACTCTTTTAAGGCACATGCGTAGCAGGTAAACATGTTATTACATACATCTAATCATCTAAAAATGGCTTTTTGGACCCTCCTAGAGGAAGAGAATTTAAGATGCTAATGAGTGAAGGTAACTTTAGGATGCTTGGTGCTGGAACAATTTGGGGAGTCCTTCTGCAAAGATGTGAGTTTCTCTTCAAAACAGCAACATCTGCAAAACCGGGACATCAATTTATGCAAAACAGAACACATAGTTTCTCTTTGACTGCAAAACGCTGGACAGACTATGTTAGTTGTTAACTAGATCCTCAGTAACCCTTTCTTTGCCTGGTTCCCTGGTCACATCCTCGCTCTGTGTCCTCCTAGTGCTTTAGTTGTCTTCAAGCACTTAGCTTTACCTGAAGTTCTCTTCTATGCTTTTTTTTCTTTTTATTCTTAAGTGTTGTGACATCAGGCTTCATCCATCTCATTCGCTGAAAGGGTCCCAGTGCCTTAAGCAGTATCTGGCACACGGTAGGGACTTCGTAAGTATTTGTTGAGTGAGTGAACGATTGTCCAAATGTATCATGAAAATACATACCTCATTAGGCTGGTTGTGCTTTATTTTATAAAATAACATTTTGGAAATCTGGAATTTGTTTTTCCCCAACTCAGGTCTGCAAAGGTGAATTTGTAGTCAGTACATTTGTGTCAGTTGGTGTTGGAGATGTGGAGTGCTGATCACTCATTCCTTCTCCTCTCCTCTCCTGGGTTGCACTTGAATATAAACACAAAATTAGTGTTGGATAGAGATTGGTATATGTTTTATTAAGCTGAGCAAGTACCCAGTACCCTACAGCACAGGCGTTTTAGAGAGGCTCGATTCAAAGCAGCTTGGATTCAAGAGTGTCCAATGGGTGACCTGCTCCTTTGGCAGTTACCCCCTCCCTCGAATTGAAAGTTGAGTAGATCTGACCAGGAGGGCTTAGGGCATGAAACAAGAGGCAGAGAGCCCACTGTTGTTCACAGCAAGCCATGAGCAGACCACGAAAAGACAAAGTGGATTATATTCATCCACTAGATAAAATGGGAAATTGTGGCTCATTGGGTGTCAGATTCCACTGGTTAGATTGGCAAATTCTCCTCACATGGAAAGGACTCAGTAAGCAGGTGGAGAGAGAAGTTGAAAGGATCGTTCCAGCTCCACCCCCTTTAATTGGAGAACAGTGCTGCCTTCTCTGTGGAAGAAAGGGCACGAGTTGCCGTTATGGTTATCCCCTGAACAATTGCAGTTTAACACATAGATTAAAAAATATATATGCAAAGAAATAATTTTCGCCAGAAAAGAGCGATCAGCACAGGTAGTTTCTGGGAGTTGGTTATAATAGTGAATTGTCTAGCCATCTGCCACATGAAATAGTGGGCTCTAAGGGGAAGAATGGATGTTAATCCAGCATCTGTTCAACCCTATTAATAAGAAAGGTCTATGCTTATGAAAAATACCATGTTCTAACCTGGAGATTTTTAGAATGGCCAATCCTGACTTCAAGTACAAATTCAGGAGCCTTTTATGTTGCAGGTTCGTGGGAGTAAGGGAGAAGTTCTGTACATTTTGGATGCTACCAACCCACGACACTCCAACTGGCTTCGCTTCGTTCATGAGGCACCATCTCAGGAGCAGAAGAACTTGGCTGCCATTCAAGTGAGCTTACCTGCTGCTTATTAGTTACTAGTATGATGCTTCTTATTATTCTTGTTGCTCTGTGAAGGGAGTGAACTAATTTGTAACTGTACTCTGTGTTTTAAATTTACTTCCCAATGACCTGCTTCAAATAACAGTAACTAAATCATAAAAGCAGAGAAATCTCATCTAGTCAGTATATTCAGGACAGGGTGGGCCTCGCTGTAAATTGACACCAGATCACTCACTTTACGAGAATTCTTGAGGGAATGAATTACACGATCTGATATTGTCCTGGGCAGATCTTGCTTTCAAGTCCTTTTAATACATTCAGTGAAGGTTTATTGATTTTTTTTTGTTTGATGGTTTATTTGGCTCATCACACAATATTCTGTGTTACTGATTGGGAAAGGCTTCACGGAGAAAGTTTATGTGGGTGTATCCTCATGACTAGACTTTGAGCTTCTTGAGGGTGGTGTATTAGTCACGGCCTCCACAGAAACAGATCCAGCAGAATCTATCTATCTATCTCTATCTATATCTGTATCTATATCTATAGAGACAGAGACAGTGGGGCAGAGACACACAGAGAGATTTATTATAAGAAGTTGGTTCATGCAGTTATGGAGGCTGGCAAGTCCAAAATCTGCAGAGCCTATGGTCCCACCTTGAGTTCAAAGGCCACAGCTACTGTAGAATAAGGAAGAGCTGATGTACTAGTTCGAGGCTGAGGACTGGAAGGCTGCTGTAGAACCAGGAACAACCGATGTCCTACTTCAAAGGCTGTCAGGCTCAAGAGCAGATGTTCCAGTTTGAAGGCCGTTAGGCAGCAAAATTCTCTCTTACTCAGGAAAGGTCATCCTTTTGTTCTATTCAGGCCTTCAACTGATTGGACAAGGCCCACCCACATTGTGGAGGACAATCTGCTTTACTCAAGTCTGTCTATTTAAATGTGAATATCATGCAAAAACACTCTCACAGAAGCACCCAAAATACTGTTTGAACAGCTATCTGGGCACCCCATGGCCCAGAGAAGTTGACATATAAAATTGACCATCCCAGGTGGGAACCATATTTTATTGAATTCTGTATCCTAGTATAGTGCTGCACATAACGTTAAGTTCTGATGTAAACGATGAGTTGAACTTAGATTATCCCTCAGTGGAAATTAGGGCAAGAAGAGAAAAAGTTAAGGCAATAAGTTTTTAGAGGGGCCCTATAATTAAAAGTCATTGATCAGATGATTAAGAAAATAGAGAAACATTACATTCTGTCAGGGAATTGACTGATCCCATGTGAAAACCGAACTCCTGGATCCGAAACTGCAGAAAAGAAAGCCAAGCTATGATTGGCAGAAGCAAGAGGGGAGGGAAGAGAATAAGAGAACTAACATTTTGAGTATTAACCATGTACATTGTTCTAGAAGCATCATATACATCATGTCATTTATTCATAAAAACTCTGAGAGTTTAATAATTTGTTGAGGGTTATGCTGATTTCACTCAATTCTGAGTACAAAACCAACACTGGCAAGAAAGAAAATGCACTGAATTAGGTTTTAAAGCAATCAGAAAAGAGTCGTCTGGAATATTCTATTTCCTGGTGTTATTAGCTAACGAAACTTTTTCAGTACAAGTAAGTATTGGATGACCAATGTGATTACTGTCTCTTTTTGTATGGATAAATGAGAGATGACTCTTACCAAAAGGCTGGGTTGGGATGGAAAATAGAATCTTTTGGCAATTAGAGATAATTCAAGGCACTTTTTTGATTATTCATGATGTGCCTTGATCCAACTACAAAGTTAAACTGGTCTTTTTTTCTGTTTGTGTAGACATGAAATTTTTTTCAAGTATTTTATATTTTTTCATGGTTTCGTGAGACAAACTCATCTACAGGATCTTCAGTTATGTGACAATTTTAATTTACAGACTCAGTTTGAGTGTTTCTTTGTAAATGTTGCCAATATCAAAATTGCCTGTAGAATCATGAGCTGTACTTTAGGCAAACCTATTGTTTTGTAAGTTCTTCATTATTGTGTTTTACAGGATATTATTCTGTTTAAACTAGATTCTTTTCTCCATGTACTTAAATAATGATTTTAAGCTTTCCTCAAAATCCTTTACTTTGAGAAGTTCCTTCTTACTGGGTGTTATTTCTGAAGTATCAGTGGCTCTCTATTTGCCCCGACTTTGCAGGCGTTATATGCTCAGCTTTGAGTTTTGCCTCAGACATCCTCAGGTCATCCTCGTCTAGGAGTTCTTTTAACTGTACGTTCGCTTATAATGCTCTCTATGGTTATCTAAGTGTTTCTCTCCATCTTTTACTGCCCACATTTGCTATTCTGTGCTCTATGTGTTTCGTCATATTATAGCCCCCTACACTTCTTTTTTTTTTTTCAAATTTTTTTTGAGGAAGATTAGCCCTGAGGTAACTTTACTGCTAATCCTCCTCTTTTTGCTGAGGAAGACTGGCCCTTAGCTAACATCCGTGCCCATCTTCCTCTACTTTATATGTGGGACGTCTACCACAGCATGGCTTTTGTCAGGTGGTGCCATGTTCTCACCCGGGATCCGAACTGGCAAACCCTGGGCTGCTGAAGTGGAACGTGCAAACTTAACCACTGCGCCACCAGGCCGGTCCCTACACTTCTCTTTTTTAGTCATCACAATTGCTAAGACGTACACAGTTTTTATGTTCATTCTGTGCATTCATTCTAGTGCTTTTCTTCCTCTCTATCTGCTGTGTTTCTTTCCTTGAAAGAAACTAGGAATCTACGGAAGATGACTGTTGCAACTTTGGTACTCCAAGAAATCGTCATTTGACTTCATAACAGGAGGGGAGGTGGGGATGGGGTTAGAACAGGACTCATAAACTAACGAGAGGCTCCGCGAAGTTTCACCTTGAATTTAATTAGAATCTGTGTCTGTTCAGAGAGCACGCTGAGAGTCTTTCAGGGCAGAAGAGATGACAGTGCCCTTCGTTCCTTTGACTCTACCTTTCCTAGGAGGGGGTCGAGTGCACCTTGACCGTGGTTCTTGCCTTGAGCACAGTGTGGGTCTCTGCTGGGTTCCTTGAGGTAGCGTCTTTCTTATTTGAACAGTAGCTGGAGTCGCACAGTGCTCAGGGTTCAGAATCACATCTGAGCTAGGGGCGGAGAGCATAATTGTTGGGTCACATGGTTGACAGTGATGTCAGCCTTCTCATTGGTTGGGATAATCTCCTGAGGTTTGCATTCCAAAAACATTGAGCTGGTAAGGGAAGATCATAATGTTTCCTGCATAACATTATGAATCACTTGCATTCCAAATTGCATCTGAAATTTGGGGTATTCAGGAAATTTTTTATTTGAGCTGTATGTCCCAGGAGTGAGTAAATGAGAAACATTTGTGGCTATGTGGCTTGCTTGGTGGAAAACGTCAATACTTGGTCCAATTTTTTGGACAAGGGATTAAGAATTTGAGGTCTGTTTTGGCAAAAGATTGCAACTCCTTCTCAGAGACTTGATTATATTTCTAGTTTTGCAATTTATTTGATTTTGGAAAATTTGCTTTGGAAATGATAATTTAAGTATCTGAATTATTGAAGAAGGATCTCGTAAGCAAACAATTCTTCCCACATGCACACATTTCAGAATAATCATTTGAACTGTATTTTCAAACTTGTGAAAAATATTTCCAAATAAACCAGAAAATTCTAAATGTGAAAGATGTGGCTTAAAATGAATAAACAGAATTCTTAAGCTCTGTAAGAAATGGGTGATTCTTATTAAATGTTAATTTTGTTACACTAAAGGAAAAATATATCTTGTAAAATTTAAAAAAATATTTGAGCTAAGATGTTTTTCAGACTTTTAAAAATATCTGATCTTTTGATAGAAACTGTTTAAAATAGAGTTATGTCATTTAAAGTTGAAACTTTGAATTCTTTGGACATTTCAGAGAGAGAGGGTTACAACTCATTTTCTTAAGAACACATTTCCAGTCATATCTTCCCTGGGACTTTTCACAATATGTTATCAACATAACATATGTTGTATGTAAATGAAAAAGGTGATTTGGTGTTCTCAGAAAAAGGAGCATATTGGAAAAGCATTTGGGTCTTGGTCTGCCTTATGAGGGGTGGCAGGCCGTGGGGATGGTCTAAATAAGTTAAGAGGGCCCTGGGCGTTAGGCCCAGCTTATGATAGTAACACAGCTCCGCCCCAATTCCCATGTTGATTTGGTTTCTCCATTACCAGGAGGGCTGTTTTGTTATATATTTGTTCTCCTACCTCTGCCGTGTATGAAGATGGACCCTCTTAGGCAGTCCATCCTGGAGTCTTTCTGGCAACATGTGGTGTTTTAATATGTCAGAGCTGGGAGATCAAATGTGGATCTCCAAAGAGAGCAGCAACTTGGATGTCTTTAAAGCACGAAGAGGACTTTGTCCATTGTCATCAAGCCACCGAGACCTACAGGCTTGTCATATAGGGTTGATGTGAAATTCAAATAGCTGTGGTACAACCAAGCAACCAACAAAAAGAAATATCAGAAGGATTTATCACTGATACCCAAAATTATATTTTCTTCCAATTCTGTTTCTTCTCTATTTCTCTTTTTCCATATCAGATTTATACAAATGGTATTTATACAATATGTTCTAGAATTTGTTACAGAATAGTAAGATGCAATTGTGTAATGATTTTGTTCAATAATACCATAAAAATATCAGTTAAATAACTATCAGATCTTTTAATGGATTATCTTCCAGTGAGGTACATATTTGTCTTTCATTAGGGTAAAAGTTTAAACTAAAGTAAAATTACAAGCAGTTGGTCCTATAAGGTTTTAAGGACCAGCCCTGCTGTGTCCGTATGTTCTTGTAGGGTGCAGGGGAATTATATTACTTATCAATTTATTATTTTCATTCAGGTTGTAGTTTATTGGCAGGGCAAATAAGTATAGAAAAATCCTTACATTATATATAGCGATAACCTTGAAATATGTGTTAATCCTTAGTAATGATGATGATGATGGCAGCTAACACTTAGTCAATGCTTACCATGTGCCGGTGAGTGGTTATATGTATTATAACCTAAGTACTTCCTGTGACCCCATGAGGAAGGTACTGTAATTCTCATCTCCCTTTGTCAGATGAGGATACTGACACGCAGAGTCTAAGTCACTTGCCTCTGGTCACACAGCCAGTGAGCATCTGGATGGGGTTTGAACCCAGGTGATCTTTCTCTCCTGTCTGCTCTCTTAACCTCTGTGCTCTAATATC
The DNA here is from genome assembly GCF_041296265.1 of Equus caballus. Taxonomy (NCBI): domain Eukaryota; kingdom Metazoa; phylum Chordata; class Mammalia; order Perissodactyla; family Equidae; genus Equus; species Equus caballus. The sequence continues at coordinate 113,017,108 of NC_091685.1, forward strand.
TTGGAGTTAAGATAGTTTATATAAGCGTAAATTCAGATTTTAAAAAACCTTCCCTGTTTCTGAACTTACTATTTTTGAAACTGCTGACAATTTGCAAAACAGTTTAATTTCTTAAAAATATATTGTAAAGTTATTTACACCATGCTTTCCTTGATCTATTTTGAGTCCCCACACTCTCCTTCCTTCCTTCGTGATGAAGTATTGCATCTTCTTTTCTTTCATATAAAGGTCGTGCCTAGGCAGGATCTGTCCATGCCTCTTTTCCCCTTTGGTTCCTTTCTTCTCATCTTAGCTGCTAGCTAATATGTTAAAAATGTGTTAAAGTTAACATTTAGATCTCATGAAATTAATAGTAGTAAAATTTCAGAATCAGAGCATGTCAGGTTGGGCGAGTAGGTGAACTTTTGTGCCTCTCAATCCAGAAACCATGCAGGTGCTTTCCTCTGCTACCTCCGTTGAAGACCACCCTGCTCCCCAGTGTCCATGTCCCGCCCAGTAGTGAAATAGAATGTGTTGTTGTCCTTTGACTAATATGAGGTTCTATGAATCACTTTTATTACAGCTTGGCTTGGAGCTGTTTTTCAGAATGATTTTCCTCTAGCCTATCTTCTCTGTATGTATTTGTGATTGCATTAGTTATCTATTGCTGTGTAACAAATTTCCGCCAATTTTGACAGCTTAAAACAACACACATTTGTTACTTCATACATTTTCTGAGGGTCAGGCATTCGGGAGCAACTTAGCTGGGGGGTTCTGGAGTTTCGGCCCAGGGACTCACGAGGTTGTGGTCAAGCAGTCAGCTGGGGCTGGCCCAAGTCTCTGGAGACCTGATTATGGCTGGAGATTCCACTTACAAGCTCACTCACATGGCTGTAGCAGGAGGCTTCTGTTCTTAATCACTTGGGCCTAGGGCTGCTCGTGACGTGGCAGCTTGCTTCTTCCAGGGAGAGTGATATGAGAGAGAGAGAGAGCAGCAATCTTTTATAATCTAATTTTGGAAGTGACATACCATACCATCACTTTTCTAGGATGCTGTTAGTCACACAGACACAGACATAGACCCACCCTGGTACATGCAGGAGGGGGCTGCACCAGGGTGTGAATACCAGGAGATGGGGCATCGTTGGGTGCCATCTTCAAGGTTTGCTACTGCAATGGTCGATGGGGAAAATTTTCTTTGTAGAGGAGGGGTATGGTTAGAGTCAGTAGACAATACAGGCACTTGGTGTAGAATCAGAAGGAACACAGAACCCAGCCCAGTTTGGATACGATTAAGAAAGGCAATTTTAATTGGTAGGTTCCTGGCTCTGATCCTCGCTGGCTGAGCAGTTTACTCAACTCATTCATTCACCCAACAGCTCCCAACATCTGCCATGCCAGGGCCTGTCCTGAACCCTGGAAACGTTATAGTTAAAAAGATAAACTAGTTCTTGTCTTCATAGCGGTAAAAACAATCTTTAAAACTCTGTTCCTCTTTGTAAATTAATGGTAATAATACCTACCTCATTGGGTTTTTGTGAGGATTAAATTAAATGAGATAATATATGCAAAACACCTGACCCCTATATGTGCCAGTATCTGTGAGCAAGTGTTCTCATTATCTCTACCCCTGCCAAGTTTGTAGTTTTGGTTTTACAGTTTTGTCTCTATATAAAACAAGGCAAAATCTGTTTTATTTCTTCTAAGTTCCTTTCAAGGTTGCTAGTGTAATTCTAAGCACATAGAAGACGTCTCAGTAAATATTCACCCCTTAAGGGACGAGCTGCTGTACAGAATGACCGAATCCTGCAGGCCTGCTGCTGACCGGGGTGGCGGCAGCCTGGCTCCCTGCTCCTGAGCTCCTCGGTTGTCGGATGCACAGGGAAGCCTGCTTAGGTCTCTGAGTGCTGTTTACTGTGACATGGTCCTGGCTGTGGCTGTGTGGCCTGTCTTCTCTTTGGAAAGACAGCTAGGGCTTGATAGACACCAGCAGTGTGCTGTGGGGAAGGTGTCTTACCGTGCTCTGCAGAGACCTTTATTAGATCCGGTGGTCTGGCAACCTGAGACAGAGGGTTAAGATCGTTATCAGTATTTATGCCAAGTTACTTTTCAGCTTTTTTAAAGAAGCCAGTTTTCTGCAGGCTGATTGTTTCTTGGAGAATGCATCGATGTTCTGCGTGCTCGCAGATACCTTCTAGAATGGGGAATGCTGGATACAAGTAGGTAGTGTCCCTAGAAATCATTTAAATCCTATGCTTTCATAATTTCATAACCCAGCAAAGCCCAGCTCTGTGGCATTTAACCAAAAGGAAGCTATAGAGGGCCGAAGAATGTTTGTTTCCTAATTGATTTGGGGCTTTTGGCAACAGGATTGGTGATAGGGAAAGTATGAAGTGGAATTGAAAATAGAAATTCTGTGAAATGCTTCTTCTGGGAGACAAGTGCCGAGTCTTAGATTTAATATTTAATTTAAATTTATTCTTGTCATTATTTTAAAATTAAGTTCTATTTTGCATTTAATTTAAAACCTTTAAAATTCAAAACTTAAAAAAATATTTAATTTAAAATATTCCCAGTACCTCTAGAAGAGAAACCCAAGCTACCTGATAGATGCATGGTTTCACTGAGAGAAATGGTTTATTTACATATGTGTTTCAGTCACTGGACCGAGCTCCTCAGGAACCATCTGGGTCAGTTGTGTTTGTTGTCCTGCTGCCAGCCCAGCACGGGTGCATGTAGCGGGGGCTCATGCATGCTTGTTGACCTGGCCTCCTTAGCTCACTCTGTGGCCTCCTTGCTGATGTGGTGCACCTAGTGAATGTGCCTTGTCAGTTTGGAAAAAGCTATGTCTGTTTCCTTTGCAATAACAGAGAGCAAATGCTCCCACTTGAACTCTGGCCTGAGTTTACATGCTTGGGAGTCTTGGGTCAGGCAGAGTGTCACAGTTTTACTTTGAGTCCTGAGTGTGTACCAGTGTGTGTACACATTTCAGTCTACTGTGTAAGGATTTTTATCTCTTAGCTAGACAACTATGCTGCCAACAGCTCCTCATCATTATGTCGAAAGTCTTTACAAATATGACCACAGACACTCAGAGCCTTACACTCAGATACTCTGTTGATTAACAACCAGACAGTTCCGTCTGGACTAATTCAGAAACCTGGGATACTGAATACTGAAATGGCAAACAAAGGTCCATAAGAAAGGAGGTATGTGCTGTGAAGTGATGGGGTACTTTCAACTCACACTTAACAAATGTATTAATGAAAGATGAGTATTTAAGAATTCATCTACGTTGCATTAAATACACTGGCAGTGGACTACATCATTACAGGGTTTAAGAAGAGATATGGTAGAAATTAAAAAGAAGAAAGTTTAAAATCTTTTAGTTGTTAAAAAATATAATGAGAAGAAGCAGCATTTGTTATAGATGCAGTAAAGCAAACAACATGATTACCTCATTTATCAGAGGAGGAAATTAAACTAACAAATATATATACATATATATATATATTTCAAGTGTTAAAGCTAAAATCTAGACACCTGAAATTGAACACACACACCACTTGTTGCTAGGCAAGATTTTTTTCTGTGAACGTAAAGAAGGAAATGGCTTTGATTTTGTTTTTCAAAATTGAACGTACATTTTATGATGAGTTTTAGATTATTTTTTAATGATTGGTATTAAAATAGTCAATAAACAAACTGAAAAGTGAAGTCAATTTACTTAGTACCTATAGCACAGAACGCTAGAATTAGCTATATTTAGTTCTTTATCAGTGGAAGTTGAGTTTTCTAAGGAAATTTCTATTCAAAGAAATCTGTACTCCATCCAGTGCATGAGCAGATTCTCATAAAAGGTTCAGCCCCTACTGAGCAAAACCAAGTAAAATGTGAAGCTCTACATTCCACCGTTGAATTAGTAAAATACTATTCAAAAGGAGGTATGAAATTTCTTATAATTTATATCTTTCAATTAGTGTAACCTGCACAACAAAGTTACACTGTATTCATCTAAGTATATTAAATTTTGAGAATTTTGAGAAAACTGGCTCACAACCTTAGGAAAAATGTTATCTGAGAACCTAACCTAGTCATTCTTAACTATTTCTTAGTCCTCCTTGGAAATCTCACATAATTAAAACATGACAGCTTGGGGAAAGGAAAAAGGGAGAAACTGAGTTGTGGGCTGCATCTCTGATGCTTTATTGCATTGAGAAGCTACAGAGTCCCGGGTAGCAAGTCCTGAGGTTTGAGTGTGGCCTTTCCTTCTACTTGGAGCTGTGTTTGACGAGAGTCTGGAAAGTAATTATATATATCATTATCATGGCTGACTTACGTCAAAACTATACACAGTGTCTTTTTATTATGCTTAAGTAAATGAGTAATCAATTGACTAATGTGTCTATGATTTCTTAAGTTGGTATTTAATGAACATTTTATTTAATCACCTCAGTGGGTGGAGATTAAAACAACATTTCCTGGTTTCCTTTCCTGTGGTTAATTAAGTCCTTTGAGATACGGTTGTGTATGTTGTATGGTGGTTTACACATCTGTCTGTTCTATTAGTTTTTCAGACCGGGGACAGGAACAAGAGGGGGCGTGGTCATTCTTGCTGCCTGTTAACCCTTCTCTGCTCTGAGCACTAGCGTGTGAATCCCGCTAGGCTTTCGATTTTCACTGTGTGACTTAGTTCCATGCCCATTTCTAGATTTTGACATGTAGCATGCTCATATGTAGCTTGTTTTTTGCTTTATCAAATTTAAAATGCTTATCAAGCATTTATATGCTTGTATTATATGGCACTCTGTCAATTTATTCTGCTATGTTTCAATTCATAGTAGGACCAATGGCATGTTGTACACGAAGGGATATATAATAATCCCTTGCAATACTTTGCACCTTACTATTGAATAACACGTGATTTTTAACTCTGCTGGCATCATCTAAAACCAACAGGGAAACCTCATGATAAATTTTACTTTTATAAAGGCAGTCAATAAGTAAACACAAAACGAAACAAATAAAAACTGATTATCCATGCTTATCAAATGAGATTTCAAACTGTTTCCCTTTGGCCCATTATAAAAATTTATCAACTTTTTGCATCAGTATTATCTCACTTAATTCTAGTAGTTCCCCCCAAAGTAGGAGTATTTTCCCCATTTTGCAGACGAGAAAACTGAGCTCAAGTTTACAGAGCCTGGAAGTGGTAGACAGAGCTTTTCGCCCCAGGCAGTCTCACATGCAGTTTTGATGTCCAGATTCTTCCAGAGAGAGAAGGATGATGAGCACAGTAGTCGGTTTTTATCTAGAAGGCTCAGAGGAATACAGGTACATTTTAGAACAGTGATGAATATATGGTTTAATACATTTTTGAAGAGTGAATCATGGTGAGTTTTACAACTGATCTAATGCCAAAGCTAGTGAAATAGCTCCCTGTGGGACAGGAGAAATCACAGATAGAGGTCATTGGGGATTGAAGACACTTTATCTAGGGGTTCAGTGGTTAAGGGTATGTTTCTGTAAAAGATTATAAGTAGACTGTTTTAATGTTCGATGAGACAGGAAAATTAAGATGATGTTAGAAGAAGGTAAATTTCCTCCTTATTTTTGTGCATGTTAAGAAAGGCGATATAAGTAACACGTATTCCTCAACTTCTGACATCAAACATGTACACCTGCTTATGACAGCAGTCGTTCTCTCTCCTTTCTCCCAGCCTGGAGAAGTGTCCCTTCCTCTTTCTTACAAGTCAGCCTTCTGCCTGTGCTCTCTTCTGATGAACACTTAGTTTTAGATTATCCTTTCTCTGCATTTGATATTTACTCTCTCACTCTCAACAGGATTCTTCTCATTGATTTTAACCAAACTTCTCTTTCTTTTCTAAATCTTTCCCCATTGATCCGATATTCCCCTCCAGCAGGGATCCTTTCTCCTTCCTTGAATCGTCTATATGCTCGGGCTCCATTCTTCTCACCTCCAGCCTACTCTGCAGCCTACACTAACCTGGCTTCTGCCTCCCTCCAGCCTTCTAGTGGTTTTCTCAGGTCACCACTGCCCTCCATGTTACTAACGCACTTGAGGCTTTTTGGACCTCCTTTTACTACATCTTCTCAGTAACATGAGGTGTTGACAAATATCCCCATCTTGAAACTCTCTCTTCCTTTGACTTCTCTGAAACCACCTTCCGTCTTAGCCACTCTTTTTCATTCTTTTTTACAGCTTATACTCTTTATTATATGTGTGCGTTCCTTCTGTTTGAACTACTCTTATCAAATATGCATGCATGTGCAGGCACATGTGTATGTACACACACCATTTTCCCTTTGCTAGGTTCCTCCTATTCATGTCCTTCCAGTCTGAGCTCAGTTGTCACATTACCAGGAAGCCGTCCTTGAACCCTAGACCAGGTCAGCTCTGTCTGTTATATACTCCACTAGCACCATGCTCCTCTCTGCCCTTGCAGTCATCAAGTTATTTTTCATTTCTTTAGTGGTTGATTAATGGCGTCTCCACTCCTAGTCTGTGACTTCTTGGAGGGTAGGTACTGTATCTATTTTATTTCACTATGTTATACTTAGTCCTGGTATAGCTCTTGGCACATAAGTGCACAAAATTTTCTTTTTCAAATGATTTACTTATGTCTCTTAGAAGTATTTCCATCTTAGTTAAAATGAAAACTAATGCAGAATTAAAAATTATTGATAGTGAAGGATTATTCCTCTGAAATTATCTATAGGTTATTTGATGTTACATTTTTGCCTAGGTTAATATGTTTTTTTTTTTTAAAGATTTTATTATTTCCTTTTTCTCCCCAAAGCCCCCCAGTACATAGCTGTATATTCTTCGTTGTGGGTTCTTCTAGTTGTGGCATGTGGGACGCTGCCTCAGCGTGGTCTGATGAGCAGTGCCATGTCCGCGCCCAGGATTCGAACCAACGAAACACTGGGCTGCCTGCAGCAGAGCGCGCGAACTTAACCACTCGGCCACGGGGCCAGCCCCATAGGTTAATATGTTTTCTTCCACCAGAAGTTATTTCAAATGCACTTAGTTTTTTTTCAGATAGATTCTATCGTAGCAATATAACTAACCTCTTAAATTTCAAGTTTGATTGTATTATCAGGATTGTCCAAAGAAACAGAACCAATAAGGTGTGTGTGTGTGTGTGTGTGTGTGCACAGAAAGAGATTTATTATAAGGAGTTGGCTCATGTGATTGTGGATGCTGACAAGGCCCCAGATGTGCAGGATGCATCAGCAAGCTAGAGACCCGGGAGAGCTGATGGTGTGGTTCGAGTGTAAAGGCCCTCAGGCCTGACACATGGGAAGAGCCGATGGATGTTTGAGCTGAGTCCAGAGGCAGAAAAAACCCAGTATCCCGGTTTGAAAGCCGTCAGGCAGGAGGGATTCTCTCTTACTTGGGGGAGGGTCAGCCTTTTGTTCTGTTCAGGCCTTCACCCAACTGGATGAGGCCCACCCACACTGTGGAGAGCAATCTGCTTTCCTCAGTCTACCGATTCGTATGGAAATCTCATCCCAAAACACCCTCCCAGAACACCCAGAGTGGTGTTTGACCACGTATCTGCACCCTGTGGTCCAATCAAGTTGACACAAAATTAACTGTCACATTCATCAAATGAACAGCATTTCTTATTGGTTTCTGCTTTCCATCTTTTTTCCTGTCACATCGGCCTGATGTGGTTATAATCTTCCTCAAATGCGGCAGTCCACAGGGCACGTTTAATCTCCGCCTGACTTTTCAGTCCCTCCACATGTTGGAGCTGCTTTTTCAGTCTGATTTTCCACAATGTTCCTGTTGATTGCCAACGTTTCAGCTGGTTTTGCCTCCTTCCATGGCACAGATCTGTCCCTTGCAGTGCCCTGATCCTGCTGAGTTGTTTTCTCTACTTTAATGAACCCATTCCCTCCTGATCTTCTCTTGTCCAAAACGTATCCAGTTTACAAGGTTCAGAGTGAATTTCAAATGCTGTTGTGAAAATGCCTCCAAAAATTCTACAGCTGATACTCTCGGTGCAACTATCTTGGCCCTTTTGCTCTTTATTGTCATTTAACCAATTTGTTCTATTTCCACTGAGAGCATGTAAAATCCTGCAGGACCATGTGAGTATTCTTGTGAATGTGGGTATTCTGCAGTGCTGTGCACATCATGTGCTGCAGTAAGTGGGTTGAATGAATATTCAGTTTTTCTCATAGGTTTTCAATTAACTTTCAGTATATCAGGTGAAGCCAGCCCTGGGGTTCTGCCGGTTAAGATTCAGCATTCTCACCACCCTGGCTTGAGTTCCTTTCCTGGTCAGGAACCCACACCACCCGTCTGTCGGTTGTCATACTGTGGCAGCTGTGTGTTTCTGTGATGCTGAAAGCTATGCCACCAGTCTTTCAAATACCAGCAGGGTCACCCATGGTGGACAGGTTTCAGCAGAGCTTCAAGACTAGACAGACTAGGAAGAAGGACCTGGCCACCCACTTCTGAAAAAGTTGGCCATGACAACCCTGTGAAGAGCAGTGGAGCATTGTCTGACAGAAGACCAGAAGGTGAGAGGATGGTGCAAAAAGACCGGGCAGGGTTCCGCTCTGCTGTACACAGGGGCGCTAAGAGTCAGATCGATTCCACAGCACTAACAACAACAACAATATCAAGTGAGGTATGCTTGGCCTCATGCTGGTCCACATCTGCTTGTCTTCCCTGTTCTCAGATTTCCAGTGGGTTAGAATACTTCCAACTATTGACTAACTTTTGATTTCTTAAGAATTTGCTGGCACTGGGAAATTGATTCTGCAACCCTTTTTGGAGCGAGTTCCACTTTCCTGAATGACACTCTTTCCTTTGCTGTTTTATTAATCCAATTCAGCAGATCCTTTGTTGATAACTTTCAATGAGCGATGTGTGTTCAGTTCAGATCCAGGTGTTGAGATTTAGACAAAGATGAATATGATGTAGTGCCTGCCCTCAGGGAGATCACAATCTTTGGGGAAACAGGGGGATGGGAAAAGAGAGACCTGTGTTTAGGTAATTCTTATGCAAGTCAGAATAATAAGTATTTTAGGAATGATAATTTATATATAATTTGGGGATGTACTCCCTTCCCCTATGGAAGGTACAGCCCAGTTGGGGATTCAGCTAAATGAATACAGATCGGATGGTGAACACTCTGACGGGGGCATCATAGATGGTTAGGGAAATGTGTGGGGACTTATTGCTCAGACTTGCTCATATAATAATTTGGTTGAAACTCTTTCCTGATATGATATGGACCAGACTTAGCAGTTAATAGAAAAAGTTTGTCCTAGTAGGAGAGCATAGAATTGATGCTTCAACCATTTTATTTTAACTTGTTTTATCAAATATACATTTAGTCACCAACTTTTTGATCTATGGCCAAAGCCTTCTTGGTTCTGAGTTTAGGTTCTCTCACTAGAGTTTGCTACCATATGTTTTCATAACCACTCCATATAGTATCCAATTTTGCTATTTTTAAAGTAGAGACTCTTGCAAAGCAAGCCGAGTGCAGAATCCTTCCAGATTTATGATTTCCCACATCTTTTATAATTACTTTGTCTTGTGTAACTTGACAGTTTTTTTTTACAGACTTCTCTTTGATTTTCTTAGAAACAATTAAATTTTTCTTACTCATATATCTTTGGTTTATGGAATACTTAGTGAAGTTACATAATTACGATAACTTGTACTAGTGGCATAAACATGCAGGAACAAACACAACTGACTCTTGGGGCACAAGCATGCAAGTCAAGTGGTGAGGACAGAGGTGTGCAGGCTCCTCACTGGGAAGACTCTGCCTTAGGCATCGTTCAGCAGAGTTTAGGGTGTGCAGAGTGGCAGGTAGGTCTGGGAATAATAAGTGGAGGTCAGTTCAAAGAGCGTCTGATGTAAAATAGAGGAGATACGCTATGGGGACACAATCTGCCCTCTAATCACTTGTGTATAAAAAAGCTACTAAAATTTCTTGGTCTGTCAATATTGATATCTTTAAATCAAAAAGGTTAAGTATGATTTTTGTTTTTGTTTATTTTTTCCATCAAGAGCCACTGCTTCCCAGGATCACATCACTTCCTTTCTATGTAGCATCTTTCCTTTTTATTCTTCTCAACTTTTCTGTGGACTCTTTTCTCCATGGTGTCAGATTTGTTTCATAAAATGCTTTAGATATGATTGTCTTTGCTCGATCTCCTCAGAGAAAGATACGTATGTATGTTAGTGATTTGTAATTGATAGTCTTTATTTATAGACTTCATTTTTTGTTTAATGTAGTATTTCATTCTTAGGAATCATATTAAACTGTTTCCTTGCCGTGTGGCTGATGATGAGCTGTGATTAGAAAAGGGACAGTTTTATTGGCATTTGTCTGAAACTTCATTTTTCTTGTAGGACCTGATTAATGCACTCTATACATGAAATTAGCTCATCCTGCACTATTCATTATTTTAAATACATCTGCCATTTTTCTACCTTACATTATTTTCCCTGATTTTGAGATGTTTTATTCTTACTCTCAAAGAAAGCAATTTTAAAAAAGATTATTTTTCATAAGTTACTGTATCAGTTAACTTTTGCAAAGAGGACTGCTCTGACAAATAACCCTAAACTCTTAGTGGTTGTTAGCAACGAAGGTTTATTTCTCGTTCACACAAATACGTGCTGCTGGAGACTGCGACTCTTTCCACAGCTCACTTCCACATGGTGTCTGAAGGACCAGGCCTTACGAGGGACATGCCTTTTCCTGGCAGAGAGGAAAGAGCAGTGGCCCAGACCTGTGATGACTGAAAGCTTTCACTTGGATGTGGTCCACTTTGCTTCTAATCACATTTCACGGGTCAGTGCAAGTCACCTTGTCAGACCTGTTCCCAGAACACGCCCTCCACAGGCAGCACTCTGAGCCACATGGCAGCTTGGTCCATTCCTCCCACTGAGAATGGAGTGAAGAAATTGGAATGCTATGATCTGTTAGTCATGTTTCATTGTGGAGGTTTTTGGTTTATTGTTAGATTAATATTAATAGGTATATTTTGTGAATTTTACTGTGGCAATGATATTTTCCCTGATGTTTATCAGCTTTGTATATTGAGCTCTTTAGAAATGATATTGATATACAGGTTTAGACTGAGTTTTAGTAAAGAAGAGTTAAGTGAGAAGATATCCAATATGAAAATCTTACTATTTTCTTTTCTTTTCTTTTCTCCTCAACATTCATCAATCATCTACTTCTATTGATTATTGAGTAGGAGTTCAGACTTTTTGCCCCCACACTAGTAGAGATTGTTTAAATCTGTAAGCCCAAGAATTATTTTGAAGATGATTTCTTTTTGTGATGAGTATTCATTAGTCATTTTAGCTGGATAGTCTGGATTTTCACAACTTACTACCTTTTCGGTACAATGAATTGTGTCTTTGCCAATTTCACAATCATGGTTTCTCTTATTGTCCACATGTGGACAACAGCCTGCCAACAAGTAAACAAAAACCAGGTTAAGTAACACACAGACACAGCTGAAATACCAAATCGCCCATGACCCCTTCTGGAGTTATAGTTATTTACACACAGTGGGGATTAGTATTTCCCTGAAAAACAGGAGACAGTTACTTTTGCTGTTTTGAAGTAACAGAACTAAACCTCAAATGCAGGAGTTTATGAAATCTATCCTAGTGAGGCATGGTACTTGAGGAGGGACGGTGGGCAAATTGTCAGAGAAAGTTGAGGTTTGTGAGTAATGCTGGATGTCGAAGGGAGATGGGGAATTTAAAACAGTAGATAAATGTCTCCTCAATGTGCAGGAGTAAATGTTTTGAGATAATGATAGAATCAGAAAGAATTAGACTGAAAAACATCGTGAGTTCATTTGGTCCTAACTATTGTCACAATGCAGAAGGAATCACATTGATAGAATCTTATCAAATGACAGCTTACATTAGTCTGTGTAATTTCAGAGAAGGCCCCAACCCCCAACCCTTACAAGGTTGTATATTCTGGCTTTCCATTGACATCCTAGTTAAAAGTTTTTCTTAATTCCATACCAACTTTCCTTTTAGTAGGGTGGGGTCTGAGGGGGAGAGCAATGATTGAATTAGCCTGTATCCTACTTTTCCCTTTAGGCTCATTGACAAGGCTCGTGAAGATGAGTGTATCACTTGTGATTGGGTCTAGCTTTGGAAGGGATTAGATAATAAAGCCCAACTCTCCTATTTTACAGATGAAAAAAATAGTTCTAGAGACAGTGAGACTCCCCAGAGGTGACAGTGCCCAAGAGTGGGAAAGCCAAAGCCAGAAGAGCTGTCTTTTGACTGCTAATTGTGTTCTTCCTATTGTATACTACATCTACGTAGCTACTCCAGGAATATAGTAATATCAGATGTCGATAGTCAATGAATATAAGTTTCTCCTGTACATGAAATTGAGGCAACAAAGTAAATAATAAGTTCAAAGCCCGGTGCCTGATCAAAAAGAGAAAATTATTTTGTGAGTCATTGAAAAGTAAACAGAAAGAGTAAAAAACTATATGAGGCCAAATTCCCTTGAGCCTTAAATATACTAACCCAATACATTTGGTTATTTCAGGCTCATTTGGAAAATATTTTATCCAGGAAAGTTGAAACTGTAGCTGCATAGATTAACTAATTCTACTTCTTCCTTGACCCTGCCATGCCTCTTCTTTTAGTTCTCGCCTGTCTCTGGGATTTACTATGTGATCTTTACACTTTATTTATCACCTCTGAGCCTCACGTTTCCCATATGTCAAGGTTGGAGGAGTTCTTGTTGGAGGTGGACCCTGATGCTAACCATTTCCTATGTGCCTGCTGTCTACCAGGCATACTTGCTGTATTCTTTAGTACTTAATCCTCAAAACAGCTCTTTGAGGTAGACACTTACTACTAATCCCATTTTATAGATGAGACTACATTAAGATAACCTTTCCTAAGGATATCTAGCTAATAAGTTGTATACTGGGATCCAAATTCAAGTCTGACTCCAAAGCAAAGGCTATCTGTGCAATGTACTTGACATTTCCATCCTACCTTACAAGGTTACTCTGATGATCTGATGAAATAAAGTACATGAAAAGCATTAGAAAACTGCAAAGTGCTATATAAATGTAAGCTATTGTTATTTTTTCTAAGTGCTCTTAGCCACTTATCAGAAATTAACAGTGAAGTCTAAGGTATAAATAAGTCTATTATTTTTTCTGCTTTATGGATGAGGAAATTGGGGCCCATAGGGGTAAGGAAGACACCCACATAGACAGAAGGTGACAGAGTAGTATCAGTTCCTAGTCTGGTTCTAAAGCCCACTGTCCTGGCTGCGTCCTCGTGTTCCTGCCTAGGCCTGGGTTCTTGCTCTGGCCCAGGGCCTGGGATTCCATTGCCTAGGGACTGATTCCCATGATGCAACTTCCCAACTAGTGTACTAAGATACCCTGGTAGGCTAAGAAGAGGTTACTAGTGTGGGATGAGATATTGATACTATTTCTTTTAAGACAATTTTTACATAAAGTTAACCATTCCAAATTCATGACAGATGAATACAACTATATTCATATGGCTACCCTGCTATATTTTATGAATTTAGAAATGATTATTTTGGTGCATAAGAATTTTGGTGGAGCCCCAAGAGAATGCTCTGTAGTGGCCGTACCCCATGACACTACCTCTGACTTTCCTGTTGAATCGTCACAGTCAGATTCTTGCTTTTTTTTTTTTTTACAGTTTTATTTCTCTTTCTTACATAAGTTTGTTTTGAAAACCCTGACAGTCAGAATATTCAGAAGAGCTCTTGTGTGTGTAAATTTGAATTCCATAATATGTGATGTTACCAAAATGATGAATCTAATAAAATCTACGCCACTACTGTTTTTTTCAGCTTCATTCAAAGAAACAGATCAGAGTTCTACTTTCTTAACAATGCATTGGCTGTCTGAAGGAAATGTTTGCAAGTAGTTTATGATTTAAAATAACTTTTTTTTTGGTTGGGGAATATGAATGACTCTTACTTCGCAGATTTATTAAAGAATAGTAATTAACTGTAAAAAAAATGGTTGAATTGATGGATATTCTTGGGTACCTGAGTGAAGGACCATGTGCAAATATATTTATACACACAGAGAAGATCCAGATTCAAAGCACAAATTTGTAGTTGGTGTTTTATTTTGAATCCTTAAGAAGAATTATTATTTAGTACACTGACATCTGTGAATGCCTGAGAGAAAACTTCATCACCTTGGACTCATCCTTGGACTTCTCCTTCTTCCAGCTCCATATACAGCCCGTCAGGAAATGGCATCTGCTTTCCCTTCAAAGCATGTTCAGCATCTGCTTCCTGCTCACCACCTCCACTACTCCTACTATAATCCTCCCAAGTCACCACTCTCTATGACCTAGATTATTGTCATAGCCTCCCAGCTGTACATGAATAAAGGAAAATATCAGTAAACTTTCTACTACTAATTGCTTTTCTTCTGTAGACACAAGCAGTTTTGTATTCTTTTACTATTCATTGTCTGTAAAATACTGAGCAACTTTAATGAGTATGTGTTATGCTGTGAGTGATACGTGGTCCCTGGGGGTCCCAAAGCCTGTGCTCTTAGGTGCCATACCATACCTCTTCCTGGTATCAGGAAACACGCTTTATTTATTGTTTATTGTTCTCTTTTACTGCACAAGTAGTAATGCATGTTAATTCTAGAAAAATTGTAACATAGACTAGCCGAAGACAACTATGCAAAATACTTGCAATTCCCTCTACTTAGAAACAAGCTATATCAACACTTTTGTGTTGTGTGGGTGTGTGTGTGTATATATATAGTGTTTTTCTATAAAGATGACATTTGATAAATCTTTTAAAACGAATTGTTAGACCTTTAATTTTTTTCAACTTACATTGTTTGGCATTTAGACTGTTGCAACTTTTTGATATTACAAACAGTTTACAGTAGAAATAATTAGCTGAAAATGACACATAAATAAAATAAAGCAAAGTGAAATAATACTAAAAAACACAAAAAAATTAGAACAATGGACAGTAATGCAAAAGATGAATAACAGTTGTAAAATTGCTTGCTCTATGTTGTATCCCGATTACCAATACCAGGAACACCAATGGCTGAGGAATATTTGCTTTTGAACAGACGTGACATTGAACACTTTCTTTCAGCTAAAGTGTTTTCAGCAAGTTCATCGCCAGGACCTGGCGACAGGAACGATGAACAGGACCCCAGCCCCGAGGCCAGGCTGAGTCCCAGAAAGGCAGCTAATCCCTGAAATGTAAATACAACGAGTGAGTCTGTTGGGGAGTAAGCGTGTCCAGGGGAGCAAGATACAAACCAAGTGACTGGAAGTGATAGCTGTAATAAGAAGTAGGTTTCAGGATCAGAATATTAAAACCGTTCTCAAAGCTGGAGCACAAGGTCACAGCCAGGCTAATGACAACAGGGGCTTGATGCTGAGTCCCAGAGTGTTGGGTCAACACTCTGTAGATCCTTCTTGTCAAAGAGCAGGAGACTGGGCCTGGGATGAGCCTACAAATGGGGAAAATCACCCCACAGAGCTGGAGAGACTAGGAATTTGGTAGGTCCTGACAATCTGAGGTTTGTAAGGAGAGTTGTTGTGACTAAATGAGTGAAGTCTTGGCAAGGAAGCAGTGGAAGAGGATACTTCTTAAGACTATTGTGGTAGCAAATGAAAAGGAAGAGATGCTTGGTTTGGGCTGTGGTAGGAATGATATGTAGAAAGATATCTAGATCTCTCCATTAAATAAATAGATTGGAGGAATGCCTGTAATAACTTTCCTCTTATCACATATTTGACATGCAGATAGAACATGATCCTTGGAGCCTGTAATGCTGCCATTACTTTTATTAAATTAAAGTTTTAACTGGTATATTAAAATTTTCTTTTATTACAGAGCCCCTAAATAGGCATGCTGTGTCTTATGATTGCAGTTTAAGTTAATGTTACTGTGGTTTAAAATTAAAAATTATTATCTTTTCTTGATGCTGTGAAGGCCATCACAAAATTAATGACTAATATACTAGAAAGACATTTCAATTAACTTTCTTGGATATTGATCAGATAAGCATTAAGATTTACGATGGGATTCTGAAGTCTTCGTTAGATGAGTCCTTTGTTGTTTTGGGTAACCTTAGCAAGTGGTTTCCAAACCCTGGAAAGTACCACTTCTGAGTTAATTTAAAGAGACGTCTCTTTTGCTGAGTGTTATATTTTTGTTTGTTTTTGTTGCACTAGGAATAACATTTGTATAGACGTTAATTCAGTGTTCTTAATTAGAAATAACTTTTTATGTTTCTGGGGGTATGAAATTCAAAAACTTCCAAGAATGCTCTACATATTATAGAAACTTCTTTAATTAACTGTAGCTAATTGTTAGATTTGCTCCAGTGCTTTGAACTTTTGAATCGAGCCTCCCTTGCATAGTATTTGAAGAATACAGTCATCATTTCTGTCTTTTCCATGGAATTTTCTAATATATATTGTTTTTAAAATTACAAAGTAATCTGTTTATTGTAAAAAAAAAAAGGCAACCCTAAAGTAAAACAATATTGAATATAGACTACCCCTCTCCCAGCCTCAAAATGATAACTGTATCAAGCTTGTTGCACAGTTTTCCAATTTTTCGTGGGGGTTCTGCTTGTGTATCCCTCCATATATGTTCATTACACACTCCCTTCCTCCACTCTCCCTTCTCCTCTCTCAGCCTTCCTCCTCCTCCAGTTCTGTGTCCTCCTCCTTAACGTAATGCTGTGATGTTACTGCCAAGGGAGAGAAGGCTTTGTTCTGTGTTCTGTGCTTTACTGAGTTTCCCTCCTGGTGAAGCTTATTGTCCCCATCCTTTCTTCCCCTTGCCCACCACGAAGGTTCAATAAATTCAGGCTGTGCTTTGCTTCTCTTTATCCTCAGCAGCCAAAGTAGGAGCCGTCCCAGAACAAATCTTCAACTCTGTAAATGACAGCAATTCTGGGTGTTTCTCTTGGGGACGGCCAGCAGAGCAGCCCCAGTTCTGGCTCCCCTGGTGATTGGCCCCAGGCCCAGAGGGCCTTTTTCTCCCCGTTGATTCCAAGTGTGAAGTTTCTCTGGGGTTTCCTTGGGAAGAACGTTCTTTGCAACATTCCTCTCTGTATCCGTTATGGGTTGAGATTTCTTCTGCATTAGTTATCTGTCATTTCAACCCTGTCTAATTTCTGTCTTCTAGAATTTTCTTTAAACATTCGGTATGTTGGTGGTGGACCGTGTTTTCTTTTTTCTTTATTCTGTCATTTTAGTGGGATTTAGAGGTGAGGTGCACAGGATGACTTAGTGAATGTTTTGAACCTCCCAGAGGGGCTAGGGTTTTCTCTATTTTTGGTCTGGTTCTTTGGAAATTCTTTCAGGGTTCGTTTGCAGTTCCTCTGGTTTGTGTTGTAACTTGGAAGTTTTTTGTCTTCCAGTTTTGCATTTAATATTAATCATAACGAAATCATTGCTCTCTGTCTAGGTGTGGAATGACACCATTACTTAACAAGCTTCACCTGCATTTATGGGACTCCACAAGGTGTTACTGCCTAAGGCCAATTAATGGTGCAAGATTCACTTTTAAAAATTTAAATAATTATCCTTATTTCATTTAATATGTGTGAATGTCACTGTCTCTATATAGTATATATTTGCATTTTATTTGCTAGTTGATTGATATTGTCACTTTTCAGTGTCCAGATCAATTGGAGATATAAGAAACATAATAATAAGTTTTTATGGGCACATGGTACTCGATGTGTCTTGAAATGATTTCTTAATTACTATCAGTAACAAATGAGTGGTTCAGCTTTTTTTTTTTTTAATTTTGTCTCAGGAAGGAGAAAACATTTTCTATTTGGCAATTGAAGATATAGAAACAGATACAGAGCTTCTGATTGGCTACCTGGACAGCGACATGGAGGCTGACGAGGAAGAGCAGCAAATTATGACAATGATCAAAGAAGGGGAAGTTAAACATTCTAAAGGACAGTCAACAGCTGGCAGAAAAGGTATTCCCTCCAATTGGTGATGGAGAGAATGAGAGTTGTAGGAGAAATGTAGTTTGAACTGTGGTTGAATTACCGTTGCATTACAATAGGATATTCTCAAAATAAAGTTAGTTTTTGTCAAAACTGCTCTCAGAGGGTATCCAGCTGTGTGCCTGTTCTTTCTTTCAGGAGGAGGAGAGTGCTGGGCGTGGGTGATGGGTGTGCCCTGTAGGACGGCCAGGGTCAGGGCAGCTCCTGGCTCTTGTTGGTCTGGTGCACTGGCATGGCTAGGAGTGAGGGCTTTTGTGCTCTAGCCCTAACTGTCGCTCGTCAGTCTTGTAACTGGGAAAGTCCCTGACTCTGAGACTGACTTTCTTGTCTGCACGTGGGGAAAGGCCAGTCAGAGGTGTGCAGAGGGCCTGCTGGTCCTGCGGGTTTATTCCTGGGCCTTGCTGTTGTGTGAGGTCCTTTGAGAATCGGGAGCTTCTGGAACTCTCTTTCCATTCTTATCACTGAGGCCTGCAGGATTGCTAGTTGTTCTAGTTGGGTGACCAAATACTTGTGATGACTGTAGGTCAGACCTGCTTAAATCAGTCCTTCAACCCAGGAGGTATCTGTCACTTATTTGTCATCTGCTGGAGAAGAATCAATTATTATTGGGCCTGGTTTCTGTTATGTTGTGTTTTACTCCTGATGGGGTTTCAGGGAAGTATGAGTGATGTTGTAAGTATTCACATTTTGTAATAGGCTGATACTTACTATAGAGTATCTTTCCATTTTGTTTCGCAAAGCCACTTCAGAAGTGACGCTCGTTTCTTTAGTTGCTCTGGCAGTAATGTCTTTCATATGAATTTTCTATTCTAACTGTGTGTCATTGGCTGAGACAGTAAGAGCATTCCCAGCATTGTGAGCTTGTGCTTCTGTTTCTTTATTTTATTTGGATTATTTAAGGGGAAAATGAGGACAGGCTGTCTGTTCCGTCTTTCAAATATGAGTAATGCTGTTTGGAACATCAGATTTTGGGTGGTAGGAATTATTTCCGTATTATTCTGTAGGGGGTTTTTGGTATTTGTTTTTCTCAACTTCCCCGGGACATGTTGTTATTATGTCCACTATTTTAACTTAGAAAGTCTCCTATTTACCTATTACTGCCCTGATTTTTGTTTAGTTAACAAAGTAGCAATTTCTATTATTTTTGTAAAAAGAATCAACGGAAACTTAAACAGATTTTTAAAACATACGAATCAGGTACTTACATTGTTGGTATTTTTATTTTAGAATTCAGTTTTGTTTATGAAAGAAACCCCCCCCAAACAACAAAAACCCCAAAACAAAAACAACCAAATGACCAGCAAAAGAAACAAAAAAATCCACCCAAATGTCTGGCAATGGACAGTTTAGTCAAATAAGTTATGGTACCTTAAGTTTAAAAAAAAAAATTTGGAGGCCAGCCCAGTGGCTGCGTTCTTAAAAAGTTCTGTGTGCTCTGCTTCGGCAGTGCAGGTTTGCTGGTTTGGATCCCAATGTGGACCTACTCTACTCATCAGCTGTGCTGTGAGGACGTCCCACATACAAAGTAGAGGAGGATTGGCACAGATGTTAGCTCAGGGCTAATCTTCCTCAAGCAAAGAAAGAGGAGGATTGGCAGCAGATGTTAGCTCAGGGTGAATGTTCCTTACAAAAAAAAAATTGACTTGAGAAAATGTTAAAAGGAAAAAAAGAGTAAGACACAAAATTGCATAAGAAGTATGATCATAAATGTAGCTATGCTTAGATGTGCATAAAATATGACTGCAGATAAGACGAGTCAGACTTGGAAGTATATTACGGCGGCTATCTCTTCATTATGGGGTTATTGGTGATTTTTATGTTCTACATTTCCTAAATCTAATCTCATTTGATAATTAGACAAAATATGTAATTTAAATACTGCGCTTTGAGAAATTTGGGTGGAGCTGTGACAGTCCATATGGTACTGGCAAGCCAGTGAGACAGGGGAACCCCACGGCACCTGCTCTTGTTATGACCGTGGGCTTTCTTCACATACATGTGAGATTCCCCTTGGTAATTCCACATACTTCACCTCGGTTGGATTTTTCTCTTCGTGCAGCTAAAAGTGAACTCAAGATGACCCATTTCAGGAAAAGCCTTTGCTTTCCAATTCAACATTTGTAATAACTCTTTGATGTGAAAAGTTAACATTACAGAGGAAATTAAAAATTGACTTTGATTTTGTATTAATTTGGTGAAACACAAGTGAAATGATTTAAAAAATAATGTATTTCTAGTAACACAGCCTATTATTTTTCATGGACAATGCTATTAATATTTATGGAGATAAGAATTTACTAATCTGATATCATTAAACACAATTACTTTTGATTTTAAAGTGAGGGCAAAACTGAGCAGTCTTTGGCTCTTAATTTTTGTCTTAAAATCTGTTTCCTTATAAATGTGCAGATCATTTTGGCTGTAAAGAGGACTATGCCTGTCCCCAGTGTGAATCGAGTTTTACCAGTGAGGAAATTCTTGCTGAGCATCTTCAGACATTGCACCAGAAACCCACAGAGGAGAAAGAATTTAAGTGCAAGAACTGTGGGAAGAAATTTCCAGTTAAGCAGGCTTTGCAGAGACAGTGCGTACATTAACGACTATCTTTAAAATGATAAGCTAACACGTTGCTTACCTCTTCCATTTGTTTTGTCCTCCAGTTTCTAACCTGTGTGTGTGTGTGATGGAGAGAGAGGGAGGGAGGAAGAGATTAATCACGCCGTGTTGTCATTGTCGTTAACTGATCTTTTCTTAGTATAGTATGTTGATTTTTGAAACATTCTGGTGATGAAACTTAACAAGTAAACATTATTTATGCTAATCAGTCTTTGTCCATTTAATAACTTGCTGTCAAATATCAAGCTCAGTGGTTTCCTAATCTGAAATTCAAATATGCATGATTTAGCTGGTGCTTTGAGGTGACAGATCAAGTTTCAGTTGTCTGCATTCAATATCCCCTCTGAAAGCAGTAAAGGAAAAATTTAAGAAGGGAGAGAGTTCAGATTATAAAGAACAACAGGGACATTTTGGGAAGCACTGTTTCTTTCACAGCAACCTTGGAGGACTAATTTAAAGATGGATGGGTACAGGCTGTGAGGATAAGATGAATTAAATGACCCTGCACATTGCTCTGCACCCTTTATTATCTTAACTATTTGTATTAATAACATATAAAATTATTCTTTTACTTAAGTATTTTACAGTATCATGAATTATGGAAAGTAAGAAAGTAGATACATATATTTAAAATTTTTATTTTTAACAAAATGTCATCTTGCATATAAGCAAAACATTTTTAACGTAGGTTTAATGTTTCATTTTCTTATTCATTAAGTTAGATTCTGAAATATGCTACATTTCATATTAAGATTCTTTCCCTATTTTATATGCATCCACTTTTGCTTATGAAATATGAGATGAAACATTTGTGTTCAAAACTTAAACCTAAAAATTAAAACTTTTATGATAGCAAGAGATTTAACATTTGGAAATTCAGTTATAGGCTCTTTAAAAAGAAAAACAAGAAAAGGCTATGTACTTTTTTTCTTTTGGTGAGGAAGATGGGCCCTGAGCTAACATCTGTTGCCAATCCTCCTCTTTTTGCTTGAGGAAGATTGTCCCTGAGTTAACATCTGTGCCAATCTTCCTCTATTTTGTATGTGGCATGCCGCCACAGCATGGCTTGATGAGAGGTGTGTAAGTCCACACCTGAGATCCGAACCCATGAACCCTGGGCCACTGAAGTGGAGCCAGGGAACTTAACCACTACACCACCTAGTCAGCCCTGAGGCTATGTACTTTTTAATGAATGGACTTTAAAATCTCATTCTGATCAACTTTTATTCAATTTAGGATTAGTTATTTCATGCAAAAGATACTTTTGCTGAGCTGAGTCTTAGAATTAAATTCGGTATTACTAAAAAATTAAAAGAACAAAAGACAGAATGAAAAGATCATGACCATGACTCTATTGAAAGTAAAGGTATTTTCCTAAGTTTTTGTCTTAGACTTCCAGTTCTTGTTTCCTTTTTCTTTTTCTCCATTTCCCTTCAGTGTTCTTCAGTGCACAGCAAAAGGCAGTCTGAAGGATTCTTCACGAAGTTTTCAGTGCCCTGTTTGCAATTCTCCCTTCAGTTCAGCATCGAGGTTTTGTGTCTGAGTCATCCGATGGCTGTTATGCAGCTCTGGGTCATTTTTGGCGTGCATGCTTTCATGCTTCTTAGTGCCTTAGTGTCTCACATGGCTACAGAATTGAACTGCTTTCCTTCCTACCTGCCTAGGTCATGCATGAAATGACGCTGACACGCTACTAGGGGGCATGCAGGGCAAACGCTGTCGTGAGGGCAGCATTCCGTAGGTGTGTCTTCACCATTTCTTCTCCCTCTTCCCCTTTCCTGCTTGTCTTGTAGTTTTGAGCAGCACCGGGAGACTTGCCGTGGCGATGCCAGGTTCGTGTGCAAAGCCGACAGTTGTGGAAAGAGGCTGAAGAGCAAGGATGCCCTGAGAAGACACCAGGAAAACGTCCACACTGGTGAGAAGGCACGGGGAGGCGTTTTTAAAGGAGCTTCCTTTTCTCAGGCTGAATGATCTGGTTTTAATTCTCACTCTTGAGGAGAGAGCTTGCTTTTCCGTTGTATCTCACCCAGATGTGGAGCTCTGGCAGTGGGTCTTTTCTTTCACTGGACGTTATTTCTTTTTCACGTTGATTTCAGCAGTGTTCGTCATTTTTGCTCTCTCTGAATTAATCATAACTGGAAACCTGAGCTGGGCTTAGTTGTGTTTGGTAGTCAGGTGCGTTAAGAATTAATATTTTTAACTAATAATCTTAATGTTTCAGCATATGACATTTCTCTTTTAGTGGCTGTATTTTAAAACTATTAACTGATGTCCTCCTACCTTAATATTTTTACCATAAAATTCTATTTTTTTAAATGCTGATATTTCTCCTATATTTGGGAAAATTCCTGACTGCATTTTGACACGAGAATTGAACATGTTTAGATTAATAAAACAGATACTATTTGAATTCCCTCTAATGGATAGCTAAACAATAAAACAAATTTTGACCGTCACTTAGATTTCGTCTGCTTAGCACATGGTAAATCTATTTTCGTTCCGGGATTCGGTCTACTGCGCTGAGTTGAACAGATGGCTGTATTGTCAGAGTTAACTTCTTGCCTCCTCCATGTCTTCTCCATAAGAGAGGCCGAGGTTCCTGGAACTCCTCTGCGTGTACTCTTCTCATGTGTTTACTTTTGCCCTTGGATTCTGGGAGGTGGTGGAAATGTGTCTCTGGATATGAGGAAAGTGGATTCCTTTTCTCCCATCTTGTTTATTCTCACATTCAGGAGTAAAGGATAATCGGTACTCAGCTTCCGCATCCTGTTCTCTCATTGTCCAGAAAGCATCTCCTTTATGGTAAAGCTATAGAGGCTGGTATGAGATGACTGCTGGCTCCAACTTTGTACCATTGGTTTGGGCTGCACATTAAGTGTGAGCTGGATATGAAAGCTCTGCATGGCAGGAAGTATGGCCTGCGAGATACAGCCTCAAGATGGTGTGCATTACTAGGACTTTGCAAGGTTCTGATTCTTTCTTTCCTTTTGAAGAATAAATGGCTGATTTAGGGAAGATCTCATTTTTCTGAATTCGTTATACTTAGGCCTCCCTATGGTTGCAAAAGGCAAGCATAACTTTCTGATAGACCTGTCTTCATAGTTTTGTTTTGTTTTGATTTTTACGAAGAGCCATTATGTTTAAAATACTGTTCTTAATTTTCTCCATCTTTGTCTGCAATGTATTATAACAAATCTTTCATGTCATTTTTTAAAGTCAACTTTGCTGAACTAAGTGAAAAACCAGATGCACACTGAAACTCTGGAAACTTGCTTTCTTCTTATTGGGCATGTGGTCTTCAGGCTGTGCTTAAGTATCATGACTTTGAGGCTTCTTGTAATTGGCCTTAGATATTATAATATTGCTGATTCTGGAAATTCATGGTGATTTTCTAGGAAATAATTTATGAAAGGAAGTTTTTGATTTTTCTATGTTGTGGATCATATAAAATGTGAAACTTCCTTTATTTCAGCCAGAGGTCAACCCTACATACCTTTTGCCGGGATTGGTACACAGTCTGTCACTCATTCATAGCTTCTCTCTTGCTTCTCCCCTTCCCCCTGTGAGCTACACAGACTTTTAGGGAGAGAATATTTCATGTTCAGAAGAGTGAGAACAGCAGTGTTCACACGTATGGTTGTAGAATCCTTTTCTGTAGAAAGGCGGAAGTATTCAGGGAAAGAGAAGATCTTGCAGTTTTTACCACTGATGATGACAAATGTTCCTTGTTAGGTGATATGAATTGAAGATGCTGAGAAGAGAGAAGATGAACTTTTAAATTTGGATCACATTTTTCCATACAAACTGTAACATGTGGTGGGTAGGTTCTCAGAGCAGGCCCTAGAAGCATAGTTAACCCACATTGTGCTGAACTCAACAGTTATGCTTAAGGGCTTACGTATCCAGTACAGTTGTATTAATTTCTCATGCATCTCCTACCTTTGTAAGTAATGTGTTCCTGAATATTTTTGAAAGTTGAATCTGCAAGTCAAATATCAGACTTACCTGAATGTAAGAAAACTAAAATGGTATAAAGTCTGTTTATGGCTTTGTTGGTGCTGTTGTCCTTGAACCTAGGGAAGCTGGTAGGGTGGCGAGAACCTTCATAGTTACCCAGGAGGAAACAGAGACTGCAGTGGTTAACTTTCTTAACCTACTTCCATCTTTCTCTCTTGCTTAGATTCTGTGGATGCTGACCAAGAGTTTTCGTATTGATGGCAGATTACATTTGTCTGTGTTCTCAGGCAAACAGTCTTAAACTTTTCTCTCATTTCTTCTCAAAGGAGATAGGATCCCAGTTCTAGGATAAAGAATAGAAGACGTGAGGAGAGAAAAGGTTGAAGGGTTTGGTGTATTGCCTGTGATGCCGCTGAAGGAGCAGTGGCAGGGGGGCGGGGATGAAGTGAGAGGGGTGGTGGGGAAATCTCTCTGTCTTCTCTCTCTCAGGCTCTGACCTACCTGGGGGCAAAGGAGAGGGTCTGGTCTCAAGAAGCAGCAGGTCTGCGGGATAAGCTAGGATGATAAAGGATTATGGATTGAAGGCGGGACATCCCAGCCAGTGGGAGCTGGAAAAGACGGAATATTCTCTTTCTGTGGCTCTTCATCTATAATAGATATGTATAGGAAATTGGTGACCGAATACTTGCTGTCGTCAGATGTTCACTTTGCTTGGGAGAATTTTCTCCTCTGGTAGCTATTTACTTGTCAATCACCAAGAAAAATTTTCTTGGGTATAATATTTAGCATGTTAAAAAAGTGCATTAATAAAATAAATATCTTAAATAATATGATGAAAATTTCTGTTTTCCTTTTTCTAAAAGTGTTTCTTTCATAAACACAGTCCTAAAATAAGATCAAATCGTTTTTATTGTTTCTGACTTGTTTTGGATTTGCTTCAAACAAATAGATAAGTGGGGAAGTGGGTGGAATAGCCATGGATTAATGATTGCTGGGGCCAGGTAGCAGGGATGCGGGGGCTGATTATACTGCTTGTTTACTTTCTGTATGTTTGAAATCGGTCAATTCAAAGTTGAAAAAACCATTCTGTGGTTATTTATGGTAATGCAGATGATAGTGTTGTGACATCACATTTGAAAAAAATGTTTTTATTGAGTCTTTCATTCTGTAACCGCTGTGAAATTTAAAAAACGAAATGAACTACTATAAATGTAATCACTAAGTAAGCCGACCAAATCTGGCTTTGTTTTGATTTGTTTAATGCTATGAATCCAATATAATGTTTTATTGTACTTGATTTCACTTTTTTTCCATTTTCCATTTTTAATGTTAATGTGATAAAGCATATGCTCATAGATTTTGCAAGAGTCTAGTACTGGAAAGAATAATCTATGAATTCCACCTTAAAAAACTCAGCTGATTAAATCAAATATTCTGTTAAAATTTAAAGGAAGTAGCAAAATCAGCTTATGAATTAAGAAATCCAGTTTTTGCTTTTATAAACACATTTGCTTACTTTTAATTTTGATTTGAATTTTTTGTGGAAGTGTGGTTTTCTCTTTTAACACTAAATTAGTACACGGAAAGGTGAAAGGCCTTTATACATGGAGAAGTGTTATATCAAGCTGAATATTTCTCAAATTTAAAAAGAGAGGGTTCAAAATATAGCATTCTTTTCCTGAGTTCATTGAACTGAAAATTTTAGAACTCTAAATTACGAAGATGAAATAAATACCTGTTTAGAAATTATATATCACCTTAGAAACACTGTATCTGATGTTCCTCTTAATATCCTCATTTGAGACATGATGGTATTTTGTTTCTATTTTAGGAGATCCTAAGAAAAAGCTCATATGTTCAGTGTGCAATAAAAAGTGTTCTTCAACATCAAGCCTACAGGAACATAGAAAGGTCAGTAGGATAAAGATTAATGCTCATCAGTGCATAACATATGATCCTTTAGTCATTTATAGTGTCTGCCATGTAAACTTATAGTTGATTTTTTCATATCATAAAGAGAGAACTTTGTCATTAATTTAAATACTAATATATTGTAATACGCAAGGCTGATATGCAGAAAAGTAAACTCTTGTGAAAGAATATTTTGAATTGCTTATTCAGAATTACTAGAAATATTTCTCCATTGGAAAGTGTCATATCTAACCGAGTCCTTCACTATAACATCTCACCCTGGTTTTAGGCTTTATCAGTTGCTGTTTGCTTAGGAAATACCATATATTTGAGGAAACCATAAATTTTAGTATATTTGTAATAAGCTCTGCAGTGGCATTTAGCTGTTAAAATGGATATATGTTATAGTTAAGTCTGGCAAAACAAAGAGAAGAACTCCATTATTTTGAAGAGCTAAGAATAATGTAAGAGTATGTCAAACTGTTTTCAGGAGACACAAATGATTATTTTGGGAGAAAATAAATTTAATACATTTTGTAATAAGTATAAAACTTGCTAAGATGATTTTAATGTGAAAAATTAGTCTGAACTATAAATGGCAGTTATTAACCCTAACAACATTATCAGCTAGTTAATACAATTTGTAGTGGAATAGAATTAAAAAGAATTTAGATTTTTGTTTGTATCATGGCAGAGTCCAAAAAAATTCATATTATATTATTTCAACAAAGATATAAGTGATTATTTCCTAATTTCATATATTGTTTTGTTCAGAATATTTAGGAGCACATAATATTTTCTTTTTAGTGATTTAATACCAAAAAAGAGGGGAAATGGTACTAGTGATGGTACTTTTGTTGAGGTTTGTAAAATAAATTTTGTCTCTTTATTTGTATATAAATGTATTCCAGAGTAGCTTCACAGCCCTGAAAATTCATGTGATATTCAATCCAGTAGCTCCAACCATGCACTGCGGGTTTAATGTATAACGTATCGGATAGTTAAATTGTTAAGATGCCTGAGGTTATGTCCTATATGTTGAGTGACTTTGATCCTTAGGGGGAAATAATGGAACATGCACTGGACTGAGAGTCTGAACAGTAGATGTCTTCTCCTTTTGTGATTAACGCTCCATGTAACATGGGACCTCTGGTTTCTCATTTATGAAACGTGACATTGACCTGATCAGTGTTTTTTTAAATTTCTTCTCTAAGTGCCATGAAACTCCTTTTTTTTTTTCTGGTTTCCCTGCCATGCTAACCTTCTTTTGCGTCCTTCCAGTGGCAGTGTCTGTGCTGCAGAAGGCAGCATGGAAACTACTTGTAAAAGAAATTTTGCACGGAACTCCAGACAGATGCTTCTTTTAGGTCTCTTTCTCTCTTCCCATCACTCTATGGCTTCCGAAGCAGAACCCTAATCTGAGACAAAAAGACTAAGTCCAGTAGAATAGATATTTTCTAGATATCCTGTTTTATAATTCTCTGGTTTATTTCCCTGACCTATTTAAATGTTAAGAGGTTGAAATTTAAGATATCTTACCATATTTGAGATTTTACCAAATAGAGTGTTTTAGCAAAGTTTGTCATGGGGCATGTTTCTGAGATTGTCCTCTTTTCCTTTTGTTTTCTTTATAAGAACTTTTTTCCCAAGCAATATCTCGGCACATGTAAATCCTGCTTGGTGGTGATGGAACACAGCACCTAGGTTGTCTCTACAGAATGTTAGTAACATGTTAGCCCAATGCAGCACTCCCTATGTTATAGTGTAGATCCTCTAACTTAGCCTTTCTGAATCCAATCCATAGCCAGCTTTTAACTGACTCCATTTTTTTTTTTTTTTTTGGCTGAGGAAGATTGTCCCTGAGCTAAATCTTTGCCAGTCTTCTATTTTGTGTGTGGGATGCCACCGCAGCATGTCTTGATGAATGGTGTGTAGCTCCTCACCCGGGATCCAAACCCGTGAACCCTGGGCTGCCAAAGTGGAGCGCACACAAACTTAACCACTATGCCACTGGGCTGGCCCCTACTACTGACTCCATTTTTGACTCTATGGCAAATGTCTAATAGAGTTTGGTTGCAGTATTTCACCTTGCCAGTAGATG
Source organism: Equus caballus (assembly GCF_041296265.1). Classification (NCBI taxonomy): domain Eukaryota; kingdom Metazoa; phylum Chordata; class Mammalia; order Perissodactyla; family Equidae; genus Equus; species Equus caballus. The sequence continues at coordinate 113,045,750 of NC_091685.1, forward strand.
GTGCTTTATGAATATGCCAAATTACATTATAGTCTAGTAGAGTGTTTTACATTATTATATACTATCCTATATTACAATAAGATATATTATGATCCTTCTTGAAAATTACTTTATTTGAGACTTCAAATTGTAAATTATTATCTTCCATATCAATTTGGAAAGCTAGACATTTTACAAAATGTGCTTTACTTAGCATTTGGCATAAACAAATAGCATTACCTGTCATTTCACTTTAAATCTGATTAGTTCATTAAGCCTTTTTAGGAGTTTTGAAAATAGCTTTGGTCTGAATTTTCCGCTATAAATAAAATAGTCAGTGAAGAAATAGTTTCATGTACAATAAATGCCCTATTTATAATTTGGGAAATGTCAATTCAATTCAACCTTTAAAAATGTTTCATGTTTCAGAATTCATGAGAGTTAAGAAGTGAACAGATATGAGTATTATTTTGCAGTATGTTATTTAACAATTGCCATTTTATTTGTGGACTAATAACTTTAAAAATTTTATAAACTAATAAACATTTAACATTAAAATGAAAATGAACTAAGTATGTTTTCATTTATGTATGGCTCAGAAGGCGTATCATCTTTTTTAGAGTATCTCGTTATTATAAAAGTTACGTGTTACAGAAACAGAGTTTAAGAATATAACTGTTCTTGCTATCTTTAAATAAACATTGCACATTATGTCACTGCTCCTTAAACATAGATGTTCAACCGAAGCTACTGTAAGGGTCTTTGATGATTGAAGAGACTGCCTTTAAAATGTCTCAGGCTGAAAGGTTTTCTTCGGTACTATTCGGTACTTGTGCAGATCCCACACTGCTTTCTGGGGGCTGTAGAACTCTCCGGACTCCATATAGCCCCGATCAAAATTAGACGCCACTGCATGTAAGCAGGGGTACAAGTCAGACTCCAGTGGAATGATGTCTTTCTGCTGCTGCCTGGTTTCCCTGCCTTCCCTCTTTTCACAGGGAAAAGTTTACTCAGTCACCAAGGGTCAGCTCTGACAGGCGCAGAAGGCAGTGGGCAGCTGCAGACCTGCTGTGTGGTTGGCATAGACTGCAGACCCGGGATCTGTTCGCCTTGCCCCAGCTTTTGTTCCCCTCCTCACCCCCCCTGCTTTGAGTTCTTCCATGGCCACTTAGATCAAGGGAACCATGTAACGGGACAGCCCAGTCTTCCACCCCTTCTCCTTTGCTGTACCAGTTTAGGGCCTTCTGCCTTGATCCCTCGGTGTCCTTACTCTGGAGTGGCTCTGCAGGGCTAACCGTGGGGTCTGGGCTTCCTGCAGAATGGCTTTTCTTGTCTGGGGTTTAGTATGTGAGCTCTACCTTTAATGAGGTTGAAACAAAAACGTGACTTCACCAAAACCATTTTTGAATCTTCAGCAAAACAGTGTGATGCTCTTGTTCATTGGGATGCTTAACATTTTAATACAAACTTTCATGCGATATACTCCTCTTAGAACTCTGTGTCTTGTTTCTGGTAATAAACTGAGGATATCCTTTTCGTACCACCTATCCAACTTCTCTGATTTAGTATCTGAGAAGGAAAGAACTAAACTTAATGTTCAATTGTAATATTTATATTAGCCAATTGTTTGCTAAGGTTATGCCCCACCCCCTACTTATTATGCATTTTGATCGTTTCTATTTATTGTGGTCCTCCACATATCATGCGAGAGTTTTACTGTGAGCTAAATGTTTTTTAGAATCATGTATCTTCTTGTCTTTCATGGTAGTTAATGTTTTGTTCTGTACTACATACATTTAAGTTTAAAATACTGTTTACTGTAAAGGGAATTTTATTACTTGCAGGTTACATATTTCCAAGTTAAATTTATGCATGACAAATTTGTTGAAAGAGTTAATATATACTGGGTATAATTTCTTACAGAGAGTGTAAATCAAATATGCACTAAATAATTCAGCTGTATTACATATTTAGATAGTGTGCAATCTTATTTTCTTTTAATGATATGTTTTTACTAGGTAACTTATGTTCATTGCATTTTTAATTTATATAGGATAGCATAAACAAATTAGGGTTGAATTATAATACTTAGTTTGAATATTGCATAGCAACTACCCACATGTTTATGCTTTTGCTTGAGCTCCATACAATTTATTTGGCCTTAACAGTTGATTTAACTCTTTTAAACCTTTTGCAGATTCATGAGATATTTGATTGTCAAGAATGTATGAAGAAATTTATTTCAGCTAATCAGCTAAAACGTCATATGATCACGCACTCAGGTAAAATAGATAGTTTTTTCATTTATATTGAAATCACTACAAAAGATCCACTTTGTCATTTTCGGGAGCTCTGAGAGTGGTCATCAGGAGACCTGACTGTTAGTTCCAGCTCGGCCATTAACCAGCCATGTGATTTTGAACACGTTTACTTAATTTCTCTAGAGCTCAATGTTTTTATAAAGGTTGGACTAAATATCTTGAAGATCTTCTAAGTCACCATTTAATTGGTTACCTGCTCCTCCTTAAGCCTCAGTTTCTGTATTCTTCATTTGTGAAATGGGATTTGTGAATGGGATACTGGTTCTTGCCTTTCAAAATTGCTGTGAAGCTTAAATGAGAACATTTACTGTGCGAGTATAGTGTCTGATGTTTAGGAGAGACTCAACAGTTATAGTTCCTACATTTCTAGATACTTTTACATTCTGACTAAGGTACTAATAAACGTTAGTGAGAAATTTATAAATACCTTTTGAGTACATAAATTTTTTTAAATTTTTTAATATTTTTGGTGAGGAAGATTGGCCCTGAGCTAACATCTGTTGCCAATCTTCCTCTTTTTGCTGAGGAAGATTGTGGCTAAGCTAACATCTGTGCCAGTCTTCCTCTACTTTGTATGTGGGATGCTGCCACAGTGTGGCTTGATGAGCGGTGTGTAGGTTTGCGCCCGGGCTCAGAACCCATGAACTCTGGGCTGTGAAAGCAGAGCATGCAAACTTAAGCACTATGCCAAAGGGTCACCCCCTACATTTTGAGAATATAAATTATTAAAGCCATAGTTTTATTTGAAGCAAGTTTGAGTAACAGTTCTGTTATACAGATTTTTTTTTTTTAAGAAAAACTGCTCTGAAAATAATTTTTCCTTTATGAAGTGTCTTTCTAGAGTTTAGGATATCTATAATTTGGAGGCCATTGAAGTCAGGAAGGTTTTGAATAGCCACTTTGTTTGGAGACGTATACAGAGATTTTAACAAATGAAAATACAAGATCAAAAACTGGTGGCCTTCAGATATACTTTGTTTGAAACAAACTATATTTTTTTATCTGGTTGTCAAAATTACATGAATATGGTATAAATATAGATCTTACACAACCATCTAAGTGTGTGGTTTCTGCTGAGACTCAGAAGCTCTGCCCAGATGGCTCTACTTGGCTGGGCAGGAGGCAGATTTGTCGTTCAACTCCATCGCTGTCAGGCCTGTCAGCATTCAGAGTTGTAACCCTGTTTTAAACCCACATCTATCAGAAGATTTTTCATCTGGAAGTAGGATTTCTTCCTTGAATTTAAACTTCATCTTTGTATCTAAGCTACTTTATGCATTTAGTTTACAAAGTGGGTCTATAGAAGAAACAGCTCACATTTCTTTTGTGAATAGGCTCATGTCTTACCGAGATGGGTTGGGCAGTAGATTCTCTTTCAGTTGTTTGGCTCATGTTTTAGTTGACGTATCCATAAGAAGTAATATAAGGTAAGGCTGTTTCCCTTTTTATCCTTTACCTTTGTGTAGATATGAGATTGTCTCCACTCATTTTCCACAGAAAAACGACCCTATAATTGTGAGATTTGTAATAAGTCTTTCAAGAGGCTTGATCAAGTGGGTGCCCACAAAGTAATACACAGTGAAGATAAACCTTACAAATGCAAGCTTTGTGGAAAGGGATTTGCCCACAGAAATGTTTACAAGAATCACAAGAAGGTAATAGCTTATTAATATTGTTATTTTATTTTTTTCTGATTTGTTGAAATGATTTCCATGTTTATCTTTTAAAGAAGTTTTTGTATATCTGAGGCATGCTGTCTCTACATGTGGAGTAATTAGAGAAGATCTTGCTTTCAGCTGCTGACCCCTCACTCAGGCCATAACCCCTTGTGGCCTTGTTTCTGTCTTCCGTTCTCTATTGAAACTGTTCTCACATGCAAAGTGTCATCCAGTGTTTCTAATGTTGTACTAATTGCAAAGTCTTTATTCGCTTCCTTCTTTCTATAGAGTTTGACACCCTTGTCCATGTTACCTTTTTAAAATCCTCTTCCTCTTTGCTATCGTTGTGGTCTACTCTGCTAGGTCTTCTGCTAAGTTCTCTGGACGCTTGTTTGGTCTCCCCTCCCCCAGGGGTTTATCCTGGATGCTCTAGCTGTGGACCCCTTCTCTGTTCTCTGTGTCAATACCTCTGTGACTTCTGCTGTCAGCTCTATACTGATGAATTCCAAATGATCTATTTTTTTAATCCCAAGCTTCAGACCCACATTTATCACTGCTTGTTTGATACATAACTGGGCATCTTTTTGACTTAATGAATTGAACATGTCCCAAGATGACTAGTTCATTCTTTTTGCCTCAGATAACCTCTCTTTTGGAGTTTCCTATTTCTGTTAATGACAAAAGCATATAATTATCTCTGTCTCTTTCTTTATTTACTCTTAGCCTCTTTTTAAAGTTAGAAATCAATTCTTAAAGAATCTACCCTCTACATTGTCTCATCACCTTCACAATCATCCACTCCTTTACTGTTCCAACTTCCTGGCCGTTGCTCATCTTCATCACTTCAATATCCATCTAATTAGCCTTCTTGTTACTTATCACTTCCCACTACAATCCATCAATCTATCAGATAGATCTCCCCAACACACAACTCTGATCTATCACTCTTGTACTCTAGTATTATGAATAGATTATTCAATGCCTTGTAAGTTATAGTATATACACCTTACCCTGTCATTCAGACTTGTCTACACCATGACCTCCACTTGCTTTTCCAGCTTTTTATCCTACTGTCCTCTGCATTAGCTGTTCCTAAAACATCTGGACTTCTGCCTTTGCTCAGCATGACCTCCCTAACTTCCCCTCCCTCCTGTCCAACAGGACTCCTTTCAAGTTAGAGTCTCTTAGCTTCCTGTTGATTTTGTTTTCATTTTCTACACTTTACCTTTACTCGAGTTTTTGTTTCAGAATATGTGAGTTTGATCTTGTCTAGTTAGTATAGATAATAAATAATGTTTGAATGAAATTCAGAAAATTTCCCCAAAGATATTCATCATCTTAGAAATGTGTGTTAAAATGTATTTGTGATGTGATAAATATTTACTTAGAGATTTTCAGTTGATATATATTAGCATCCTATTAAGTAACACATGTATAATATCTTTTAAAATAACTTGTTACTTATTTTTTCACTTTCAATATTCCATTGGAGTTATATTTATTTCAGTATTTATTGGGACTTTTCAAAGACATCATTTTATTTCTTTTGAAATCATTTAAAAAGTTATGATATCAATTTCAGCTTCAGTCAAAGAAGGAAAAAAAAGGGCACATTTACCAGAGAATAAACAGGGTTGATTGATAGCGTGCCACATCGTCTCTTCCTAATTTCTTGCTGACTGCCCTTGTGTTTAACTGAAGCATTATAGGTTCAGGGGCAGGACCACATTTGTTACTGCTGCTGTGGAAATATATGACTATAAAAATTATCTGGCTAGTTTCCTGCTCAGTCTCTGGAACCGTCTTGCTCCTTTCTTTGATGAAACTGATCTACCCACATTTACAAGTTTTTCACAGTTTGGCTTATGTTGTATGCCATATGGGAATTTGGCACAGGATCTTTGCACCATCTCTCATAATTTCAGCCATAAATCATATGAAAGTAATAGTGATGTCTTGGGAAGGATAGAAACAATGATGCCTGTAATTTCCAAAGTGGAAAGCATGCTGAATCCTTCTGTCTTAGACAAATGTGCTTCTCACTGTGTTATGATCCTAGTGTGTGTTTCGTATGGTTCTGTGGAAATGTCTGAAACAATCTCCAAGAGTCATGTGGAAAAAGAAAATCAACTTTTTCTGCCATCATTATTCATTAATGGCCAGTCTGGAAACTGAAAAATGAGCATATGCAAGGAAAGTAGAAAAAAACCATTGAGAGTCAGACTGATCTTCATCATGCAGCATGACCAAAGGTGGTTGTTTTAAATAAATTAATTATTCTTTTGGTTTTTTGATTATGTGACCTATGTGTTTTTATTACACTTTTTTAATTTTGGCGTCACTTTTGCTCTTTTAACATTTAGATTTCCTTGGAAGGTAGTATTATCTTTCCTTGTAATTATGACAATGTATAGTGAAATTTTGAAGGAGTGATTTCTGTTTCTAAAACTTAATTAGGTGCTAAAGGTCAATACAAAATTTCCAATTTGTTTAGCCATTTTGCCTAGCAAACAAGTTATCCACTACAGGAGCTAGTATAGTTGCTATGAGTTGTTACACATGAGTAATAAAAGTTAGGACGCCTACTTTTCTGCAGAAGATTCTGCTTTATGGTTCCTGTGTTGCATCTGAAAGCTGTGCCTTTGTGAGTGAAGCTACAAGTGTCTGTTATCTGGACAGTTTGTGAAGGGATGTGGTTGCTGTTTCCATGTATTCATAGAGCTTCATTGCCCTACAGAGCAAGGGCCATCATAGAGGCAGAACTTTTAAATTAATGGTCAGTCAGCTGGCCTTAAAGGTCATGTGTTCGAAGCAGTGTTTGTTAGAAGCATCCTTGGTTAGAAATATGAGAGGCCATCTTTTAGCAGTGTGGTAGAGGGGAAAGCTCCCTCTGAGTGGGAAGCTAATTGCTTCCTTTGAAGGAAGACTTCTGAATGTCCATGATTATTCCTTCTCTTAGCAAATTCCCTTCACCCTGATCAGGGTATACTTACGGTTGTGGGTCTTCAGTCATTGGCTCGATGGGGTTATGGCTTTGCGCTAATGGAGGTGTGGCTTTCAAGCAATGGAAAGGCTGGGCTTGCCTCTGCAAGGCTATCGTTCTGCAAGAACATCACCGAAATTCTAAAATCTCAACTTCTCTGTGTGGAATGAGCTACCTTTTCCTGTACTGAGCTGATTTCTTTGATATCTCTCCAGTTTCCACTCGTTTTTCTGAGAAGGCCTTTTAAGGAAGCCAGTTGTTAAGCTGATAGTGATCCATAGGCCTTGTAAACAGCCAGATGACACACATTTTATGCAGCTTTAGGTTTATTATATGACCCAATGGGACAGAAATATGCTTATGTTATGCAGACTTGAGACTTTAATAATAAAACTCTTTTTTTAAAAAAAGAATAGTTCCACCACATCTATCTCTGGAATATTTTCTCCAAATTTATTTTATCTCTAGTTATGACCCTTGAATTTTAGGATGGTTTTCTTGCTTTGCACATGACCCCAGGAAGAAATACTCTTTCCAGCAATACTGTTATTATGAAGCAATATATATTACTGATAGTCAAGGTTATCATTTTTAATTGTGAATGGCCCTGGTGAAAATTTTATTTGGCTCTCATGAAATTAACATTTGGTTTATGTGCCTAGAAATGTGCTAATTTGGTAATTATTGTATAAAAATTATGCTAAAAGCCTTCTGAAGTATTTTTGAAGCATTTCATTAAGTGTTATAAATAGTGTAACAAATTTTCTTACCTATTTTCTACATCTGCAACAGTAATCAGACTTAGTGCATAAAAAGATTTGGTGCATAAAAAGATACATTTCGTAGGACTAGTTCATTTGTTATGTCGGCAGATGTTGGTGTCATCAGGGACTTGGCATTTAACTGGGGTGTATTCTACAGCTCGAGGATAATGCAGTTAATAAGTCAGTGAAATATTTGGCACCTTTTAGAGATGATAAATTGAAGGCTAAGTCACCTTTAAAAAAGCTTAATTTTATCTGGCACTTATAAAATATATCTGGGAGACAGAAGTCCTCTATCCACAACATGCAAGCGTTTTACTCCCACCTGACTTAACCGAGCTGGCGTCTCAGACTCTCTGTGGGTTCACTGCGTGGGTTCTCTGCTGAGAGTTTCACAAGTCCTGCCGTCACAGCTCAGTATTTATCCACCTGGCTCTGTGCTAACAGCTTGATGCTAGAAATAATGCTGTGGACTTCAGGCCTGTGTCTAGATGTGGTGGCTTTGGTTTGGTTGACATATGTGTAAGGTGTTAAGTTCTCCCAAGTTCTTTCATAGTCAAGCTACTAAGCCGTATCCACAAGTTGTTTTGTCCTAGATTTGGAAAAAGAGAAAGCATAGGTTAGGGTGGGATATAATATTTTTGGAAGACTAAAGCAACCCTGTGTTCCAACCTGGATGCTCTACAAATGACAGAGGTTCTTTCTTTGTATAATAATATTATCTACTCAGTGTAGAAAATCCACCATCAAAGGAAGGTATATAAAAGAGAGCAAGGGGCCAGTCTGGTGGGGCAGTGATTAAGTTTGCATGTTCTGCTTCGGTGACCTGGGGTTCGCCGGTTCGGATCCCGGGTGCGGACCTATTCACTGCTTGTCAAGCCATGCTGTGGCAGGAGTCCCACATATAAAGTAGAGGAAGATGGGCACGGATGTTAGCTGAGGGCCAGTCTTCCTCAGCAAAAAGAGGAGGATTGGCGGCAGATGTTAGCTCAGGGCTAATCTTCCTCAAAAAAAAAAAAGACAGCAAAAATTCTGTCAAATACCACTCTCCACTTTATTATGAAAACCCTTCTCAGCGTTTTGTGGAACAACTTCCTAGACCCCATTCTATATGGGTATATGTATGTGGCATTAATGGTATTCTATATATAACGTTTTACATTCTGCTTTTGACACTCAAAATATGTTATGGAGGATTTTTCCTATCAAGGAAGATAAATATGTAACATACACTTTAATTTAGTTAACCATCTTTCTGTCTATTAATGTGCATTTAGGAGTTTTCCTCTTTAAAATAAATTTTTGTTTGTGTAAGAATTTGTCAGATATGTTTCTGTAAAGGGAATGGGTTAGTCAACAGGTATGCACATTTGTTGTTTTGGTACATAGAGCCACACTGCCACTCAGAAAAATGACATTTCTGATGACAGGATATGAGATTGCCTGTTCTTACCCTTTAGTTAACACTGAACAATATCTGTTTTCTTCACCTTTGCCAATCTGATAGACCACAGATAGTATTTTGTTGTTGATTTTTCATTCTTTCATTGTCTTCATGGCTTTAAATATCAATGCCACATATGATCTCACATCTGCAAATTTTATATCCTATAATCCAGACTCAAAATACTCACCTGGCTACTTGCACCTTTTAATAGTCATTTAAACTCATCCAAAAATCGAACCGATTATCTTTCATCCAAACTTGTTTCCTACCTGCTCTTTTGTGTATTAGTTGATGGCTAATCCATCCCACCATTGCTCAGGTTACAACCTTGGAGGCTTGCTTGCTTCCTCCTTTCTCTTTGCATGCTGCATCCGCGTCCCTCTGCAGGCCTGCTCCCTCCAGTGCTGTATCTGGAAGCCTGCTCCTTCTCCACATCTGTGACGACTGCCCTGGTATAGGCCTCAGTCATGTCTTCCTTGGCTGGTTGCTATTGCTTCTCTGGTTTTTCTGCTTTCCCTTGTCCCGCTGCATACTCTTCTCTGCGCTGCCACCCTAGCATCCTCTTAAATGTCGGGTGAATCATGCCGCTCATCTGCTCAAACCCATTAGAGATTTTACATCTCTCCCAGTAAATGACAAAATTCGTGCAGTGGCCTACAGGCCCTGCATGATTTGCTTCTCTCCCCAGAGTTCTCCCATTTCTGTGACCTCATCTCGCCACTTCTCTGCCTCTTCCACTCGGCTCCAGCCGCGCTGGTTACCATGGTGTTTCCTGCCTAGACCACCCAGAAAGAGACCCACCCTTGTTGCCTCACTTCCATCACGTCTTCTCTCAAATGTCACCTTCTCTGGTAGAATGTCCTTGACTTGTTTAAAATTGCTACCGCGTTCTTTGTAAAAGTTGCTATTCTCTTTCCCTGCTTTATTTTTCTCCACAGCATGTGTCTTGTATTTTACCACTTGTGAATTGTCCTTCTCTCCCTGCTAGTAGAGCTCTGTGATGGAGGGACTTTGTCCTTTTTTAATTTTTTTCCATTGCTCTATCCCCAGCATCTAAAATTGAACTGACACTTGGCGGCTTCAAGTGCATAGCATAGACTTGGCACAAAATAAATAATGAAATTTTAAGAGAGCTACTTAGAGGAGGGTCCTTTTGCCCATTTTCTTTTCTTATTGATGTACTCAAACTCTTTATATTAGCAATATTAAACTCTTGTTTTATGTTGCAAATATTTTCTTTATTTGTCACCAAACATTTTTGCCCTGCAGTTTTTAATTTAATTCTTTCTCTCATCTGAATTTCTGGGTTACTGCCATGCTTAGAAAGCCTTTCCTTACTCAAAAATTATTTGAAAACTCACTCATATTTTCCTCTGGTATATTTAGAGTTTTATTCTTCGTGCTTGAAAAAACACCTGAATTGAAATGGGATTTATCTTATTGTAAGGAGTGAGGAATAGCCTCAACCTAATTTTTTCCTGAATGTCTATGCAGCTGCCTCGAAATCATTTACTGACCATCCCACTGTTCTCCTACCAAATTGAAATGCCATATTTTCCTGTACTAAATGTTCATATATTTTAGGTAATGAAAGAAATCCACTCGTTTTTCTATTTTTTGATCATTTATTCCTTGCTATTATTTTTATCTCTGAGGCTAGATAGCTTATTTGAATATCTGTAGTTTATCCTGATTTTTACACATTTGTTCCCCCATCCATTCTCTTTCTTTTTCGCAACCGAAAGCAGGCACAAGAGTCCCTTTCTCAGCAACGTTATGTTAACAGGCAATGCTTATATCTTGAGTATTAGAATGTCCATTAGACTAAGAAAATGTGTAAATCAGTACGCTGTGAATAAAGTGATTTTCCTTTAAACTATTCCCTTTATTTTTATACCACATGTTTCATAGAAACTCATCTATTATATAATTTGTTGTATTGTAATAAGAGAACACAGTTCAATTTTTGGTATTTTAGTGGTTGTGAGCATTGTTGTCTTGCCATCCATAGTAGAATAGGATTTTACTCACTGATTAGTGCCAAATGGGTTAATACTGACGTATAATGGAAAACAGGTGAAGGGAATAAGCTTAATGTTTTTCGTCCATTTGTTTTAAATGTAGCAAGGGGTTTTCTGTTGTTTTTTGTTGATCAATCTATCTTTGTTTGTCATGTATTCGATAGTACTTGCTGCATTTATGTTGTTTGACTTCTAGCAAGTTATTGAAACTTTCTGAGCCTTAGTTTTCTCATCTATAAAATGGGGACAATATTACTCTTAGAATTAAGTGAAATAATTCATATAAAGTGTTTAGCATAGCATTTGACACCAAATAAATATTTAATGAATGTTACCTAGTGTTAGTTATAATATGAGTAAATGTTCTTTAATTTAGGGGAAAAGCACCTAGGACTGAAAATTATTTGAAGTTACTCAGTGAAGTTGTGGGAAAACGTGGAAAGAGTCTCCCTCTTACCAGTGTCCTTTGTCTGTGTTGAAAATGTTCTCCCAGCCTAGTGAAAGACTGACCAGTGAGAAAGGAGCTTGTCTTTAGAGAAATTACACATCATTTTACTCTGCAGAGTTGAGCCTGAGAAATCTCAGTGTGTATTCACATTAGCATTGTGAGATTATAGGAACAATTTCCTTTTCTGTTTATCATATTTATAATTACTGTGAGAATATAAAAGTACAGTTGTTTTTCTCCTGTGAACAGAGCATATTTGTGTTTATGATTTTATGGTGAAAGAATGTCACTGGAGGAAACAAGATATTGTCTACCTTCCCTTCTTTCATCTGACGTCATGAGTCCAAGCTCCAGTTATGGTAATGGCTAGTTGCTTCTAGATCCTCCTGACACCCAGTTCCTTTCCTCTGCAGACCCACTCTGAAGAGAGACCATTCCAGTGTGAGGAGTGTAAGGCTCTGTTCCGGACCCCGTTTTCTCTGCAGAGACACCTGCTCATACATAACAGTAAGTCACAGGACAGGGAGTCGAGAATAAGAGGAATATGCGCTTTGAGAGTGTAGCGTCACAGAAGCAGACCTAGTAGTTGTGTATTCTGCTTTCACACGTGAAGAGGACTGATAATTCTGCCCTTCATCTCTTCTTCCTTTATCCTTGCTTTATTTTCCCACAGTAAGATTAATTTTTTTATGAGACATTTCATTTTATATCATTTCTTCCCGTTATTTAAAGTTTGTATACAAAATTATTTTATGTTTAGTAAGTTATCTTTGAAATTTGTTCTGAAACAAACATTTTTGTTCCCCTTTAAATGTAATGATTAAGGAAACATGCCTGACTCTCTGAAACATGCAGATATCTGGCATGACTTTATTAGCTCACAGACTTTTAAAGTTGGAAAGGATCAGACATCTAATTTCACCTCTTAATTTGAAAGGAACTGAGACAGTGGATAAACTGTCTCAGATCAAATAGGATAAACTGTGTCAGATAAACAGTGACATCCTCCAGGTTCTACTGCGCTGAGGGTTAGCTGCCAGGTCTCGGAGAGTAAGGGGCTTCACCTGCCTGCTTACCACTGCCTCTGATTCTTACTTCTTCTGGCAGGGGCATTTTTTTCCTTTTGGATTAAGTTATACACACGCACACCATGAATGTCTGTCGATCAGTTACACTTAGAGCTATTTGTAGAATACCATAGAATTTATTGCCGTATCACCAAAGGACCCCACTTTATTGAAGAGAAGACAATGTTACTGCTAAGCGAAGTTTTAAAGTGGGTTCTCTGTTCAGGTGTTGAAGTAGCCAGAGACGGACTATACCGCTGTATCTAAATTAAAGAACAAATGGTATGACACAGATCAGACCTATGTCATATTTATGTTTCTTGATTTTCATTGGAGTCGTTTAATCATAGAAGATCCTCCACACACTAAGTTCCTACTGCTGATTACATTTTTAATATTTCTGTGGAAAGCAAAACAATCAATCAAACTTGACAAGTGATTGTACAGATAAGATAGTATCTTGGAAGAAATTTTCTCTGGTCAAGTAGAAGTATCTAAAATTCAAACTAATAAAGATATTAAAGTTTTTATAAATACTGAGTGGTAGTGACTATGATGAAATGCTTCTCCTGCTGTGGAAAAGACAGTGATAATGATCTCATGGCTTTCTCCACCCACCTGACGGCTCTGAGGAGTTGGTTAGCACCACTTTCCATTTTCCTTATATGGAGCAGCTATGTATTTAAGAAGTGAAATTTGTCATGTGGCAGCAGGGATTTCCATCCCATTTCACTACCATTCGATTAAGAAAAATAACTGTTATGAGATGAGCACGTTTTAGAATAGAGATTTAGACAAGTGAAGCTCATTCATACTTTCAAGACTTAGATGGATAAACTTGGTCAGATGCTCTGGAAATTCTTCTCTGGAAAGATGAAATTTTATTTGTAGTAACAGCAAGAAACTTTTAATAGAAAGAATCTAATACTTTTGATGTCAGCTTGTTGGTTCTCATCAACTTGAGACATAAGCTTGAAGTGACTGAGTGTAGGCTGTGCTTGTACCTTCTGTATTTACTATAATGTTGATGAGCACATTAATCAGAGGCTTTATGAAGCTGCATCAAGATGTTTGGCTGGGAAAGTCAACTTTGTCATTGAGTGAGTTATTCAAGGTAAAGGTAAACATCAGTTAAGGCTAGTGAGCTAAAAGGATGGGGAAATTAGAAATGGCTGAAAGAGAGAGGACAAAATTCCAGATCTTGTCTTACACAATAGGAAAGTTAAAACCTGTTTAACTTCAAAACATGAAGGCTGTTTCAGAATCTTACATTAGCACTCTGGCTCAAAATATGAAGAATAACTTGGCATAATTACTTTGGAAATTATTGCTATTTCCTAATACACTCAAAACTAAAAGGCAGGTTGCTGGCTAGCTTCTTGGTTTTAAGAAAGGGGAAAATCCTGATAAATTTAAGGCAAAGAAATCAGATAAAATCTCACATCAGATATCAAAAATTCTGATAAACTTGAAGCAAAGAAATCTGAAATTAAAATATGAAAGAAGAAAGGTAAGGCCTCCCTTGCTATAGCTGGGTGAAGTGTTTGCACAGGAACCAGTGTTTTGATTCATTTGATAGTTTAATGGAAATGCTTCGATAGGAGCAAGCTTGGAGGATTGTTTTTTGTTTTAATTTCTTTCAGTGCCTTGGTAGATTTGGTATTATTAACATTTACAACCTTGTGTCAGTTGATAGTTCCTTTTACTCTCACTGGTTATACATTTCCTACAAATAAAATGTTTAAATAAATCTAAAAATATATATAAAGACAGACTAGATGACAGCAATAACACCCTGCAACAAAAATGCACAAAGGCAACATACAGACAAAGTGTGCGTGTTAAGAAGAGCTACAAAGATAGCATTGTATGCAAGTTTAACAAGTGCCATAAGCTCCCTGAGCATCATTCCTAGAGTTGCCTTCCCTGCAGGCCTAGGCGATATCGAGAAGAAAAGAAGGCGAAGACCTTTGCAGGTACCCAGGAGCTCCAGGGTAGAAAGGGTAGCTGCCCTCAGGGCCGCCCGCCCCAATCCAACTGCCTCTCTGAGAGGCAGCCGCCGTACTGCCTGAGAGCCTGGGAGGTGTTTCAGAGCAGACCAGGGTCTGCATTAGGGAGCCTCCAGTCCAAGGTCCTGAGCTGGTGCTGAGGAAGGAAGCGGGGGGGGGGGGGGGGGGGGGGGGGGGGGGGGGGTGTCTTACCTCTCCCTGCTCCCGGGATGGGAGGGCCATCTCGCACCCATTCTGTCTGCCCCCTGGGGCTTCCTCCCCATCTTGCTGCCTGTCATCCAGTTCTGCCTCTGCCCTGTCCACCGAAGGCAGGGGGGCTAGTGGTGGTATTGAGGGGGTTCAGGAGGGGTCCCAAAGGCAACTCACTCTGCTTGACAGAGGCTCTGTCACTACAAGAGTGCACTTAGCTCAAACTCCAGCCACTGCCGTAGAAACACATACTGCGAAAGTTCACAGGACCTTTAGAAGATCTAGCTAATTCAATCCCCACATTTTCTAGTTAAAGAGACTGAGAATGTAAGGTTAAAGGGCTTCCTCCTGGTCACACAGTGAGTTAGCAAATATGAAGATGAAATTTCTTGGGAAAAATTACCTTTTTTGGTTATGATAAATTGCCTGAGTTATAAAACTAACTTTTTGGAGAAAACAATGCTAAATCTGGCGTACATGAGGGAGTTAAGAGGACCCTGCTAGTGCAACTTACGTTTCTCTTATTTGACTTTTTCATCTCTAAGGTGAGAGAACTTTCAAGTGTCATCACTGTGATGCTACCTTTAAAAGGAAGGATACATTGAATGTTCATGTCCAGGTGGTCCATGAAAGACACAAGAAATACAGATGTGAGCTATGCAATAAGGCGTTTGTTACACCTTCCGTGCTTAGAAGTCATAAGAAAGTAAGTGGAACCCTCCCGCGAGTTTGAATAGATTCCATATGCAGTGTGGGCATATATGTTGATTATCATGTGATAATCAACTTTACGTTAAATTATTTACATTTATTTACTCAAGGTGACAAATAAGGAATGCATGATTTATATCAGCTCTTCAGAGAATGTCTGTTTTCTTCATTTTTTCAGAAGAAACATATTTTTCATATGAAAGGGAACCTGGAGTTAGACATGGACTCTGCACAGCCCTCGCTAAGCTGATAGGTGGGCCATACAGTGTACTTGAGGAGTGGGAGCTTATCAATTTTTATGCATTTTTGGATTAACATAGGTTTTCTTTTTAAAACACATATGAATACGCCTTAATAATTTTATTTCTCAAAGCTCATTCAGGTGTTTATTGACAAGGTCTTAGACTGCGCTCTTGCAGGATTGGAGTGGTCCGTCTTCATCCTGCCTCTCCAGGGCCGGGGACGTTCCTGTGCGGATCAGGGGCTTCATAAGTGTTCGCTCAACTCAAATGATATATTCTTACTGAGGGTGATTTGCAGGTTATCTTTTTTGTGTTATGCTAATGACCTCAAACAAATCAACAGGTTATTTTATTTGTTGAGTAAATCCATTTTAAGTATATTTTTAAATAGCAAAACTCATATGGTAAGAAACGGAGGTCAAGGTTTTAAGGTTGACATTAGAAATGACTGTGCAGTGTGGTCATTTTCTGCTACTTAGTGTGCGCTGCTCAGTGAATGCGGGGAAGTGACTCCTGCTTCACTGTGACTTTTATTTTGCTACCTATCCTTATTTAGCTGTTTTAAAACTGAATTTTGAATGACATTTTTGCATGTATTTAATAAATATTTGTTGTGTTTTAGTCAATGAGGGAAAAGTATAGTGAGTTTTCAAGTCAAGAACAGATTGTCACAGAGTATATTTTGCCGTGCGTTGTTTTCGTCTCTTATATTTATCCAATATTGTTCTTACAGTGGTGTTTCCATGCTTTGTTATCCATATTTAAGACATTTTAGTATTATACCTTCAATATCTTTTAAAGCCAGCTAACCAAATTCTGTACCTAATAATAAGATATGTTCTTGAATTAAGCCAAGGGAATTTTTAAATTCTTTTCAGTTCATATAGCCTTAATGTCCTTTAGTTTGAAACTTGTACCACTGACAAGTAACTTAGGTCATGTCAGTAAGTAGTGAAATGCTTATGTAGCAGCAAAAGAAATCCTGTGGATTTTATAAAGATATTACAAATAAATGGGTAGTTGCCTGTTTGGAGTAATCCAGTGTTGTAATAATGGATATACAATTTCTAAACAACCTTACATGAATCGAGAAAGAATTGCCATATTTTGCCCCTTCTGTCAGGGAATGAGAAGAATATAGGTCTGTTATATGTTAAAATGTTATGCCATTTCCTTTAAATTGTGCCATAATGTGGACCACGGGAGTAACGGCTCTTACTGAGGTGTAAAGAATGTGGAACTGTTTTGTATAAGAACTTGCAGTGAAAATGGAAAGTTAAGTGGCTGCCAAATGTGGAATCAAGGAGATGTCTGTTATAGGGAGGGTCACTGGGTAGAGTGGCAATTGATTAGGCTATATTTCTCAAACTTGGGTATAATATAAATCCTTTCCAAGGGGAAAAAATCTAACTGTGTTGACTAAGATATTTAGTTTCTAGCTCTTTTAAAAATTACAAATACAGTAGTAATATCCAAATACAGATTGTAATTCAAATATGAACATTTACAAATTCAATCCCAATAAGGCTGTGACACCAATTATATTCACGTTAACAATTTAATCTGGGTGAGGAGAACGTTTGCTGAGTTGGTGGTTCTTTCAGGTTGTCAGGTGAGAAAGTAATTGCCCTACCCTTTTTTTCTTTATTCCAGTCAGTGTGTCTTTCCCTTCTAGGAATGCATAATTTTTAAAAAACCTTTCCTATTTTTTTTCCATTAGCCCATGACAATTCAAATAATAATACTTGCCAGTAATTTACATAAAAACAAAGGCAAACACAGGCCCTTGGAGCTCTGTTTTGTGATGGTAACCCAGATGACATACTGTATGCTTTTATCAATTTTTAGATTATCATTGAAATAAAAAAAATTCTAAAAGCAGTTTCATAGAGAATGTGCAGATACCTGAAGTAATTGCCTGCTTCTCCCTTCTTTTTCCCTTATCGTAAGTTTGAAAAACAAAGGAGCTTGAAAGGTGACTCTGACCCTCATTGATTGGAGTGACCTCTTTCGATGTTGATGCAATAACTGGTCTCCTGATGAGATTATGAGACAGGTTTTTAAAACACTCCAGCTGTGTCCTCTTTTTGGAGATCACTGTTTTCTTTAACATTTTGTCAAAACTCGCTTTTGATGATACTCATTCACCCTTCCTTATGTGGCAGTTTTATGCCCAGATTAAAGGTATGTTGAGGGCAGGAATGCCCTTTCAAATGGAGGCCTCAATTAACACCTGCTGATTTTAAAGGTCAAATCAAATATATTTCCTTTTGCTTTGCAGCAAAATCAGTCCAATCAGACAAGGATAATGCAAGTAACAGATCACCTTATTTAGCCTAATTCTGTCCTCAAGAGTTAAGTACACGCAAAGAATGTGAAAAATGCTTCTAAGGAAATATTTCTTGGCAGCAGTAAAGGGCAGTTGTAGCCTCATTTTGATTATGTGGTTTTGCTAGCATATGCTGGTTTTGGATAACTTAATCATTTTTACATGGGGGCTCCATAAAGGCTTAAAAAGTAAACCATACAATTATTTTCAAATTAACACTAATGCATGATTTTAAGGTTTTTTTGAACCAGTGGGAATACCCATGATAAATGGTTTAAGATCTCGTTGTGATATTAAATCATTTTAATGAAACATAATCCTGGAAAAAAAGGATTTACCATGGTCAGAGGCACTTAATCATTTTCACCTAATTCTTTATATTTATCCTGAACCCGTTTTATTCCATTCCATTTAGACACATACAGGAGAAAAGGAGAAAATCTGCCCATATTGTGGCCAGAAATTTGCCAGCAGTGGGACCCTGAGAGTTCATATCCGTAGCCACACAGGTATGTAGATTGTAATTGGGGATATAAATGACCTAGAGAAATCAAGTTCTTCCAAGACCGAGAATATCGTAATGTTACAAAATATCTCCCAGGTTAGGAATTAATCTTGACTGTTTTCTCTCAAAGTTTTATAACATCCAATTCCTTACTCCAGAAAAATTTTGAATAAGTATACTTTCCAAAACTAGATTAAATTTGTAAAGTGGAAATAATTTGATTAATGTTTAGTTGTGCTATAACTGTGGTTTACTCTGTACATGATTCTAATGGAGGCAATAGGGAATAGCAGTTTCACTTTTTATAAAAGGCTAAGGGCCTCCTCTTAAAAATCCCACCTGTGACTCACATCAAATGTGGCCTTTTAAAATTTAGAATGTCTTTGGAATGTTGCTTGAACACTATAGGATTTTATTGGATGCAAGAGTGATATGCCCATAATATGTGTTACACTGTGGACTGCTTCCTACAGGGTTCCCTCCATTTCCTATGACTTCCTGTGTCATTTCTCCCATGAAAGAGGGCTGTGCCCTTGTGGAGAGTGAACGAACAGCTAAATATTCTTGAAAGAACCTTGCCTAGATTTTATCTATCACGTAGAGAAGCACTTGAAAAGACTTGAAAGAATACTCCTAATTTTCATAGCCGGCTGATTTTACATGAATCTTAAATGGTTTTCGGTAGCTGGCCTGTGTATGGTCAACTGTGTAACTCGATTATATTGCTGAAGCTTCCTATTCAAGACCCAAAGTATTTGAGTCTTTACCGTTGTATCCCCAGCACCTAGGGCAGTGTCTAGCACACTAACTGTTTTGTGGATGAAGAATCTTTAGTTTAAGCAGACTGAAGAATCAATACCATGGTTATTATAAGTAGAGGGAAGGACAGCAGTGGAGCATACTTTCTTATATTAGAAAATTTCTGGCTAAAGTTAAAAGGCATAGTGCTAACAGTATTTGTTATCTTAGAATAGCCTCTTAAATACTTCTAAATGGAACATATAGCAAAGAACAGATCAACCGTTGTACATGATGGCTCTGGAATAATGAGTGCCCTGAAGAAAGAGAGGAGATCTTCTTGCTTAGAAGTATCTAGAGAGAGTGAGGTTGTCAGGATAAAGTCCAATATGTGTGAGAGAAGCAGAGAACAACAAAAAGGAAAGTAGAGAGAAGCAAACGGAAAAGGGCAGCAGAGAGCCAGGTTGAGGGCAGGTGGACTTCAAATAGTGCCAGACGCTGTGAGCACCATGTCCTGACGGCACAGAGAAGCAGGTCAGTGATGAAGGGGGAGGAGAGAGTTCTGAAGTCTGGGCCAGCCCTGCGACCTAACAGCATGGGCTTTGACTTCACTGGGCACCACGCTTCTCTGTGGGGTTGTGGTGGCGCAGGGTGAGGACAAGGGTGAAGTCAGCCTTCCGGTCTGGATCGTAATTCTTGGGAAATGTCTTTGTGCCACCCTGGAAACAGAACTTAGAATTTGCAGAACAGATTTCCTGTCTGTATGTATGTGCATAGAATTTGTGTATGGAAAGAGGGCAGGTAGGAAATGTCAAAAGAGTATTATTTCTGCATATCATGGTAATAAGTTTATAGTGGTGCCCTAGACATCATGATGTAATTGAATTATGCTCGGTATAGTGTGTTTTTAAAAGACAAGGATTATATTGTTCAGAATGCATTAAAATGTATTCCAGCACAGAAAAGATGAATTCAATCAAGTGGAACACTTGATTATTCAAAACAATTCCATCCTTGAGAATCCTGTGTGTGCTGCCTACATTTTATTTTACTTGAAGGAAGGATGGGCAGTGGAGGAGAATAAAGTACTTAAACTAGTAATTGCCCCTAAAATTTAATTGTTATTCTCTACAAAGTTGTAATGATAAGATTATTTTTTTGAGTTCCAAGAAGTCTCTATGATAAAAATATTAAATACGTGTAGTGGTTTTCTGTTGTTGTCATGTATTATGTTCTGTATTATATATCACGTAAAAAATATTCTAAACTTCTAGTCATTTTGTGTATGATTTGGTTATTTATCGTATGCATGAATCTGTGCCAAATGTTGTACAGATTCTAGCCCTTTGAATGTGGTTTCTGATCAAGAGAACTGGCCATCTAAATTCAGACAACAATGCCGAGGTACAGTCAGCCAACACATACATTTAAATAAATAAAATAAAAATATAAAGGTGGTATATGTGTTTGCATATGTCCATACAAATAATTGTATAATTGTTTCTTTATGGTTGTTATTTACTTATAACTAAATTTCTTTGTTTAAATTCAGACTTATTTCATTTTCACATTTCGCAGTTCTTCTTTGGGTTATTTTGATGTCAAGCCTATGTCCTTGGTGACACTGCCTGGCAGCATGGCTGGGGTTGTATTTGAACTGGTAGGTGCCAAGCAGTGGTGGTGACTACAGAGACCTGGCTGGTTGCTGCTCTCTGGGCTTCCCCATGGTCCTAGCATGGGTTTCTTTTCCCACAGGGTCAAATGATGCTTTGCTTCTCTTTTATCTGCTTTGTCCTGTCCCAGAAATCATATATATCCGTTTGCCCTCCCAAGCTAGAGCCTGGCTCAGTGATGAGATGGGTTATGTAGTTATTTTGCTACTTTGACATTAGAACTGTCATTATTTTTGAGTTCTATAAATTCGTTTTTTTCTCGCTCTTTATCATTTTTCCTTCTTAAATTGTGTGATTTTATTCGGCCCTTTCTCACATTAGATTTAGCAGTTTTTGTTGGTGCTATCGCATGACATAGGTAAGGGGTTGAGACCTATTCTGCAGAACTGTTAGAGCGTGCACAGTGAAGTGGGAAGACTGTGAGTGAAGATGGAGTGGGGACGGTCAGGACAGACAGCTGATGTAGATTCTGGAACAGGGCCCTCTGGATTATTGTGCTCACGTTTTGGCCTCAACACTCCATATCATCTTAAAAATAATTGAGGACCCTGGGAAGCTTTTTTTAATATGTGTTATATCTGTAGCTGTTTACTATATTAAAAAGTAAAGCTGAGAACATTAAAAAATATTTGTTAAAAAATAATAAGCCCATTACATATTAACATAAACAACTTATTTTTACATACAATAACTACGTTTCCTGAATAGAAATAATTTAGTGAGAAGGGAGACTTTGTTTCACATTTCTGAAAATCCCTTTTTAAGCTCTGGTTCAAGAGGAAACAGCTGGATTCTCCTATCTGTTTCCTCATTCATCCTCCTTCAGTATGTTCTTTTGGTTTCAGAATTTGAAGAAAACCTGGCCTCATGCAGATAGATATATAGTTAGAAGAAGAGAGTTTCTTAATAGCTTTTGTCAAACAATTCTGGATATTATGTGTTACTATACTGAAACTCACAAAGTGGTAGTCTTTTTTTAAAGCACTGTCATGGGGAACCTAAAATCATCTCAATGAACTTTTTCTATTTTGTCATGTTAAAATCCACTGGTGTGTCCTGAACTTTGAGAGTGGTCTTGTACCCATGCACGATTCTGCACCACGATGCACAGATCTTTTGGGCAGTGTTGGCTCCCTGAGTGACCACAGGTCTTCCTCCTCTGTTGATGTCATCACTGATCTTATCAGGCAAGTCTAAGTATTTGGAAACCTTCAAGCACGTGGTAGCAGATAGAAGTTTTTCAAAATTCTAAATTTGGTAAGAAATACTATCATTTCTTTATTTCTTCTTTTTTTTTTTTTTTTGGAAATGACACACTCACTTCTATTTTCAAAAAACAAATGTTCACAAAATACCCAAGTCTAAATGACCATAATTTGTCACTTATTTTGTTTCAAGTAGAAATGGTATTCCATGAAAAAAGCTGCCAGTTTAGCTTGCAACTCAGTCACACAAGTGCTTCTCACTGAGACAACTCTCATACATCAGAATGCATTACAAGTACTTACTTCCCATTTTATCACAAAGGTGATTAAAAAGATGGCACTCAAGAGTGAGAATTTAATAAAATTAATAATTTTTACTTCATCAAAGACTTTTAGGTGAACCTGGCATATATTTCTGCTGTGAGTGTGTGCCTGGGAAGAATACAGTGACTGCTGGTACAATCTAATGCCACTGTCTTGATCTATAGCGAGGCCCAGCAGTTTTACTCACCATTCCTTTTGTACCAGTAGGGCAAAATCAACATGGTGAAAAAGGTCAGTAGCCTGACAGTATTATTCTGAAAGTAGTTTTGACCTTGCAGACCTTATGACAGAGTCTTGGGGATCCCGAGGAGTGCACACATCATATTTTGGGAAATAATGCTGTAAGTGGACCCCCTAGCCAATGATGAGTGTCTAGGAAAATAGAAGTGTGTATGTGTGTGTGTGCGTGTGCACACACATGTGCATATGTGTGTTTTGGAGCCAGGTGAGGTAGAAGGGGCAGAGAAGAATGTCCCATGTGAATAAGGACCCAGCTGATAGAGGCCGCCCTGTTTAACTGGGACCATCGCTCTCCTGATTGCTCAGACCACTGTTGCTTCCAGCTGTTACTCTGACTTCTCGATAGTAAATTCTCTAGCTTCCGCTGCTGCTGCTGCTGCTGCTGCTACTGAGACATGTTCATGTCTATCTTCATTGCCTTTGCTGGACTCTGGATTTTAAAAAGGCACTTGATGCGTAGGATGTTTGCCAGTGCTGTGCTTTCATGGGTCCGTTCGTTGTCGGGCTGATAGTGTTATGTTTATGATTGTAAATAGAAAAACATTTAAGGTTTTCCAAATTTAGGCATATTTGTGGGTATACTGCAGGACTTATCTCTAAAATTTGCCTGCAGATACCAAAAGATGGAACCTTGCTGAAAGGTTATCCTGTCAGTAAGATCTTTACTGATCTTTGAAATCATGTAGTTGAAGTTTAGAGAAGTCTGAGTTATAATGAATTAAATAACTTTTCCCACGTAGAGAGTTGCTCTGCATAGTAGAAGCTTGTGTCAGTGTGTTTCCTACTCCAGCTTCCTCTGCCGGGGGACTCAGCCTTACATAATGGAAAGGAGAGGGGCCTTGGAGACAACTGACTCGAGTTCAGATTCTGGCCCCACCACTTACTCGCTGTGCACTTTTGAGAAAATTGCTTAACTTCACTCAGCCCCATTTTACTTCATAGGCCCTTTGTGAAGAATAAATTCATGTCTGTAAAATACTTAGTCCTGGGTCATAGTAGATGGTCAGTTAATAGTCAGAAGTATAATCTCTGAAATTCTTCTCTAATATTGCCACTTAAGACTACATTTCCAAAGTTAAATGAACTGTACTCATTAACTTTGGGTGTCAAGGCTTTATTGAATGATATAATTTCTTATATTATCATTTTCTCCTTAGGTTTTCTTTCTTACAGGATACCATTTTTAGAATTTTATGTTCAATATCTTTTCTTTTTCTTTCTTCCAACTTTATCAAGATCCTAAAATGTTGACTATGCTGAAAGTTTGATAACTTAGTTTATAAACACAGTCTCGATGGACTATTGATGAGGAGCTATTTTAATACCCTGGTGTCCGGCATAATGATAATCATGGGTTTTCTTAATGTAAACCTTTGGAAAATGCATTTTAGATGGCTATGTTCCTGATTAAGCTTTACTTTCTAATAAATGTTTAAAGGAGAACTCAGTTGGAAAAATCATTTTTGGTAGTATTTTAAATTCTGAACTATGTATTTCTCACTAATTTCTTCTTGAAATTAAATTGCAATGACCTCCAAATAACCTTTCACAAATTTAGTTTGCCTTGTCACATCAAAATTTGTCCTTGACTTTTTAAGTTATTACTACCTTCTTTATTAGGCATAAACTGAAAGTATGCTTGATTTCTAAGTCCAAAAAGAGATTATAGGCAATAAAATTTATTAAAAAGAAATATTGTCCTGTTCCTTGAAAAACTGTTTATAATATCAATAAATTGGAAATAGAGCCTGCATATCCAACATTGGGGATGTTGCTTAAATTGTGGTATATCTATGAGTTGGAATATTATGTAGACCATAAAAACAACATTGAAATTTATATTAATTAACATGGAAAGAAATCAGAAAGATAAGTTACAAAAACAAAGCGGTATATTTTTGTAGGGATAAAACATTTATATATTAAGATCTTAATGGTTAAATATTAAATTATTAACTATGTTTATTTCTTTGTATTGTAACTATGGATAGTTTTAATTTTCTTCATGATTTTCTATGTTTTCTAATTTTTCTATAATAACTTGCTTGTATAATAAAATATTTAAAGCGTATTAACCTCATATTGTGACTATGCAGGTAAATGTTATTATTAGAAGATTCATGCTAAATTATTTAGGGGTGACATGTCTCTGCATCTTATTTTCATAGAGCCTAGAAGAAGAAGTGCAGATAAAAATATGTGTTGGGAAAGAGAGAAAAGAGAATGAGAAAGCAAATATGGTAACATTAAACTCAAGTTAGGGTATATAATTTCATTGTAATATTTTTCCAGTTTTTCTTCATGTTTGAAAATTTTCGTGTTAAAAGTGGGAGTGTTTTCTTCCACTGAGAACAACTGACTGGACACAGATGCCCCCTAAGTGCGGCTGGGAACTGTTTCCTGAACGTCCAGCGTCGTAGCTGCGTCTCGTGCATGTGCCCCTCAGAGCCTAGTTCTTCAACAGAAAGACTTACATTCTTTAAATCTATACAGACTTTTCATTCTTGTTTTATTTTCTTACAGTTATACTGCTCAGAGAAAATGCAGATTCTTCTGAAGAAGCTGAGTGTCATTGCTTTATGCTTAGTCTTCTTGAAAAAGGAATTCCATGAAATTTGCTATTCTCCTGGATTTTTCAGTAGTTTTCTTTGACATATGTTGGAAAGTATATGTATTCTTTATAAAAGAAGGTGTAAAGAATTGAGGAGGATCACCCAGTCGTGTTATTATCCTCCTTACAAACCTTTCAGTGTTTTCCCCTCCCCTTGTGCAGAATGCCTGGCCCTTGCCTGTCTCAGGAGACTCATCAACTGCCAGCCCCAGGCTGGTTTACTGGGCTTCTTTCACTTTCCTCTGGCCGCCAGTTAAATTGATTTTCTCCATGCTTGTTACCTGACTGTGCCCTACCCCGACCACGGGAGGCCACCATGCTCTGCCTTGTTCTTCTCTCAACACAGCACCCGGCCGAGCGCTTGCACTTCTTCAGTGGTTTGTAGGTTCTCTTTCCTTAGAGCTGTGCCATATCTGATAGCTTACTTGTTTTCTATTCAGATCACTGCCGGGCATAGAGAAAAAACCCAGCAAATGCTTCTTGAATGAATAAAAGAACCTACAAATACTTTGCAGTAGCTGTGGGATTATAAAAAGTATGCTGGCTTCATAGTGAGAAGTCCTGGATTGGAATCCAAATTGCATTGACAATAAAATCACTTTTTCATATAACACCTACAAAAAAAATCTGTGGAATTCACTTTGAGAAATGCTAGCATCAAAGAATCAAATTTCTGAAGTCCACAATTTATCAGCTGGGCCCATCCACAATGTAAAGTTAGACCTTTTGCTTTGCTTTCCTTCCTTCACCTCCTTGCTCATCACACAATTGGTGGCATAGCAGACTGCATAGCCAAACATAGGTAACAGCATGTTTCAAGATCTAGCTTACCAATGCCTATAAAATTATACTGCTCAAATGAAGGAATAAAGATCAATATTTGGCCACCAGCACTCAGATTGACTAGGATTGCTTTTCGCTTGGAGTTGCCTAGTTGTTAAAATCCTCATTAGAAAAAAGGTAGAGGAAACAGTTTCAACAAATGCCACATCCATTTTGTTTGACGCGGTCGAGTCTATAGGAACTGAAATAATTACAAACCGTTATGTCGTACATTATGGTCTCTTGCCCTCTGTAGCCTCTCATCTAGTGGAGGTTGGGGGCCTGCCGTTGTTTATTATATATAACTATTTCTTCTCAGTTATGACGCTATATTTACTTTGTTTATGTGTTCCACAACTAGACTTCAAGCTGGCAGGTAGGGCAAATCAGGCTCAGGTTTTTAGTCAAGTTTATTGAAGGAGGGACGCTCTCTCAGATACTAAGTTAACCCTTTTGCAGCCAGTGTGATAGCTTTCCAAGACCATTCTCATTTTCTATATGAGGAAGCTGAGATTCAGAGAAGGAAATGACCTATCCAGTCAAGGTAGTGAGACCCAAAACTTTTGACTTCACATTCTTTTTTATTATTGTCTTATCTCTTCTTTTTTGGTACACAGCTACACAGCTATTATAACTACTACAAGAATTGCAAAAATTCTGTAAGTTACCCAGGATAAAAGATGAGCAATAGAATTTTAAAAGGCTTGTATTATTTCAGTAGTATGAAAGTTTTATGCTTTAGAGCCAAATGAAAGGTCCTTTGTTTTTGTTTTATTTTGTTTTATTTTATTTGGTTTTTAGCATTTACTGGTTCTTTTACTCCTGAGTCGTCTTTATAGTGGGCAATAGCATACAGAGAAAATGATGATTAAATTTAGTTTCATCCGATTCTGTTTTTCTTAAATTGACTTTATTTTTAGATTCACAGAAAAATTGAGGGGAGGGTACAGAGATTTCCTCAAATACCCCTCCCCTCACTCATGCATAGCCTCCCCCATTATCAATGTCTTCGTCCAGAGTGGTATGTTTGTTACAGTTGGTGAACCCACATTAGCACATTATAATCACCCAAACTCCACTGTTTCATTGCAGTTCACTCTTGATGTTGTACATTCTCTGAGTCTGAACAAATGCGTAATGACATATATCCATCATTATGGTATCATACAAAGTATTTTCACTGCTCTCAAATTCCTTTGTGCTCTGCCTGTTCATACCCCACCCCTCAACCCCTCACAATCACTGATCTGTTTCCTATCTCCATAAATTTTTGTTTTCCAGAACATCATAGTTGGAGAGATTACTTTTCTTATTTATAGGAAATGGTAATTAGTTGATGGTTGGGCCTTTTAGTGAGGTGCATGTACGTTAGAGTGCAATGTGATGAGATTTTTATGGGGTTAATAGTCTCTTCATTGTTTTCCCATTATGTTGAAAGAGTCAATTTCATTTGGCTCTTATGGTATTCAAACTGTCCATCAATACTTTGGGAAGTCAGTTCTCTTTTTTATAACATCAGATGACACTAAGTTTTATGAAGAGGAAATATAACTCCAGTTTATGTTTCTTCCTTCCAGTATGCCAATTGGTGTCTTTGATCATTTCCTATCTAGTATAGTGACAGTATTGTTTGTGTAGCATTAAAGCCAGTTTCCTTCATATTACTTTTCTCAGAACAGGTCTTATTTTATTGGCTCATGACTAATGGTCATTTTATAAGACAGTGATAACTTAGCTATTGGATTACTACCTGTATCTTATTTCGCGGAGAAATCTTAGTATTTATGTCTCTGTTGTAACTTTTTTTTAACAGTGTTTAAAAAATTCTTTTTTGAATCTCTCCAGTTCCTTCACATTTTGATTGATTTTATCCTTTGCTACCTTAAATAACCAGCTGGTTGTGTTTTTGCTCACCATCTTTCTCCTCTGTCTACTCCTCTCCCTTCTCTACTCCCGTTACCACCATCTGTACTGCTGGGGAGAAGTTTGACAAAACTTCATTTTTTCCATGAACTTTGAAAATGTTAGGTTTCATAACCCTCGTATCCACCTTCTCAAGTCCACTTATTCTTCATAATTAGATGATTAGGTGAAGGGCATGCAGGGCAAGTATGCAGAAGACAGCTGCTTTTAAAGATTGTTAAAAAGTAATATTCTTGACTTTTAGAAAGGAATTTTAGAAATTATCTAGTTCAAGCCTCTTAGTTAAACTAATGCCCAGTAAAATAGAGTGATTTGCCAAGGTACACAACTCCTATGTGGTTCATCTAGAACTAAACTAAGCTTAAACTTTTTCCAGTATATCATGTTGCTGGTATTTTTGCTTCTTATTCTTTAACATCCCTCCTAACACTTACTGTTACTCTTGAACTCACCATAGAATCCCATACATTCCTTCCGTAATGTTGGATGATGTTGCCATGTTGATACATCAACCAGTTGAGGACAATAATCTCGACTTGGAAGCTTGAGAGTCTGTAGTTTGTTACTTATGGTCTAACTGAGAACTGAACTCCAGATATGGAGAAACTTCCCACCACAAAATCGCCTATCTATAATATCTTATTATTTAATACCTGGTTCATATCCAGAGTATGGATCCTAGCGTTGGATTTCAGGCTTTCAGACTCCATTTTATTTATTTCCTCCCTGCATGAGCTTTAGTAAGTTGCTTAACTTCTTCAAAGCTTGGTTTCCTCACCTGCAAAACAGGCTATGTGATAATAGTCCCAACTTCTCGTGTTGTTTCGAGGAAGAAACGAAGGTGTGTGTACAGTACTTTGCATGGTGTTAGCACAGGGTAAGCGTGCGATCACGTGAGCCTTGCTGCCGATGTTGCCGTGTGTTTTGTTTTTCTTATTGCAGTCGGTATTTAATCACAGGTATTCATACTGCCTTGATATACAGCTTGACCCTCCATTCCCAGTGTCATCATTATCATCTTTTTATAACCTTTAGCAGCAGAGTATAGATCATCTATGGAACATAGATGAGGGTTTGCAGTCAAACAGGGCTGGTTTGGGGTGAGTGAGGGTGCATGTACTGTGTGTTGCTGTCAGCATCAATGAAGGTGAATGCTTAGGTCTGTGCCTGGCAGGCAGCTCTGTAATTTATCATCCATTTCCTAGGCTAGCATGACAGAGATGGCACTCTGTGGGTCAGCTGAAATGGTAGAGCACATTCTCCAGTTGGTTTATGGCTTGTTAGGGTCAGTGAGAGCTGGGGTTAATTCCGCAAGAGAATCCACGGACTGTGACATGAATTCCATCAGTTGTTCATAAATTATGAAGGAAATTCTAGGAACTGCTTTTGGGGTTTTAAAGCTCTGGGCCAGAAGGTTAATTACTTGCCTACAGTTCCAACCAACTTTCTGTGTTAATAGATACCGGCTGTGTTGGCCCTTCTGTTCTAGGCTTGCTTGCACACTGTTACTTGAATGTAGTAATAAATCACTGTCTTAGGAAATATTTAATTTTTTTGTAAATACCTGTGATCAGCTTAGAAATAAACGGTTGGTATATTATAACTTGATTATACTCAGATCTATCCACTGTTTTTCTTCCTTCTCCAGTACTTTTTCTAAATGAATTTATTCATTGTTTTTAGAATATTTGTTCAAAGTTATAAAAATAGTAGCTATAAATAATTAGAAATAGCTGTATGACGATAATGACATTATTAATAAAAATAGACAGTTAGCAAAGTAATTATAAACAAGTGAAAATTTAAAGCAGTTTTTCACATTTTTTTAAGAATTTGATAACCTTTATATGTTGAGACGGAATTTATTTTGCCATATTTATTTGCTAAGTAGTTAATTACTAATTGGGTCAAATCAAATGGTCTTTTGCCTACAGATAATGTAAGAGTTAGCAGAGTAGGTGAGTGCAGAATCTGCATAGAAATAAGTGATTTCCTGAGCACCACACTGAAGAGCTTTAGGTTTTCCCTAAGAAGTCTTATTCGTAGGTAAAGTCTTGAACTGCATAATTCTTGTTTGCTAAGTGTTATTTTGACAATTCAAATGATTTCTGATCACCAGCCACATTGGTGGAACGTACTATTTCGTCCTCTTTTATTTATTTATTTTTTTTGCTGTAGTCAGCTCCTCCCTGTTGATTTTGGGGTAGTGATGAGCATATATAGCAACTTAAGAGAGAGAAACATTCATTTTGATTTTCATTGGTAGTATAATTATCTACTTTTTTCTTTTTTCAAAAATATCAAGGGCCCTAGTTTTCAATGCAGAAATTACAGTTCTTACATTAAGGTTAGTCATAGGCTGGGATATGAGGCACAGAGGGTAAGAGTGAGGGAGTAACATTTGTTTTGGAATATAGTGTTATGAATAATCACCAAATGAATTAATAATATAATCACAGAGACACTAATAAATGGGTCGTTTAAAATTTACTGTCATTTAGGTAAATTTCTTTTCATCATTTCTTTGTTTCTTTCTTTTTTTTGCTGAGGAAGATTTGCCCTGCACTGGCATTTGTTGCCAATCTTCCTCTTTTTTTTTGCTTGAGGAAGAGTAGCCCTGAGCTAACATCTGTGCCAATCTTCCTCTATTTTGTTTGTGGGGTGCCACCACAGCATGGCTGGTGAGTGATGTAGGTCCACGCCCGGTATCTGAACCTGTGATTTTGGGCCACTGAAGCAGAGCACATGGAACTTTAACCACTCAGCCACAGGGCCAGTGCCTTGTTTTTCCAGTTTTTTTGGTATACTGCAATCCTCAAAAATGGAAGTGGCCTAGGCAACAGTTTTCATCAAGTGTATTTCGACAGCTTTATCTATTGGTGAATTATTGGATAATATTATTAATAGCTGCCTCTGTTAACCTTGGAACACCAACATTTTCCTTTTGTTTGGGAAAGCTAAAGGAGATCTGATTTCTCTGATGTGTGCTTTCTTCTACCCTTGCTCTCATTTCCCTCCAAGAACAACTTCTGTGTTTTTCTGCAGCTCTGGATTGTGCTCCAGGCCTGGTGAAGATTTTCTAGCTACTCTAGTTTTGGGGTAAAGAGAATTATTTTCTAGGTTTCTTGCTGATCAAAGGTATATACGCTTGATTCTTCCTTGCTGGCACTATTTACAGGAAAACCCCTCTGTGTTCAGGCACCTGAGGTGTAGCTGCTTCCTCACTCCACCACCACTGTTCACGAACAATACTCGTAAATGCTGGGTTAAATAAAACTCCAGGTAGGAATTCCTGAAACCAGGAAACTGCTGGGGGAAAAGAGTAATGATTTTCCCACCAAAGTCTGACTCCCTAACAACAACACACAGTCAGCATGTAATTACTTTACCTTACTTAGCTTACCCATCTCACTTTAGGGTGTCCTTTAACATAGCAGTGCAGAAAACTCACGTAGGAGGTTTTCTTTCTTGCTCAGAACCATTAAACTTTGCCAGTGTCTGGATTGTTCAGATGTTTCTCCATTTGTGACACAATCCCCTTTGCTTCTGTCAGCACTCACATCAAGGACCTCTCGTAGGTGCCTTGCTCCCTTGAGACAAGTCACATATAATGGCGGCATTTATACACCTGGTTGGCCGAAGCAAGGGCATCCTGAGTAGAGAATATTTTATGTTCTCTTCCTAGCTCGTTATTTTAAAATTATTCTTTAACTCTTGTCCTTTTTTATTCTGTATCTCATATTCTGTTTTGTTTGCCTCAGTAAAATTCACTGTTTGTTTTGCCCTCAATCCATAAATAGGTCTGGATCTTTATTATTTCAGACTAGAAAGTTAGTGAGCACATGGCTTCCCCGTTTTTCTGCATCCCAGTGAACCTCACCACATTTTATTTGGCATCTCCTCAGAAATGAGGGAGGGATACTGTAACTGAGATTTTTAAGGAAAAGGATACATCTTTTACTTTTTTTGTATCTCCATAGAACCTTGCTTAAAAAAAAAGACTGAATTTGTTTTGATTCAAAAAGTATTTTGAGAAGGACCTCTCCTTGAGTCACCCTTTGATTTTTACATTTTATTGCCCACTTCCTTAGAATAGTAAACTTTTTCAACTTTTAAAAGAGAGAGTATCTCTGAAATATTCAAGGAGTAAATGTCAAGTTCAGATTTTTGCTGTCTGTCTTTCAGAGGTACTGTCCTCGTGTTTAACTTGTTTAGATCAAGTAAGATTTCACAGGATTTGATTAATAAGAGCTCTCCAAGAGTAACACTGTGGGCTTCAGTGAGATCAGTGGGGTTTCAGGGCTCTTTTTGCTGCAGGAAAAAAAAAATACCTATTTCAATTCACAGAAAAGTGCCAGGAATGAACTTGAGCTGCTCCCATTTGTCGGTGTAGCGTTTCACTTCTCTCTGCGGTATACTTCTAATTTATTAGATGCTCCATAAGCTGAGGGGATTGGTATGGTGAAACTGGAAAAGTGATTGGGTGGTGCTTGCACAATTATATCTTTTGGTTTAATTTGCACTTAGAATGAGTCACTTCGATGTTTTGTAATAATTTCCTTAGTCACAAAAGCAAAATAAGCTAGTCTCATAATATTTGTGGAAAACAAATATAAAGTTCTTCTAAACAATTCCCATATAACACATGTATTTTAAAGCTCAATCGTGGAACCATCTTAACTTTTCATGAAACATGCCCTTTTGAGGTTTGCTTTTTCATTTGAAAGTTGGTACCTCCAAAACTGATTTTTGTTAGAAAACTTAAAGGAAAAAGTAAAACTATGGCTCCAAAATCTTTAAACATTAATTAATTTAATTATTTAGACATTGCTTAGTTTGGATTCATTGAAAATAAAAGTTTGACTTTATTCCATCTTAAATTACATTTTCTATGTGCATACATCTTCTCATTTTTTCAGAGAATTATGAGAATTCTGTGAAATCTACATAGGTTTTGAAAATATATGGACAAAATAAAAGGGAAAATTATTAAAATAGTTTCTGATAATAGGCTATTTTCATTTTAATCAAAATCTCTTAAAACATATATATTATAAAACTTTCCTGCTTGTTTAAAAATATTTCAAAGCATAGGGCTCATTGGCTGTACACTTTTTTAAAAAAATTGTGGTAAAATATAAGATAAAATTTATATTACTTGTGCTAAAATATAACATACAATCTGTTAGCCGTTTTGTTTAGCCAATAGTGGTCATTATTATTAAGTCTTTTGCATTCGATGTGTTTAGTAGCATGAAATAAAATTTGATCACTGAGCCCTCTGATAGACTGGTCAAGTGCTTTTTTTCAGTTAAATCCGTGGTCTAATTTAAGAATATCAAAGTTGGCAAGGTTTTTCTTTATTAGTTTCATGTTGTGTAAACATAGATCTTTAGAAAGCATTTGTGTCAGGATGTTGGACATTGAGGTGGTTATGTAGCAATAGATGGATATTAGCAGCTTTAGGATCCTTTTATCATGAAGATGCATGCTAACCTGAAAGGTCACAAATTTTAAGATGCTGTTTTAATATTAGTCTTTTAATCCTTTGGTGAGGGTTAGAGTTCTTCTGATGTCTTTAAAATTATATTGCATAAAATAATGATAATGCCAATAAATTATAATCCTAGTGGCATATATTAAACTAGAATCTGATTTTTTCCTATTGTTTTTAGCCATACTTGCCAGTGCATAGTTGTAGTCATAATGTATTTTCTTTGTCAAAACCTCAGGGTAACTTGTTGGGGGACCAGGCTAGACTCTGTTAAGTTCTTTCAGGTGGCATCCGACGTCCCCTTTCATTACCATGAGCTGACTTTGGAAAGCCATCTCCAGTTCTCTGGTGCTCTTTTCTGAATATTTCCCTGCCCTACAGATTTCAAATACTTTTAACCTGTTTCCATCTCAGGTGTGCCAGCAGTGAAATAAGCAGGCTTCTTTCAAGCCCAGTGAGCTAAAATGCTTTTAATTCAAAGCTGAAGCGCTACAGAAAAGTGTGCTTGAATGATGCTAGATTGACAGTCAGGGATGGTGTTCATTCAGTTTTTGCCTTTCCTGATGACCTTAGTGAAGTCCTTCTCCTGCCCACTCCCACGGAGGTCTTTCTGAAACCTATCTCCTTGCTTTATTTTCTTCGTATAATTTATCAGTATCTGAAATTATCTTGTGTCTTTTCTTTAATGTTTTCTTGTCTTTCTCATTACACTAGTAACATTGAAGAGACAGTGATTTTGTGAATCTATTGGCAACTGCATTCCTAAAGCCTAGGACAGTCACTAAAAGATGGTGTGTGCTCAGAAAAAAATCTGTTTAATGAATGAACTCACTTCATGGAATATCCACTTTGTGGCACCTTTTAAAGTCAACTTGAAGTCAACCTTTTACAGTTGCCATTACATTTGTTTTTTCCTTGATGTGTTTGAAGAAAACACGAGTGGATTTTAATGTTCATCAGTGTCAGAATATGATTCAAAGAAAGAAGCAGATGCAAAGAACTCATCTATTTTCCTTAGTTCAGTGAAAAGTATTTCACTGTTATGGCCACTTCAATATTATTTATGCTACTACGCTCAGTAAATCTGACTATTGGTAGCTAACTCTCAGAGTGCAGTATGTGACACTTGTCGATACTGTGTTCCCCTCTAAATACTGAAGGTGGTTACCTATATGTAGTTCTCAAGGTACTGTTTAATATTATGTCAGTGTTTGCGTTCACTTGGGATCTGCTTTGAGACACAACACATGCCTAACCTGCCTCCTACCTTTTCCTGATGAGCTTTGATAACTAAAAGAATGCCTGAATCTGCCAGCCAGAAAGATCTGGTTAATGTTAACTGTTATTGCAAGCAGCAGAGTTTTTGTCAATAACTTTAGAAAGTCTAACCTAATTTACACAAAATACTAGTCATATTATTAATTTATGTGACAGCGTGAGTTACGGGTTAAAATTCTGATTCCACCATTTAATAGCTGTGTCATGTTAAGCAAATTGCTTTTATTTTCTGTGCCTTATTTTCCCCATTTGTAAGTTAGGGAAATGAATGCCTAGATCAGATGTTGCTGCAAGAATTAAAATTGCTGATGTGCATTAAGCATTGTGAACAGTAGAGCAGAGCCTAATAGTGGTAGGCTTTATGTGTTTCAGCCTTTGTTATTATTATTTTCATTTAGATTTGTTTTTAGCTCCATTTTTTTAGCTAACTTTCAGATTAGCTAGTTTTCAGATTAGCTGATTTTTATGTGTCAGAATTTGAACACTGTGATTAGCGTAAGCAAAATGAAAACAGCGCCTACATCTACCAGCAAAGTTAAAAAATAGTAGCTATTTGGATTTGCATCATGTTGTACATCAGAACCAATGCACTGGCAGCGTTCAAGTAAGAAGGAAAGATCTGTGTTCTGAGAGTTAACTCAAGTTGAAAGTTCCTGTTCATACTAGGATAATTTTCTATATGGACAGAAGTATTTCCTGGAAACATACTCATCACAATAACTTGAAATAAGGAAAGTATCCTATGCATAATGAGAAAAAAACCCTAAGAATAACAGCTTGCTTAAATGTGCGAATGGGGCACGTGACTTTAATAGTTACTAACATATTAACCTGCACAGGTAAACTTCAGCTTCACGTTGTGTGGGACAGCAGATGGCTTTGTCCACAGAGTCTAGGAAAGGCAGCATTGCCCTAAATGGGCTCCAGCCAAAGGAGTAGACAGAATAGCAGATAAATGTAGAGTCTAAGCTGATTTGCAAACCACACACTGTAGTTTTCAGATACGTTCTGTTTATCAAAGCATTTACCCAGTGACATCCTTTAAAACTGGAGTTATATTCTGGATGGTAGAATAAATGAGTGGAGCTGAACTTAGCCAACTTTTCTAAATGTATCAGTTCAGTATCCTGGATCTCAGGGTTGTCTTGGGGATGGGGGAGAAATACTGACCCTCTAGAGGCCCAGTGTCTATTCTGAGCAGTCTACACAATCCTCAAGGGAAGCAGATAGATAGTCATCAGCGAGAACAATAATTGCCAGCTATTAGGAATTGGGTGGATGTATTAGTTTGCTAGGGCTCCCCCAGCTAAGTCCCAGAAACTGAGGAACTTAAACAATAAAAAATTGCTGTCCAACAGTTCTGGAGGCTAGAAGTCCAAGATCAAGGTGTCAAGAGGGAAACACTCCTTCTGAAGGAGCTAGGGAAGGAGCTGTTCCAGGCCTCTCTTCTGGCTTCTGGTAGTTCCTTGCCTTGCGGCAGGATAATTCCACACCTCACATGGCATTTTCCCTGTGTGTCTGTCTTCGCATGGCCACCTTCTTATAAGAGCACCGGTCACATTGGGTGAGGGGCCCACACTATTCCATAACATTTTCAATGACCCTGTTTTCAAGTAAGGTCACATTCTGAGGTGCTGTGGGTTAGGACTTCAGCATATGAATTGGGTGGACCGGAGCGGGGCGCGCATTGCTGCGGTTGCTCCCACATTGTGTTACTGCTGAAAGCACAAAGTTCTTAGCCCAGAGCAAGGCCCCCTGTGCCACAGGGGCTCCAAACCAGGAACGAAGCTGTCCATTTCATGAAGCAGTGTCAGGGACTGGGGAGGGGGCAGGGAAGGCCGTGATGAAAAGTCACCTTTGGTTTGAGCGCCAAGGACTCATTGTTGACCTGAGAAGGGAGGTCACTGGACTAATGCAAGTGGTACCTGACTGAATGAGAGTGAGAATCAGGACAAGAGAGGAGAGGACGAGCACACACTACTCGTCCAAAGGCCCGTCTCTGAGGGGAAGGAAGGATGGAGAGGAGGTTTACATTTGCTGAAGGCAAATATTTTATTGAATTGATCTTTGATTGCACTTAGGGTTTAGCATCCTGCTATGTAAATGCATTGTTAAATGAAAGAATAAATAAATTAGTCATTTTGAGTTACTGTCCATTCTATAATTAAGCTTTGACCAGACGGCAGCTTCACATTCCTCCTGGAGAGTGAGTTTTGTCACATTTTTGTCATTTCACAGTAGAAATTCTTTTAAATGTGAAGTATATATGTATGCTTGCTTGTTTTAAAAAAATTGTTTGGCTGTTTTCTAAATAATAACCTCTAGATGACAGGTACTCTGTTATATCAGAAAGTATGGATCAATTATTATTTAGCTTAACTACAGATGGTTCTGTTTAACATACACCAACTTTATGAAATTCTTTTGAAACTCATCACCCTGAGAAAGAATATGAAATCTTTTTTCTTTTTTTCCTGAGGCAGATTCGCCCTGAGCTAACATGTGTGCCAATCTTCCTCTGTTTTGTATATGAGTCACCCCTATAGCATGGCTGACAAGTGGTATAGGTCTGCAACTGGGATCTGAACCCACAAACCCGAGCTGCCAAAGCAGAGCACGCCAGACTTAACCATTGTGTCACCCCGAAATCTTTTTTTAGAACAAGGAATCAGTAAGCCAATTAAATAAAGACCTCCATAATGAGCAGTACAGTGACAGAGCAAATTGATTAATATAAAATCCTTTCAACAAATTCTTAAAATTAGGAGATGTAATTTGGATTGAGGTATTAAAAGGAAAATGCAGCAAGCCGGCCGCTGGCGAATGTTGTTTGTGTCCGCTACCAGAAGTGCTCCAGGCCCAGGCCCTCCCCACAAGAGGGCGCATGGGTCCACTGCCCTGGACTGCCCCTGGGGTGGTGGCCCGGCTGTGCCCGGAGCCTGTACTTGGTGTTCGTGGAGCGTGCGTGGTGACAGATGGGAGGAGTGGTGGCACACTGCCTGCTTTACTGCTTTCTGTTTCTGATTTGGTGGCTTCCTTTATTTGTAGGTGAGCGTCCCTATCAATGCCCTTACTGTGAAAAAGGATTCAGTAAAAATGACGGACTGAAGATGCACATTCGTACTCACACCAGGGTAAGATGATATTCTGTCTCATTAACACCGATTATGAAAACCATACTTATTTTTTTAAAAAGACATTTAACTTTACATGAGAAAATAAAGGTGATGTATCGGAAATTTTGTTTATATTTATGATAGACATTTGGGGATAAAATTTTTTTTAAAGACAAAACAATGAAAGAAACAAAAATCCAAACCAAAAAAGGGTCCCCATCCTCTGAATTGTGAGTCAGTTTTTAGGTGTTATAAGTGACATAATAGGTGTTATAAAATACAAACTGTCAAATAAATAGGTTGTAACGTTTGAATTCTAAAAAATGTCAAGATGCTGTCTTGCAGAGTATTGTCTAGTAATAGGAACATTCTTGAACAGAGGCAAGTCCGTCAGCATGTGACCATTAATTAATACATATGAGTAGGTATATTTGCAAGAAAGACATTGAAAATAGTGTAAATTATTGGGAGCGATGGAAAACAAGTAGGGCTCATTGCTTTACAGGGTGTGCCTGGTGCTGGTTTCATTCTTTTGCCGAGGGAGCCCCTTGTTCCTCTGCTGTCAACACCTCTCACTGGACTATTGTCATTCTGGGATAAGAGACTTTTCCAGACTCAAGCATCTGCCAGAAAATGTGAGCAGCTCACACTCCATCCAGATACATTTCTAGTTTATGGCACAATTAGACACTTTATATGAACTTTCCATTTGGAAATATGTTGTTTTAAATAGCTCCTTGATTTTGTTCTCTTCATCTTTTCACTGCATTATCTTTCACACGGTTCCTTTTCAGTTGGCATTTAAAAGTGCTTATGGTCTGTATATAAAGGATGTATTTTTTCAAATTTTAAGAGACATGCCTAATCTCCTTAAGAGCAATTCTCATTTCAGTCTCTCCTGGATTTCTCTTTTTACCTTAGCTATAAAATAAAGACATTAGAGACAGCATGTAATACTCATATCCTTTCCAGCATAATAGTGTTCTAGCCTCTGCTTCAGTTCTGTGGGCCATGAAAGACACCTTCTGAGGGCCTGTTAAGAAAATGCTCTTCTTGTCTTTGTGATGGAGGAGAGAGGCAACTTCTCATTTAAGCAAATTGAGAGCAGATTTCTTGTTGTGGTTTATACTGTCATAGTTGTCCTACTGGAATATTAGGAACTGGAGTACAGTGATGCGTTGCTTAACTAAGGGGATACATTCTGAGAAACGCGTCCCTAGGCAGTTTCATCGTGTGAACATCATAGCGTGTGTTTACACAAACCTAGATAGTATAGCTTACTACACACCTAGGCTGTATGCTACTAATCTTATGGGGCCACCGTCATATATGCGGTCCCTTGTTGACCAAAACGTCATTAAACAGCGCATGACTGTATTTACTAAATATAAAATTACTTCATAAGCAATAAAGGATTAGACAGATATTACTGCTCATAATAATGACTTAAATGTACATATTTAAAATATTTATGTCATAATGGCATTATTAAGGAGTTTTAAGTTAGTTTTAGTATAGTTTAGAAGGTTATGTTATATGTATACAATTATTACAGAGGTGTCAATAATACATTTTAAAGATGCCAACTTACAGGCAAAGGAACCCTGGTTCTTCTCATCGAAACTAGTGATGTTAACCCAAATCTGGGCGTTATGGGTGCATATTATATTGTTTCCCGTGATTCCTGATGACGGTCATGACCACACCACAGAGGAGGCTGCTTAAATCACTGCAGGAAGAAAATACCTTTTAGGGTTTCTCAAGAAAGTGTGATATTTCCAATTCAGCTAATTTGTTTTTTACTTTGTTTTAATATAAAATTTATTAATGAGCCTAATACAAATACTTAAAATAAATACAAAGACCACTAATTACATGCCAGGTACTATTCTGGACCTTCACGTCCGTCCATTCGTTTAAGAAGCCTCACACCAATTCATTAATGAATTTAGCTATTCACTTAAGTCTCTGTGAGGTGGGTCTTATTATGATCCCTTTTTAAAAAGTGAGAAACTGAGGTACAAGCAAGTGAGTAGCACCGTCGGCATGGAACCCAGGCGGAGACCTGGATGGTGGCTGCAGAGACCACACCCCTCACTACACACATTTGCCTTTCATTCATTCAAAGGTTTCCTCATCCCACTGGTTCTGATATACTTTCCTGTGTATTTTCAAACTCAACGAACTGCAGCAAGGACCCCAAAGTCTCATGTTCATGTGACTATTTGAGCCTTGTTCGAGGATCCTGAAGCTGCCTCGAGGTGTCTGGGTGCGGGTGGAACCTTGTCGGCAGCTCTCCAGCAGTCCTGCCTGCACAGAGAAGACAAACCCCAGGCTTGACTAAGGGGACGGCAGAGAGAGTGCGGCTGGAAGCACCCAGGGTTTTAGATGGAATCCCACACAGTTCATGGAGAGCACTAGCAAAGGAACAGAGTAATAGATACAAGCCTTTCAAGTTTTGCCTCAAACTCTTCCTTAATTTTTCTTTCTCATGCAATATTTATATTTTATCCCAGACAGCTTTAGTTTCGAAATCCTTTTTTCTAAGCATTGGATAAATAGAGATTTTTCTGTGCATATTAGTGCAACTTTTCAAAAGCTGATTATCAGCGAATGCAATCAGAGTGATAGCAAGAACCAAGAGACTTTTTGAAGAAAGTTCTAGAGGAACAATCTCTGCAAGTTCCTATTTTCTCAGTATTATTTGGGTTTTATAAATATCAATTCAAAAAAGATACCAGTACATCTGGACTGTAACACATTTCAGTTTTAATTTTGTATTCATATTAAATGTTTAGTATTTAGATAGCTCTAATTCCAGACATTTTTTTATCCTATTTCAAAAGAAAATTTTAATTCGATTACAACAACAATAACAAATACTATATCATCCAGCCAGTTACATTTTTAAGAAGTTTTGGTGGGTCTACGTAAAATGCTGTGCTATGCCTGCACCCCCAGGTTTGCATTCTGTGGCTACTGCATGGACACTTCTGAGAAGGAACACAAAGTCCTTTCCCCCTGGGCATTGTTTATTGGGTCTAGCAAGGGCCCCAAGTGTGGGAGATAATTTTGCTAAAATCCTAATTTTGCTAAAAGGCTAAACAGTTGTTGGTCTTTCATGGAGAGGCCAACGCTGGTAATTTCTTTATTTCCTTCAATATATTTTCTGTATTTTTGATTTTTAGCATGTTGACTATGTTGTGCCAGATGTGTCTTTTTATATATTCATCCTGTTTATATCTGTGATTTGTTATTATTAGATAAATTTTGGGAAAATCCTCAGCTGTTTCTTTTTCACCTATTTCTTTGGTCCCTTTCTTTCTCTCTTCTTCTCATGGGATGCCAATTACATATGTTACATCGGTTGATATTGTTCCATAGCTCTTGGTAGTTCTTGTTCATTTTTATTTTGTTTTAGTTACTTTCTGTTTTTTAATCGTGGTGTTTTTCTCTTTGTATCTTTGTGTTTCTAATTTCTATTGACAAATTTTCCATTTCACTGATCTTTCCTCTGTTATGCCCAGTTGGCCTATTGAAGAAGTTCATCTTTGATAGTTTTTCATTTCTAGTATTTCCATTTGGCTTTTTTTAATGGTTTCCGTGTCTCTGTTGAAATTTCCCATTTGTTCCTGCATGTTGTCCACCTTTCACTGAATTCTTTGACGTTAGTTATAGTTGTTTAAAATTCTC
The DNA here is from genome assembly GCF_041296265.1 of Equus caballus. Classification (NCBI taxonomy): domain Eukaryota; kingdom Metazoa; phylum Chordata; class Mammalia; order Perissodactyla; family Equidae; genus Equus; species Equus caballus. The sequence goes on from NC_091685.1 coordinate 113,087,540, forward strand.
TGGTAGTTCCCCATCTGGGCCATCTTTCTATCTCGTTGTGTCGTCTATTCTGTCTCTTGATAATGGGTTTGGGAGGGTTTGCTGTTTGGATGTCACATCAAATTTTGATTTGATGCTGTTATTGTGTGTAAAAGAATGATAGAGACTGAGGTAGATACTATTGATGCCTGGAAATTGGTACACCTCTTCTGCCAGGCCATTAATGTAAGGGGTTGAACTAATGTAGCCAGCAGTTGAGCTAGAGTTGGGTGGGCTCCGGTGGTGGACTGCTGTTCCCATGTTCTCATGGCCAGGGGTTTTCCACAGTCATTCTCCATGAAGGGCAGACCTTCATGCCCTTGCTACGGAAGAAGTTTTTCTCTCTGCCTCTGCTTTTGCCCCTCTACCAGGTATAGTCATCTGGTGCTTGTTACTCAGCACGAGACTTGAGTGGGGCACAGGGCTTTCTTGATTCTCCTGCTCTAGTGTTAGAACGAGGCAGGTGCTGTGTGCCTGAGCCTCTAGGATGGGGCTTTCTCGGCATTCTACCCCTACCCTGGTGGCAGGCAACTTCTGCCTCTGCCTCAGTTCAGGGTCTGGAGATGCAGTGTCCTAGCCACTAGCCACATGTGGCTATTTAAAATTTAATTGAAGTTAAATAAAAATTCGCTTTTTCATGCACACTGGCCACTTTGCAAGTGCTTAATAGGACATGTGACTTGTGGCTACCATATTGGACAGCAAAGACATAGAACATTTCCTTTGTCACAGAAAGTTCTGTTATACAGTGTAAGTCTAGAGGCCAGGAGGCTGAACTCGGCTTTGTACCAGTGGAGGTTCCTGCTTCTCTTTGAGCGGCAGCAGATCTTGGGTGAGAGCCCTTCCACTGCGTGTCAGTGCAGGGTGTGGGCTGTGGGCAAAGTTCTGCCCCTATCTAGAGGCAGAGGCCTTTGCCTGGGACCAGAGCACCCGAGGCTTTCCTGCCTCACCCCCAGCAGCACATGACTTTTGTTTCCTGACAGGAGGTCAGATGTCGGGCATGGCAGGTGTCTTGCTCCTCACTCAGAGGCAGAAGGCATTTGTTTCCTGTGTTGGAAGGGTCTGTGGCCTCTGTGGTTTTGTGCTTATTCCCTGGTGGTGGCCAGTAGCCGCCTTATACTCACGTGGGGACCAGTATGCAGATGGGTTCCTTCTGGTCCTCCTGTTCCGCCATCACCCCTTGTCAGGCCCTGCTCCTCTGTGTCGCTGAGGGAGCTCCCTCAGGTCTCCTGGCCTGCCCCATCTTTGTCAAGAGCACCCGGTGGAGCCAGTGGAAAAGAGGTGGTGGATGACGTGGACTTCCAGTGTATCTGGGTCCCCATAATTCTAAACTGTCCCTGTAAACTACAGTGGACCTTTGAGAATTCTTTAAACTTTTGCTTGTTTTCTTCCCATCCCCTTTTGTGGCAGCTGCCTCTTCCTCTGTTCTCTGACAAAGATGAAACAGCTCTTGTGTTCCATCTTTGTGACATTCGGTTCACCCGGTTGTCTGATGACCTCAGTTCACAAACTATCGTATGACTTTAGGTTCAAAACGATGATGTCGATTATCCAGCTTTTTCCCATTGTTAGGGTAGGGGTGACGTTCTTTGTCGCTTTCCACGTCCTAACAGCAGTAATTTATTGTTAGCTGTCTAAGTTTATTAGGACAACTTCTTCTGCTTAATGGCTGTAGATTCATTTTCTGCTTGGGAGCTGATAAAAACAGAAATTCTTACACTCCCTGTCCAATTAGCACCTCCATTCAGTCAGGGAAGCACCCATGTTTACAGGCCCCATGTGGTCCAGGCCAATATGTTAGGTTTCTACAAAGGGACTGTTTCCCAGGGTGAGAGCTCAGTTGGCGTCGGGCTGGGCTTGGCCAGCTCTGCTCAGGGCATTGTGCCGTGAGCCATTGCTCATCTCAGTCCAGGTTCTCTCTCATTTACCTTCTCTCCTTCCTACTCATGGGCTTTTTTTCTTGCTTGGGTGATGGAGGAAACAGCTTTTTGGAGGGAACAGGGCCTCTCTGGGGACAATCTTCTTACTTTGGACACGGTGGCTTCAAACCAAGACTTTTTAAAATAACCTTAAAAGGAAATAAGAGTTTTGCCAGGGCTTTTAGGCTTGGAGATCCTCCTGGCATACTGCCAGACCTTCCCCTCCTTATCTCTGTTGTTTTTTGTCTAAAAGGTCTTTTTGACCACCCAAAATCTGTCTAAGGGAGATAAATGTAAGTTGCTTAACTCTCTGTGTGTAATGTCTCAAGTCCATTTTAGGATATTATACTTGGGAACAATAGATCATCTGGAAATTACAGACTTTAGGTTTTTATTGTCTTAGACACATTGAACCAAAACACTCATTCTTAGTGAGTTGGGGCACATGCTCGTAAATATCTGTTTTGTAAACATTAGGTTCAAAAGAAATTATCGTTTGTAACCATTTACCACAGAAAGCTTCATGTCTTGTTTAATGACTTTTGATTGTCGACATGGAAAACACCTGCACCAATTAGAAAGTTATTTCAGAAACTCTGCCTTTTGAACACCACTTAAAAAACCAAATTAGGTTACACAAGTTTCAGAGTTCTCAGATCACAGCTGTCTCTCCGGCCTTGTTTATGGGAACAGCCAGATTAGTTCTTACAAACATTAAAATGCAATTAATTAAATACATTAAATGCCAGTGGTTAAAAGGAACAGCAAGTCTTTTGTGTTGTTTTGTATTTTGTTAATTTTCTTTCATAAAACTTCCTGTTCCCGACCCTCAGGTAGTTCAGATTTTTGGTGGGATTAACAAACCTGTGCGTTTCGCACTTTCTTCTGACACCAGGCAGCGAGACCCCGGTCCTTAAGCCCGGACTGCGGGTGGGGGGTAGTCTCCGATTTCCTAGGCCTCGGGCACTGCTGGATTTATCCGGAGGCTTTCGAGGGGTGTACTGATGGAGTGATTTGTAAACTATGCAAAAAAAATCTAACCAGAGCATCCAGCTCGTGAATCCTGTGGGTGCAATGTGAGCACGATATTGAAGGAAAAAGAAAAGAGCTAATTCATTATGGGTGAATATGTTGGAGGAGGAGGAGCGAGGAGTGGATGCTAAGGGAAGCGGTAAGAAGAATTTCCCCAGCTACCAGACATTGTGTAGGATTTCTGTAGCCTTGGTTGAGAATTGAAAGGGGCCTTTTAAGTGCGGCAATCAGCGTGGAATCCTCATGAACACGTTATGAGGCAGGCACATAAAACTTAGGAGACAGATGCAGAAGCGAGTCTGTTGAATCAGGTAGGGGGTGGGTGAGTTGATTCTGGGAAATGCTAGAGAGAGTGGGTGGTATTTGAGTTGAGCTTTCAGAAATATGGAGGAGGGCATGCTGGGTGCTCGTAACCACAGGGGCAAAGTGAAAGAGGTACCTCCCGATGCAGTCAGGGGGGCCCGGTCCCTGTGACTGTCTGAGGATGCGTGTTGAAGTCTGACTGCAGTTGAGACAGGCTAGGACTGAGGAGTTGGTATGAATCCTGGAAGCACGTTTCGTTTCGTGTGTTGTGTTTTGTTTTGAGCAGGGGAGTGACATGATCAGCTCTCTTTTGGCAAGGTTGCTCTGAAGTCATCCTCCTCGAGGGTGAGTTGAAGGAGGCAGGACTAAAGGCAGGGACACTCAGTCAGGAGGCGTGCTGGAGCCAAGTGAGCTAGATAGGAGCCCATACTAGGTGGCCATGGAATTTGAGAGAAGGGTACAGATGTGAGGGACACCTTTGAAATAGTACTGATGAGGTTTGGACGTGTGGTGCATACAGGTGGTGGAGGATAGGGCGGAGTCCCGGATGATCTTCGGATGCCTAGAAGGGGCTCTTCAGGGGATGGTGATGCTCCAGTAGAGACAGGAAGAGTAGCTAGTAGATTTAGAGAGAGGTCGAGGGAGAGGAGGAGGCGGCGCTGGGGTCGCGCTTGCATAGGTCAAGTGCCTGAGGAGCATGCTCAGCTATTTTTTACATCTAGATAAGAGGAAGAGATTAAAACAAATTTAATAACTTCCTTCAAAAGCTTCTTAGGATTTTAGAGGAAACTTTGAAATTTGTTTTCATTTCTTATTTTTCTAAACTTCGTCAGCTTTTGTGCTGTGGGAACAAGAGGATGTGGCTCACTGCCACTATTTTGTAAACATCTTTAATTTGGTTTTGGAATTAATAAAACTTTTATTGTTTCTAGAACTTGCATGTTTCTTGGGGAATTTTATATGCCTTGCAAACGAATCATTTAAGATAAATGGCTTTAAGATCCCATTGTGTTTTATTTGGCTCAGGAACTATACCTGCATGAAACTGAACATTCTTATTCTATCACAGTAAGCTGCCTTTCCTTTGTAAAAGGGGAAATCAGACCATTTGAAAAATAACTTCCTTTTTGGGGATTGAAAGCATCGTTTTCTCCTTTTCTTTTCCCATTTTCTTCTTTGTGAAAATTCTTTTTGATGGTCATCAACCCACTTGGCAGAGTGCCCCTCTTCCTATTCTCTGTGCAACTATGCTCTTGAGCTAGTCAGCTCTATTAAACTCACCAGCAAAGAAGTTTTCAGGTCCCTGGTTACGAATACTTTCCTGGCACACCAAATAACATTCCTAAGATTAGGACTTCTGGTCCAGGCATTCTAAATGTGATGAGTGGTTCCCTGAATTTGCATAGGCTTTGAGAGAAAGAGGTGAAAACTTAAAATAAATTAGATTTCATACTCTCGACAAATTTATTGGGTAGGTAAATTATCCTATAGGAAAACAGACAAAAGTCTTTTGTGGAGTTAAATTCTGTTTCACTATCTTTAGGGTTACAAGAGTAGAGTTACATTGATGTGAAGGATTGAACTGGACCTAAGCATCAAATGTGATTTTTCTGCAGAGTTTTTTAATGGCACTTAGATTTTCATTCTATATTTTTTATGCTTAACTTGATTTTGGGGGGGAAAAAAAAGCTAGTGCTATCCATCTAAAACAGAATGTGCGTTAGTTATAATAGTGGAGTGATAAGGTCGTCTCCAAAATGGTTGTCATCAGTTTCTTCCCTCCTTATATGCACCTGCTGCTCTCCGAATCAACAGGTAGAGCCTGGCTTCCCTTCCTTGAGTCTGGGCTGGCCACAGTGACTTGCTTGACTAGTAGAATGCAGCAGAGGTGATAGTCTAGGACCTCAGAGGCTAGGTTATAAGAAACCTTGCAGCTTTTACCTGCATCTCTTGGAACCAGCCACCATGCTGTGAGGACCCCAAGTCATGCGGAGAGGCCACAGATTCGCACTCCACGCAACAGCCAATACAAACCGCCAGCCATGTGAATAAACCTTTTTGGACACCAAGGCAGTTGAGGCTTCAGATGGCTTCAGCTGCAGCCAACAGACTGCAACTACTAGAGAGACTCAGAGAGAGAATTGATGCCTCTGTAACAGTCAGTCCACAAACCCATAAACACTACCCCCCACCAAAAAAATACATAATCAATCCACAAAACCTTGAAAAATAGTAACTTATTTAGGTCACTCAGTTTTGGGGCGGCTTATTATGCAGCAGGAGGTAACTGGAACAAGTGCTCAATATTGCACAATACTCAATAAGTACAATTTTCAGTGTGTAATGTGCTCCTGTATTTTAAAGTGGTTGATGTTTCTGGACAAAGTGTTAAAGCGAGCACTTACGTAATGTTCCTAAATAGAAGCTAGCTGTTGGATCATGACGTCATCCTGGAGCAATTGGAGCTGGATTTTGTGACTGGAAAAATGTAATTCTTAAGATTCAGTTTAAAAAATACTACTAACAATTGTTTAGAAAGGCATATGCTGTTCTGAAAAAGATTCTAGAGACCTGGAAACGAGTGAACTTTAAGGCTCTCGTGATACTTTATATGCTATTGAATTCATAGATCCAAAGTCTGATGGCAGATTTGCTTGTGTACCACTAATTTGTATAAAGGAGGTCAATTAAGAGCTGTCTTTTTAAATAGTAGGCCTTATAATTGGTGTGATATTGGGATGGCTGAAGCAAATAGTCTCATCACCATCATAACAATGTCTCTTCAGTACTTTTTAGAAGGTTAAATGACAACCAGAAAGTCTAAAACTGAGTTATCCATCAGAATTAAAATCAGGAATGAGACCTGTTTGGGGCCTTTGGTGTGTAATTCTTGTTGCGGGGGCTAGTGGTCTGGCAAATGCAATCATGGGTTTAAGTGTTTAAATACTCTGTTTGTGAATTTAATAAATTTATTGTTATGGTTTGTTGTTATGTTCCTGCTTTTTAGGTTTGCCTTCCATGTGGACAGGATTCTTATACCTCCTTTCCCCCAGCATCTGTGTGCCTGGCACCTAGTGGGCTATCAGATTTTTTGAGTGAATGAAGTGGAATTATATCCGAAGTAAACTATATTAAGTTTACCAAATTAACTCAGCAAATATATAGCTAAATATAGCTAAGTAAGGTGTCTGAATTCACTCATTCATTTATTCAACAAACATTTATTGAATGACTGCAGTGCACAACAAGCTGAATATAGTGATAAACAGACCTAACCTTGTCCCTGCCCTCAGTGGAGCTCACAGTCTGTTTATCAAAGTAAGTGTAATTCTTGCTTCATCAGCTATTCCTTCCCTTGCTCAGAAGCTGTGAGAAGACAAGAGTGGGTGCGTTCAGCACATATTTGTGATGTGCCCATTCTGTGCTGGAGACTGAGTGTCCGAGGCCCTGCCTTGAATCCATCAGCAGAGATGAACACTAAAGACATTATTTTAAATAATAAATTATAACAAGTGTGCAAAGTGATGAAGCGAGAAAGTACTGGGTCCCCAGTATCCAACCGGACACCAAACCAGTCCTGAGGTGCTGGGGCCTTTGGCATGGCCCTCTCCTGTCTCACAGTGGTTCTTCTTTGTTGCGCTGGTTGTCTTCTTCTGTCACATCTGCTCCTCTGCACGTCTCCACGTCACCATGAGAGGGAGGCAGTTCTCTCTGTCGGGCCAGGAATAGGTGACTGCACGCCTGTTGCTCTGTGCTTGACGTTCCGTGTGCACTGGGCCCACTTTTCCCTTGTTACCTTCTTGGGCTGTTCTTGTCATCTTGTCTGTAAAGACTTTGTTCTCAGAGGTCTGTGGTCCTCTGATGGAGCCGTTCCCACTCAGTTTATCTGCCCTGACACACCTGACAGACGAAGCTCAGGTGGGCCGTGTGCCTCAGGCCACACGTGGACCCTGCACTTCTTCAAGCTCCAGCCTTAACTGCTGCTGCTTATTGCTCACACAGGACAGCATCTGGGGCGGAAATGAGTGAGTATGATTTTGTTAGAAGCTAACATGAAAACCCAACTCATTTGTAGAAAAGGAAGTAGATCATTTACAAGCTGTTGTACTTTATTATTAATGAGAAATCACTTTACAACTATTCACAGTATATCGCCATGCCAAGGCTTTGAGGTTGTGACCCTAGATCTAAAGCTGTCCCTCTTAGATCCTGGGTATTTATGAAGCGTACCGTGTGCCAGGGCTGTACGAGGCAGTAGGGGTACATGGTGGAATATATATAGCACAAGGTGCCTGTGAGTTTCAGGTAATTTCATGTGATGGACCTCGGTGTATATAGAGGATGTAGTGAAAAAAGAGGCTTTCAAGGTGAGCAGAGGACACACGATGACGGCTCTTTGGCTGCAGGAGGAAAGTGTTTGGACTTAACTGTCAGGGCTGTTGAGAAGCCCTTGAAGGTCAGGGGCCTCAGAGTTCTGGCTTTTTCAGGTCCTGCTAAGTTCTTTGCTTCTCACTGACTACTGGCCAGTTCTAGCCCCACTCTGATCATCAAGTAACTTTGCTCTTCCATCTTAGAGATCTTTCTGTTCTTTGGTTCTCCTCAGCGCTCAGTGGTTCCTTGGACTCTCCTCAGCCTGCTGATAACTCTCGATTTTTCTGCCCAGGTAGTTTGGGGCAGGGATAAGAGAGCGTTTCAGGAAAATACTCCCAGGCAAACCATCCCTGGAGAAACAGTGAAGACTTTTCCAGTGGCCTTTTCTTAGTCTGCATTTGGTCTGCCTTCTTTTTCCCATTGCTTTAGAACAAGGAATTAAATATCTGTGCCTAAAGTCTTGCAACTGGGATATACAACTATGTGCTGGGGCTTTGGGGAGATAAAAGGAGTGAGGAAGATTGGCACAGATGTTAGCTCAGAGACAATCTTCCTTAAGCAAAAAGAGGAAGATTGGCAACAGATGTTAGCTCAGGGCCAATCTTCCTCACCAAAATGCAAAAAAAAAAAAGTCTGTGTCTAAAATCAGAAGGCTCTATCTCCCACCTACCTTCCAGACCTGACTGGAGAGCTGTTCCAAACTTAAGTGATCCACTCTTTCCTCCTCCAGTAGGGTACAGTAACACAAAGATGAATATCATATAAGTGCCCTTTTTTATTGTCATCTGTCACAAGTCCTCAGGGACTATCACCACAGCTGGGATCAACGTGATATTTTAACTGAAGTGTTGGTGAAGCTTTGAGCTGCTTATCATTTGCGTTTATGAGCAATGTAAAATTCAGACAGAATGTCATTTGAAGGGATTATTTATGGAATATTGGGTTAACTTATGTTGCTATTATCCTGAACAATAGAAATTAAATCAGATCCCTGTGTTGTAAGTTGCAAATACTTATGATGACATCTGGCCTTTCTTGATAATCTCACATAATGTCTAAAAATCTAAAAAAAGAATTTATGTTAGGGAACTCTGTGACAGTTTTTATTTAACTTTGCTTAACAGTGACTTCAAACAGTTGTTGCATATGTAGAGAACTCCTGATTAAAGAAACTTTGAGTAATGTGGTGTGTTTCTAATTACAGCTTTTTAAGATTTCGACGAGTTGCTGAGCTCAGTTGGCCAAATAATTTTATTGAGTCAACTTCTGTGTTACGTGCTGTGTATTCAAGGAAGGGTTTAGAAAAAGTTCTGGCCCTGAAGGATTTGGGGGGAGAAGCTGGTCAGATAGCGCCTGGCAAGGACCCTGAGAGAACTGACCCAAGGGAGCTGTAAACCCACAGAGCAGGGCACCTGCCTCGCTGTAGGAGACAGACGCAGGCCGAGAAAGCTGTCAGGAGAGACAGGGGTGAGAGGTACTCCGCGGGAGGAGAAAGCTCACTCGTGAAGTCTCCACCGAATGAACAGAAAATGGCTGAGCAGCAGAAGATGCTTCAAAAGGAAACCAAGGAGCAGCCGAGAGGCTGAAGGAGAACCAAGGGAAAGAGGTGGCACCAAAGCCAAGGGAGAGGAAGAATTGCAGCATTTCGCGGAAAGTCACACGCGCCGTCTTCCTCTTGGAGGCCCGCAGTCTATAAGCATGTTACAGGTTCGGAGAAGTCCAGCAGAAAAGACAGTTCTCATAGTTTGTGTAACCTAGTATTTGCCAAGATAATTTCAGCAGAGCGAGTATATGAGTGTGTGTATGTGTGTGTGTGTGTGTGTGTGTGTGTGTGTGTGTGTGTTCATTCTTCTACATCTCACTGGGTCTAGTGTCTACAAAACAATTTAAGAAATCCTAGTCTAATCCATCCCATGTCCGGCTGCCACAATAATACTTAAAAAGGTCGACTTTGATGTGTCTCAGTTACTAAAGAAAACAAAACAAACAGAAGCAACCCCAGAGTGGCTCCTCAAGGCCTGCAGACTGGCGCCCAGACGGCGTAGCCTGAGGTGCCCGGTGCCCTCCTGGCCGGGCCGCCTGCCCATGTCCGCCCTTCTCTCCGTGAGCACACACGCACTCTGGGCTTCAGCCAGGCTGGAGCACGTGTCCTCCCAAAGCTTGCCACGTTTTTGAACATCTGCTTCAGTATTTCCTAAGGGTACACGTAACATAATCCTGTTTCCTGGCCTCTTTCTTTTTAATCCTCTCCCTCTTCCTCTTGTGAAGATGTGGCTCTCCTTAGAGCTGGTCAGCCATCACTTTCTGTGCAGCCTTCGCTGCCACCTCTGCCATGGACTTTTACTGATACCTTAATTATACTATATTAGCTCACTTTTTTCACTTTTGTGTCATAGTTTTCATGTTCTTTTTTCCTTAGTTCATTCATTATTCATTCAGTCATTCAGCAATGTAATTGTGCGTCTTATAATTGTACACTTATCCTTATTAGTATTTCTGTATCTTTCCTGTCACAATGGACTTTCTAAATAGACCTTCCCTGATGTTGAAACGACAAAATTTCTAAGACCTGGTCTCAGCCGCCAGGAGTTCTGTGCGTACCGAGGAAGGGAGACGGACACTTACCTGATTAAATTAGACCTTCTTTCAGAGAGAGGCACAATGTGTGATGGGAACATTGGAACATGGACAACATAGCAGCTAACTTTCCCCGGGGGAGAGCAGGGAGAGTTCACTGGAGAAGTTTGAATTGGGTCAGAAAGCGTGATTATGAGTTTTCTAGGAAAAGCAACAGAGTTGGGGGTGGGCCGTGCCAAATCAGCTGAGTGCAATGTGCAAAGTTGTGAAGTTGTGATGTGTGAGTTGCTGAGAAACTCAGTGGTGGAACCCAGTGTGTGTGTTGGACAGAATGGGAGCGTAGGTTGGGCGTGGGCAGGTTGCATAAGAGAGTGAGGAGCTTTCTGTGCTGAGACAGGGAGGTACCATTGATGCTGTGGGTCGTAATGAGTCAACACAGGCTTTTCTTTTTCCCCAGTGAGGGAATGAAGGGAGAAGAGAAACAAAAATATCCTGGGCATCTCCTGCTTATTAGAAATACAAAACTGTGAAATAAAGACAGATGTTCACTCCAAGCAACTCTATCCCCTGAACTAACATCTTTTTTCACTTTTTATACGTTACAAAAACTATCTTGCAGGTTAAGACTAATAAACTATAACTTAATTGCTAAGGCTGTAGTTATTACTGTGAGAACAAAATATAGGGCACAACATGTCTGAAATTCCTTCGCAGTTCGTGACTTATTTTTAGTACAGTCTGGAATCACAGAATATTATGGCTGGAAAGCCATGATCCAACTCTCTCATTTAGAAATAAGCGAATTTAAGTCAGATTGGTATAGCTAGTTATCCACAAGTCCAGAAACTTCTCTCTCTCTGAGGTCTTTTTTGACGTTATCCTGCCTCAAATCCGTTTGGTCATGAAATTAAAGGGAAACAGTAATGGTTTCGGTCATAGAGTAGGTATAGTATATCATTTTACAGTTGTTATATTTTGGGTTTTAGTAATATTTCATATAAAATTATTACCTCTTCTAAAAATATCTTATTGTGAAATGACCTGCGTATTGTTTTGTCTTTTATTACCTCAGAGAGCAAAGTTATTTTCAAGCAATGCATCTGATTTTAAAATATAAGTTACTGGGAAAATAGAATTCACTTAATAGTTAGGAATTTATATTATTATTATTATTGGAATGTATCTTCTCTGTAAAGATTGGAAACCTTGTAAATAAGTCTTTATTAATGTGGGAAGGATGAAGTTTCTAAAAATATATAAAACATAAATTGTGTAATTACTAAATAAGTACATTTTAGAATGAATGACTATTTATTGACCATTATATACTGTACACTGAGTTGGATACTTACATATTTGTACTCTAATCTTGAAATCTTCCCAATAATCATGTAAACTATGTATGATATACTTAGTATTAAGAATAGAAAATAGACTATGTAACTTCTACCTTTTTAATTTCAGCTACCAATCTTTAGATAATCTCTATGCGTTCATGGAAGACTTGAGAAGTTCCTCTTAATTCACTCACTCCTACCCTTGTTTTCAGACAGTTGAAAATCAATCTGAATACCTCATCACACATACATATGTAGTCAGTTTCTTGAATGTCTCAGCTATAGTGACCATTACAGCTTCAGCCTCCCACTCACAGAATTATTCTCTTACTGTTTCAGCAACCTCGGTTCAGGAATTGCTTCTGTTGCTGGTCTCAGAGACCCAACTCTGGTGTCTTAATTAAACAAGTAGGGGTTTCTTCATACTGTCCAGAGGCAGGCAGTCCTGAACTAGTTTGGTAGTTTGGCAGCTTTCACAAAATCATCAGGGCTGCCTTCGTTTTTCTGCTTCTCCGTTCACAGCACGTGGCTTCCATTGTCAAGGATCCGAGGTTCAGGATGTCTGTTGGTCGTCCTACTGTCACATCCTCATTCCAGGCGACAGGAAAGAGGAGGCAGGGAGGGACCTGGGGATGTGGCCAAGCTGATTTCACTTCCATTTACGAGCTTTCTTGAAGTTCCATTCAACTTCCACTTGCCTCTTACTGGCCAGAACAATGTCGCATGACCACACATAGCTATGAGGGATTCTGGAGCTATCTTCTTCTCTTGAGCTTGTTGCCACACTAAATAAAATTAGTTTCTATTCCTAAAAAAGGGGAATAAATACAAGGCAGAGTGTTTCCCAATGTTACCTACCATCCCAAATTTCATGCCGTTCTCTTTCTCGATGCAGTGCTTTTACGCTTGTTCTGACTGGAATGTCTGCTTTGTCACCTGGCTTTCTACTCATAAATAGATTTTTTAAAAAGATCTCTGCTTAGTTGAATTGACCCCTCCCTCATTTTCTGACCATCCATCCCATAGCTGGATGACCAAGGGCTCCTATGTACTGTCATTGTATGTTCCACCTTGTACTGCGCTTGCCTCTGTGTCACTTTCTCCCTCAGATTACCCAGCCCTTGAGAAAATGTCTCGCGTCTTGGTGGAACTGCAAGGCCTCGGCGACACGCAGTAAGAACTCATTAGGTATTTATTGAACTGACTATTCAGTGTCAATTCAATAAGTGCAAATCATGGGACTTTAGATCAGTGGCGTTTTAGTCCAACTGTCTCTTCATTTCCCATGGCACCCTCAGTGGAAACTTGATACATTGTCTGGGGGTTCCTATATCCAATTGAACCTGTTCCTGTAAGGGCTGGGACGGGGTAGTGTCATCTCCTGGCTTGGGTAGCCCTGTTTGTAATAATAATGTAGTTGTTTCAGAGATGTCTGCTGAACCCCTTTGTGAACTTGGTATATCAACAAAGAGTATATGTAGAGCAGTTTCAGATTTAGCTAAAATAAATCTCTATAAATATTTAGCATTTAAGCTGATTGCTGCTTTGCCACCACAATATTATCTTTAGACTTTAATAATATACTTCAGGATTTAGAGGAAAGTACGTGCTGTTTGAAATGAATAAAGAGAATTTTTCTTTGTTTTTAAGATAGGCAATATACAATTAATTTTTAAAAGAAGTAGGACCATTCTTCTTAGAAAAGTAATATATTTTCTATACTATTTTCTCTCAGAGAATTTTATATTCATCTTGCACTCTATTCAGGAGATTTAATTACTGAAGTATCATAAGACTCTTGAAATAAAGGACCCTGTTTTTATGAAGGTCTCATTAATAGATTTCAAGAACAATGCTGTATTGAGGTTCATACATAATTTCCTTTCTTCATAAAATCACCCCAGTTAAGTTTTCAAAATTTGTGTGCCTTTTTCAATTTTGAATGGTATTATTCCTATGCATATTTTGATAATACCTAAAAGAAGGCAGGTTAATATAATATATAAAATATGCTTATTGAATTCTTATTATGGCCAAGCATTATGATAAGCAAAATCCTACGACATAGGTATAATATCTCACGTTACACATGAGAGTAAGGCTGGGAGAGGTGAAGCAGCTTGTCCAGAGTCATACAGCTAGTAATGGGCAGCACACAGATTGGAAGTTAGATCTCTTCATAACTAAAGACCATATTCTTTATTATTTTGTAAATATCTATTCAGAAGTTCCAAAGGATTATGTCCCATATTGTATGAACAAATCTTTTACGAGAATTCTAAGAAAGCTGGTGTTGATTTCTCATTCAGTTCAAAAACAGCTCTTTGCTGCTGCAGCACCTCCTGAGTCCACTGCTCCCCACCCTCCCTGCCCCCCACTGCAGGGTCCCCAGGATCCATGCTGTAAAGTGTCTTACCGGAGAATGCTCCAAGACAACTGTCACAAAGACACCCCTCATAGAAAATTATTCAGCAGTACCAGTATGACCTCTACAGGCATTCTCCCTTCACTTGCGTTTTTTAAGCTATTTGCAGTAAAATATTGTTAATATTTTGAAAGCTAACAGGGAGGGATATTTCTTATCCCTTGGAATCCGTTTTAATAAGTGAAATTTCACTGTAGAGAGAGATTCGCTCCTCACATTTTACCTAAATCCCTCATATTGCAGTTTCTCTGCATCATTGGGATTAAAACAGCATTTTCAGTGTAAAAATGTTTCAGATCCTTGAAGATGGCTATTTTAGGTATAATTCTTTTCCAGGAAGATACATCTAGGCCAAGCAGGACTCACAGTAGGTCACGTGGCAGGTTGATATCAAGGTCAGCGGTCAGGCCGTGTGAACTGTGGCTTCGAAGGAGATATCGGGCCTTTCAGTCGTATTGCCTTCATCTCAAGGAGGTTGTGACTGTTTTTTAAATGCTTTGATTTCAGTATTTCTGGGTATTATAGTGGAAATTATTCTTAAATTCTTGAAAGAAACAGAGGGCCTTTAGGATAGAGATCATTTATTTTGGTTTGAGTTTAAGTTATAGTTATGGATGTTCCCTTTTTCTCCATAAAAGAAGCTTTATTCTTTGATTTCTTTATTTTTTCACTTCAAAAGAGACAGTTAGTGCTTCTAAGAATGTGAATATCATTTACAGTTTGACTGACCCAAACTGTACTTATATTGAAGTAAAAACCTGCTTACCCAAGAAACATGGAGACTGTCTCTTTCTTCAGTTTATGCTTAAGACTAAATCCTTACGCTCGGTGACAATCCCGACTCACTGGAGAGAAAATCCCCTTTCTGGGTCCTAGAGTCATAGCTTCCGGGCAGGCTTGAGCTCAGAGGAATATTTAAACACGTACTTGTAAAATTCCACTCTTTACCTTTGTTCTCATCTTACCTTCAGTTCTGTTCTCAATTGTGAATTCTTTTTTTTTCTAGTCACAGATTTAGGTATGCTCCAGTTAAATCGTATTTCTCGTGTATGTTTTCTATTTAGTAAGTTGATCTCCTCATTATGGGAAATCTGTAATGAGGGTGCTCCCTTTTCTTGTGCCTTCAGTTCTTCTAGAAAGTATTTAAGGATGAATATTCAAGGGTTAATGCCATGCCTCTAACGCAACACTAGACAGAATATGTCCATGGCGTGCGTGTTGCTTGGCGGGAAAGTGAAAGATAAGAGTTTGTACAAAAGAAATGAATATACCAAGTTCTGTGATATCATGTCCCAGCAAAATGAAAGCAGACATTCACTTAAAGAAAAAACCAATTGGTCTTTTTATTTTTATGAATATTTGCATACCATTAAATGTAACTAAGTGTTCTCTGAAATCATTATTGTGTGGAATCAGAATCAGAAAGAAGATATATATTTATATATAATATTCTATATAAGTATATAATTGTATAAGATATAGTTTATATATAATTAAATATAAAATAAATATTTAACATTATATAACTTTATAAATATATAAAATATATAAATATATAATATTTACATATATTTATTTTTTCAATTTAGTTTCCTATATCATTCTATGCTCAAGATTGTAAGTAGAAATAATATAAACCAGAATTGAGAGCAATTTCTCAAATACGTTTTGTCACTAAATGTTATTTATACTTTAAGGACATATCAGACAGGTGGCTTGTGTTCCTAGGGTTTTTCTTTTCCTTTATAAAACTCTGATTTACAGTGATTATGATAGTGCTGATTGCTTGTGACCTTGATGTGGGATTGTAACAGATGCATGGGATGGATTACTGATTCGAGACGTGGTGTTCTGGAGATCCTGAAGCAGGAGGAATGGGCAAGAGCCTTTGGGGACTGGTAATCAGATCTGAAGCTTTTCACTCCAGGGTCAGTGGTTGAGCTTGGGCAAGTTGTGAGTGACATAAACCACTCATCCAAGGACCGATACTTATCATGATGGAAAACTGATGGTCTGAGGTTCCTCAGTGGTACTTTCAGAGTGTAAAGCACTTTCTGCTTCAGTAAGAAGTGATAGACATTTGAGAACCTTCTTAAGTGTTAGGACTACCCTTGAGGCCCCCTGAGTGCCTGGCTGCCCGGCCCTAAAGTCTATGGCACTGGACTTGACCCAGGTCTCAAACGTCCCTGAATATTCATGCTAGATGCAGGCTGGATCCCAGCCCCAGAACTTGGCACATCAGTGGGGACAATTCTAGAGGTTTCCCCAGGACTGGTCTCAATAAATATGCGTTACAGTAAATTAATTCCATTTAACTCAAATTTTTGTCATCATATATATATCAAATCTGTATATATATATATGTCACACATATAAATACATGTACAAATATACATGCACCTTTCTCATGTGTGTGGTTTGCTGTTCCAGCTACTCCTTCTATTCAGTGAATGGACATATTTGGTTCACTGTGCCAGTATAAGTTAAAATTAACATTTTGCTGGAAAGTGATGTGCCTGACTGCTTTGGATCTATTATATATATTTAGCTTTGTAAAGGCAACAGAAGGGAAGGAACTAAGATTAACATGTGTTTTTAGACATGTAAACAGTGTACCAAGTCATTGCCAAAAAAATGACATACCATCTACAATATAGTCTTTAACATACGGGACAGTTTATCACCAAGAAATCTATGACTCAATGGCTGACTTTGGAATTTTTTAAGTATTAAATTCTGTTTCTATTTCCCCATTGGCAGGACATGAGTGAGTTTTCCAACATCTGTCCTGTTAAGAGCTGTTGCCAGGGCTGTGGCTGCTGCCTGCGAAATGTCTGTTCTCTTTCGTGCAGTTCTGGGCTTGAGGCCCCAGAGACCTGCTTTAGTCCACATTCCCACTCTCATTTTTGTGTCTTGAGATGACCAGTGTATGTCCTTTCATCCCTGTCTGGAGAGAGGTCTTTGGAGATTGGTTCTGTGCTTTATTTGATAGGAAAAAAAACGCATGCACTCACTGAACTTGCTCTGAGCATTTGGGCCTCATTGTGGCTTAGTTCCTTTGTGTGCAAAATTAGAATTATGTTAACTGAGTCTTCTGCCAAGTGTATTATTTATGTTGATTTGATTAGAGGATATAGGCTACTAGTAGAAAAGCCATGTCACTGCAGTTATAGAAAGAGAGAGAACAAATTTCTCAGAGTATACTGCACTTCTTTTCTTATATGTTTGAATGATTGGTATATCTACACCAAGGAATAAATGTAAAGAATCAAAACAATAAAACATGATCATCTCAGTATGCAAAGGAATGGTTCAGAATTGAGATCTGTGATGCCATTAGTTTCTCTGTGACTTGGAGTTTAGTAAAAACAAGGAAATTGCCTCAATTCAAAGAGTCTTTTCTTTTACCTACTATATTCTGAGGGAGTGAGTTGGACAATTTCTGAGTAACTTTGACAGTTCCTAAGTAGCTCTCTCTGTCAAAATGTTCTTCCTTTAAACAAAACAACAAAACAAAAACCGCCTTCTTGAGGGAAAAAGCATTTTGTTTGGCTTGAGCAAAAACCTGGCCCTTCCCCCTGAAGCCCTGGTTTTCTTAGCCTCCCTTCCATCCTTCGTCCTTGTGCCGCCAGGACTCATAACTGCTGTCAGCTGGGGGGGGGAAGCCACTCTTCTCAGTGGGGATCGTCAGTCCTTTTCCTGGGTAGCCTAGTTCATTCTGCCAGTGAGAGTATAGACTGACTTTGTAGGTGGTATAAGAGACCAGGAGAGAGGACGGGGGAGTTTAGGCGGCCTCCTGTTGGTAGAATCTTTCCTCTTTAGTATATTGCCCTATCACGTGACTGCTGAGTAAATTTACAGGGATGGTCCATAGAGTTCCCTGGATGGTGTCTAAATGGGACATTACAATGGGCTGTTATTTCTAAATTCAGGTGTTGCTATTTAATATAGAAACCAACGTGGCGTTATCTTGTCTTTTTGCCCCACACTGAGTTTCCTGGGATGTGGGACATTGAGAGCTAAAACATGGCTGATCCCAGGTAAATGAGGATGGTTGGTCATACTAGTAATGGTTCTTGAAATAAATTACTGAGAAGTACCTTCTCAAGGATCATGCTGATCCCAAAAGAATCAGAAGCTAGTAGGTAAAAAGTCACCGTTATTTACCCAAAAAAGTGAAATCTGATTTGTTGCTGGTTACTGCTGATGATAGTATGTGGGTTTATTTGGCGGGGTGGGAATGGTATTTGGCAGAAGGTTTGAAGTATACATCGGCCTGCTGGAGTCTGTGTAGTACCACCAGAGATTACAAAAAACCCTCACCCATTTGTGAAAGAAGATTGAGATCAAATTTACTTTCAGAACAAAACTGTATCGGATGAAAGGGGTAAAGAGTGAAGATGCTAATTTTATGAATAAAAATAATATTCTGCAGTTACCTTTGGGATTAAAAGAGGTTAATGATATTCAAATCTGGAAAACAAAAATGTCCCCATTTATTACAGTAATCCTGTTGTGTCATCTTCTTATTTTTAACCTTTTATGCTGACTGACCTTTTGTCAAACATTCTATGACTTGAGCACATTCAGATCTAGCAAGATCTCTGCCAGGACAACTGTGCGTGGAATCCTCACCTGTGCAAATAGACAGGATGTTTTTTTCCAGCATGTTTGAGGTCTGAAGAGGGCAGGTTTATGCTACTAGCTCCCTGCCATCTGTGCAGTGTGTTGATGCAGAGATGTAATTTATGTTGATGATACGGTTTCCTCTGACTTCTGCCCGCTCCATGATGGTTGTGTTTCACCTGTTGACATGAACTTGGCTGAAGTGAATGCTCCATTGGCCGTGGCTGAATTAGTTGCACATGTGATAGCACCTTTCTGCTATGTTCTTATTATTTTCAAAATTGTGTAATGGGATAAGTATGTTATTTCTTTAGAATTAGATATCCCTTTTCTAAGGCTTTACATTTCCATAATTCCTTTCTCCTACAGACCTCCGAATAAACTTTATGGTTTTATTCAAAGATGGATTACGCTTGCCACCATCACATATGTCAGGAAGCATGCTTGTTATTTTTGGAAGTAGACAAGTTGAATTAAATCAATTCCCTGTGGACTGATTGGATCTGCCTTCTACATGTAAGAGTCTGTGACTATATTGAGTTCTCCTTTCACATCCTTCTTTGTACCGCTATATAATGCCCCCTAAATCGACAGGGATATTTGGTATGTGCCACATATTATTTTTCAAATTGTGCAGCCGTGAAAGCTAAGGTTGGTGAAGAAGTATACCCTGACTCCATCTGCCCTGTCTTTGCTTTTCAAATCTGTTGGACTCTTCTTTAGGATAAGAACCACGTCTTAAGCCTTGCTGTGTTTCCCACAGTTCCTGACGCAATGTCCTGCTCAATACCCATGGAGACTTGCTCCTGAATTTACCTTCAATTACGTCATCATCTAATTGTGGGAATTATCTTGACTGCTGTCAGCTCGCTTGTAAATAGAACTTGAAACATTTAAATCAATTGGTTTGTAAGCTTAAAGTACTAGTTCAAGTCTAGGAATGGACCTTTTTAGAGGAAGTAATTAATATTTTTCTTCCTCAGTGCCTTGGGTGGTGGTTTACTGTGTCTGAGACTACAGATTTTTCAAGAACATTCCGTTGGTAAATAAAGCTCCCTGGAACATACAAAAGAAGTTTAGGCTGTCTTAAACTTGTAAGACTTACTTTGATTTTCATTAGCAAGTTTTTAGGATACAACAAACAAAAATGTTGAAGACGGTATATGACAAGAGAATAAGGCAGTTGCATTAGCAACCTGTGCTTTCACAAACTCAGACGATTTGTTTCCCTAATTGGCTTCCATTCCGATTATTATTTGAAACTCCACATTTTTGCCTTGGACGCTATATATATGTCTGTGTGTATATATATGTTTTTATCTTGTCCTTATATTCTCTATAATTTTGATCATATTTATTTCCCTTCTATTTTCATTATAATTTACATTTATGTTTCAAAGTTTGATTTCTCATTTTTTTAAGATGGTGAGCATAATGTTTTCCTTATTATAAAATTTTCCTGTTCATACAATGTCTTCTTTTGTTAAGATTTTTGAGAAAAAAATATCTAAACAATTAGTTATTATGCAGGGAAGTAGTTTTCCTTTAGATAATTTAAATAATAACACTCTTTCACTTAACCAGCCTTCCTTTTCTTCTAAGAATTAGAAAGAACATTCTTTACAATGCACAATTCTCACTGTTCTCAGAATTCTTATCAGCAAATATATTTTCAGCTCCTTTTTAACTCCCTTTATGCGTCTTAAGAAAAAAGCTGCTGTCCAAAAGAGCACTCATTCCTATTTTTGAGTGGGGTGCTTAGACTGTGATATACATGATCGTTTTAATAGCCAGCCACTGACTTTGGGTTTTTGATTCATCGTCCTGGTGTTATGCTTCCATTGTAGCTAGAGATATTTTCTTTCGCTAGAATAAGCCATTGGAATATAGTGTGATGACTGGGAAGATAGAGACAGTAGAATGCTTTCATGCCTAAGTGACTGGAAGCCTAATTAAAAGGGGCTTACGTGATGATATTTATTGTCACATAATAAGAATTTCAGAGGTAGAGCCATCCCATGGTTGGTTAATGCAGTATCTCAACAATGTCTTCCATGGCCAGGTTCCTCTCATCTCTCCTGCCGTCCTGAGTCAGCTCCTCATATGCTCACCACTTGCCTGCAGCAGCTCACGCGTCCTCTGTACATGGTCTGCCTCAACAGGCAGAAGAATCCTCTTCCAGAATCCCCATAGACTTACTTTCTCTTCTCAGTAACCATAGTCATGTCACGTGCTCTAATCTAAACCCATCACTGCAAAGGAAATGCAATTGCCATCACTGGCTGAGCCCAGTGGTTCCAAAACAGGTCTGTATATTAGAATCACCTGGGGATCTTTGAAAAATGCTAAGACCCCAGCCACACCCCAAAGTGGTGAAATCGCATTCTCTGGGCGGGGGGGGGCGGGGGGGGGGGGGGGTGAGTCACCAGCATCAGGTGTTTTCGAAGCTCCCAGGTGATTCCATGTGCAGGCAGGTTTGGGAGCCAAGGCTTATCGGCCTGATCAGGATTCCCTCTTGGGACTGAGCTGGGGGTCTCCTCTTCCAGGGTGCTTGACCAGGTGGAAGGTATGTGCCCGGAGTCAGGGTTGTGCCAGCAGGAACCTCGGAGAAAAGGGAAGGTGTTGGGGTGGGTAGGAAGCCACAAAGTAACTTCCGACACAGGCCTTGGAGTAAGAGTGCCTTATTTTGAGGTCTGCCTTCTCTACTGAGTTTGTAACCTTGGTCATATTTTTCAATTTATGTTTCTCCATCTGCAAAGTGATAATAACCATACCAAATTTGCAGCATTGCTTAACAATTAAATGGAAAAAAAAAATCCTTAAAAGTTTCTAGCACTTTGCCAGCCAGTACAAAGTAGACAGTCTGTTAGCACGTGCAGTAGTACCGTGGACGTAAAGGAATAGGAGGAGGAGAAATAGAAGTTATTGTCGCTGTTGTTGTAATTAGTATTATTATTACAACTGTTGCTTGAGAGGATGGTGGACAGATCAGAAGTTCTCGTTCCTGGTTGCGCATTAGAATCTTGGGAGCCCAGACCAGTTAAATCAGACTCTCTGGGGTGGGACCCAGGCATCAATATTTTAATTTATTTATTTTCTTAGTGAGAAAGATTGTCCTGGAGCTAGCATCCATTACCAATCTTCCTCTTTTTACTTGAGGAAAATTGTTGCTGAGCTAACATCCATGCCCATCTTTCTCTCTTTTTTTATATGTGGGATGCCACCATAGCATGGCTTGATAAGCATGGTGTGCAGCTCAGTGACCAGGATCCAAACCCACGAAGCCTGGGTTGCTGAAGCAGAGCGTGTGGACTTAACCACTATGCCACTGGGCTGGCCCCAACATCAGTATTTTCAGAAACATTCCCCAGTGATTCAGATGTGCAGGCAGGAGTGAAATCCACTGGGCTAGAGATTAGGAGAATATGAAGGAAAGTTTGGTTTGGTCAGTTTACCTGACTCTTCCCAATGGACCAGTTTGAGTCACCCCTGTAGCCCCAGGAAAACGAAGTTTTTGAGCTAGTTTGGGAGATTCTGTGCTTGCTTGATGCCAGACAAGCACTTCGCCCCCTCTGTGCAAGTGGCAGGACTGTCTTCCAGCCGTTTCTCTTCTACACATTATTCTGTGGGCCTCAAGAGTGGGTTAATTATAAAGGGGCCGAGCATCTTCTTGTTTCTATTTAAAGTCTGTATACAATACTTTAATATAAAAATTATATGCTATTTGCTGTGCTTATTTTTAGTTTTCTGTATGTGAATTGTGCAATTCATTTTCCAGTTTATAGAAAGTGTGTTTTCCATTAGCTACAATGTAAAACCAATTATGGAAGTGTTATGTAGAAACCTGCCTTAAATATTCCCCTAGCTTTCTGTCGGCCTCCCTAAGAGTTATAATTTTTAGGTGCATTGTTTACTAGGCCATGGGTATGTTTTGTCATATGTTGAAAGATCACATCAGCTATAAAAATAAGACGGTGAGTAAAGAGCCACAAAAGCTATAAACATCTGTAAAAGAAGTTTTCTAGGCAAGGCTCCTTGTTAGAGGGAAACTCGGTACATTTTGATGGTGTGCAGCTGGTGGCACATGCACTTTCAGAAACGGGGCCGTTAAGAGGAACTGTTAGATATATGGCGTGCTGTCCGGTGGGCTGTAGATCTGTCCCCTTAGCTGTGTGTAATGGCAACCCGGGCGGCCACGCTCACAAACCCTCCTCTAATTCCACCTGCAGGTCTGTTGCAAATTGGATGTTTTATAGAACCAGGTAGTCATCTTTTGGTCACAAAGCCAGTCTTACTAAGAGAACTGGCTGGCTCCTAGGAACATGAAAAAATCTGGAAACATTGCATGGGCTTCACAGTCTCTGCCACACTGAGGAGCACATGTCAAGGCTGACCTCTGGTCAGTGGTCAGGGCCACCTCAGGATGCTGCCTGGAGCTCTCTTTTATTCTCGGAGGATCTATCATGTGAGGTGCCATGTGAGGTACAGATGCTGACTCAATTAAACAGATGACCCCGTTATACAGGAGCACAAGAAAGCCCCTGCTCTGGACACTCATCTGAGTGAACAGCGCGGGCCTGCTGGGTTGGGAGAGAGAGGAGCTGGGTTTTGGGAATCCGCTGCTCACCAGGCTGCGTTTTTGGGGCTGACAGCAGGGCCAGTCACTGGAGTCCTGAGTCATCTCTGAGCGGGCATTTCTGAGACAGTGTTTCTAGTTTCTGAGACCGATTACACAATCCACCTTCCTCATATCAGAAATGGTTTCCCTAAAAAAGGGTAAGATCTTTGAAGCAGAAAGAGAATGGGGATATTTTAAGTTTTAGAATAACATGAAAACAATTTTTAAAAAATTTCTTTGAACTTTTTATATGGAAAATTTCAAACCTACCGAAGCAGAATAGGCTAATGAATCTCTGTGTACCCTCACCTAGGTTTAGCAAGTATCAGTTCTTCTGTCTATAACCTCCCCACTACCCCCAACCAGAACACTTGGAATATTTATATATAATATTAAAATAATATTTAACTCAAGATTTAGGTGTAATTCTGTCGTAAGTATCCTTTATATAAGGTGTATTATAGAACTTGTTCACCTAGATGATGATAAAATTGAATCACGGACATCCTGTGATCAAAGACATTTTTATTCTAGACCAGTGCTGTTCAGAGTGTGGCTCAAAGAACAGTACCAGCCGGCAGACGTTTTTGTTTCTGGTCTGTGATGAGATAATGACAGAAATTGTGAGGAAGCGTTTAGAACTTTTGTAGCATTTTGGCCTTGCTGCGCATCTAAGTGCATGATCGTTTTTCTTAGTAATTCATTTTTATTGTATTTTACAAAAGGATCAGTTAGCAACACATTGGGGGAAATGGGATCTGTGGCTACAGATAGTTGGAGCAGCATTCTTGTGTACTGTGCTTCTGGAATTTGACTCCTCAGGGGACATTGGGCAGTGTCTGGAGATATTTTGAGTCATCACAACTTAGTGGGGGAGCGGGGTATGCTGCTGACATCTAGTGCGTGCACAGGGCAGCTCCCCAAAACAGAGAGTTATCTGGCCCTAAATAGCAGTAGTGCTGAGGTTGAGAAACTCTGCTCTGGGCCACAGTGGAGGGTTTAGGCTGCTCTGTGCCTTGTCTAAGGAAGGTTTGGCAAATGGGTCTTGCCAGGGTGCAGGCTGGAAAGAGTCTGAGACTGTCTGTATGTGATCTTTCCTTACACCTGAGCCTCCGTATTCCTCTTTGGAAATTAGTGAGACATTTTGCAGATGGAAATGTTTGAAGGTTAAATGACTTTGCTCAAATCCTTTAAAAATATAATGCAGCCCTTTTAGTTACAAGTTGCCCATTTCATCTCTGCCAAAGTTTGTAGTGTGTCCAACAGGAGGAACCACCGCTGTAGCCCTGAGAAAATGGGAAACTGGAAATTCATAAAATTTCTGTTTATTTAGAAATTTCATATTTAGGAAATTCATACGGAATCTCTGCCTCATGAGGTTTTTAAGATTTTCTTTTGAATTTAGAAATAAAAAACGATCATCCAGCAAAAGCCATCTTTTTTTGATGAATAGGGCAAATGTTAATAGCTATGAAATACTTTAGAAAAAGTAATCAAATGAAATTAATTTGGAACAAAACATGACTTTTACATCCTAACACACTTTTGTGTGTGTATGTGAGAGAGTCAGAGACTTGTTCTGTATCTGATTCCTCTTTGGTGAGTTCCTTCTCTCAAACTGTGTTTGATATCCAAGCTGCTCACATGGAAGTTATTTCATTACCAGCCCAGACATTCTGGCCTTGTTACAGCTTTGAGCAAGACAAATCGAGAAAAGGTTTGTCCATAAAGTGCATTCATGTAAGTTAGAACCACTCAAGCCAGTGTTTCAGTCACAAGTTGAACCTTCTCATAAGCAAACCGTGTTTCTGTATCTTCACAATCCTGCAGGCTCTGACAGTCCGCACCACGCACGCTAGTCTGCCTGGTTTCTTTCAATTGCTGACTACTTTTTCTTTCTTAATTTTATTGGGGTCAGGCTACCATTGTTATGAAAGAACATTTATTGACCATCATTCTGTGACTTCCTGACACCGTTTACCTTGACCCCTGACTACAGGGGAAGAAACTCATTTGTTATATTTTCTGTTTCTGTTTGGTCGTGGCTTAACATGAAAACCACCATAGGGAATCTTCGGATTATGTACCTGGGGTGTGTAGTTAATCTACCCATGATCCGTCCTTGTCCTTGGTCGTCTGCGTGATGGGGGGCATGCTTCTTTACCTCCTGGCAAGCAGTCCTTAGCTAAACTAATCAGAAGCCTCCAATAGATTTCTATTTCAAAGAACTTCAGCATTCAGATCCCTCCAAGATTTATAAAAAATGTGACTTTGTTTCTACAGAGCCCTCTCAAATGATGCTGAGATTTATTATTTCAGTTTTTTCTGGCAAAAAATATAACATTTGAAGTTACTGTTCGTTTATATAGATGGGCATTAATTGCATAAAAATAGGACTTTTTATTAAAAGCTCCATCACAAGGTGCAGGGCGTAGAGCTCTAGAAACCCGACCATCTGAATGAATTCTACCAAATGCCGTCTGATTAGAGCTGGACTGATTAGACCGCTGATGAACTCTGCTGTTGATAGATTACACAGTGTAACCGACAAATAGATTGCCTCCATTTAGTAATGGTTCCCCAGTTATGATGACAAAGGACAAGCTGTTTGTCAGTTAAACTATGTAATCATTCAGGAACAGAATTAAGCAAGAACCTAATCATTTTGTCTCTAGTTAGAGCCAGCTAATGAGTTAAAATGTGTAATGTATACTACATATTCCACTCTGAAACAGTGTTATAAATAATTTCAATAATGCTTTATTGAATCAGATTTTGTGTCCATATTAAAGATTTTGTGATGGAGGGAAAGATAGAGGAAGAGAATTAAGGGAGTTAGGATATGATTAATGGTAAAATGATGATGGTGTGTGAGTTCTTTGTGGGGGTGGGGTGATGGGGTTTGGAAGTCCGGCAGTATGCAGACTTGCTGACACACTCCAGCCACACCAGCCTGCCGATTGTATCCTATGTGACCTTGGAAGGTAGCAGATAGCTCCACCTCAGCTCCGCCGCCTAACCTGACAGTAAGAAGTCAGAGCCTATTATGGCCTCCTGAGCTTTCTTTGTCACATGTCCCTTGCTGTATCAACCACTATGTAATTCCTTAAAAACCGTCATCCTCGGTGAAGCTTATGGTAAGGGCAGGCAGTGAAGATTAAACACTAAAGTTCTCTTGCACCGTTGCGCACAAGCATGGATTCTTCTGGACTGGGAAGTTAGGGCTAAGTGTGCTCAGGAATGTGCTAGAGGCAGCAAAGATTTTTTCACAATTGTCGGAGAAAGGGACAGGAAGAGGTGTAGGTGTCTTTGTAATAGCATACCCCTTACCACTCAGCTTACTCTCTGCCACAGTGTGTTTACCATGTGAGGGGTGGTATTTCTTTAACATGACTGATTAGGAGTAATGGGAAGAAATTAGTAAGGAAGGGGGTTGAGGGTTTCCTTTCTGAGAAAGAAAATTCGTTCATTTCCTCTTATTTCAGTTCATTTGGTTTTCTTAAATTGGGGACGAGTGCCCTGTGACCTCCTGGCTCTGCCTCGGGTAAAAGCTGTTTCCTGGAGCAGCAGTTACCCCGGCTTTGGCCCCGTCCACTGTAAATTGGAATACCTTCCAGGGTGGGCCTTAAAGGGCCTTCCAAGGAGTGCCGTAAGGCACTCTGACCAATATCTGTATTCTATCCTTCCTTGTGATATCTTCAGGAACAGTGTAGACTGTGTGAGATCTGGGGATGCAGGAGGCAGACAGACATTTGAAGGCAGTTTCTTCTTGCTGCGCTTCACCACGGCTTAGGGCTCAGAGAACCTTTCTTTCTAGACTGACGTAGAATTGTGATGTGGAGTCCTCTGTGAGCTTGTCTTGGAGCAAAACCCCGGGGGAATCCCTGGCTTCAAATGGCTCTGGTAGAGAAGAGGGGATGCAGGCAAATATAGCACTACTTCATCAAATGAGTCCCTTTCTGACTGTGCTTCTGGAACTTTTTGAAGTGGAGCGACCTTTCTAACTTTATAAATTTCACCCTTCACTTTCCTGCCAACACACGTAGAAACACACAATGATTGTTGTATTTTTAGTGACTTTTATAGGAGAATATAAATAAGTGAAGGGAATATAGTTTGAGTGAAGTTAGTAAATGAAATATATTGAATTAATCACCAATAGTATCTGTAAACATTTGAAAAATCTCAGTATGTGAGTTGGTGAATGTATGTGTGTATCAGACATTATTTATTTAATGCAAGCCAATGCATAATACACATTTGGGTTTCTGAACCTCTTATGATAACTACAAAGCCCTTATGTACCACCAGAATCTCCACGTACTGCCCAGGATCCCAACGGGTGAAACCCTGGGCCACTGAAGTGGAGCACACAAATTTAACCACTTGGCCACAGGGCCAACTCCAAGACTTGTTTTTTGTTTTTTGGGTTTTTTTGAAGATTTTATTTTTTCCTTTTTCTCCCCAAAGCCCCCTGGTGCATAGTTGTATATTCTCCGGTGTGAGTCCTTCTAGTTGTGGCATGTGGGACACTGCCTCAGCGTGGTTTGATGAGCAGTGCCATGTCCGCACCCAGGATTCGAACCAACGAAACACTGGGCCACCTGCAGCGGAGCATGTGAACTTAACCACTCGGTCGCGGGGCCAGCCCCCCCCAAGACTTGGTTTTTAAAGGTGACGGAAAAAGAGACAAGCTCTGGACTCAGGTTATAGGGCTAGATGGAAAGCACATCCCACCATAACACTGGGACCATCGAAGGGCTATCCTCAAAATGAAATCAGGGACTGGAAGTAATCTACCTTTGGCAAACAGAGATGCTCGCTTGGGACATTTAACTGTCTGGGAATAATTGCTGGCTAGGAAGAGAGTTCTCTTTAGACTTTGCAACCACAGTCCTTCCCTCAAGTGTGTTTGGAGTTCAGACGTAAAATACTTGCCTGACCAGAAAAACCTAAGGCAAGAAATAAACTTAAAATGGTCTTTGATTGATGGCATCCCAGAGTGCCTGGCAGAAGCAAACACAAAGGCTCTCTGGAGGGACTTACCCTCAACCCAGGGGTCACAGGGTTTTAACAGATAAAGACCACCAAATATGAGCTCTTGATTCCAGATTCCAGAAACAGGCATGGAAACAAAAGCCATGAGCAGGAGACAGGAGAAACCGCAAATAGCAGAACTAGACTTTCAAAAAACTTAAGGTAATGATTTATCAAATGAAGAAAATTATATAAATGCCTAGAATATTTTTAAATGGGCATAAGCAACATGACTAAAAACTAAGATTATATCAAAAAATTAAGCACAATGGAAAAGAATAAAAAAAAACCCAACTTCTAGAAATTAAAAATGTGATAATGGAAATTAAAAACTCAAATGATCATATTAAGTAGCAGGTTATTCATAGCTGAAGAGAATTAATCAATTGATCCTAAAGAAATTACATAAAGTGCAATACAAAGAGGTGGAAATGGTTAAGAGAGCTTAAGAGACGTGAAGAATAGAGTCTATTATATATCTAATTGGATTTGTAGACTTTAGACAAAGTCATTTTCAGTTAAATAAAAACAGAATTTACCATCAACAGATCCTTGGAAGGTCAGATATGTAAGAAAGCATGAAAAGTAAAGAAATTGTTAGACATGTGTAAAGGTAAACCACACTGATTATGTAAAATAATAATGATTCCATACTGGGCATTAAAAATCAAGATACAAGTAAAATACTGCTACATATAATGTGTAAGGCAGGAGCATTCTACAGGATGTATTACTCAGTAGAAGGGAAAACATAGATGAACTTTAGATTGTGTTAAATGTACATGGTCAAAAACTTTAAGGATAATTGC
Source organism: Equus caballus (assembly GCF_041296265.1). Taxonomy (NCBI): domain Eukaryota; kingdom Metazoa; phylum Chordata; class Mammalia; order Perissodactyla; family Equidae; genus Equus; species Equus caballus. The sequence continues at coordinate 113,116,612 of NC_091685.1, forward strand.
TAAAAGGATAGAAATAGAGTTCATAACTTCTGTAATGGTACAGGGGGAAAATGTTCAAAACATGCAAAGTATTGGGGGTAAAAACTTAGGAAACAAGCAAGATCAAAGCAATGGGTAAAATAAAATGTTAGAAATATATTAAAATATATTATTAATAAATAAATGATAAAAATTTTATTCTGTTATAACAATATAATAAATGTCAATAAATATTAAGAAGTGCAACTTGATGTCTCAAAAAAAGTGGTATGTTTGGGTTAAAAAAACCCAGATGTGTGTGGTTAACCAAGAGATGCTGCTCATACCTCAGGATATAGACTATTTGAAATTAAAACGATCGATATACCAGGCAACTAATAATTTTATTTTGTTTATTTTTTGACCTCTTTTTAAAAATTGAGATCAAATTGACATATAACATTGTATAAGTTTACACTATGTAATATGTTGATTTGATACATTTGTAAATTGAATATGATTGCCCCACACAGTGTTAGCCAACACCTCCATCATGTCAAGTAATTATCATTTATTTTTTGTGGTGAGAATATTTAAGATCTAGTCTCTTAGCAACATTGAAGAATATACTGCAGGATTGTTAACTATGATCACAGTGCTGTGCGTTAGATCCCCAGAACTTATTCATCTTCTAACTGCAAATTTGTACCTTTTGACCAACGTCTCCCCAATTCCCCCACCCCCCAGCAAATACTGTTTTTAAAAAGCTTTTATAGCTGTATTAGGACCAAAATAATTTTAAGCTAAAAAGGATTATTACAGATAAAGAAGGTCGCTTTGAAATGACAAAAAGTCCTATTTTCCAGGCACATAATAGTTTTAAACTTAAATACACTCATCATGTACCTAATGAGAGTCTCAAAATTTGTAAAATACAGTGATAGAATTACAAGAATCCACTGGATATTGGAGTGTAAAATGGTTTATTCACTTTGTAGAGCTGTGTGACCATTCCTAGAAAAGTCGAAGCTGCCGTCCCACTTCTAGGTATACGTGCGGTAGGGGATTATACTCATCTGTGCTCAAGTGTACGTGTACAAGAATGCTCAGAGCAACATTGTTTGTAAGAGTGAACAATTGGAAAACACTTAACTGTCCATCACTGGAGAATGTATATAAGCAAATTATGGTATAGCCATTGAGTGTGATACTGTACAGCGTTAAAAGGAATGAGTAGGAGCTACGTGTGTTCACAAAATGGAGAAGGGGACTAGACACTCATAAAGATGATGCTGAGCAAAACTAATTCGAAAAGAACTCACAAAGAATACATACAGTATAATACTGTTTACATAATTTTAAAAGGCAAAATAATACTGTGTCTGCTTAGAGATCCTTCCATACATATGCAGTAACAATGTAGAGAAAGGCAGGGGGACGGTAAGTCCCACATCCAGGGCAGTGGTCATCTCTGCGGAGGTGGGAGGGTGCTGCACCTGTCGAGTGGTGGGTGCATTGAGAGGTACATCTGTACTGGTAATGTTCGATTTCTTAAGGCAGCTGGTGGGCACACGTACTTCTCTTTGGTTATTTTCGTATTGTTTTGTATGTCTAAAAATTTTAATATTCTTTTAAATACTAAGAAAATATAAATAGAACTTGTCTATCTAACATGAAATTAAAAACGTTTATATATACTACCTCAATCCAAATAAGTGTTTATAACAATATTTTTGAAGATATATTTAAAAAAGAACTCATTGCAACTTTCCTTTAAACAAATCTTTTTATTGATACGCTATTTCGTAACTGGCCAGCTGTTTTAAGGGAACAATGTTAATTGACTTATTTTACAATTCATTCCAAGCTAAAAAGATGGTGCCATAAGTTCTTGGTATCAAAGATGGCTAAGGAATTTGGACATTTTTTTCTTTTCTTATGGTAGATATTTCGTTTTCTTAAGTGTCTGTAACCAACGATAAAAAAAATTGCCTCATTTTAAAAAGTAATTTAGATTTTATAAAAGAACATCCTACTTAGGAAAAGAGAAGTGGACAATAGAAATGAAAATACTTAAATCACACTTCAGCTCTAGCTTTTTAAACTTACCACCCAAAATCTGTTGAAAATTTGGTTCTGAAGTTTTCGTTCCTGGGAATCCTTCTGAGACAGTTAATAATTTGCACCATCTAGATTAGGGGTCCCAAACTTCCTTGGTCCATAATGCCATTAATATCTCACTAAATTTTTATGGCTCCCTAGGACCAAAAGCAACCTGAGCGTTCAGTTCATTAAGTAGCTAGAGCAGGCAATCATTCAGAATCCAGCTTTGCCAAGATAGGACCTCATGGGAAGAAATGTACCATAATCTAATGTTGGAAGTGTGGACTACCTTGAGCTGGTAGTTTTCAGACTGTCCTACAGATATTGGGAGTGTCACTGTTTTCCCCTGAAAATTTAAAATAACTCACAGCACCCCTGTGAATTTGCTGCAGCATCCTGCAGAACTAGATAAAATACCCCACATACCCATTCACTCGAATTCATCATGTCTCTTTTCTCTGACTGCAGGAGAAGCCATACAAGTGCTCAGAGTGCAGCAAGGCCTTCAGCCAGAAGCGAGGCCTGGATGAGCACAAGAGGACGCACACCGGAGAAAAGCCTTTCCAATGTGATGTGAGTTTGGCTTCTCTTTTCTCTTCCTAGTGTACTCCAATAACAGGAGTGGTGTGTGTCTGTGCGCACGTGTGTGTTTGTGCACCTGTGCATGTGTGTGTGTATGTATGAATGTGTGTTTTGCAGCACTGGTCTGTGTCTGTTAGTCTTGTGCTGTTTATACCTTTTGATTGCATAATCCATGTAACACATTGTTGTAATTTTATTCATTCTGGTTTATTGGCAGCAAATAAATTCTGATTTTCTTTAAGATATACTTACATCCTGTTTTAATGCAATTGAGTTGTTCTTCCAAGTATAAATGCATGATGATTCAAGGCAGCTTTCATGTGTCTGCCCAAGTCTTTTGACAGGTTAATGACAGTTAAAGCAGAGATTTAACTGTTCATAGATGTGATTTATTTTGTTAAAGCCAAATAATGAATTTCTAAAACATGCGTAAAATCCTTTGTTTAAATAACACTATTGCTAATTGTGTAGATTTTCTACTTATGACATTTGAATTGAAAGGAAATTATCAACATAGTTGTTTACCTTATTTATGAAAGGAAAAAATCCTACCATTGTCAGTAAAATTAATCTGAGCATTGATTAATTTAGGGAAAAAACTTCGTTTCTCAATGAACAGTGTCACCATTCTCCTGTGTAAGATTGACAATTGACAGAAAATTGACACAGGTGTTAAGGAAAACACTTGGAAGCTTACTTCTAACACAAAAATAGCAAAAAGAATATTAATATAGCTCAATGTAAGAAGAAACATCAAAGTTGTATTGTGTGAAGTTGCACAGTACAGAATTCTCTTTAAATGTGAGAAACTTGAGTACTGATTCCCAATGGTGTATCCCAATGGACAAGACCTGAGGTAAGCAGTCCATATGAAAGGAAACTCACAAACACAAGATGCCTTCCTTGTCCTTCCATGAAACTGTGTTTTAGAGTTAAGGCAACAATGTTCTCCCAGTGGGCCTACTCATCAAACACTTTTATCAACAGTGAACTTATTTAAGGAAAGAACTTCTTGTAGAGAAAGAAATGTACACTTCTAGAGCTCTATCCTGAACTAGAGGTCCAGCTCCAGCTTAATCATTTCAATTGGTTTGATTTATTGGTGCTTTTATTGGAGTATTTTCATAAAGGCAAAACCTATTTAGATTATTTAATTGTACAACTACACAAATGACTGATGGGAGATAAAAATACAATATTAACTGTGTATGGACATCTGCCCGCTGTCACCTTCGACCTGACTTTAATTTATGCTAAATGTTTTTGTTGACTTCTTCCTAGATAAACTGGACCATGATGTTACTTTTTTAAAACTATAACGTTCCAAGCCTGGTTTTTTCTCTCTGCCTCTATCCCATTTACTTCTATCATATGTTCAAAACTCTCTGATCCTTATCTGCAGCCCAGGCTGGTCTGCAGATAGAGATCCAAGTTTAATGCCTCTCAAACTTCCCTGAAATGCAGCCTGCTCAGTAGAGAACTGGCTGTCTTTGCTCCAAAATCTTTTCCTTCTTAACCTACTCATACCAGAGAGAAGTCATCCTTTCTCACTCCTCTTCCAGTCGGTCTCCTTCTGAATAGTTCTCAAATCCATGACTTCCTCTCAGTTTCCATTCTCACTAGAAGTGCATAGCCTGGACCCTTACATCCAATCTCCAATGTATATGTTCTCTAGGCTGGCAAGGTGGGTTTTTTTTAATTGAGTTGAAATTCACAAAAGATTAACCATTTTAAAGTAAACAGCGGCGTTAAGTTCCTTGACAATGTTCTGCAACCATCACCTCTGTCTGCTTCCAGAATATTTTTATCATCCCAAAATAAAATTTCACACCCATTACCTGTTAAACAATTATTCTCTATTCTTCCCGGACCCTGGCAACCACTAATCTGCTTTCATTTCTATAGATTTAGTTATTCTGGATATCTCATATAAATGATTCATACAATATGTGACCTTTTGTGACTGGCTTTCACTTAGCATAATGTTTTCAAGGTTCATCTACATTGTACCTGTGTCAGTACATCATTCTTTTTTATGGCTGAATGATATTCTGTGGTATGTATATACCACGATTGTTTATCCTTTCATCCACTGATGAACATTAGAGTTGTTTCTACTATTGTGAATAGTGCTGTAACAAAAATGTGTATACAAGTATCTGAGTACCTGTTTTCAATTCTTTTGGATATATACCTTGGAGTGGAATGCTGTGTCATATGATGATTCTGTGTTTGACTTTTTGAGGAACTGCCATACTGTTTTTCACAGTAGCTGCGCCATTCTGTATTCCCCTCAGCAATGCAGCACGTCCTTGTTGACTTGTTATTTTCCATTTTTTAAAATTATAGTCATCTAGGTGGATGTGATGTGGTATCTCACTGTGGTTTTGATTTACATTTCCTAAAGGATTAATGAAACTGAGCATCTTTCCACGTACTTATTTGTTGGCCATTTGTGTATCTTCTTTGGAGAAATGTCTATTCAAGTCCTTTGTCTATTTTAAAATTGTGTTGTTTGTCTTTTTGTTGTTGAGGGTAAGAGTTTCTTTATATATTCTGGATACTAGACCTTTCTCAGATGTATGATATGCAAATATTTTCTCTCACTCAGTGGGCTCTCTTCACTTTCTTGATAATACTCTTTGATGCACAAAACATTTCAATGTATTTTTTTCTTTTTCTCCTCATGCTTTTGAGGTCATATCTAAGAATCCATTGCCAAATTTAATGTTATGAAGATTTACCCATATGTTTTTATCTAAGTGTTTTATAGTTTTAACTCTTACATTTAGGTCTTTGATCCATTTTGAGTTCATTTTCTGTATATGGTGTGAAGTAGGGCTCCATACTTTTGCGTTATTTTTCAGTCTTTCACCATTGAATATGATGTTAGCTATGGGTTTTTCATGAATGCCCTTTGTTATGTTGAGAAAGTTCCCTTTTATCCTAGTTTTATGAGTATTTTTATCAAGCCAAGGTGTTGGATTTTGTCACATGCTTTTCTCTGTCAATTGAGATGATCATGTTTTGTGTTTTTTTGTCCTTTTGTTCTATGAACATGGTGTATTACATTGTTTAATTTTCTTATGTTGAACTACCATTTCCAGTCCTGGGATAAATCCCACTTAGTCATGGCTTATAATCCTTTTAATTTGGCTTGTTAGGGATGTTTTGTTTTGTTTTCTTTTTTGCTTATTTGAAGATTTTTTTGCATTTATATTCATGAAAGATATTGGTCTACAGTTTTCTTTCCTTGTAATGTCTTTATCTGGCTTTGGTATTAGGGTAGTGCAGGCCTCACAGAATGAGTTAGGTAGTGTTCCCGCCTCTTCTATGTTTTGGGAGAGTTAGAAAGGATTAGTATTAATTCTTTTTTACATGTTTGGTAGAATTCATCAGTGAACCCGTTTGATTCTGAACTTTTCTTTGTTGGGAGGTTTTTTATTTGATTCAATCTCTAGTTATAGATCACTCAGGTTTTTCTTTTTCTTCATAAATACAGTTTTGATAATTTGTGTTTCTAGAAATTTGTCCTTTTCATCCAGATTATCTAATTTGTTGGCATATAGTTCATAGTATTCTCTTATAATTCTTTTTATTTCTGTGGGGTCAGTGGTAATGTACCTGTGTCACTTTTTCAATGTAAACTCAATCATGTGCTTCTCTATGGTAACTTCTCACAACCTATAGGATAAAATCCACCTTCCTACTTGACTGAAAAGTTATTCTAGTCTTTGTCAATTCTCATTATTTTATGACTTAATAATCTCTTGTCTGTCAGTACTCTGCATTTCGTTTGTACTAACATTTAGAGTTTCCTGAAACAGTGATGCTATTTCACATCTAAGTACCGTGTTCCCTGTGGCTTGCATGCTCTATTTCCTCTGCCTAGAAAGTCCTCTTCATCTCTTGTTCCCATTGTCTGAGATATATATATGTCTGTATGCACACGCACACACACACACACGACATTTGAGTGGCACTTGAGTGGTATTTCAGTAAATTTGTAAAGAAAAAACTGTTATCTATCTATCTCACTTCTTTACAGTTTTTCTCAAGTGCCGCTTCACTCATCAACAGTACTCTAACCCCTTAGGCGCTGTTGTCCCATGCTGTGCACTCCCCTAGGATGCCATACCTATTGACCTCTAAGTATCTTTAGCTTCTATCTATGTGGCGACAACTTCCAAATCTTTTTTTCTTGTGCATAGATCTCTTTTCTGAACTCTAGGGAGATATTTTGAGCTGCATATAAGGCACTTCTCCTATATTCCAAACTGAAATCATGCTCCCCAGCCTTCTCTATCGCTCAAAATGTTCCCTTCAACTACTCATCTCTCTGAGGACTCCACCGTCTTCAAATAACCCAAACCGAAGATCTGAGCCCCATGCCAAGCACCTCTTTTTCTCTAAGCCATGACCAATAGCATCATCTGGTTGAGCTTCTATTGTGGGAAAGACACAGTGATCCACAGTTTGTGTATATTCTCTCTGATGTTCACTACAGCCTGGAAATATATAGGTGATATTTCCACCTACGTGAAGCAACTGAGGCTCACTGAGGTTGAGTGACTTGCCTATCATCCACCACTTAGAACTGGCCAAGTCGGGATTCTAGGGTTCAAACCCATGCAACTTCCTCTCAGTCCAGCAATTCCCAACACTTTTCGCTTCTGTATATTTCTCAAGCCTATTGCCTTCTCTTAATTCCCACTGTCACTTTCGCTCTTCTCTTTCCCTCACTTCTCACATCTAATCCAGTAGCAGATCTGATTGGCTCTACATTGAAAATAAATTGAGAGTCTGAACACTTCTCACATCTCGACAGCTACCATCTTAGTCTCCTAGAATAGTGGAGTAGCTTCTTAATTGATTTCTCTCCTTCTGTTTTGCTCCCAACAGTCTGTCCTAAACTTGTCACCCAGAGTGATCTGTCTAGAACCTAAGTCAGATATATACATAATATGTATTATACTCATTTACTCAAACCCTTCAATGACTGTTAATCTCCTTTAGAGTGAAAAATCGAAGTTTTACCATGGTCTGAAAGTCCCCACATGATCTACACCCCACCTCCCTGCCCCAACCTCCCTGACTTCACCGCCACCCTCCAGCTCGCTCTGGCCACATGGCTTCCTTGCTGTTCTTCGGGCACACTAAATGTACTCCTATGAATAGGTCTCTGTATGTGCTGTTTCCCTGGCCTGAAACACCCTTGTCAGATGTCTTTATGGCCTGCTCCTGCGCTTCTTTCCGTTCTCTGCTCAAATTACTTTCCCTCTTATTTCCATTACTTTCTTAAACCTCACTCCCTGTTCTTCATCATGGTGCTTATATCCACCTGAAATATTATGTATTTGTTTGCATAATCATTTTTCATCTATTATAAGCTTTATGACAAAAGAATTTTTCCTTTATTATTCATTGCTCTATCCCCAGGCCTAGAAAAATGCCTGGCATATAAGAAGCATTCAATGAATATTTTTAAAGGAATGAATAAATGAGTTAATGCCCACTGTCTTTGTGTACATCCGGATCCTTTCTGGCTTGGAGTGGAACACCACTATTGGCCTCCCTGACTCCAGTTTCATACTCTCTAGCTTGCTGACTAAATGATATTTTTGTTTCAGTCTCTGTTCAGAATCCTTTGACGAATTCCCACCACTTGCAGAATATACTTCCAGTTTCTCATTTTGGTCATCATGATCTCCAGGATTTGACTCCAGCCTTCAACTCTAGTTTCTTTTTCAAGATATTTATCTAATGGCATCTGTTCTTCAGCCTTAGTGAACTGTTTGTGCTTCCCCACGTGAGCATGGCTCTTCACACCTCTGCCTTTTGCCCACCTTTTTCTCTCTCCCTGGAATGTCCTTCCCGACCTTAGGACGGATAGACCCAAGCATCCAGGCAGAGTTGATTGTGCTCCCCTCTGTGCTTCTCTAAGCACTAAATTCATAGCATTGCAAATATTTCTCTCTAAAACTATTTGTTCTTCACTTAAGTGATAGGCACATTGTATGTGATAAATATTTGTTAGCTGAAAATATTTGTATAGAATTCTAATTCTTGTCTCTCAAGATGCTTTATGGTAAAAATGTTGCTTCATTTATTTTAAAACAAAATCAGTTTTACCTCCAGCCTACAGTAAGAATAAATATCTTCCCATTCTTTATCATGTGAATTAATACTAAGTTGAAGTAGGTCAAAGGGTTGGATGAGACTCACGGGTAGAAGGAAAGAAAAGGAAGCATCCTTGTGGCACTATTTGAACTTTTTCTTGCTCTCTCCTATTTTTAAAATGGCTACAAATGTCCTTGCATTTGCCTGATTTATTCAGAGCATCAATTTGACGTCTCTTAATGACTGCATTTAAGTTCATGAAAATGTAGCTTTTAATGTCTAGGTCGTCAGCTTCACAACTGTGACATCAGCTACTCTCTGCTGACATTGAATCCTCTCTGCTGGCCCCCATTCGACAATGTGTTGAATTGTTCCCATGCCATCTCCTGTGTGGAGCTTCTAGGTCTCCTTAATTCAGAGCCATTGTCAATGACTTCAGCATCTTGCTCAGCTTCCCTTCCATTTCTCCTCCATCTGCTGCTGCAGTTTTCCCGTGGTGACCACATCAGTGGATTTACACTTTGTATCCCTCACAGCACACTGGTGAGCTGAACTGTCTGAGAACCTCCTTTATTTTTTCAAAAAGCTTTTTATTTGTTATATATGGTATCAGCCAGGCAAGTGGAAAGAGTATGGTCAGCTCACATATCTCTGTTTGAATTTAGAGCCTTTAGTGATAGTTGGTCCTTGAGAGGGTGGTATAGACTCTGAACCCAGGCTTCCTGGATTTAAATCCTGGAAACCAGTTCCTGGTTCAGTGACCTTGGGCAAACTGGTTGAGACATAGAAGTGTATGTGTCAGTTTCTTTCTATAAAATAGGGATAATAGTACTAATATCTACTTAAAACGGTGGTTATGAGGATTAAATACACTAATGCTTAGAAATTGCCAGGAGTGGTTCTTGGCACATAGTGAAAGCTGATGTTAGCCCTTGAACCTAGTTCCTCTGCCAGACCCGGAAATAAAACAGGGAGCAAGATGCCATGTCCCCTCCCCTCATAGAGCTCATGTTCTTGTGGAGTATAGACCTTAAACAAATGAAGAGGAATAAATATCTAGTTGCATTTTATGATAAAGACTGGGAAAGGAAAAAAGTGAGTAGAGTGAAAGAGTAGTAGAGAAGAATTCTCTGAGAGAGAGACTGTAAGTAACCTGAAGGATGAGGGGTTAGCCAAGCGGAAAAGAGCAGTCCACGCTCAGGGAACAGCATAAATCAAGGCCTGTAGGTGGGAAAGAGCCAGGGGATTTAGGGCAAGTAAGAAGACAGGTGAGGCTGGAGCACAGAGAGAGAGAGAAAGGGGCACAGGGTAAAGTTGGAAAGCAAATTGGTGGCCTTTCAGCCACATTAAGGAGTTTATTTTGAATCTAGTTTCAATGGGAAGCCATTGAAGAATTTGATATCTGTTGTTCATTTTTATGTGGGGTTTATAGAAGGGGCCAGGGAAATAGAAAATGGGGGATGAATTTTAATTCTATTTATTTATGATCACAAACTTTAATTTATACTTATAAAAACAACTTAGAGTTCTTTAAAAATAATCTATGTAGACATCTTTGATTTCCCCTGAGTTATTCCACAGCCTTTGGGGTACTTACATTACTCATGGGGATTTTATCCACCTAGCAATCATCCGTCTACCTTTCATTCTTTCTCTAATTCAACAAGTGTTTATGGAATGACTACTCTTGCCCTCATCTTCCTAAGACTTGTGAGGAGACATACATTAGAAAACGTCACACATAATTAATTACACTGGAGGTAAGTGTTATGAAGGCAAAGTAAAGGCTGCTATGTGAGCATTTAACAGAAGATTTCTCCTGGCAGACAGATCAGGTGGGCTTCCCTGAGGAAAGAGCAGGCGGAAGCTAGATGAAGCAAAGTGGGGAAGTGCTGAGGCAAGAAGACCGTGGTATGCAGGAGTCTGCAGGAAAGCTGATGAGTTTGTCCAGAACTCAGTGAGTTACCCTAAAAAGAGTAAGGATCCATGGAAGAATCTTAGGTAACAATATGACATTTCTATTTTTAACAAATCCTTCAAACCACTGTGTGGAACATGGACAGAGGGAGTGAGGATGAATACAGGGAGATTTAGATAATATTTATCAACTGGACCCTTTTGGCATTATGTGAGATTGTCCCACACATGACAGGGTATTTGCATGCATGCCCCCATACAAAATGCAAGTAGCACCCCCAGACTTCCAAACATTTCCTGCAGGGAGGGGAAATTGTACCACCCCCATCTGAGAACCTCGGAAGCTAGCTTTGGTTTCCAGAGTGAGGAGCTGCACGTCCCAAGAGGAGTACAACACATCATTGGGATGTGGGACGGAGAGATTACAGCTTTGATTCCTGCTTATTGTGTGTTTAAAAAATAAGAACCAAATTAAACTTTATTATCATTGAATAGAGGGCTTGACTTTGCTGCCCTCACTTGGCTGTTGTCAGCTGGTCTCTTGTGATGGATAGAACTAAATGTGACCTGAGGGAAGCGTGGCACTTCCATGGTGCTGACATTGGCTGACAATCCCAAGTCACTGGTCTGTTTTCAGCACACCGTTAGGACTGCATTTTATGTGTTCTCAGTTAAGTGGAGACATGATTCTGTTATCTGTTCTTAAATAAAGTAATCCTGTACAAGTGGCTTAAAAGAGGCCTGTACAGAAACCACAGATTGAAAATAATATTAATAACACAGACACAAGGTAACAAAAAGAAAATGGCAGAGTTAATACTACCAGTCAGTGATAATTTGAGATAAAAAATGACACCGTAGTATCTGGAAAGTAGTATGCCAAAAAACGGTCGTTATCAAGAATACACTTGAAATATATATTTGCCAATATTTTTGTTAAAGGTGACTGACTCTAAATATCTATCTTAAAATATTGCGGGGCCGGCTCCGTGGCTGAGTGGTTAAGTTTGCGCGCTCTGCTGCAGCGGCCCAGGGTTTGGATTCTGGGCATAGACATGGCACCGCTCATCAGGCCACGTTGAGGCGGCGTCCCACATCCCACAACTGGAAGGACCTGCAACTAAGATATACAACTATGTACAGGGGGGTTTGGAGAGATAAAGCAGAAAAAAAAAAAGATTGGCAACAGTTGTTAGCCCAGGTAAAAAAAAACTTAAAAAAATGAAAAAAATATTGCCTAGTGAAAATATGAAGTCAGTATTATTAACACAAAAATATTATTCCATCTTCTTCATATTCTCTTAAAATTTTGTTTATCTGTCTTTAATATAATATATAAATACATTAACACATTTGGTATATTTTATTTAAAAATACAAATAATAGGGGCCAGCCCAGTGGCGTAGCAGTTAGGTTCACGTGCTCCACTTCAGCAGCCTGGGGTTCACCAGTTCGGATCCAGGGTGTGGCCCTGTCCACCACTTATCAAGCCACGCTGTGGCAGGTGTCCCACATATAAAAAAGAGGAAGATGGGCACAGATGTCAGCTCAGGGCTGATCTTCCTCAAAATAAAAAAATACAAGTAATAAGTGCTTGCTGAACATTTTCGTATTGATAGAGAAGCATTGGTCTAGGCAGATAGTGTTTTCACTCAGGTCGTACATGACAGTGGAGATGGAGACACACGTCTTTGAGAAATGTATAGAAGGAAGAAGTGGTAATTGATTAGGTGAAGTGGGGATGAGGGACACATTGGGTCCAAGCTGACTGCCAGATTTGCAGCAGGTGCCAAGTGGATGGCGGAACTTTTTTTGAGAATTAGATTTGGGAGACAAAGATTCTTAGTTCAATTTTAGACATATTAAATTTGGAGTACCAGTGAGCTATCTGAGTGGTCAGTTAGGTAGTCCACTGTGGAGATGAGAAGAGAGGACTATAAAAGAGAGAGACATGTGGAGGAGATCTCCATATAAATGGTGCAAAAGGCATGAATGTGGTTAAGATCACTGGAGGAGAACATACCTAGTGAATGGGGAAGGGGCCTAAAGAACAGGTACTGACATCCGAACTTCAAGTTTAGGGTGGAGAGGGAGTCTGTACAGGAAAATGAGGGGCAAAATGCCAGGAAAGTGGAAGGAAAACAAAGAGAGGAGGTGATTACTGAAGCCAAAGGTGGTCAGATATGTCAGTGAAGCTGAGAAATCATGTTAAGAGAAGATTCAGGAGGTCCCATTGGCTTTAGCGTGTTGGAGGTTGTCAGTGACCTGTCAGAGCGGTTTGGAGAGGCAGAACTCTCAAGACAGAAGTGTGATAGGAGTGGGCAGGAGGCGTGGATGCAAGATGAGGACATGGAACCTTCATTCAACCAACCATATTTTTTCATTCCAAAATAATATTTGCTGTCTAATTATAAAAGCATTCTTTTTTACTCCAGAAAAATTAGGAAGTACAGAAGGGAATGAAGACAGAAATAAAACAGTCCCAAATTTTCCAACTAATGTCAACTAATATTAATGTTAATCTATTGACATTTCCTCATAGACTTATTTATACAGATAGAGTTCCAAACTTTATTTCAATATTGTAGATTAAATCATGCATTATTAATGTTATAACTGTTTTCTTCCCTTTACATTTTCTCTTGCCTTTAAAAATTTTTTGAAGTATGATCTTTTTTAACAGCTGAAAAGTATTTCTTCATCTGTGTATATCAAATTGAATATACCCATTAACTTTAACTGGGCAAGTAAGTGATTTATAATACTTCACTTTAATAAATAATTCTGCATTGAACATCTTGTATATACAGCTTTGACTAGGAGATATTCATCATACAGATGGCACTCCTGGTTCTTTTAAGGCTTGTGAAAATGCTAATATAATACTGTCTACTCTCCCAGTTATCCTCTTATCAGCATCATTTTGTACACTTTTATGCACATTCTGACCCCTTTTTAAATTATGTTTGGGTGTGTGCATTATTTTGTTTCAAGTGTATTTCTTGAGAATAGCGTGTGTGTGCATTTTCCTTTTTACCCTAATTTCAGAATCTTGTCTTTTAGAAAGGGTGCTTTATACTTTCGTGTCAGTTATCATGACTTCTATGTTATGTGGTCTGTCGTTGTATTTTGTGCTTTTCACATTTCCTGGTCTTTATTTTTTTATCCCCTGATTTTTGCTACGTGGACTTGGCCTTGTTTTTCACTGGCTTTAAAGGTAGATAGTCTGTTTTTAATTAATTATGATTAGAGAGCTCATGTTTACAAAGTTATTTCAAAACAAAGATGTCCTTTCCCCAGATTGATTGGATGCATTGCGTTTGTTCTGGAAAACTATCCTGCTTGCTTCCACAATCACCTGTACATTACAGGGAACTGCGACTCTGTAGAATAGCTGTGTTTTCACTCGAATCCCACCTGTGGTGGCTGTTGGCTTCCTTTTATTAACATTAGTTTCTTCTTTCAAATCTGCCGATGATTCTTCTTGCCAGAGAAGATGAAAGAGAAAAACTAGGCACTACCATTTATTGAGTGTCTGCAGTATAATATCTGTTTACATAGATTACCTCATTTCATCTTTGTATTAATCTTGTGAGATAACTATCATTATGGTCATTTTACAGGTGAAGCAATTGAAGTTAAAAGGCATAGTTTGTCCATTTAAACTTCCTTAGTAGGTGATAGAATTCAAACCCAAGTTGGTTAATTCACGAAATACTTAGTGAGTGCTTACTCTGTAGGCGCTGTCTTACCCCTTAGGATATATGAGTGGGTAAAACATGCAGAGGTCCCTGCCCTCCTAGATCTGGGTCAGGGTGCCAGTCAGTCGGGTTCTTGGTGAGGGCCCTCCTGGTGATGTTCTCGCAGGCCTTCCTTGGTGTTATGCATGCAGAGAGAGCGAGCGAGACATCTGCGTCTCTTCCTATTTTTATAAGGGCTTTATCCAGCATGGGACCTCTACTTTCGTGACCTCATCTAAACCTAATTATCTCCCAAAGGCTCCACCTCCAAATACTGTCACATTGAGGATTAGGACTGCAATCTATGAATCTGGGGAGGACACAAGCATCCAGTCCATGGCAGACTCTAAAGCTTATTTTCTTTCCATCACACTGTGCTGCTACTTATGTATATATCGAAATACGTTATTATTGGATTACTCCCTCCCCTTACTGTATTGAGGCCTGTGTCTTTCTGAGTTTCTTGGGTGTAAATCCTCCTGCCCCCATAAGGAGAGAGAGCAAGTTTTTATTTGCTTTAGCATTTTCACAAGCCTCACCTCATTCAGAACTTCAGTTTTCTTTCCAGTATTTTTACAAGCCATTTCCTCTTTCATTATACTCTTTACATTTTTCATGGTATTTTCACATTAAGTATGCCTTATTTTATTGAATAGAGTTTTGTATAAATGGAATTTTTGCAAATAACTCCAAAACCTTGAAGGAAAATTTGTGGTAAAAGAAATTCCATTTCATTTCCTGAATAATTATACCTTACATCTTCTGTGTTAATTTAATATTTTTAATTATCAGGCTGTTTAATATGTGTTGAGCCAGGTGGCAATTTAGCGGAGCTTATATGAAGTAAACTTTTACATTCCTTAGTTAAATGGAGTATATATAATAAGAAAGAAAAAATTGGAATAGTGGGTAATAAACTTAGAATGCTTAAAGCAGTGTTAACCTTTTACTTCAAAAATGGGACTAAATCGAAGGGATCGCTGGTGAGAAATGTCTTGTGCTGTTTATGCCATATAAAGAGATGCTATCTAGACCATGAGGCATTTTTTTTGTTTAAGAGGTTTAATATGATTTTGTCAATACACCCTGTTATGGTGAGAAAAGGTATTGTTTCCAGAGAGTTGTTTCTCTAGAGCTGTTTAAATACAGCAGCTGGGGTGCAGAGGGACACACACTAAATGCAAATAACTCTTGGGAACTATAATTAATTTTCTTCACCCTTTAACTTGAGTGCTAAATTCCATTTATTTCAAGAGCACTTTTTGTTCTGATTCCTGTCAGTACGTACTTTATAATAGAAATTTGCATCCTGTATATTGTATAAATGATAACTAAGTATATCAGGTTTTTCAGTATAATATGATTGGTATCTTTGGGTCTTTTCTAGGTTTGTGACTTGGCTTTTAGCTTGAAGAAAATGCTGATCCGACACAAGATGACTCATAATCCCAATCGTCCACTGGCAGAATGCCAGTTTTGCCATAAGAAGTTTACAAGGAATGACTACCTCAAAGTGCACATGGACAATATCCATGGCGAAGCTGACAGCTAATGGGAGCTGTGAAGGAATCGAACCATTCAGAAGGGCTCCTAATATGAAACCCAGATTTCTTGCACCTGATTAGCATAGCAGAAGTAGCCAAAAGCAATTCACTGGTCTCGCAGTTCTTACTTATCTACCTTTAGAGTCTATGGGTGCATATGCAAATGAAGAAAACAAGCCTACTCTGAGCAAGAAATGGTACAAATGGAAAAAATATAACTTGGTAGCCTTGTCAAATACTACTTGTGCTCTGTCTTATGAAAAGGGAAACAGGAGTCGTGGCTCTCCTCGGCCATCTCTCTGTAAAGAAGTTTATTAACATACTCCATATTAGGCCTTTTTATTTTATTGTTATCTTTGCGGGTGTGTGTACGCACACATGTGCACATGCTGGTTATTGCAACTGGTTATTACTAATTTAGCTAGGAAGAAATCAAGATATCCAACTATTTCATTGCAGATAAGGATAAGAGCAAGAGTTTTCAAAGTTTTTAGCATAACAGGATAAAACTGATGTTTTGGGAAACAGACCAAAAGTTGATCTTATTTAGTAGCTCCCTACAGCAGGTCAGTTTAAAGTAAAGAGATATTTAAGAACTAAAGCATCTATTAAAATATTGCTCATTTTAGGCAATTCTTAGGAAACGTTATTTCCTGTCATCATTCAGATGCAGACATTCATGATCTGGAATACTTTTATAAAATCTACATAAATATGGCCATAACACTTAAATATTCATCAAGCTGGTGTTCCCGAGTTTATGCTAGTTGGCTTTAGGAATTAACAGTATACGAATGTGTACAACTAAAAATGGAAACAGGATAGTCTCTCAATATTTGTTGACTGACAGAGCGGCAGCAGAATAGTGGCGTTACGACATCCGTTATGAGGAGCCTAGCTATGTCCCCTCGTTCCATGAAAGTGCACAGGACATGCTACTGCAGACGTAAGAGAGCCCTCAGAGCATTGACATTCTGTTTTGCAAAAGCCATTTTCCAGAATCTTGGCAGTAGGTGATTCTGAAACACTTTTAAATTACCCTCAATCATCCTATATAATTAGGAATCCAGAATAAAAAATACAAACCTGGCAATTGTCATGATTGAAATTATCACTGAAGCTTAAGGGAAATTGAAGCAAGAAGCATAATTTCTTCCTTTACTATTTCAGTAAAATACTGGAGAGCAGCATACAATGAACAGCTTGTTTGGGGAGAAGATATGATAAAATGTAAAGGCAATCTCAAAAGAGCATAGAGGAATCCAAAAACCAGAAAGAAATTAGAATGAAGCCTAAATCATGAACTTCTGTACGTGGAGCCCACTCAAAAGAGAGCAAGTATAATTTTAAGGAATTTATTTGTTCTAATGATTTAAGGAGAAAGGTTATCTGAAGACACAGTTCTTTCAAGTGAGGAATCTCGTTTTAAGATTATATTCATGCTCAGTTCTAGTTTTTAAAAGAAACATGAAGATTCAATATAGATATTTAAACTCTGTAAAAATACTAAATTTGAAACTTACCAGAGATAACTTTAAAAAATATAAATCCCAAGATTATAATTTAGAAGATATCTAAGTGTGGTTATATGTAGCATTTTGTATCTGAAATTATAGACTTTATTTTATAAAAATAGATTTTGTTCTTGTTTCTCGCTATGTCATCTGTTTCAACAATATATTTTTAGATTTAAAGTGTTTTCAATTTGACATGACACTGTGCTTAATATCATTTGAATATAAAAGGACAGCTGTAAAATTTGGGAGTGTGTATTATTTAAACACGTTCTGCTCATTCCTTTGGATGCTGCCTTCTCTGTAAGGGATGCTTCATATCCCGATTATGTGATGAATGTGAAACTTGAAAAGACGCCAAGTATCAATTTTGTGTAATCTCAGTGATTCACAACTTAACGGGGCTGCTGCGGAAATTACCCTTAAAAGCGTGTCGTCACCATGCTGTGGAATAAACTGACAAGGAAGAGGTGCTGGGCCTTGTCAGGCTGAAGGTCTGTAGTCAAGGAAAACTTTAAGCACTGGTGTCGGAAGACCTGCTTGGCCCCCATAATGCCTTTCAACGCACTGAAACCAAAACAGGTCCTTGGAAGTCTGTTGGCTTGCTGCAATCTTTTATCTAAAAGATGATTATTTATAAGCATTTCAGATATGTTAGCCTTTGCGTGCTGCAACTTTTAAATCACTCAACAATAACAAAAGATGAAAATTGATTTTTTTAGTGTTTGATTGAGAAATTAAGAACATAGTCAGTCATAGAGGAAAAGTCTTCCAGGCAGGCTGGAGTATAGGTACCCACTTGGAAGTGTCTTTCTCTTCTTCCTTGCTGTAGAAGATTTGGCTCAAGTACTTTCTTGGGAAAAGGCCAAACTCTTAGGGGTCCATGAAGTCAGGGCTAAGTCATTTTAAGAGGTGTCCAATAATACAGTAATGCACATAGGTTCAGATATCCTTCTATAATTTTTATCTTTGTATATTAACATTCAAGATATTTGTATATCTTGAATTCCTTCTTGTTTCATAATCACTGGCCTATATTATTTTCTTTTCCTTTTCTTTGTTTTGTTTTGGTTGATGTTGGCCATATAGAAGCTTTTATTGATTACTCATGATCAACAGATGCAGCATAAAAGTATTCGTTGGTTGAGGCCAGCCCATGGCTGAGTGGTTAAGTTCGCTCATTTGGCTTCAGCAGCCCGGGGTTCGCAGGTTCAGATCCTGGGTGCAGACCTACACACCATGCTGTGGTGGTGTCCCACATAGAGGAACTAGAGTGACCTACAACTAGGATAGACGACTGTGTACTGGGGCTTTGGGGAGGAAAAAAAAAGGGAAGATTGGCAACAGATGTTAGCTCAGAGCCAATCTTCCTCACAAAATAAAAAATAGTATTCATTGGTGATTCATTCTTGTGGTTACATACAATAGTTAAAATGCCTTAACTTTTAAAAAAGCATATTTCTTATATCCTCTGTGTGTCTGTCTTTCTGTCTGTCTGCAGGGGATCGCTTTCATGCAATGCTTATATATACAAATGCATTACTTTGCTCAAAACCCCTCTGCCCTTTCACAGCCCTCACTGGGTGGGTGTGAACGTGGATCACAGAGGGTCTTCCTGCCTTGGTGTGTGAATTAGTGTCTTTGTGTTATCACCTCTTCCAAAGCTGGAAACGAGGGAGGGGGGGAGAGAGGATGGGTACTGGAAATACTTATTTTTTTCTTCACAAATTTAAACATTGCTTATGAAAACTCACCTTGGGGTTGGGAATGTAAGCAGGTGCATGGGTAGAGGAAATGTACCTCTTTGAAACCCTCCGATGTTACTGTTAATGTTGAGGCTGAGTTGCATGTATATAAATGTAGCATTTGTAAATATAGAAGAACTTCAATAGAATTTTTATTTTATTATAAATCTATAATCGATCTATATGAATCTCTGAAACAGTTGGCGTTAGCAGCATATTTCACTATAGAGCTATAACTAACACAGTTCTACAGTAAAATCCAAATGGGTGTTTTAAAGTTGTTTTTGATGAAAGAAGGAAATATAACTGCCATTACTCCCAGGCCTCATGCTTTTCTAGTTTACTCAGCATTTCTAGATCTGGGAAATCTCTCTCAAGTTAAGCCAGGTTGGTCTCCAGATAGTAAGAGAGAACCACGTCCCTTCCTCTCCTCTTGGTCACAGATAAACAGCAGTGAGGAGGAACGTTACTCAGAATGAAAGAAACCTGAGTTATAGTAGCATCTCTGAGCGAAAATATCCTCGTGTTGGCAAATATAATTTAAGAGTGATAAAAGTTATGGCTAATATTTTAGGTACTCTTCTTTTAAAAAAGGCGTGTTTCATCGTTTTGCTGTTGCCCCACCCTTGTGAGATTTCTCTGATACCAAACATCCTCATCATTCTGTGTCTCCCAGGAGTGGATTTGGAAATGATGAGTTTGTTGAACTGGATTTCTCAGGATCGGCTAGTCCTTTGGAGCCCACTCGCACAGCCTTGGCCTCAAAACTGTTATCACTGGAGGTTGTTGCCTTGTTGTGTGACAGAATAAAAAAGAACTCTGGAGCCTTTGTTCTGGGCCATGTCAGAATATTCTCAATTTCCTGGGTCCATGAAGTAATACAGAATGCAACAGCTATCTTAGACTAAAATGGTGCTTCTGATCCAGTGTCCAGGTTTATTTTCTTCCTTTTTAAAAAATACTTAACACGATACTATAAAACAAATGTTTATATTTGTTACAGGATAGGCTACCTAAATATTTGATGGCATACTTGATTGCCTAATCCTGCAAACATTTAGGCAATTAGAACAAGTGTTTATTCCTTAGGTCCATGCCACCTTGGCATATTACATGGCAGGAGGAAACTAATCTAAGATTTTAAGTAATATTGATAATTCATATGTTGTAAATTGAGAAACGTCATAAGACCAGTGAAACTTGATCATCTAGATTAACGTAAAGGAGTTCGTATAAAATATCACTGTTTCTGAGAAGAAACACTGTAGACTTACTAGGAGTTAATTACACTTAGAAAGCACCAAAGAAGCCATTTGCCTCTGCAAAACAGTATAAAAATGGAAAGAATCTGAGCTCAAAGTGACACCTAAAACATTTCATTATTTTGTTTTTATATTTTGTCTACTTGGAGAATATCAAATAATGCTTTTTTCCTTAACGTTAATTTTCTCTGACATCTTTTATATAATGTTTGACTGGCATATCTCCTCCCCCCCCCCCCCGATTCTTCTACTAGAGGCTGTTCTGTGAGTATATGTAAATTTTAGATATGTTTCTAATAAACAACCTGTGATAAGACTTCCCATTTCTTATCTTGTCTCACAATCCTGTGTGCTTTGCAGTCCGTGATGATGAATTTGTCCTGCCTTCCCCACAGCCTCATGCAGCCTCCTTTGGATGGCTGACTGGGCTTGTATTGGAGTCTGTACTCAGAAATATGCTCCTTACCCCTAACATAGGAAATTCACCATCACCAACGTGTAAATCTGATAAAAGCTTGACAGTGTAGACACAATCCAAGACCCTTTTCTGTATGGTTCTTGCTGACCCAAGGTAGCTGCTGATGCAGACCTGAAAGCAATAGATTCCTTAACAAGCATTCCCAGGGTTTCGAGACCATGGACACAGGTGTGACTGCTGAAATCTGAATGAATACACCACCTTTATTGGGATCTAGTTGTTGGAACAATATATCCTCTGTTCATTCTTTGATATTTGATAACGCAACCCATGAAAAGGGAAGTGCATTGACTTCCAACTCTACATTTTTTCTTTTCTAAAGTAAGCGTTAGCATCTCAAGAGCTGAAGTTGCCTTACAGACAAAAGAAGGTCTGAAATTGACATTTATGAAGTCGAAGCAAACTGTATTGTTCCTCTGCTAAGTAGGAACATGAAAGTATGGAGATGGGGTGTGATACCACATTTAATTGATTCTAAAACTTTCGTTTACATTGGCAAACTGATGAGTCTTTTATGGAATATGACATATAGTATGTAGGATTACTAGTTAATTATTAATATTATATTTTTAGGAAATGAACCAATCACTGCTTTTGACTGTCTTAAGTCTGGCTTAATTCCTGGACTGTAGGAAACCCTCTCCTGGTCTTGCTTTCTGGTAATCAGATGGACCGCGTCAGTCAAGTAACTGCAGTTCGTCTTCTCTCTGGCAAGTAGGGTGCACATCTTCTCCAGAACGGAGAATAAAATAAAGCCGTGTCAAGTGCAGCACTCTGAGGGTCACTTCAGCCTGTCCTCTTCTCCATGGAATTCATTTCGTGTGCTCCTTCTGCTGCTGCATGACTCTGGGGTGTCTCCAGTTTCACCTTCAGCTGGGTTTTGAGAGTGACAAGTTGGTATTGTTCCCGGACTAAAATTATGATATTTAGGATATTAAGTTGTATCCTTTCTGCTCTGACTATAAACTATGAAATTGGGGCAGACAAATTTAGTTGATTAGGGTATTATTACAATACATATGTGAGTTGAGCCAACTGGCTTTATATGAGGAAAACGATTCCATAGTTTTCTGAGTCCCAGATCTCACCCCTAAGGATGCTGACCCAGTAAAGGGCTTGTAGCTTGTTGCTTATGATGAATCCTGAGAGAGAGGGTGGCACAGAGTCATGAGGATTAAAAGAGGAATTCAATGCGTATGTCCTACAGACAGGACTACAACACCACCCTTCTAAAAATAGATATGTTGGAATTAACATTTCAGATAATAGTGTTGCAGTTTAGGAATTCAAATGTCTTTCCTAATGTTTATGTTTTATAGACAGAGTTGAGATTAAACTTCCATTTCCTGACTTCTCTCTTTCTTCTCCTACTGGAGATCAATTACATTACACTTGTACAACACCAATTCTGAGTCTGAATTTTACATACATCTATCTATCTGTATATATGGAAACTTATGTATAAGAACATATGATAGTGCGTAATATTCATATTTAGTGAGTAAGTTAAAACTTACTTTCAATTAGACTAAAGTTAGCTGTATCAGAAAAATAATTAAGATATTTTGGGGAAAGGGATTGGTCTGGGCAATTGTTACCAACTTTAACCAAAATGACTGAATTTGAGATGTTTGTTACATAAAGTTAATAATCAGAGACAAATCTTTAAAAGCTTATTTAAATATCATTAATAGCATATTTACACATTTTTGTACATTTCACCTCCTTTATAAGTAACATTTTTAGCCTGTTTCCTAGATGGTCTGTTGCAAATGTACACACACATGGGAATTTAAAATACACATACAAAATTGAAATGAACAGTACATAACCAAATTTCATGTTTTAATTAGACATAATCAGTTATAGGCACAAAATATCCTATACACTCCTGCTTTGACTAAGGAAGTTCTTTAACAAGGGTACTCAGTGTAACAAAGCACTGAGAATTTAGTTACAAAATATATTTTACCTGAAACTCAAAGCTATGTACGTCTGCAATTCTCTCATACTTGGAAAGAAGAAAGGAAGGGAGAAAGGATTAAAAGAAAGAAATTAAGCCTCTTTCAGACATGGAAAATCATTGAGGTGAAAACAACTATCTATTTTCCCCTTTATTGAAGTGGAAGGATGGACATAAGAAAATGGATGAAAGGATCATGAATTTGGAAAGATGATATACGTGTAACACCATTTATCATCTGAGCAATGTCAACTTCCTTAACAGTGAAATGGATTTAATAGTATCAACTTGTTGCTTTTGCTGTGAGAAGTAAATCAGAAACTGTGTTTAATTCTGTAGAGGATGCCGGGCGCATAACTGGAGCTCAGGAAATGACAGTCCCCAGGTGTTCCTCCAGGCATTTCCCTTGTCGTCCTATGTATGCTTTTCAGAAACTTCCACTGCTCCCCAGCATTCCAGCTCGTACCTTGAAGCAAACCTGCCACAAGTCAAATAGGCAAGATTTAAATTGTATATCAGTGACATTATTATAGTGATAGAAGCATTTCATTTGGGATGTTTTGAAAATACTTAAATATTATATTTATCAGTTTAGCACATCATACATTAACAAAATTACCTATTCTTTTAACTCGAGTATATAAATAAGATATTTTTGTCAATGCCTAGATCATCAGGTGTTTTTTTTTTACTGTGCTGAAACTACATTTTGCTCTTATCTTAAAACATAATCCAAATAATAATTATGATTTTATAAAACTTGGGCTACCTACCTCTTCATTAACAAAATAGTAGTACCCAGGGGCCGGCCCGGTGGCACAGCGGTTAAGTTCGCATGTTCCACTTCTTGGCGGCCTGGGGTTTACTGGTTCGGATCCCGGGTGCAGACATGGCACGGCTTGGCACGCCATGCTGTGGTAGGTGTCCCACATAGAAAGTAGAGGAAGATGGGCATGGATGTTAGCTCAGGGCCAGGCTTCCTCAGCAAAAAGAGGAGGACTGGCAGTAGTTAGCTCAGGGCTAATCTTCCTCAAAAAAAAAAAAGTAGTACCCAAATGGGAACAATCTTATTATATTGTTCATATCTTAAATAACGTAGCTCATATCAAAATGAAACTCTGCTGTTAGATCAAGTAACAAAAACCAGGTGTTCAAAATAATTTAATTGCATTAAAACCCGTGGAGTAAGTCAAGTACATGTGAATGAACATAAACACATCTTTTCTCTTTAGACACATTGAAGAGAAGGAAGGAATGTTCTGAGAAGATTAAAAAATAGAAAAATGAGTAATTCACTTATTATGGCTAAATTCAGCTGATAGTTTGAATGGAAAAAATAAGGTAAAACAATATACCATGAGATGAAAAACGTCATGTTTTGAAAAATGATATAAAGCAGGCCTTTTTTTCATATAATGATTCTTTGAGATAATTTTTGAATGCTGATTTTCTTAAGCAAGGGAACAGTAGTGAAATATCCTACAATTAAGGGTAAGTTCTTTTACAGAATCCAGAGTTTATAGAGAAATTATTGTGAATAAAGATCCTGAGATACGTTGGTAAAAGACAAAATAATACTTTTACTCTTTCAACTTTCTTCACTTGTTTTCTGGAGCTTATACCACAAATATAATTAATATTTCAACTACTTAATCACACAGTATGTTTGTCAGACGTGAGTACCATTGCAGACTAGACAAACCACAACAGCGAAGCATTATTGAGAAGTGCCTCCCTGTGCCTGATACAGGGCACCTGAACAGCTAGAAATAAGCAACAGGAATGTCTTTTCCATACTTTCAGTTTTGCATTCGATAGCCTCCACGGGCTCTGAATACTGGGATATGTTAGCATCTCTGGAAAAAACTGGTTTTTCATATTTTCTTTGGTGTTGCTGTCATTATAAGCTCCCGGAGCAATTTGTTTTCCTTACCATTTGTTTGGGTCTCATACCTTGTAAATTACATATATTCATGAAACCAGTCAGTGTATGCCCTTCTCTCTTGCTGACAAGGGTGTGGTTATCTAACAGGAGATGTCTCATCAATTAAAATATCTTCTATAAAGAGAAATATTGGATGCTTTGGAACCTCTGATATAAAAAGCTCTACTTGGTTATGGATGCCAAATCTTAAAGCTCACTGGGTCTAAAGCTTTTGTGTTTTTAATTGTTGTTACAACATGTTTTCAGAAGGAATTTTCTGCACCAAAATGTCGGGCATTAACTGCTCTTTCTCCACACAACATGCCTGTGGTAGAGCGTTACATTAATGAATGTCAGTGAATCATGGCTCCTGGCATCCATGCGCTTGTGACATCTCTTCGCAAATTGACTCTGCCTTGGCCTGTCACATACTTTGGCCAGTGGGACTTCTACAAACATGATGAAGCAGATATGGCTTGCTTCTTGGAAGGTTGCCAACCTCAATCATGTAAAGAAGACAAGTAAGCATCTTTAAGGGTGAGAACACACGTGAAGAGAAAGGCCTAGCTGTCCTTTCTAAGCCAGCTCTCAGCCAACCTAGCTGAACACAGCCGCGTGAGTGAGCATAGGCAAGACCAGTAGAAACCGCCCCCTCAACCTACAGAATCCTGAGAAATAACACATTGTCATTGTCGTAAATCCTTAAGTTTAAGGTGGGTTGTTATAAAGTGACAGATAACAAATACAGAAATTAGTACACAGAAAAGGGTTTCTACTTTAAGCAAAACCTGCAATATATGACATTGGCTTTGAGACTAGGCAGCAGATATATAGGCTGGAAAAAATGGCAAGTGAGCTGTTGACAGGCTGGAGGAATGGCAAATTTTAGTGAATGCTGAAAAAGTGTGGAGGAAACTGCTGTTGGAGGTTTGAGAAATAGTGCTTTGTCATCATGAAACAATTGCATGACTGTGCCTGTAGTAAAATGGGAGTTAGAGAATTTGTACCTAATGAACTTGTGGATTGAGCTAAGGAAATTGCCCCACAGAATGATGAAACTACGGTTGACTTCTTTTAGCTGTGTGTGATAAGATTTTGGAAAGAGATGAACTAA
Organism: Equus caballus; assembly: GCF_041296265.1. Classification (NCBI taxonomy): domain Eukaryota; kingdom Metazoa; phylum Chordata; class Mammalia; order Perissodactyla; family Equidae; genus Equus; species Equus caballus. The sequence goes on from NC_091685.1 coordinate 113,142,576, forward strand.
GAAAGGATAATTCAGTTTGCAAACAGAATTTAGAAATATGTATGACCCAAGTCTTATTGGGTTGAGGAAAACTGAATAGTTTTACATTTCCAATCTCTCTAGCCAGGCTTATCTCTCCAGACAATAGATTCTCAAAGTGAGAAACAGCCTCAGGGAGAAAACAAAATCAGGGATGTTGTCTACAAAAGCCTTTGTTAAGACCCCAGAAAGACTGGAAGTGGTACCTAGTAGACCCCCAGTTCAGCTAGACAAAAATATTTCTGGGAATATTAAGGGTGTTGTTCCATGACGCTCTGTCATTCCATGCAAAGTACAAAGATGTCTATCTGAGAAAGAATTATGGATATGGCATTTGGGACATGGAGTAAGCCCCAGTTATATGCATAGAATACCCAAAGATCATTGGCTTGGACTAAAAGGGACTAAGTCAGTTCAAAATGAAAAAGCATCTGGGCCCCAACGAAGGAAGCAGACTGGAAAAATTATTCAGCTATTCCAAAATATTCAGATACAGGCTATTTCTTATGGAAATGGCAAGACCTCCCTGAGGATGGAACCAAAGAGAAGAATGGATGAGAACCATTTCTATGGAACAGACCTGGGTTCTAATCAAGGATTTTAGAATTTCCATGGACCTGCTATGTGCCTCTCATTCCTCCTATTTGTCATCTGTAAATAGGGACAGTTTTATTTCCTTATGAGACTGTTCAAGTTATCTATTTCATCTTGGATGAATTGGTAGTTTGTGGGTTTTGAATAACTAATCAATTGGACAATTTCATTTAAGTTGTCAAATTTATGTACATAGTTGTTGATAGTATTCTTTTATAACTTTTAATGTTTTGGGGAGTGGTAATGGTATCTTCTCTTTCATTCCTGATATTGATAATTATTTTCTCTTTTTTTTTCTTGGTCAGTCTTGCTAGAAGGTTATCTATTTTATTGATCTTTTCAAAGAACCAGCTTTTGGTTTTATTGATTTTCACTATTGATTTTCTGTATTCTATTTCATTGATTTCTGCTTTTACCTTTATTATTTCCTTCCTTCTTGCTTTGTAGTTTTGCTTTTCTTTTTCTATTTGCTTCTGGTAGAAGCTTAAATTTCTGATTTGAGACTTTTTTTTTCTAATATAAGCATTTAATGCTGTAAATTTCCCTCTGAATACTACTTTAGCTGCATCCCACAGATTTTGATATGTTGTACTTTTATTCAGTTCAAAACGTCTGCTAATTTCCCTTGAGACTTACTTTTTGGTTGATGGGTTATTTAGAAGTGTATTGATTAATTTCCAAGTACTTGAAGACTTTCCTGTTATCTTTCTGTTGTCGATTTCTTGTTTAATTCCATTATAGTCAGAAAAATGCTTTGTATGATTTTAATTTTTAAAATTTGTAATGTTTGTTTTATTATCCAGAATATGGTGTATCTTGAGGAATGTTCCACGTGCACTTGAAAAGAATATTCTCTTGTTGGGTGGCATGTTCTATAGAGTCCCTAGTTAGATCCTTTGCCTAAGGATCCTTTGCCTGATGATGTTGTTCAGTTCTTCTGTAGCCTTGCTGAGTTTTTCTGTACTACTTGTATGTATTACTGAGAGGGGAGTGTTGATGTCTCCAATTATTAGCATGGACTTGTCGATTTCTTCTTTCCATTCTGTCAGTTTTTGCTTTATATATTTTGAAGTCCTGTTGTTGGGTACATACTCACTTAAGAATGTTGTGGGGTTTTTTGTGAATTGGCCCTTTTATTATTATGTGATATCCCTCTTTATCCCTTAGAACTACACCGCCAGCTTTTCTGGGTCTCCAGCTTGCAGATGGCAGATTGTGGGACTTCTCAGTCTCCATAATTGCATGAGCCAATACTTTATAATAAATCTCTTACTAGATTAGAGAAAGAGAGAGAGAAAAATCTCCTCTTGGTTCTGTTTCTCTAGAGAACAATACGATATTCTATTTCTTTGCTAAGGATTTCTGTTTTTCTGTTCGCTTCAGGAGTGTTCCTGATTGCTTGCCATAAGATAATCCCAATATCTCTGTCCTGTACGCATTGACATTGATTCATTTTCTTTTCCCATGTGATTTTCCTGGTCCTTTGTTTTTTAATTTTGGATTGTATTCTGGACATTTTTAATATTATAAGACTTTGGGTCTTGTTGAAATCCTGTGGAGAATGTTGATACTTTTGTTCTAGCAGTCAGTTGAATTGATTGGGTTCAGGTCACAAGTTCCAGTCTTTCTTCTGTAGGTTGTAGTTCCAATGTCAGTTCCAATTGAGTTTTCAATGTCTTCGCAGTGCTGTTTGGATCTATCCCATATGTGTGCCACCTAGTGGTCAGTCTTGGAGCTGGGTAGTGACATATCATTAGTTCGGTTCTTAAAATCTTTGTCATGCTAAGTAGGATGGGATCTACACATGTACAGCTTAGGGTGGACCCAAGAGTTCATAAATAACTTCATGAGGTTGCTTTTCTCAGTTCTTTCCTCTCCACAATCTTTCTGGTTCTTTTCAGTTCCTTAGAGTTCCTCATTTTGATCTTCCAGCTCAATATTAGCCTGCTCTGCTGTAGACTTCTGCAAAGTCATCTGCATCCACGATTAATCAGCAGGACAGGGGGGAAAAACCGTGGAGGTTGGATCACCCTGTTATGGCAGCACCCTGAACAGGGAGCACATTTTTACTCCTTCAGGGTTTTGGCTTGTGCAGCCTCCTGTTTCTGGCTGTGTCTCATCGCCATGGGATTACTTAAGGGTTGGAGTGTGAGAGAACAGAGAATAGAGGAAAAAAGGGGGGGGCAGATTTACATACTCTTGCTGAGTCTTATATATTTATTTTCCTGCTTTTGCACCAGAACTAATGGGCTTCTTTCTACTTGCCCTCTATGCCCACTTACAGTTCACTCGGGGATACCAGAGGGAAAGAAAGCGGTATACTTACGATGGGTTTGTTTGGACTTGAATTCTGATCTTCTGCCCCCATCCACTTTCTGTTATTTACTTTTCAGATTTCTCAAATAGCTGCTCCATGCATTCTGTCCAGCTTTGATAGCTATATTCGGTGGAAGAGACACTCCCATTCTATTTTTCTCAGAAGTGGGTCCCCATTCCTCTTTTTGAAGGGCAGTATCTATTGCCGTTATCCATCTCCGTCTCACCATTATATATTGGGTTAATGGGAGCAGATAACTTGTCTTTCTCAGATGTGTAGATAAAGGAGAGCTACATCTGAGGATCCTCAGTCACACCTGGACCTGATGCCAATCATGAAATTATGGCCTCTAAGCCCAATGCCATGACTGGATGAGACTTTGGAGTCTTGAGAGAGAGTAAATGCATTTTGATGATGGAAGGAACATGAATTACTGGGGCTGTGGCAGCCATGAAAATGCACTACTCGGAGCTTCTGCTGTGGGGAGGCAGTTGAAGGGTGGCTCTGGCTATTGCCCCTTTGGATCCTCCACTGCTTTCATGCTGAAGCCATGCTTCTCAAGCCAACTGTGGGAGCACTAACAGAGGCCCTTCCAGTGAGCCTCAGGACACCTCTGATGGCCACGTTGGCTTAAAGACTCCCTGCTGGACTGGATGAACCTTTCTTAGAACTGCCTTGCAGTCTGAGACTCCTCCTCCTCCTTCAACTTCTTACTTCTTTCACAGTGTCAGACCTGCGTCACAACCTGAAGGTGCTCCATGTCTTCCCTGGCTGTCCTCCCCCTCTATCTTTCACAGACATTTTCTCTAATTAATCTAATGCCCATGTAATCCTAGCTTGAAAACTGTTTATTGGAGGACAAAACATAACCCTGGGCCCAAGGACAAACTGTGGTAGATTGTTATATTAATGAGCCTGATGTATCATGCCTCTCAGTATCTACTCTCCTGTGTATTCCTCACTGTATCAGTTAGGGTTCTTCAGAGGAACAGACCAAAAGGATGTATATAAAGAGATTTATTTTAAGGAATTTGCTCATGCCATTATAGGGGCTGGCAAAGCTGGAAACTTAGACAGGGCTTCCTGCTGCTATCTTGAGGCAAAATTTCTTATTTTCTGGGAAACCTCAGTTTTTGCTCTTAAGGCCTTTGACTGGTTGATGAGGGCCACACATGATATCAAGGGTAATCTCTTTTACTTAAAGTCAATTGATTATAGATGGTTATCACACCTACAAAATACCTTCATCAACACCTAGGTTTGTGTTTGATTAAATAACTGAGAACTGTATTCTAGCCAAGTCGACACATAAAACAAACCATCACACCCACATTGACTTTGGGCTGGGCCATGTGGCTTGCTTTGGCCCATGGGTCAGCAACAGACATACGATGATCATCTGTACAATGAGTCTTGCCCTCTTGGAATACCACCACCATTGTTAAAGGAATCTAGCCTTCTTGAACATTAAGGATGACATGCAGAGAGATCCAACTGTCCCAACTAAGTCCAACCCCTAGCCCACCTATCAGCTTATTGTGGTCACCTGGTTGAGCCCACACAAGTCAAGCAGCAGAACCACCTCAGACTAATCACAGAATTGTGAGAAATAATAAATAGTTGTCACTGTGTTCAGACATTATGTTTTTGAGTGGTCTGTTATCAGCAATAGGTAGTCAATGATGTCTCCTTGACAATGTTGAGAAGAACCACAAATATAATATAAAAACAAATATATTATGTATTTCCCAAAATATTTATCTCCGGTGAGTGTTTAATAAGACTTTATCTTATTTAAAATTTACAAAGATGAATCCATAGCCAGACTACACTCTGGATGTATGTCTTTTAGCCGTGCATGTGAGTGTGTGTGTGTGTGTGTGTGTATGTGTGTGCATGCTCTTGGAAAGCTTTATACAGAAATGTCCTAAGAGAGTTTTGAGTAACTCTAACCATTTTTTTAGGTTCTTGTCCCTGGAAAAATTATACTTACCTCAAAATGAATTTCACTTATTGTATTTCAGAGAACCAAGGGTTTAAAAGTATCTTTTAAAACAACTCACAAGACCCAGCCTAAAGAGGTTGGCTCGAATTATTTTTAATGTCCTTTCCATGTGCTATATGACAGTAGATTTTACAGCTTGTGAGAATCTGGGTAAGGAAAATTTACCTAGCAAGGTTTAAAAGGGAAAGTTTCTCACTAAGAAAATTCCAATTACTAAAGTCAAAATTTTTTACTTAATTTAGCATTTAATTAGTAGAGAGAAAGAGCTGCTCCAGGAATCCTTGGCTTCTAATATTGAGATTCCATAGAAAACGGTATACTACGTTCTAGAGCAACTAGCATTACTGGAACTCATCTCGCCTGTGAGTTGAGCAGTCGCAGCTGTTTGTAGCCCCATTTCCAGAAGACAACCTTCAGCACACTCTTGTCCGAGAATTCCTACTGAGCCACCAACTTGAATATACACATACTACAAACTTCTTTGATATTCCATTTAAGTTCTATGGTTTTTAAACAAGTTATTTAATTTGTCAACTAATCTGAAAGATATTTGCAGGTATGATTAGCAGTTTTGGGGATTACCTGCACTTTGAAGAAGTCAAGAAATCCACAATTGTCTGACAGCCCTGGAGATTTTGCCTATTGTGGTAGATCTATGGTGTGTGGTGCTCCAATTGCTTCCCATTTGGAGGGGCATTCCATTGTGAAGTGGATCACACTCATTAGTGCTTATCATATTTCCCTTCCTCTACTTACTGCTATATGCCAAAAACATGGCTGAATCCAAGATGGAAGTTAGACTACTCCATTCTACTGTGGTCTAGCATATTAACTCTGCAAGGATGACTTAAATATCTCTTCAGATATAAGTGTGGATAAGAATAAGTACATCATTATCGATCATATATCTATCCAGTGTTAACTCAGCAATGAAAGAGAGCAGTGTCAGGGATTTCCAAAGTATAAAAATCTGAAAGACCTTTACATTTCTATCTTTGGATGCAATTGGATACAGCACAATTAACCTCAGTGGGAATGGAAGGGGCTAGAACAACCCACTGAAGTAGAGAGGTCAGTAAAAGGAGAGGTGAACAGAGGGTTGATCAAATTTCCAGTAGGTATACTATACTATTCTGATAGGCTGGAAATAAATGTTTAGTCCACTCGTGTTGTGGTGCAGGTTGGAAGGAGCATCAGTATTATTGCAGATAGGCAGAGACCAGTGACGGGAGTCCAGGAACAGATTGGAAGACAGTTGGCTTCATGGAATTCTGCTGGCAAGAAGCAGATCCCCAAATGCTGAGGTAAGGTTCAGAGATGGGCTAGCAGCAGTTAAGGTAGCAAAGATTCATTGGAGGTTATGTAGACGGTGTCCTGCTAAAAGAAGACAGGAAGAGGAGTTTAGTACTTCACATTCAACAGATGTCATATCAGACTTGAGTCTCTCTGACCGTCGTTAGCCTGGGCCATGCCAGATTTCACAGTTCTCTGGGGCCTGATTCGTCCTAAGAACTTGCCCACATATAGACCACAGTGTCTGGACTGTTGTCAGAGCATGCAGCGGTCAGATGTGGCAGATATTGCAGTTGTTGCAACTGACACCTTCCAAGAGTTGATTCTGTTGGCTCCTGGACTCCCACAGCATCCATCTGAATCATACATGCTCAATCAATGTCCATGGTGTAAGTTTTCCAAATGGCTAAATACTCCACCATATTTTCACCCCTATCATGCTCCAAACCTCCTTGTTCCTAATGTAGCCCTTACTGCTCACCATCAGCCACCAACCGGCCCTGCAGTCCACTGCCCTAACCCTTCTCCTGTATCTTCTGAAATTGCCCCTCTGTTTTCAGCAAGCTCTCTGATGGCTCCCAGTTTTTTCTGAGCGTGTGCTTCACCTTCCAGCTTAGCTGAAATATGTCTCAAGTGGTGGATGCTTTTCCTTTCATGTCTCACAAACCTCAGGGTCAGAAGGTGGGATGGGTGCCAAGGAATGCAAGGTTGGTTTAACATTTGAAAATCGATGTAATTCACTGTGTTAACAAAGTAAAAAAGAAAAATGATATGATCCTCTCAATAGACAAAGAAAAAGGATTTGACAAAATTCAACATCAATATCTGATAATTTCTTGGCAAACTAGAAATAGAAAGGGATTTTCTCAACCTGATATAGACCATAAGCAAAAATCAATAGCTAGCATCATATTCATGGTGAAAGACAGAAGACTTTTCCCCTGAGGTCAGAATAAGACAGAATGTCTGCTTTTACCATTTCTATTTGACATTGTACTGGAGGTTCCACTCTGTTGTTCACAGACAGCATGATCATCTATGTAGAAAATCTGATGGAATCTATAAAAAGCATCTCACTAATAAGTGCATTTAACAAGGTTGTAGGATACAAGATGATTGTACAAAAATCAATTCTAGGGGCCAGCCTCCTGGCATGGTGGTTGGGTTTGTGTGCTTAGCTATGGTAGCCTGAGGTGTGCAGGTTCAGATCCTGGGCACAGACCTACATACCACTCATCAAGCCGTGCTGTGGTGGCATTCCACATGCAAAGTAGAGGAAGATTGGCAACAGATGTTAGTTCAGGGCCAATCTTCCTCACCAAAAGAAAGGAAAAAAAAGAAAAATCAATTCTATTTCCATATATCAAGAATGAATAATCAGAAATTAAAATAAAACAAAACAAAAAGATTTAAAAGAGCATCAAAAATTCAAAATACTTTGGTATAAATCTAATAAAAGATGTGCAAGATCTGAAAACTACACAAAATATTACTGAGAGAAATTTAAAAGAGTGAAATAAAAGAAGAAGTAAGCTTTGTTCATGGTTTGAAAGACGATATTGCTAAAATGACAATTCCTCCCAAACTGATCTGTAGATTCAACACAATCCAGACAAAAATTTTAGTAGGCTCTTTTTTAGAAGTCAATAATGTGATTCTAAAATTCATATAAAATGCAAACGATCAAGAATAGCTGACACAATTTTGAAAAAGAAGAATAAAATAGAGGACTTACACTACCTAATATTAAGCTGTAGTAGTCAAGACAATACAGTATTAACATAAGAATTAGATCCACCCAGTCCAGATAGACCCACACATACAGGGACAATTGATTTTGATAAAGGTACTAAAGAACTCAGTGGAGAGACGGTTGTCTTTTCACCAAATGGTGCTGGAACAATTGGATATCCATGGAGACTCATGCGTAGGCCAGCTCAACGGTGGAGTGATCCTGCTGTGCTGTATTGGTGATTGAAAGGCATGAGCAGGCACGGCCTGGCGGTGCAGCAGTTAAGTGCGCACGTTCTGCTTTGGCCGCCCGGGTTCACGGGTTTGGATCCCAGGTGTGGACATGGCACCGATTGGCAAGCCATGCTGTGGCAGGCGTCCCACATATAAAGTAGAGGAAGATGGGCACGGATGTTAGCTCAGAGCCAGCCTTCTTCAGCAAAAAGAGGAGGATTGGCGGCAGATGTTAGCTCAAGGCTAATCTTCCTCAAAACAAAAGCAAAAACAAAAAAAATCTTAGAAAAAAAGAAAGGCATGAGCAGCACTGCCATCTTCAATATGAGGTTGAGAAATGGTAAGACCTCTTGGAAAATTTCTGAACGAATAAAGAGCAAAACAAAAGAAGCAATCATATCTCAAATGGTAGTTATGCTTCTAGAAAATTCAGTATCTATTAAAACTATGCAAAATGAGATATGTTTGTATATAAGATGAAATTAGGCTCAGATCATTAGAATTGTGGTTGGTGCGTAATGTATGTTCAATAAGGAGTTATTGAACAGACTAAATAAGGGCTGCTTTCTGACTTTATCCCCTTGCCACATCCCTTTCACTTTTAACTTTAAAGTTTCTCAAAGCCTTTGAAAGAAAAGGGTGAAATGCTTTAAATCTCACTCATTTACTCAGGGGTATTTTTCCTCTGGGAAACTCAACTAAATGTCCAGTTCTCCAGACTTATTTTTCCTGTAATGTATAAGCTGTAGGAGCAACGATCGCTGATCCTGAGCTGTAGCTCAGGGTTAATCTCCCTGCGGGAAAGCCTGCCCTGTCCTCTGCAGAGACACACTGTTTCTCTCTTCCGCTTAAAGACAGCACATTTCAACATAACAGGAAAGCTTCTTAAGACTGAGATGTACAGCCTTATGAAATCTGATTTATTGGTTTTCATCATAATTAATCTGCTCACGTGTTGTCCGGAGCTTGTCCTCGGCCTTTTCCTGCTACAAGCTCGTGGTCAGTTGCAATCTGATCAGCTGCCCACTGTAGGGAGTCGGCCAGAATCATTAGCAAACCTCGGTGTGTTTCAAATAAAATTTCCCCTTGAATATCTGTATCAGCTCGCATATTAACTATAATTATTTTGATCACCTTATTCCCTATCCTGAAAAATCTTTGAGGACTAGTTTCACTATTTCTTTGCCATTTCAGTACAACTGCCAGACTCGATCAAACAAAATGCACAAAAATCCTGAGAAATAAGTTTTACCATTGAGGAGTACATTTGTTGCGTCTTATGGGGGCACCACCAATTCTTACAATACCACAAACGCCTAGCTAAAACCCAAAGGCTCCCCACAGCATGAAGTCCTCCACACTCAGGGCATAAGATCGTGTGGAGGGCTCTGGGTATACACTCTGGCAATAGTGAACATTGACACAGGGCTGCAAAGCAAAACATCTTCATTTATTTTTTATAAACCTTCCATTTTCTGACAAGGATTTAGATGGCTTAGGAAGGATTTCAAATGTGGAAATGTTTGATGGGAGTTAGTTAAGAGTATTAAGTGACTGGAAACCACAAAAAGCCTGGGATGGACAATAATTCTCCATGCATCATCTGCTGGATGATGTGGGATTTTCTTGTTTCAAAAACATAAAAATAAAAAGGTCCCATTCTAAGAGGCTTCACAGCAGAGAACGAACTCCCATTATTCTCCTCCATGTATCCATTTTTAATTTCCACTAATGTTTTTATATTATTTGGTCAATCAGTTGTCAGTTTCTTTTAAAAGTAAAACAATCTACATGCTTCTGATTCTGATGGGTACACAACTCAATATTTACATGTAAATTGGTCCAAACTAGTAGATTTGCATTTTACACATTACTGAAGAGAATGGAACTAAATTAGGTCTCCCTTTTGTGTGCTTCACAGCTTGTCTCTTTACTAAATCACTGTTTTTGCCCCTTGCTTATGTGTCATTATTTCTGCCATCTTCAGTGTTTCTCTGCAACCCACAGAGAGACATTTATTCTAGCTTTGATAAGGTACAGGAAGTGGAACTTGTTGGTCAACACTTCAGACAAAACAGATGGGGAAGAAAAGAAGTGTGTGACATGAGACATGCAGAAATTTGGGTGTCTACAATTAATCATAGTTCACAGCTGACAAAAAAATGACAGTAATTGATGTGACCCTTTGAGAAACAATCTGGAACTTCAGCACCCTGGGAAATCTTGTTCATTTTTGCTCAGCTACTACTGAATTAATGTGTGTTGTAAATTGCTACTCAGAGGGACACTTCATAAAGTCAGAGTTTCTGGAACAATTCCCACACCATGAGACATCCTAAAAAATCATCCATTTTTCTGACTTCTCACCATTCAGTGTTGTGTCACCCACTGTAACAAGCACAGTCCTCAGATAAAAGATGAACATGCCAATTTATGTGCTCTGCGTTTTGCAGATGTCAATAGCCTTCGTAACTCAATCAGACCTCCAGGAAGTTTATTTGTTAGCTTGAAATGTTATCTGTTTTGGTAGAACGCAATGGTGTATGATCTCCTTCACTGGCTCTGCAGCTGTAGGGGGACATGCAGCCCCACTCTTGCAGATGTAGCCTCAGTGTAAGTGGCCTCACCCCAAAGACCATGTAACTATTGGACGGGCATTTTTCTTCTTGTAAAGGGTGGAAGCTTACATGTAGAGAACACGCTTCCAAGTTCCACACCTGAATAAGGCAAAGGTCCCTCGTAATGCAGTACTACACAGATCTCCAGAGCAACACAAATGTAAGAAACGTGGTCTACTGCGGATGCAAGACATAGATTACAATTTCTATCCATAGTTGATTCTCAACTGTAAAAAAGAATAAGCCTAGTTAATTTTCAAAAGAGAAATTGGCACTGGTCTCCTTACTTAGTCCATATATCAGAAGGTCACATGTTACGTAAAGTGAGTGAGAGATCCACAAGGTGGAGAGGTCAACCCTGCATCCTCAGCTCACACATCTGCTTTCAGCATATTACCAGGCATCGTAGGTAAACGGATTGATGGATTGTTATCTAGTTTTGATTACTGTACCTCACAAAATAAACACATGCCTGTAAAAAATCTCTATAAATAAATAGTACATTAACAGTAATACCAAAAATGCTAGTAAAAGCAATCGACGAGGAAATAGTAATGCTGACACCTATTCCTATTATCATCTCTTTGTCAACCACACTACAAGATAAGAATGATGATTATCTAATTAGATCTTCTGAGATGATGGGCACAGCCATTTGGAATCAAGACTATTTGAAACCAGGATTTACATCCCCTGTCATTAACTATAGTTAATAAATTAAAGCTTAAATACTGTATTTCAGATTTAGCTCCTCTCTTTAAGATAGATTTGTATATTTTATAAGGTGTATAATATATTAATATTGTAGGATATGTATGTTTATTGTGAATGAATGAATATTTATTGAGTATACATATTCAAAAAACTTAAGAGATTGAGGGCACATTCAAGTACGTGTAGACAATTTTTTTCATATTCAAGGTAAAGTGTAGTCAAGTATGAAGAATTGGTGACATTCTAAGTACTCAAGGTGTATAGCTGTATTTTTTTCGATAAAAATTTAAATCTAACTGTAGTAATTACATGGTTTTTCTTTTTTTTCAACTTTGGAAACCTGAGATGCTATAAAAAGAGCCGTACAAGAGTCATAGTCAGATTGAACAAAGGTATTCATTAGTGGAAGTTCTTAACCTTAACTTAATAACTTATCTAAGAGTTGAGAGAAGACTTCCATTTTCCTTGCAGAAACCTCATACTATCTTTGCCAAAACCAAGCCCCAAACAACAGCTAACAGAATATTAGAGACTTTTAATGTGAACTTGGGAGGATGTGATCTAGGGGTGGAGTGAGATACATTACAGTGTGGTGCACACTGCACCACACTATCATCCTACCATCATCACTAGGAAATGACAATGCTGTCACCTGCAAGCACGCCATAAAATGAAGGTGAGTAATAGCTGTACCCTCTATTTTCTGGACACTTTCTATGTGCTAAAGCTCATTTTATCCTCACATCAGACAAGAAACTGGCCATTATTATGTCCATTATACAGAGGAGGAAACTGGCTTAAAGTCTTAGATAGATTTCACAAGCTGATAAATGTCGGCTGTGATATTGGCATCCATATTAGAAATTTGATTCCATTAGAAGCAGAATCAGATGTGAAATTCAGAGAAGCAAATATTCCTTCAATATATAAAGAGTTCAAAAGAATTTGATCTGCTAAATATTTGAACGGGATGCTTCCAGAGAATGACTTCTCTCTGGAGATAATGATGGAGCAATTTGGTAATCTCTATTCAACGATTTTATAGAGGAAGATTCAGATGTTGGCTAGGGCTTGCAAGTAGATGCTGTCTTTCACTGTCGTCACTCTATGATACCACCACTTTATCCCAGAAAACCTTTTTTGAGGCTTCAAAATTTTCTGAAGCCAAGGGGGATTATGTTTATTATTATCATCACTCACCAATACACCACATCATTTTTAAGATAAGCAATAATAGTCTAAGCCTTAAAATTGTAATGGATTTGCTATTGCACAATTTAAAGGGGTATTTATTTACTATGTAATTTTGACAAAAAATGTCCACCGTTTCCTTCTCTTTAAAGCTCAGAAGTAGTTATTGCCATGATAATTGGTAATAACTGTACCTATAGAAGGTAAATAAATTTTTTAAGGGATTGAATGCGATTCTGAGTTCTGTTTGTATAAACAGCTCATCCTAAAGTAGGCACTTTTTTTCAAGTGATGAAGATGCAGTTGTTATGTTACAAATTATAAAACAAGATTTTTGTACACACATTTACGCATAACAGTATAGATTTTTTACCTATACCCACATACAGGTAGATAAATAGATAGATAATATGTATACACACACATATTCAAACATATAACACACGCCTTTATAAAATGATAAGGACTGAACACTACCTGTCAAGAACTTTGAAGGATCTGGAATTTTATTCTACTTATGAGGTAACAAATTAGCCTACCAGTTTCATGGATGCTCTGACCCAAGACTCCTGGGTCACAGACAAAAAATAGCTTATTACTCATAGCAATAGCAATGGCTGGAGTATCACCATTTTTGCACTAATTTCTGCCCCCCAAATCATATGGGACAATGTGAAGAAGGGCAGATGACACCCGCATGTGCACTAAGGTGTATTACAAATGAAGAACCCTGAGCTTAGGGAGCCCAAATCTTTTATAATGGGCAGTAAGTCTGGCTGCCTTAGCGCCAGTGGGAGACATTGTTTTTATGATACTGGACAGTAATCAAACCTGCCCTTTCCTCTGGAGGGAACGCAATTTCTCTCTTCCAAGGCTGTTTGCTAAATTAATATCCTTGAAAAGATATTCCAGAACAAAAGGAATCTGTGTCTCTGTTGGTAAGAGACACAGATATGCAGGAGACTTATGGAGAATTGTCTCCTAAGACCACCAGAAATATTTAGTCAGCATTTGGTTTGAAAGGGGCGCATGGCACAGTGCTCAGGAAAATCATCTGGTCTTCAATCCTGTAATGGCCAAACAGAACATAAAGACATGTCAAACGTATGGACTTTTCCACATCACCTTTCCTGGAAAGCACTTGTTTCCTATTCAGGGGTCACTGACACATTTGGCAGCAGAGAGCAGAGAGCGATGCCGCTGGACTTGTGTCTGCATCACTTGCTGCCTGGGAACTGTTCTGCCAACCTGCCTTCTGGGCTCCCGCAGAAGGGTGAGTAATGGAGCATTAAATACCAACAATCTGGCTATCACAAGGGCTTAATCTCTTTAAGCCCCACAGGCATCTGGGAGAGCATCAAAATAAGCACACCAAATGTGAGTTCCATTGACTCTTTAGGCAGAAAAGCTAAAACACCAGTGAGAGCATCTGAGCCTCAGAGTTGTTTGTCTTACAAATGGCACATTAAGATATCTTCCTCTAAGGCAGCAACAGGGAGGGGTAAGGCCAGACTCCCCATCAGCAAACTAGGGAACTAACGAAAGAGGGCTTGAAAAGCCCACACTCACTGAATTTACCGAGGACTTTACAGAGATCTAGAGTGGAGGTCTTTTGAATTTCAGCTTACGTTGTAACCCTGTAATGTTTTTAGAAGTACTGTTTTACTCCAAAGGACATATCATGGTGTTGGTTGGGTGCTGTGGGCCACAATTATTTTTTCAGTCCTTATGGCCTCTGAACATGGCCCAAAGTCCAGCGGAGGGAGCATAAATCCTGAATTGTCCAGGGTTTGAATCCTGATTCTAGGCAACTCACTCATCCTTTATGAACCTCAGTTTTCTCATTCATAAAGATAGAAAATCATTTGCTCATATAGGACTGTTGTGAAGATTCAAAGAAAAAGCTCATTTGAAACACCTGGTATCGAGTGTAAGGCATGGCAGAAACTTCAGAAGCCTTGTGGGGTGGCCAGACACCCAAGGCCTGCCTTTGGTTTGAGTTTGGGCCACTGATGCTGTAGAACTGCAGGATTTTATGTCACAGGCCATGCCAGCTACGTGCTCCGATGGCCCACTTTAGACTAAGCTCAGCGAAAACAAGAGTTGATAAAAACAGCCAGACTCACTTCCTCTCCTGAAACTACAAACTTCTGTTCTGGCGCCGTGTTTCTGTTGTAATGGGCTGTGTAGTGAGTGGGGGAGGAGAAGTCATCTGAGAAAAGCCGCAGCAGCCCCCCAGGTAGGAGACAGACACAGAGAGAACTGTGCTGCTGAGCCCAAATCTGTGAGGTGTCCCCTGGTGTCAGATGTACCCCATCAGCGCAAAGATGTGTGCGTGTATGTGATCAGCAAAATCACTTTAATGTGGATATAATTACCATATGCCCCATGGATGAAATAATGTTTCTAGCCCGCATTATCTGCCCACATTTACGGCATAAACTAAACAGTGTTAAGTAATGTGGTTTATTTCATCAGCACAGGCCCGTCTTTTCTCTTCGTGCACAGAGCCAGTTCCGGCTCTTCGCTGGTGAATGGAATTTGTAAACTCTTCTTGTATGGTCCTAGGCAGCCTTTAACTTTAAGAATTTGGCTTTGTTTGCATAATTACTATTTTTTGTATTTTCTTCTAAATCCTCATGTGGAAAAAATATGTTTAGATACAGCTTATTGTACATGTTTTCTAAAGATGCATTAATAAGACGAATGTGATTCCAATGTGTCAGGGCAGCTTATTTGGAAGACGGTTCCAGTGAATGAAAGTACAATATCCTACATATGTTATGTGGCATGAAAATATATTCCAGGATTTTATTCTGAATGTTTTGACAGTTGATTCATTTTTGTCAAATTGTGAAGGGTAAAATATGAAGTAAAATGTTTTCGAAAAATAAATGATAAACATCATCTATTTTACAATATTGATAGCTCTTCAACAATCACCTCTGAGGATATATTTAAAATGCCTATTGTCATATTTATTGACACATTCTTCTCCCAAAACTGGAACAGCTGAATCAAAATAGGAAATATTTTCTCTATGTGTTGCCTTTATTCCATAGCCATCCACATTTCAATGCCTTGCACTAGGTCTGTTCAAAAGATGAATCAATGCATGGGCATCCGGAACAATGGTTAAGAATCTACTACTATCGATTCACCTGTCTCCTGACCTGTGCTCTAGAGAACACATCATAAATGGAACATTTCTCTGGAACTTCCTGCAATCCTTGTTTTGGGTAGTATAACTAAGTCTTCATGATCCCCCTACATCATTTTGCCTCATCTTCTCCCCTTCCTCCTCTTATGTCCTCATTTACTTCTTCATTCACCCCTCCATCCTTCCCTCGGTTCAGCCTCTCTTTCACTCTTTCTCCTTTCTACCTCATTCTCTGTCTTCATTCCTCATTTCTTCCCTCTCTCAGCCCTCCTCTTATTTGTGAATTCTTTCAGGGCAAAGAATCAGAGTCAGTACGTATGTAAGACCTCTGATTTATATTTTACTCGTAGAAACTACGAGTGTTGACTATCTGTGGTTCTTTATTGTCCGTGTGTCTATTTATTCCCATTATCCTAAGTAATAAAAAGTTGACTCAACTGACTGTGGACTTAAATGTTGCCTAGAACAAATAAAGAAAACAGATTAAAACGTTAGGCATTTTAAATTGTATATTCTATTAGTGGATTTGAGAAGTAAGAAAATCTCTTTACAGTAGCAAACCGATCAACATTACCCTTTCTGGGCTGCAATATGAATCTCTCCAGAGCCCAAAGTCAGGAAGGAATGTCTTTGGGCTTAAGCATTACTATTTAACATGACTGTTGAACACTATCTGCATTTTTGCCATTCAATGGAGGCTTGACCTGGTTGTACATGACGTTTCCTTGAACATGGAAACAGACTTAATTAGGTAATAATATTGATGTAATATTATTTTTATTGAGTAAAAGATAAACATTATCTCTAGTTCTTATCCTGTTCCTGAGAGCCATCAGCTAGAATGTTCAGCAGTAATAACACTAAGTTCACAACATCTATAACAATGGCAGGTTGCCCCTACCACCACTACCAGAACTCGTATTTTCTTTTATCTTCAATTTTCTATGGTTCATTTTTGGCTGCAATATTCTGATTCCAGTATGAATTTTCCCTACATGGTTCTTTCTAAGTGCTTTCTAACACAAGGACCACCAAGGAAATTCAATTTAATTTAGTAACTACTTACAGAGAGGACTTTTGTAGTTAGAGAGGTTATAAAAGTGACAGTGGAAGAAAGATGATGAACTAGGAAGCTTCAGGCCCTTGTTCCCCCACAGAGACACTGAGATAAGAACAATACACAGACCAGACCTCTAGAGCCCAGTTGAGAGGTTATAGCATCCAGGCCAATATGACACCAAGAAGGGATTCCAGTGAAAGGGGTGATGTAACTTCCATCTTGGTCTCTCGGATCCTTAGCTCTGGGGGAAGTTGGTCGCCATCTTGTCAGAACACTCAAGCAACTCTGTGGACAGGTCTAGAAGCAGAGGAACTAAGACCTCCTGCCAACAGCCATGTGCGTGAGTCACCTTGAAAGTGGATCCTCCAACGCCAGTCAGGCCTTCAGATGACTGACTGCAGCCCAAACTGGTATCTGATTGTGAACTCATGAAAGATCTCAAGTCAAAATTATCTGGCCAAGTTACTCCCAAACTCCTGACTCACAGAAACCATGAGAGATAATACATAATTTATCTAAGGCACTAAGTTTTAGAGCACAGTCATGCATCTCTTAACGATATGGATATATGCTAAAAAATGCATCATCAGGGGCTGGCCTGGTGGCTAGCAGTTAACTTCTCAAACTCTACTTCAGCCGCCCGGGATTCGCCGGCCCAGATCCTGGGTGTGGACGTACACGCAGCCTATCAAGCCATGCTGTGGCAGGCATCCCACATATCAAATAGAGGAAGATGGGCACGGATGTTAGCTCAGGGCCGATCTTCCTCAGCAAAAAACGGAGGATTTGGTGGTGGATGTTAGATCAGGGCTAATCTTCCTCAAAAAAAAAGAAAAAGAAAAAAATGCATCATCAGGTAATTTCATCATTGTGCACATGTTATAGAGTGTACTTACACAAGCCTAGATGGTATAGCCTAGTACATCTCAGGCTATATGGTACTAATCTTATAGGACCGCTGTCATGTACTCAGTTCATCGTTGACCAAAAGGCCGTCATGCGTGACTGCAATTTGTCATACAACAGTAGATAATCATTAAGATTGGATTGAAGATTTATTTTTCTCTAGTTCTTACCAATTTTTCTTAAAAATCATATTAATTGTTTTGTGATTATGGTCAAACATGTGTTCAGAACCAATTTACTACAATTATATTCATAAAAACAAAAGCCTTAGGATGATAAGTTAAGATAAGCGTTCAGCAAATAGGCTTCTACTTCCAACTTAAGGAGTGGAGTCCCTGCACCCTTTTTTTCTGGCTCTTAAGATTCTTCTTTTAGTTTTGATTGCTGCTGACTATCACTAACAAATCATCCTGAGTATTATCATTATTGTCACCTTGAATATTTGTTCTGAATTTTCTGTATGCAAGACCTTGCAAAAAATACAAATGGTTTTACTTGTTAAAGGTACAAGTATCCATTTTAATCATTAATTAACTACTTTCTTGAATCAATAATATAGTAATATTGACAGTAAATTTCTTAAAATGAAATAATGTCCCTAATTTATCCTTTACTTTTTGATGAGGTGGAATAATTCAACTAAAAATTATAATTATTTATGTGTAATGACACTGAGATACCCGGAAATATATCTTAGCGTATTTACCATAGAGCAACATGAATGTTAAAATACATACTGATCAGTGAATCATTGTTCTCTAAAAGATTAATGATGTCTATCTAGTCTTTAACAGAATACTTTGAAATCAGGGTTACAAATAACTCTCTATAATTTGGACCACATAAAATGGTTATCAGTTATCAGCTAGAATACTAAAATACACTCATAGAGAAACAAAGGAAATTAAATGCTGCAATGTTTCATATGTCCAGGACTTTCGGAGAAATTCTATAAATGAATTTTCTAGGATTAGTGTGTATATTTTTTGAAGTAATCATATAAAAAATTGTAACTTTTAATGTTTTTTCTTGATTCTTAAATATTCTAAAGTGCACATACTAAATAATTTCATACTACAATCACTTTTGACTCAAATATTATAAAATCATAGAATTATACTAAATTCTAGTATAAAATTATGCTGTCTAGTCCCATGGTCAACCTTCTGTTGACAGTTGTGAACTCTTAAGACAACTACAGAATTGTGATCCACTGCTTCTAATTTGTTATGATTGGAGAAATCAAATTCCCAATATTGTTTGAATTAAGTATAAACTAAGAGTCAGTATGTTCTGGATGATAACCTGAAGTCTCATGTACAGGGGCTGGGACATAAGGTAGAATTATGGTATGAAAACATTGGATGTATTGAAAAATATCTATCATTTGGCTTGTTTGCATTAAGTATACAATTTTAGCCCTGTGATTTCCCATCTGTCCTTCTATTGACTCAGGGAGATCTCCTGCCCTACTCTTCCTCTTGTTTCTTGGTTCTCTCCTGAACTTTGTAAAGCTCTTAGACAACCAGGTTGTGCATGTGTGTTTGTGTGTATGTGTGTGTGTTTATAAAATATAGTGAGCTGTTGTATGTATTTATGCGTATGGATGTATAGTGAGTTGTTGAGAGAGAGAGTTTTTAATCTATTAAAATATTTCAGCTTAGCATTTTATTCCTATTTCTTCTACCAAACACATGAAATATTTTACTATTTGTCATAAAAGTGATGTTATAGCACAGGCATTCTAAGACTTAATACATTGTTTTCTGAGGAGGTTAAAATCTAATATTCTGAATCTTAAATGTTACAGAAACTTTAAACAACTTAGCTTAGTTGGAGAAGACTGGGGCATGTTTAAGGATATTATGTGCCCTATATTTTTCCTTAAGAAACAGACTTTCTGGGTAATGGCTATAACACTTGACTCTGTTATATATCACACTAAGCCTAAATAATTGAAGGTGAAGGAAACTGACCCTGGAAATAGAGACAAATTAGACAGCATGTATTGATTTCTGATGTAACAGATGGCCACCTGATGGAATTGTTTTTATTTACAGAAAGTGAAGCCAAAGTACTTTATTTTTCAGAGATACTTTTTAACAGCTCAACTATTAGATGAAAAAAGGTTTTTAAAATTCAAAGGAAATTTAATCATTTGGAGTCTGGATATCCCAGTTCATAGGGTTACTTCTGAAACTCATACCAGCCTTCTGATCAATGCACACTGGCTCTGTGTGTTTGGAAAAAAAGAATGCAGAGTGACAGAATCATAGGCCTCCTCCCATCTCAAGAGAATAAACAGATTATTAAATGTTCCACATCTTTTCCCTTCTCTCTCCCGGATGTAGTTGTAACACACCAATATGTTCTTTTCAGTGGTAATTTCTCAGACTTAAGGCTAGATCTTCTGATTTTTCAGGGAAAATTTAGAAATCCAGATTTCTTATCTATTATTCTAATTTTAAAATACCATCTACCAACTTATAGATTTTATAGCCCTTCTTGGGCCAAGCAAAATATATCCATAGGTTGGATATGGCTTGTGACCTGTCAGTTTATACCTGTTTTTTTAAGGACCTCAAAACAAAATGAATCATGAAGACATAAGCACTCTTCTATTCACCTAAGCTCTCAGTGAATAAGCAAAGGCTACTTTAAATGTGTTTGAAATCATATCCAAAGACAGTGGACAGCACAGCCCAGGGCTTTACAGCTCAGACTACAGAGTAAATTCGTTCAAGGATGTAACCCGGACTTTGCCACTCAGCTATGTGACCTGGCGGAGGTCAGGGAGGAAGTGAAACTTGCTGAAGAATTCCTCTGAGGAACAAGTAAGATTTTATGTACAGTGCCAGCGCCTGGCACACAGTAAGCACTTTATATGTGTTAGCGATTTTAGTTATCAAAGTAACTACCAACAACAGTGGTTGCCATGTAGAAGTCTGGTAAATGAAAAATTTTAATATAACAAGTTAGATATTTTTTAATTAAGTGTTTTAAAATTGGGACCAAGCCGTTTTCCATACTCTTTCACTTGTAGTTTATTTTCTGATACATATACTGGGGCTAGTTTAGAAACTGATGTCAACTCTTGGACGCAAAGTTCCAGCTGACCAGCTCCTTGATGTGATGTAAGCTGATGGAGCAGTGCGATTAATGATGCCTAAATGGTGTAAGGAGTTCCGTGAGAGAATGAGGAACACATTGCTGTTGCAGGAGTCTCTGGCACCAAGAGGAGTGTGTTCAGATGCGTAGCTGTGAATGGGCAATCAACAAATGAGAAACAGATACACTCTTCTCTTCTACTGTTGGAGGTCACAAAGGATTATTTCTCATCTCAAACTAAGTTCCATACACACTGAATGATATTTGGAAATTGATGGCTTGGCTCTCTGTAGAGAGAAGTTGACTCCAGTTTGATCTGCTGAAAATTCGACAGCAAAACCCAAAATAAAGTAAAGGCTGAATGGCCATGTTTAGATATCTCATATAGTTTTAGAAGTAAAAACAACAACAAAAATTGACTGGTAAGGACAAGGAAACTGAACTAAGATGAGATAATACTGTGTGGTTCAGAAGTAATACTGGGTATTAACAGCAAATGGATGGAAAACTACCCAGATAATATTTGCTGTTTTCTTTCAAACTTCCTGGCTAAGGAATTTGGGTTAAATCCGCACTATCACATGTGCCAGAAGCACAAGGGAATTTTTTTCTGATACTCACTGTGAAGACCTTGTAGAGCTCTGGGAAGGCAGAACTCACAAAAAATGCGGGGCCCTCTTCTGACCAGGTCCACCTGGAGTTTTTAACTCTCAGCCTTGTCCACACTGAGCCTCTGGCTATTTCTTAATCACAGTTCAGGTTTCTCTGCCCCAGTGTGCTTCCTGCGAGGTTCCTGCTTGTGGGTTTCTGCCCTGGTAAATTTCAATTCTCTATCTCTGCCTGTTGGTATCTCCAATTTTGGGGGCACTAGTTGCCCTGTGACCTCATTCATCTGACAGATCTAAGAAGGGTTGTTGATTTTTCAGTTTGTTCAGCTTTTTGTTTATTGTTAGGATGGAATGGCTCTTTCCATGCTGGACCAGAAATCGTAAGTCTATGTAATCTCTTTTATCTTTGTGAAGAATCAGTAGCTGAATTTTCAGTATCTGAAATAATTTCAGAATTTCTGAATAGGATTTTTTAGCACTGCTTGAGACTATTTCTCATTGTGCTTATGAAGAAGTAAATCATAAGTCTGTTATTAGAATTCGTTGAATTTAAGAAATGAGGACATTTCTTGAAGTCGGGTGAGCCCAGCAACAATCCATATTAAAATGGAAGTGGAAAAGCCCGAGCTGTGCTGGGTCAGGTGCAGAAGATGCAAATAAGCTGCCCAGAGAGGGCTGCTGACCTCCATTTCACATCCCGCTTCTGCCCCAACACCTCTGCTTCAGCTCATTCCTATGGCTCACGGGGAGTCCCTGTCACCAGCTGAAAGAGGAGGGAAAAGCCCCAGTTTGGTTGACCAATGACTATAATATATGATATCTGGAGGCAAATGAAAACTAGAAAGCTATTTCTGCACACACCTGGTCAAAGAAAGATTGGGGTGAAGAGAAGTCCCCCAGGGGCAGTGCTCTGAGCAGTGCAGCTGCTCTGCCACTTTCTTTTGTGGGAGAAGTGGTCGGATATAGACATATACACCAACTCATAGGCAGTTTCAGTTGGCTTAGCTTGTTGGCCAATGGTCTGGACACACTAAGACCAGAATATTGTGGATAAGGAAGTCTGAGGAAGAAGCATGTGGATGTGATCTGGCCCAGTTTCCCTTTATTGGGCCAAGGGAGGCACCTCCACCTGTTTTAGTGTTGGCAGGTAAAAGCTCACGGTTGCCTCCTTTGTCAGAGAATTGTCTTGTGCCAAAAGGTTGCTCCTTCATCCAGAAGGTTCCATGCCCCCTGCCCCCTCTGGGGAAGCCTAAAATGAATGACTAATTCACATGGAAGCAAGTCAGTAGGCCCCCTTTGATGTGGATCAAGGCTGCCCAAGGTAGAGAAGCCCAAGGTGTCCTGGCCTACCTGCCAATCTATATGACCTGATGGATTTTATGGTGTGGATTAGGGCTGCCCCAGAGAGAGAAGCCCAGGACATCCTGGGCTACATGCCGATCTATATGACCCAATACATATCTAAAGTTATACTACCACGCAATAACCAGACCCCACCTGCACTGATACCATTTAATGACTTGTTACATCATCTTTCCTTTGTCTAGTAAAAATAAGTCAAGTACCCATGCCTTATAAATTTAGCCCTAACCCTCAACACATTGCAGCTCTTTACTCCCCATGGGTCCTGTCCCTGTGCTACTCCATGCTATTCTCTGAATAAAAGAGCACTACTGCCAGACCTTGAGTCCAAGAAATCTTTCATTCGACTCCTTGACTCACCGAGCCCACATCACCATGACTAAAGGAGGGAGCAAATATGGAGTGCAGATTATGCTCCGGAGCTCCTGTGGGCACACAGTGCCAGAGGAGTCCACCTGAGAGTGTGTCCGTGTGTAGTTTGTTGCTCTGCCTTGTCCTGCTTCTCTCATTCCATTTCTCTTGAGAGCACTTGTTCCATAAATCACATATACACCAATACTTACCTGGGGCTCTGATTCTTATCTTAGAGAAAGAGCAAATAGAGCACGACACCAAGAACCCTGGTGTGGGCAGCTGTAAGACTGCTTTATTACAAGGACAAAGACTAGGAGAAGAACAGAAAGGGAATGGAGTAGAAGTCAGAACTTAGGTTTGGTACATGTTATGTTTTAGTCGCATTTGGATGGCCAAGTAGTCTGACACATGGATCTAGAGTCTAGAAGAAATGTTTGGGCTAGAGAAATAAAACGGGAAGTTATTGGCATGTAAACGGTAGTTAGAGACAATCTCCTTGCAAAAAGTGTATGTAGAGAAAGGAATTTCATTCTGTACAAGTTAAAAGTTAGGGAGAGGAAAGGTTTTAAAAAGTTTGAGATGGAGCCGCTAGAGGTAGGAAGAAAACCAAAAGAACGTGTTGCCCTGCAAGCCAAGTGAGGAACAGCGTGTGAAAGGGGACGTTTGTCACACTGTCATGCCGCTGACATGTAAGGTAAGCATGATGAGTACAGAATAACGGTCCCTGACTTTTGCAGTTTAGAGGGTTTTGATGACCTTGAGACAGAGATTTCGGTGAAGTGATGGGGATAGAAATGAGATTGGAGTGGGTTGAAGTATGTATGAGGGGTGAGCATGAAGGAATCATGTTTGTTGACAGCTCTGTTGGCAAGTTTGGTTGTGAAGAGAGGCAGAGGAAAAGGACTATAGCTGGGATGATTTGTGTGGTCAAGTGAGGCAATGTTTTAGGAGTGGAAATACTACATTATTAATAACTAATAGCCGTAGATTTCTTACTATGTGCTTGACAAGTGATAACATCTAATCCTCACAACAACACTATAAGATTCACTGTATTATTATCCCAATTTATGAGTGAGAGAATTTAGATAATTAGTGAATGGTGGATCTAGGATCTGAAGCTGGGCCGCCTGACTCCTGAACCCTAATCATTATGATATACTCAAATATTAGAGAATGTTTGTATATTGATGGAGGTGACTTCCGTCAGTAGGAGAGAGGGAGAAATTGATGATGGAAGAAATATATGGATGAATAAAAGGTGATGAGAAATTTAGGAGACAAGCTCCAGAATATTTCTTAAAGAGAGTGTTATAACAGAATGAAGGACCTATTCCCAGTTTTAATAAGAGTGACAAAGAAGATAGGTGCATATATGTAAGTAGGTTATAGTTTTGGTGATGGGGAGATGAGATTCTGATGAATTCTATTTTCTCAGATCATAAACGGAGATTGAAGGTCAGAGGAGAATGGAGTTTTCATGAAAATGAGAGGATGCAAGAAAAGGTTTTAATTAGCCATCTCAAAGGATGGGAAATATAGCAGGCAATCAGGCATTCCAAATAGTATTAAGAATGAATTTGAAGTTTGTGATCATGAATTTAGAATGAAACCGTTATATCTGACCATGCCCTTTTCTCCCACTATATGGAACTACTGACATAGAGAAGGTTGATGGTTGACTTTTCAGAGTTGGGATGTTGACAAGCTATTCCTATGGAGAGAGAGATGGGCAAGAGAATTGTGAGTGCATGGATTGGTTATATCAAACGGCCTTAGACTCTGTTCTGGACAAGAACGGAAGTGAAGACATGAGGCAGTGGATGCACAGTGGAAAAAAAATGATGGGATCAATGGGCTAGAGGTTAGGCTGAATTAAAGAATGGCCTAATAGCGGAATCTGAGCAAGTAAACATGATACAGGTTGTGATCAGACAATGAGAAATTGGATTCAAAGATTTTTAATGGAAGCAGTTTGGAATTAGGGTCCAGAAATGTTGCCATGAGAGTGAAGGCCTGAGGTGAGATGTAAGAGGAAAAGTACAATGAATCTTAGAAGGACTGGAAAGTGAGAGGACACAGCTGAGGTGAAGCAAAAGACCCAGGGTGCTAAGAGTCTCTTTCAGGCTCACTTTTATGCTGCCTCATGCTGATGGAAGGAGCAATATTCTAGAAGCTACCATACCACCAACTTGATGGGAACCTCACACCTCGAATCCTGGAATCTATAGCCAACCCTCTTCTCTGTTATCAGTATGAATCCCATTACAACTCCAACCACGTTTACTTCAGGTAAGAGGAAGACATCATCTTTCCTTTCCATGCGTCACTGGCAGTCCCAATTTCTCCTCTGGAAATCAAAGTGGGATCGGCTATTTACTAACCCTCTCCTAGGACCATTCTCTTTATTTTGCACAGCAAAATTTGGAGTTACTAATTATTACAGAAAACTGAGATTTAGAGAAATTTAAGTAACTTCCTCTTTTACTTTCTCTTGTCTTACAGATGTTCTATTTCCAAAAACACTTGCAAACCACTAATCTAGAAAGTATGGTTTCTGTAAAAAGAAAAATGCTGCATAGATTAAATTCAAGAATGATCATGTTGGTAGACTGTGGTCCATGATATTCTAGTGTTACTAATATTTTTGTTATTAATATTGCTAGTATCTAGTAATACTTGTATGGTGATAATCAGATTGATGGTCTAAGGTTTATATTCGTCATGGTTGCCGTTATTCTTATTTTTAATAATACCAGTGTAAAACATAGTTGCGATTCTCAGGCATTTCTTCCGTTGAGAAGTGGAGGTCTGTGTTTATTCTTGAATCTGAAGGCTGTTTGACTCATTTATAACCAATAGAATGCAGCAGCAATGACACTGTGGCTTCTGAGGTTATATTGATGTATTTGTTTTCAATTGCTGCTGGAACAAATTACCGCAAACTTGGGGGCTTAAAACAACACAGATTTATTATCTTTCAGTTCAGAAGGTCAGAAATCCAAAAGCAATTTGACTGGGCTGAGGTCAGCATTCTCTCGGGAGGTTCTAGGGCAGAATCTGTTTCTTTACCTTTCTTAGCTTCTAGAGTCACCTATATTTCTTAGCTCATGCTCTCTTTTTCCATCTTCAAAGCACATTACTCCAACCTCTGCTTCTGTCATCCCAACCCCTTCTTCCACCTTTGACCTCTTGCCTGCTTCATAAGGACCTTTGTGATGACATTTAGTACCCACCTAGATAGTGCAGCGTACTCTCCCCATCTCAAGATCCTTAACGAATCACATCTGCAAATTTCCTTTTCCATGTTAAGGTAGTGTAGTCACAGGCATTGGGGATTAGGATGTGGACATCTCCCTGGGGCCATTATTCAGCCTACCAGAGTTGGAAAAGTCGTGGAGATTCCACAAGGTTTTCCTGATACTCTTATCTAAGAAATGAAAGGTCACCTGGGGGTTCTCCAGACAACACAGGCTGAGCTCTGAGCTGACGGCCAGTAGGAACATCCGCTATGTGAGGAAGCCATCTTGGGTCAGGTCTAGCCCAGTTAAGCTTTCAGATAACTACATCCCCTGCCAACATCTGACTGCCATTGCTTGCTCTTAGGAGGATTAAATGAGTTAATGCAAGTGATGTTCTTTGAACATTATGTGACTTGTGGGACAAGCTCATGAAAGTTCACCCAGCTTCTGCACAGTTCTCCTTGGATTCTCACTCCTGGAACTCTACTGCCATATTGTAAAGAAGCCCAAAGTGAGCCACATGGAGAGACTACATGAGGAGGTCATGAGCAAGTGTTTTGGCTGACAGTCCAGCTGGAATCCCAGCTGAAAGTTAATGTTAACCGCTCAACATGGGAGTGAAGACACTTCCACAAGATTCCAGCCATCGAGTCACCCTCAACCTTCAACTCTTCCCGGCTAAGCCCTAGATATCATGGAGCAGAGACAAACCCAATGTGTCCTCTCTAAATTGCTGTTCCACACAATCCATCAACCACTAAGTTTGGAGATGTTTTTTGCATAGCAATAGTTATTATCAAGTGGAAAATAAACTCAGAAAGGCAAACCAAAGCATTTTTTTTTTCAACCAGCTATTTCCCAACCCACATAAGAAAATAAGTAAAAGCCACAGGGAAATGAAATAATACATTATTGAATATCTGTTTAAATGCAATGCCCCGTTCATTTTGCCATAGAATGCTACCATATGGAATATTTACGGCATTAAATATTGAGTACTGCAAAAGTTGTAGGTGTAGACAAATACTTTGCACTTAATATTATTAAAATTGCAGATGTAGGTAAATACTTTGAAGTTAATATTTTATGGTCACTGCTTATACACAAGAACGATCCTATCAGCTAGTTTTATAGCAGTCAGTCTGAACATAATGGGAACATACGACTTATTTGCTTCTCTTTCTCCAGTCTCTTTCATATAGACAAGACTCACATTTATCTCAAATGGAAGTTACATTCCTTATTAACACTGCTATTGAAATTTTAAATATTAAGACTGGTTAGAGGTAGAACAGAGTCAGTTTTAAAATTTTCTCTTTCCTTTTGAAGCACATACCCTCTAAAACTTGTTTCTCATAGTATCATCTTAGTTTGAAAAGAAACTTTTTAAAGTTTCCTTTTGAACTTTGGAAGGGAGAACAAAGGAACCAGTGATCTGTTGTTGATGGTTTCTTCTTTTGGATCCCTCAGGTCACTTCTAAAAATCTCCAAGTGGCTTCACAAACACGTCCTATTATTAGCACATGCTAATGTTAAGTTGATACCAGTAGCATTAATATATCAAAAATATTATAGAATAGATAATAACATTTGCTGCAAGGACTATCTTCTTTCAGCCTTAGGAAAAAAATGATAGTGAAAACAATAACACACACTGGCATGAATAATGTTAGGATTAAATCGTGATATGTTGGGACATAGTTGTGAAGTATATGCTGAGTCTGTCATTATTATTCTTATGATTTAATTATTGTGCATGTATGTCGTATTTTGTGCCCCCTCGTATGAATAAGGACAATTAAATGTCATTTCTTATGTCATATTGTTCATTATGTTTTTATGTGTTTAAAAACCACACTGAGCATAGGTACAAGACTAATATAGGAAATCCAAGTCAGAAAATGAGTAAAAAGATATTGTCAGCAAAGAAATCAAATATTGCCTCAATATTTTATACGTACGTAAATATTTTATTTTCCCATCACTCCCTAAGCCACAATAACATATTACACTTTTTCAATGTTTTAAACAAATTTTAAACAAATTCACTCTTACTAGTGATGAATAGAGAACCACCGCTGAAGAAACACCAACAACGTTGTCTTCGTTGCTGGAGACGCAGGTACTGAGACATCACCAAATGGTGACAAAAATGTGCATAGAAGATATCCGAACATTCTGGACGTAGTCCTTCTATTGGCTAAATGTAATGCTAATGCTTCTTGTTAGAAAAGAAGAGAAAAATGTAGTCCCAAGAAATAATGTGCTGAAATATTTTTAGTGGCTACCAGATAATAGTAAGCTGACTTCCCATTTATGAAGAAAGTGTATTAAATTAGAAATTAGCCATCAGATTATTTTATACATAGGCATATGTATATACATGTGTATACACACACACGAATGCATATATTATGTACTTATACTATTGTCTTTGCTTGATCTGCTATACTAAAATACCGTAGACTGGGTGGATTAAAAAACAGACATTTATTTCTCAGAGTTCTAGAGACTGGAAGGATCAGGGGGCCGGTACGGTTAAGTTTGGTGAGAACCCTCTTCCCGGCTTGCAGACAACCCCCTTCCAGCTGTATCCTCACATGGTGGAGAGAGAGAGAGAGCTGTGGTTTCTTCATGTTCTTATAAGGACTCTAATCCCATTGTAGGGTCCCCACCCTCGTGACCTCATCTAAACCTTATTAACTCCCAAAGGCCCCACTTCCAAACACCATCACACTGAAGGTTAAGGCTTCAACATATGAAATTTGGAGGCACACAAACATTCAGCCCATCACAACTATATATGATCTTTTTTTTGAAATTGATTAATAGTTGATCCTTCCATTTCTTCATCTGTGTTAATTGACATGCCCCGTATCTATTTTGAGCTAGGTGTCAGCCCAGAACTCTGGCGCTTCTGTTATAGAAAATAGAGAATGAAGAGCAAACTATTTCTACAGGATTAAAGCCGTGATCAGGATAGGAATTGGGAGCGATTATGTCATTTTTTATGTTTTGGTTTTAAGCTGTTTTTAAATACTGAAGGTTATGTAATCTCTTCTATCGTGGAGGTAGCACTGTACTTCTACTGTTTTCGGAGACCACAGAGGGGAGCATATTACCTAATTATTCACGTGCTGCCTGAAGGTAATATTAGAGCTGGCTGAAGGTAAAAACCTTTTGGCTTGGGATTTGGCCCCACTGATGTCTGGCCCTGTTCCTGATCCCCACACAACCGCACACAACCTCTGCTTGTTACCTTTGGGGCAGCGTGTGACTCACCAGCTTTGAGAATCATCTTGTTGCTGAAGGAAATGACAGAGTGGTTGGAAAAATCTGTCAAAGATTCCATGACTTCATTGAAAGGGTCTAGTGCATCTCCTGCAGTCAGGGGATTGAACGCTAAGAGGAGACTGAGTGAGCTGATGGAGGTTTTCCGATTCTGGCTTTCTTTTGATACCAGGCCTTACTCAGCAAACTTTCCAATCCAGTGTCAACATTTCACTCTCCTGTACCCTCTGGTCGTTACCATGGGATCCCATCTGTGAATTCATTATCAACCACAAGTGAGTATCAGAGCTAAACACTGAAAAACTGGACTCATTTCTTTATTAGGGAGCTGCAACTGACCTGTGCTTATTCCTTAACAGCTTTCACAATCAGTTCAAAAAAAGGGACAAGTAACAAGGTGTTCAGCAAAAACCTGTCTTTTAAACATAGATACCCTCATCCTCTCTTCATTATAAGTTTTTAGGGTTCTTTTTTTTTTATTATAAAGCACAAGTTTAAAATGTTTCAGCAGAATTTATAGCCCATCCAATAAAACTTCAAATTATTCAATTAATGATTATAATATAATAATTTTAATGATAATAACAAGTCACATTTAAAGAGCACCTCATATAGATAACTGTGTTGTTAAGAACTTTACATGCAGTCCCTCTGGAATGAAAATTGCAGCACCCTCCGATTCTTGTTTATAAATAGATCTTGTGTGTGTGTGCACTTTTTTTCCTCACTGTGTATCATGTATCTTTAAAAGTACATGAAAACTATGTCTACATTTTGGAAATAATTGTGAAGTGAACACACATATAATTACTACCCAGGACAAGAAAGAGAACATTGCCACTGCCATTGCCTTATTGCATCTCCTCACAGATAAACACCACCTCAAATTTAATGGTGACGGTTCCTTTGCTTTTTTTTTTAAATGATGCATTCCTCTATTAAGCTTAGTTTGTCCATTTTGAACTTTATATTAATAGAATCAGACTGCAAGTTTTCTTTTGCATCTTCTCTTTTCTCAACATCGTGTTTGTGAGATAGATCCATGTTATTGCGTGAAGCTGAAGTTGATTTATTCATTGTAAATAATATTCCATTATATGATATGCCACAGTTTATTATGCATCTGACTGGTGATGAAATTTGGGTTGTTTCTATACAGTATGGGCTCCTGAATACTAATGCTATGAACATTATTGAACATGCATCTTGGGAAACAAACGTGAGTGTCTGGAGCAGTGGTTTTCAAATTTTAGCATCAGAGTCACTCAGAGTACTCATTTGAGCACAATTTGCTTCGTTCTTCCTGCAGAGTTTCTGATTCAGTAGATCTGGGGTGGGGGCCTGAAAATTTGCATTTCTAGCAAGTTCTCCGGTGATATGGATGCTGGTGGTCCTGGAGACCACACTAGAACCTCTGATCTAGGGTGTATAACAAAGACTGGAATTGCTAGGTCAGAGAAGAGAAGTATCTTCAGTCTTATGAAATTATCCCAAACAGTTTTCCAAAGTGGCTAGACCAGTTTCTATTCCACCAGGAGAAAATGTGCAATCTCATTGTGTCCATCTAAGACTGATTCGTCCACCTTCTCATGCTTGCTAATGTCCTGGGTTTGTAATAATATCTTGTGATTTTAATTTCCTTTTTCCTTTTAATGAGGTTGAGTACATTTTAACAAATTTATTGATCACTTTTGTCAAGTGCCTGCTCAGTTCTTTTCCTCAGTTTTCCATTGTGTTGTCTGTCTTTTCCGTATCACTTTGTAGGAATTCTTTATGTATTCCAAATGATAGCTGCATGTATTACAAATCTTCTCCCCCTCCGTGGTTTTTCTTTTTACT
The DNA here is from genome assembly GCF_041296265.1 of Equus caballus. Classification (NCBI taxonomy): domain Eukaryota; kingdom Metazoa; phylum Chordata; class Mammalia; order Perissodactyla; family Equidae; genus Equus; species Equus caballus. The sequence goes on from NC_091685.1 coordinate 113,174,221, forward strand.
CATTATACAATATACCTTAAGAACTTTAAGTTTTACATTTTAATGGCATAATTTTATCAATCTTTTTCATTATGGTTGGTGCTTTTGTATTTTGTTTAAGAAATCTTTCTCTATGCAAAGTTATGAGACTTTTCTCCTATATTATCTTCTGAATCTTTATAGTTTTGCCTGAAATTACCTATAAGTGGTTGCATTTTCTTTTTCTTTTTTTCTTTTCATATAGATAACCAATTACCCATGCACCATTTTTTGAAAACTCAGTTTTTTACTCACAGATCTGCAGTACCAATTCTGTCATCTAACAAGAGTCCATGTGTGTTTAGATTCATTCCTGGGATCTCCCTTCTGTTACTTGGTCATATAGAAAAACACCAGTGGGTTAAAGCAATAAGCATGTATTTCTTTCTCATGAATCTCTGGGTCAGAAGGAAGGTTGCACTAGGGTTAAATAGGCAATTCTGCTGATTTTGGTTGGCCTCTGTCACATGTGTAGGTGTCATTGATATTAGGTTGTTTTGAATGACTTCAAGAGACACAGTAGTCTCAGACTTCTGGAGGTTAGCCCGGGCTTGTTCACAGGGTGGTAGCGTGTCTCTGAGCAGGAATGGAAGTATGCAAAATTTCTTGAGGCCAAGGTCAGAACTGGCACATTGTCCTTTTTACTGCATCCTATTGGACAAAGCAAGTCCCAATCCAGCCCATATTCAAGGAGTGAAGACATAGGCTCTACTCCCTGATGAGAGAATCTTCAAAGTCATGTTGTAAAATGTGAGAATATGTAATAGATTGCAATGGACCTACCAAAACATCTGGTAGAGAAAATTCTATTTGGTTCTTTATTTTCATTAAGGCATTTGAGTTGAATCTGGAAGTATGAATAAGAGTTATCATGCAGAAAAGAGGAGAGAAAGCATTTGAGTAGTTGCAAAGCATTTCCAAAGCACCCAAACGCAATAGGACTTCTCATTTGCAAGGAATAACAGGCAGTTCTATGGATTGGGTCAAGAGTTCAAGGACCCTAGAGGCTAAAAATGAATTTGGAAAGGTAGTTTGGGTCTGATTTTTAAGGGTTTTAATCTTATAAGAAATGAGCAGCCATAAGGTTTTATTTTTAAGGGCTTAATCAAATGACATAATCATATTTATGTTTTAGAAAGTTCTCCAGCAGGAGACAAGATGGTAGATAAGGTGACTAGTTGAATTTTATAGGAATAGATCGAGTGAGAAATAACAGAGGCCTGCACTAAAACAACAGCAGTAGAAAGGGGAGCTGAGGGAGACTCAAGAGGTATGTTGAAGGTGTAATGAATGAGAAATGTCATATGTGGAAGAGAGGGAGAAGAAAGAATCCATGATACATGTTAACTTTTCTTGTTCAGATGCTGTTAATGGCAAAGCTTTTCACCAAGATAGGGAACAAAAGTGGAGAAAAATTGGGGGAGGGGCAAGAATAATAAGTTCAGCTTTGAATACACTGAGGTTGAGCCTGACAGGAGGTATGTGTGAATATAGAAGTTTATGAGACAGTCTGCTGATTGAACACATAGATTTGGGCCGCTGGAATTGATATCACTCTGATAAATAGACGGGAAATTTACCAAGGATCAGTTCTGGAGACCAGCAACATCATCACACCATGGTGGCATATTTCAATTTATCCTTTCACCATACAAAGCTTATATTTTGGAATTCTCTTTGTAACTTGGGAAGCCCATGTGAAGATACTATAGAGTCAGGGGAATGCTTCTCAAATTTTAATGTGCCTACGTGTGAACTGAAAATCTTGAAAAAATGCAGATTCCAATTCAGTGTGTCTGAGGTGGGGCTGAAATTCTGTAATTTTAATGAGTTCCCAGATGACGCTGATACTGCTGGTCTGTGGACCACACTTCGAGTAGCAAGTTTATATACAGCATTATTAGTTTGTGATTTTTTAATTAAGTGACATTTACTATTGTCCATAACAGGCATTAGCTGACTAAGTCTGAAGAAACCATACAAATAAAAAGCCTCTTTAAAAATCTCCCATATCTTAATAACATCCAGGTTATACATCCTACCATAAGGATGAGCAAATAAATAAATTCTGAACAGTCTTGACCCTTGCTCCCTGTCTAAACCCCAAAAATAAAGAACATGAATTCTCCCAGACAGGCCAGGGTGTGTGTGTCCACATGCTTTAGGTGTGTTTGATCCAACAGCTGTCACTAAGTACATCTGATGCTCAGGGAACAGTAGGGTAAGTGGTTGAATAGTCAACAAGGCTAAAAGTCAAGAGTAGATACAGAAATTGATGTAGAGTGATTTCTGCCACTGGAGCTTAAGCTGGCTGTGTATTCCTCCTCTCTAATCAGAAGCAGCTTCCCTTCCAGCTGTACCGGATGTTCTGTTTATTCACTTTATACTTTAGTAGCAAGTGTCCTTAGTGAAAACTTCATTGCCCAGCATATCTTCAGGGATCTCCATTAGACTGGTAACAGATTATCACCATCTGTTGGTGATTATTTCCATCGTGTGACAGCCTGATCTAAGAGATGTGTCCTCTTTCACCAGCGGAACACCTTGAGAACTAGGTCAGTCTCAAGAGTTCTTGCAAGAATTGCAGCTGAGTGTAGATAATCAACATTAAAACAGCCTGAGGGCTTCTCCTTCTATTCTGCATGTATGTTCTTGCAAGTTGGGAACTATAAGGTGTGTGTCACATTTTTGGTTTTTGGGGATCTGAAATAGATTCAGGAACAAAAAAGAACCAATGCCATTATTTTAGGAAAGAATTAAAAACCACCTCGTTTATTGTGTCTCCACTTTAACAGTATCAGTCTTTTTAAAATGGTGTATTTATTGCTTCAGTAAACTTATAATTTTTGGAAATTCACAAAGCACAAATATAAACATGTAAATGTAAAATATGAATTCTTAAACCAGCAAAAGCTCACTTTTTTTTTACATTAATGGTAACATTTGGAATGTGATTACAGATTAAATGAGAAACATTTTATATAACACCTAAATTACTGCATGAGAACCATCCAGCCATTTTCATTCATTCAAACTATATTCTGTTTTAGGCATAGAGGATAATCTGGGCATGAAGAAAAGTGATGGAAATATCTGCCTTCACGTAGCTTATGTTTTAATTGTAGGAGGCAGACAAGCTATCAAATAAAATATGTAATATGTTGGTGATAAGTGCTGTGGAGGAAGATAAGTGATATGAGTTAGGAAGTGCTCATGGGGAAGTGTACTTGTTATTTTAAATAAGGTGAATTATATTTCTGGACAGTCACTCTTTACCCAAATTTTAGAGTTATTTAAGAAAAATCTCAAAGGTATCAATTGGTATACAGCAAAGATAATTTCAGATGTTGTTGGTAATATACTGCTTTTTGGTGCAAGAATGGAAAGGAATAGGATTTTTTCATTCTCTAGAACAACGTTAATGTGCACGGAGTTGTAAGCTCCATACATGTTGGGGAGATGTCCAAGGTACTGAGCTCCTGGCAATTTCCGGAAGAGGCAGCCTCTAGCTGCTCCTTGTCAGTTAAACAGTCACTCAGCTTCATTCTTTCTCTGGGGTGGAAGCTTCTAGAAATATCAGCTAAATACTTTTTTGCAAACTTTAAAAGAAAAATTATAAACTTAAAGAAAACTCTCTCTTATCAAGTAATTATTTTTTTCCATTAAACTTTGGTCACTTTTTCATTGAAAAATGTGGTAACATATTTTTCTCGAAAAGGATCTACTTTCTGAAATTAAACTCCAACTTAAAGTAGAAGGCACTCATTGTCAGGTAAATCTAGGTTCAAATTCCGACTATACTTAGCAGATGGGTGACTTCGGAAGATGACTTAGTGTAGCTGAGATTCTGTAAAACAAACGTTATGATTCATACTTCATAAGATGTGAAGATTTAATAAAAAAATGTGCATAAAGCACTTCCTGCTGCACCTGGATTATAATAATTGCTTTAAAAATGTGAATTATTTTTCTTTCTCTACTGTTGAGACAATACTCCATAGCTCTCTTGAATTTCTGCACAGCTTATCAGCACAGCCAACGGCAGCCATTTATTCTGGACTATCTTTTCAAGGATGTTGGTATAATGCAGTCTTGGAAGTTATAGTATCTCCTTCCAGAGCAAAGGGAAAGCATAATTACTCTCTAGTATAATAAAGATAGTATCTCCTTCTGGAGAAAAGGCTGGGTAGGCTTGCTTTTAGTCCATTATAAAATATTAGCATTTCCTAAGCTTGAAATTCCTCTTCTGTACCATGACCTACTGCACATACCCTTGATACATGCATCTAGCCCTTGTTGCATTGTCTTGTGGGAACTGAGCCTCAGGAAACTGGTGTAAAAGTGATGATGCTCTAGCTACTACTACTGTTGTGAATAATAAACTTTTCTTTGTCTCTGACCCAAGATTCTCATATCTTCTGCCATGAGTGTAGCTGCAGTAGGCTAATTGGTTAGCTTCCAAATAAGGTAAAACTCTTTATAGCTCCTTCACAGTTTTTGACACTTACACTTCTCTACTTCATAGGTTCTCTATGTCATATACAGCAAAATTCTATTTTCACAATTTAAACCACTTCCTTATTTGGTTTAAAGCTTAATTGTCATAATAGGAATCAGAGAATTTGAATGTTTTAGCTTTAAAATTTAAAAGTTAGACTTCAGTTTGAAAATGGTATATCTCTTGCAGGTTCTAATGCTGACTCTCCTAACTGCTCACTAAAATAATTATGAAGACACAGATAATGATGAAAATATTCATAATAAACACTAGAAGTAGTAATCAACCCTTTGCCAGAATCTGAAAATGTTCATTAACAACAAATTTATTGGAAGTAGATTGCACAGGGTAATGTGCATCTCATATGGGGCCCATAATTTCAGAAAACTGAGAATTTGACTTAGAGATTTTAGGAAGCCTGCCATTCTCTCAATGTCTGTCTACTGGGTGGAACTACAAAGATTATACCAACTAAGAGAGTAAAAGCATCCCTTTAATGTGTGGATACTGCTTTCTGGAGACAGCCAGAATGCTGCTTCCTCATCCTACCCCACTGTTCCACAGTTGTGCCTTTCTTCTTACATCCAGTGAGACTGCTGGACAGAGATTTGTGCAGGGGTCAGAGAGGCGGGTGAGCAATGAGGTAGAGGAGGCGCTGGTGGTAATGCTGTACGTGCCTGAAACATAGAACAGATCTAGGAACTATCCTTATAAGAGTTTATACTGGGGATTTCGTGTTATCAGTTACTGGTCTCTTTACAGTGTCAACAACCAGGCAGTAGGGGAAGGAGCAGATTTTGATCAGGGTGGAAGAGCCATAGTAGTTGAAAAGCTGGTAGACGCCAGCGATCCCACTAGGAGCTACGCACAGTAACCTGCAGAAAGGAGATAGAGTATTTCTCTGAACATTCAGAACAAATTCACATCTCTGAAAACATTTCTATATAAGAACCAGAGGAAGTGTTACAAAACTATTTAATATTCTGACTAAGATAATAGAAGAAATGGAGGAGAAAGCCATGCAAAAAATCACAGAGTGAAAATATAAGCTTTATGAAGGCAAGGATCATCGATTCATTACTGCTGCTTCCGTAATCTTGCTCAACAAATACCACTGAGTGATGAATAAGGTAAAAAGAAAGATGGATGAGAGAAAGAAATATTTCTAGAGAACTAAATATAAAAATACCAGAAATAAAGTCTGCAGGGAGAGACGACTAAAAACTGGAATAGTCATTGAAAGTAAAAACAAAAGCACAAAACAAAGACAAAGAGGCAAATCAACAAAATTGTCTAAAATATCTGTTCTCTTAGAACTCTTAAAACTACCCCTATAATAATCAACATATGATGCAGACCTTTTAATTCTAGGAGAAGATGAATCAAAGATAATGTGGTTAAAAAAATTTAAATGAAGCAAAGGAACATAGTTTGCGCATTGAGAAACAGTCCGTCTAGTAAGAGACAAATATATAAAGGAATACATATGAGACAATATCATTGCTATATGATAATTGCCAGCTTGACAAATTAGAGAAGTTGGTGTAGCACTGTCCGAGGGGGTGAGATTTGTAAACTGTCTTGAAGGATAAATAGGATTTCATGATGAGAAAGATATTCCAAAGAATGTAAAGCCGTTCCAAATAATTTCCAAGGATATAGGGTATTTAGGAAGTAGGAAGTAGTTTCATTTGGCCTGAGTAGAAGATATATGGAAGAAATTTGCAAAAAAGTAGTCTGGAAGAATGGAGAAATAGCCAAGTTTCTTCTTTATTCAATGTGAATATTTATGGATGTACGTATTTGTATATATTTGACTTTTTTGAGGATGTACCGGGAGTTAGCCATTTTGTTGGCAGAGAATGTAATGTGATACAACTTTCATTGTTGCCTTGAATCTGTATTCAAATATTCTGTTAACATTTTATTTCCTCAAATATTTTTAAGTAAGAAGACTTTTTACGCTTTTTGCAGAGTATAATGAAGAAACCATCCACTCTGGAGTTGGAGATTTCTGGCATCCCATTCATGTTTAGCAGACGTTGACTTTGATCGAGGCATTGTACTCATGTAAAGCATGCTGTGTGACACCTGTGATTATGACGGCTCTTAAAATCCTTTGATTTTTGAGAGGGGTAGACTTACTCTCTAACTTAAAAATTTTGATTAAACCTATGTAATTCAGCATTGGAACTGGCATGCAGAGTGGGTGCTAAGTAAGTGTCATTCCCACTAATTTCTGTGTATGTTCTACATTGTCAGCCACAGATCCCTGGAAGTATCTCTGGAAATGTCATTTAGGTAAAATCAGTGTCAATGTAAAAGAGGCCTTATATGATGGTTAAGAAGGCAGACACTGGAGCCAAATGCCTAGATGTGAATCTCGCCTCTGCCACTGTTGAGGCCATATGACCACGTGGCTTTCTCTCTCTATTTACCCTTTGGTATAAAGGAGATAAGAAATACTCACTTCATAAGATGGTCATATATGAAAAGAGTTACTACACGTAAAACACTTGAAAGAGTTCCTGGGACAGAGGAAGCACTTAACAAACGCTGGCTTATACAATCGTTGAAAAGCTGGGATGTGCTCTTGATGGGAGTTTCTCAGACGCATCTTCCGTTTAAGCTCCCTGTGATTTTTATCGAGTTTTGGAGACAAAAGGAGAGATAAAAAAGTTGATGTATATGATTATACATGTTATTTTACTGTGCTTAGGTCTAAATCCAAATTTCTACAGTCACAATAGAATACAGTCTCTCAGTCAGTGCTAGTTTGAAAGCCATCTTAATCATAATATGTCACACCTCAAATTGAAGAACGGTTGATACCTCAATTTCCTTATCTGAAAAATAGTCACAATAATGTCTACTTCTCCGTCTGATATTAATCTGATAGAGGAAATGTGATAATGCACTCAAAGTGATGACCTTATGTGTAACTTAACAAACGGTCTATTAGCCGTTGTTATTATTATTGATCATTTTCAAACTGTCTCCCAATTTATTTCCTTACAGATCTGTTTAACATTTTTGAGTAATTATGAAAATATGGCTGTTGAATCTAAGAGTCAAGACGGTGACTGATTCCCAGCTGTAATCTAGTATAATGCCAGGGAAATCAGGTGTGTTGGTTTTACCCTGTGGGAGGGCCTGGCTATAAAAATCTTTAATATATTAGTAACAGGAGGAAAATCTTTTTCAGAGTCTGTCTGCTCCTAATATTTGTTTCTTTTGAAACAAGAGAAGTGACAGATCCTAGATTCCGTTTGATATTGTCTGAGAGTTATTTAAAATAGTATGTTCATGTTTCTATTTCTCACATTCAACTTAATACTTTTACCATTTTTTTTTCTGTCATTGTGTTCAGTTGGACAAGAGATTAATCCTGAACTTGATGATAATTATAATTTCCAGGTGTAAAAGTTTTGCATCTTTTTTGTTCAAATTAGACTTGTGGCTATTTTCTTCTCACAGTCCCTGTTTTGGTCTACTTCTCTTCCCATGTTTATGTTGTTTACTCTGTATGGTAAATATTTTATACAATGGTATATAATTTTGAAATCCTTCGATTTAATTCATCTAAAATGTCTGACATAATTTGATTTTGATTATATAAGATTGACACAATGAAACATTTTATAACACATTTTTCCTTCAAAAATCCAGAATTATCACTTACAAAGTAGCACTATTAACGTCTGTGTAGGCATTATGTTTTTGAGTCAAGTTCTATATTTCCAAATTAGTTCTGCTAATAAAAGTAAAAAATTCTTTCAGAGTAAATTCATAACATAAAACAAGTGTTTATACTCTGACCAGACTGTCTACTTTCAATTCAAGAAAAGCACTGACAGTTCTCATTGGAAGTATTTATTTTCTGTTGTACAGTCTCTCAATGGTAGGACACAAAAAATATAGCTTGAAACCTTTACTCAGGCTTACTATTCATGTGCAAAATCTTGTTAAGAAAATATATTTCCCATCCCATTTTTGTAATTTAGCTTTATTTGAATAGTTTGAAGATAGTTTTAAAATAATCCTGTGTAGAATAAGAATAAATTTGGAAAAGTAGAATTTAAAATATGCCTTTCTCCTTTTGTAAATAATAAATAAGCAATAGTAGTGTTACCATGAAGAACCAAGAAAATATTCTGTTTGGAACACCTTATGGTAAAATGGGTGCCTGCAGGGAAGAAGGAGAGGTGCCTGCCCCCGGCGTGGAAGTTCCACTTGCACTTAGAGAAGGAATATGCTGTGAGCTGTCTGCCGGTAGGAGGGAGTAAGCTAGCTTGGAAAATCAAGACCTACTTACTTAGCATTTTGAATACCCAGTTCCTCCAAAGCAATTCAATACAATACAATAGTGGTCAACATTGCTTTTACAGGTGTTATTAAAACATAATCTCAAACTCAAGGAAATTTTTATGTAAATGATTTTTTTAAACCTCCAAAAATCTAAAATTCAACTCGATTTATTTTTATTAGATGGGATCCTGGCTGGTTTCCACTTCCTGAGGCTTTTTATTCTGAGTTTATTTTTAAGACTAATTATCCTCACCTACATAAACTTCCTGGATTCCAGAATACGTAATTGGCTGGTCAAGTGTCTCTGCTATCCAGATGAGAGTTACCTATCACGCATCCTCAAAGGGACCCAAAATTTGGACCAGATGCCACCCATTCAGATGTGCCAAGAGGAACAGAAGCGTTAAATTGTGGCAGTATTGGCCAACATGTGTAGCTCATTGTTGCAAACAAGTGCTCAGCCAATGGAGTGGCATATTGTCATTGTGACCCATAACTGTTGGAAGAGTTCCAGAAATGACATTATGCATTAATACAGAGCAGGTGGCAGGTAGGTACCCAAGGTAGGTTAAATGAAAGAGTAACTTTCTCTGAAAGTTGAATAAGCTATGGATTGACATAATTTGGATATATAGGCAAATTCTTGGCAAAAAAAAAGAGTACTCATATTTAGGTTCTCATCATTCAGAAGGTGATCTGGAACTTATACAAAGAAACTGGACTTAAAGTGCTGTAAGAAATTAAGTGTCATATAAGATTTGCCCTTTTTAATCACAAATTCAGAGTTTGAGGGTAATTTTTATCTTTTTCTACATAAAGGGAAATAATAGTAGTTTTGTACCTCAAAGGGAAGAGCAAAATCTTTAATATTTGCCTTTTAAAAAGTAAAATGACAGGGGAACATTAGGAGACACACATGGGCAGGAGATGCTCCTACACCCCCAATCTGAATCATCTGAATAAAGCTATATCTCACATCCCTTTAGATTTCACAGGCTCAAGGAAATGTGAAATATTTGACATTTTCACCTTAGTATTTTCACACATTGAAGAGACACCTTTCAAGAGTAAGTAACAAATTTTCTTTTCCTGTTGAAAACTAGTTTTGCAACTCAAAGGGCAAATAAGGAAAAATGCTGCCTTATAATTTTCTGAAATGCTGCAACTCGCATGCAGTAAACCTCAGTTCCACCGACTGTATGTGCACATGGCCCCAAACCAGGATCTTAGTGTTGAGTTGCAGAGAATTTAGAAATTACCCCCTTTAACCAGTCTACAGTGTATATGAAAATCAGAAAAGTGTAAAAATTTTGCCTTGACAGAGTTAAATTCTTTCAGTCTCAGTTACACATTTAGTTGGCACTTGAGTTTTAATTGGCTAAAATTAGGCCCCTTATTTTCAATGAAACTATGCCAAGTTTTAATTGTACAGCAGAGACTTCATTCACTCTGGTTGTGACCTCTCAGAGATGAAAACCCAGGTGACTTTTGCATACATGAGCGTTATTTTTTGAAAATAAATTAAGAGACAAGACAAGGCTGAGATCTGTGGCCTATCAGATGTTGAAGATAGAAAACATACAGCATTTCTAAGCATGAATGAGGTCCTGTGGGAGCCTAGAGACCACTTAGGGAACAGAGAAAAGGGCTAGAAGGGTGTAGAAGGCCTTCAGCACAGGAGAGAGGACATGTATTTAAATGGTAGTCAACAGGGAATGATTATAGGGATTTAGGAAAGGGTACGGCATAGTCAGTGTGGTGTCACCAGGGAGAGCGTTTTGGCAGCAGTATGTAGAATGGAATGCAAAGGAGAGAAACAAGGAGTGGGAGTTGTGGTGTGTTTAGGGCTGGAGCACCAGGCACTGGTTTCTGTAGACCTTGGTTTGAAATCAAAACCCAGTGAGCATGAGTTCCAACCTCCTGTTTCTTACAGGACTGGAGCATCAATCCTGTCCCATTGAGGTATGAGCAGGAGCTTTGTGCTCCAGCTCCACAGGGCCCTTCCTCTCAGTTTCTGAGGTTCCAGCAGCAACCAGGTAGGATCCTCACCTCAGAAGTCTGAGTGCTAACTCTACGGGGCTCTCCTTCAAGTTCTTTGGATCTGATAAGTGGAGCTCTCCCTACTATTATCATTTCTGGGTTACCTCAGTGTCCTCTTTTTCAGGCCTTCACAGCATGTGTAAGCTGATTTCTGTCCTAAATCCCTCTATTGCAATACCTAGTGTGTTTCCATTTTCCTGGTTGGATCCTGACTGATAGAACGAGGGTGAGTAGGTGTATAATCTGTGTAGACAACGGGGCAGGAGCATCAAAGCGTAAAAGTGTGGGCACGGTCAGGGAAGAAAAGTAGTTGGATGTGATTAGAGCACATAGCTGAACACGTGATGTCCTGAAAATTAAGCTGGGGAAAATTAGGGTGGATTTCAGTGGCATATTAAGTGTCTCGTTATGTACAGGTGAAACTGACATCTATAACTTGAATCATTCATTCCAGTAATTTCCTCAGGAACCTACTGATCTAGTCTAATTCTTAAAATGTGATAGTCTTTAAAAATATTTGGAGACTCTTAAACTTCCTCATCAAGTTAAGTGGCCCACAGCGGCATCCAGGGGGACGTCTAGGAGGCAAATGGATATATGGTTCAGAGCCTCAGGAGAACAATCTGGACTAGAGATATGTGTTTTGGAATCATCAGTATACAGATGACAGTTGAATTTATTGGGGTCATTGAGGTCACCCAGGAAGAGAAGAGAGAGAGAGAGAACCAAAGCTTATGGCAAAACATGAGAAGAAGCAACAGTTTCCATGATTTTTCAACAGAGACCCTGTGCTTTAAACAAATCAATCTGATTTCTGTCTCTCACATATTACTTACTAATTCCTGTCTACAACCCTGGAATGAGTTATCTGCTATTTTTCAGGAATACTGCTCAGAAGACAACACAGGATAATAGAATAAGCTTGGGCTTCAGGTCCTAAAGTCTTGGGTTTGACGTAAAGTCATAGCTGTGCTCCTTAAGGGTTAGGATCTCTTTGATCTCTAGGATTCTCTGTTTTCTCTCTGTGATATTAACAACGGTAATAGTTTCCTCTCAGGGTTGTTGCATGCATTAAGAGTCAAACAGCAAGCATTTTTTGATCAGCTCTAAGTGCCAGTCACTGCTCAGTTGTCACTGTGGTACAGGAGGAAGAAGAGCTCACTGTTGAATGGGGGAAACAGACACGTTGTGAGGTGACGACAACGCAGTGTGTAAAGTGAGGCAGTGGAGAGGGTCTATGATGTGGGGCAGGGGATGATTCAGGAGACGAGGCTTTAGCTGTTTAAGCTGAATCTTGAGGAAAACATGGGAGTCAATTGAATGGAAATACAATAGTATACTATTCGAGTTTAATGTCAGGTGTTTAGTAAGGGTGCTTATTTCCTCCTTTTCACTACCTCCTTCTACTCCTGGCTCAACTTTCTGCTAAGTGAAGACCATCTCCTGAGCGTACAGGCCTCCTGTGTGCTTCTGTTTAGTCTTGTATCCTAACTCACTTGAACACGCACAGTTGTTGTGTTCTTATCAGTTTGCTCTTGTGGATAAAATTGATAATTGCCCTTATATTTTAGTAGATGTCCCTATTTTGTCCTTTTAAATAGAAAGAAAACTTCCCTGGGAACATTATTTTTAACCTTCTTTTGATGTCTGTTATAGTGTTCAATATACAGTAAACATTTGATAAATTCTTTTCAACTACTTCTATCATATTTAACATAGTCCAACATATTTCTATAATATAATAGGCTCCATACATCAATGAAAGAGATATTTACAAAATGATTCTTAGCACATATCCGTTTTGCTCTTACATAAATCATAGAAGAAGATCATAGCTGGGTGCTGGCAACATGAAGATCTTTGATGACGTGACAAGAGCAGCCTCCGCAGTGTGATAGGAAATGAAACCTGAGCGCAGCGAGGGGGGCAGAGATGTTGAAATGAGAAAGTCATGACAACCTCCACAGATACCTCTTTCCAGAGGCTTTGCTGTGAAGGTAGGAGAGGAATATGGTGGCACTTAAGGGGAAATAGAGGGGATGGGAGGGGGCTGTTTTTCTGTTTGTTTGTTTTTAAGTAATAGGAAGACCACAGAACATGTTTGCATATTCATGGCAATGTCTCAGTAGAAAGGGGAAAATCCACGACAGGGGAGAAAGCCCTAAGACATTTGGCAAACATCTTTTCCCTCTTCTGTAAAATGCAGGGTCTAAAATTGAACACCCCTAAACTATTTTTAGCTTAAAAATTCTGAAGTTCTGTGATTCTTTATTGTTTTGGTTTTGGGGGGTCATCAGTTGTTGTTATCCCACAACTGATATGACTGTATTACTATTGTAACGTTAAAAATGAAATATATTTGTATTCTTAACAGAATATGAAGTAAACATAATAGAATGTTGCTCTGATTTTATGTTGGTGGATGTGGTCTGTCTCAAAGCATTAAGAACAAGACTGTTCTGCTCACGGAAACCTCCTGGACATATAAACCAGGAGAGAACCTTCAGAATAGAGGACTCAAGGCACTTGAATCCAAAGGGAAAATATTTTCAGTGATAACTCACACAGGGTTCTTTTCACAGCACCGTGAATGAGAGCTGTGTGCCCGGCTCATGTCTATAGGGATCAATGGATGGCCTTCATCTTGTCACTCACACAATGAAGTGGGTAGTGTTCCTCGCTTTTCAGGAAAGTGTTACATAATCTGTGAAAAGGGGCCAAGTACCCTGACTTTAGGTAAGACAAGGCACGCATGTTTTTTCAGCCATGAAGGGCAGGCTGGCTGTGGCATCTCCCACTTCGTTGACAGCCAGAGTTTTCTCTGCAGATTTTTCTGTCTGGGTGACTCCAGCTCTTTTACCACTTTATGTAGCAAAAGACTGACAACTTGATATATGCGTCTTAGAAACGAAACAGGATCTGCTTGATCCCTGAAGAGAAGGAGAAAAGTTTTGTTTGTCTGATCCCTTTGGCCTCCCTCTGTTCTGTTTTGGAAACTCTGATTGTTGCAAGCTGTCCTCCAAACCATACTCACCTTCGCCCCCAAATTATGCTTCATAAAAGGGACTGGTGCAAAGCAACATCCTTGAAAATGTCCTCTTGTGATCGGTGGTTTCAATTTGGAATCTGGTGCTGGTTTGTGGAAGAGATGAGAAGGAACTTTTTCCTGTCCCGGGGATTTTGTATGTTTTTCTGTCTCATAGATTTTTTCCCCTTAAAATGTGGTTGTGAAAAGCAGATGTTCAGTAAAGCTGAAAGTCTTGGAAATATTCATCACTGCATGGTAACTTAATACCTCAGGGTAGACACTGTCTGTAGTAGCAAGATAGATCTTTTTTTTTATGCCTACCATGGAATTGTAACCACTGGACTGAGGCAAAAATGTGCCCTCTAATGTTAGCCTGCGTTCAAATCTGTTTATTGTCTAAAGAAGTCGTGCAATGACAATTAAGGGTTAAAATAATCTTTCATAAATCAACTGCATATTTATTTTACTGACTAGAGAGAGTCAGGTAAAAACATCAAAAATTAAATTTCTGCCCAACATATCACCAAATGAATCCCAAGGTCCCCTTAAAAACTTACTGACATCCCAACTTTGCCTCTAACAGCAGTGTCCAACGTCTGGCGTTTGACAACACATAGAGAAAAGTCATTGTAACTGCTATTTTGGTGTAGCATCACGGAGAACTAGAAATGCCCAGGCCATCAATCATAGCCCATTGTTGGAAGGCGACCTTGAGCCTCATTTAAAGTGTTGCACACATTGAAGTTTCTCACCTACAGGCAACATTCAAAACACGGAGTGTTTGTTCAAATTACTGTTCTGCTGATAATAATATGCTGAAATCACCTTTATTTTCTGACATTTGTCTGTGTAAGGCATGTGATTCATTACATTGGTTTTATATTGAAGAAATAAATTTGAAACAAACATTTTGTTACAGCAGAAGCTGATATTCATAACCGGTTTCTTGAATACCAGGTAACTAATCAGTCATGGATATATTAATAAGTTATTCATGCTTTTCTCATTTTCACTACGAAGTAAATAAAAAGAGGCCCTTTGGTTAGGCTGTCATGTGAGATTATAATGATACAGTGCCGATAATAATTTCTCCTGGGGAAATATATTAGCTGTCTTTACATTCACCAAAGTAATAAATAAGCAACTTCCAGCTTATATACAATCTTTCCTCAGTTTGTTACTTTCTGAAAATTGCTTTGAAAGTTAATTAGAACTGTAGAAAATATAGGCAGCCTGCCAATCTCTCTAAGAACAGTACGCGACTGGGGAATACTTGATCAAAAAAGCACAAGGTTTATTTCACTGACTAGATTTGGCAGTGTATGCCGGTGGCTGCAACCCAGTCTTTTCTGAGTAACCCAGCCTCCTCTCCTCCCTTGCCTCCCCCTCAATTTAATCTTAAATTTGTACATCGAGCTTTGTGGTTGTACACTCGTGAATGTATATTTGCGAGCTATTTCTGGTCTCTAAGTTTAGCAGTATTATGTTGACTATTTGCATAATGTCTAATAACCAAGACAGGGGCCCCTCCCAGACTGTGTTGAGTCCATGATCCATGACCTGCTTTTACCTATCAGACAGAGTTACTGTTCTGGAGAGAGTGTCCCTTTTAGTCATAATCATCCCATACTAAATCTTCGACGTACAGTTTCAGGCTAAACTGGCGATAATCCTTTGGATGCTTACAGGTGCCACAGAAAAATGAGGGGCATGTGTATTCCATACTGTAGGCTGATGAGTGCTTGAGGTGTGGGCAGCAGGGAAGGGGAGGGGCTGTCACCAATGGAAGGAGAGACAAAAAGAGTCACAGAGGCAAAAAGTGAGTGAATTGTATGGGTCTGTTGTCACAGAATAATCAATCCCAACCTTTTTCTAGATGTCAGTCTTTTGAGAATCTGATTAAAGCTGTGATTAATTCTTTAGATAAAAGCAAATATGCACATATACACATTTTTTTGCAGAA
Organism: Equus caballus; assembly: GCF_041296265.1. Lineage (NCBI taxonomy): Eukaryota > Metazoa > Chordata > Mammalia > Perissodactyla > Equidae > Equus > Equus caballus. The sequence goes on from NC_091685.1 coordinate 113,190,076, forward strand.
AATTTCTAGCAGTTGGTAGGTCTCCAGAATTTTCAGATGAAGAACTCCCACTGGGCCCAATGGGTCAGGGCTTTCAGAGCAGAAAAAAGATGGAGGTCGTTATCTTAAGGTAGTGCTAATCTGTAAGAGAAAAAGAAAGATAAGATAGTGATGAGGAGAAGAAGCAAAAGGGCTTGTGTAAATGCAAAAACAATGGGAGCGAAGCAATAATGGCAAGATTTAATGCGAAATAGAACTGCAGAGAAATTACCCGGAAGATTTGTTATCTTATGAGGAATCAAACTGTTGGAAAAATTTTCAGGAGAACTGAAACATTTTCAGAACTTGCCCTAAAGGAGATAGAATTTCGACAGATTTTGGGGGCTCTTGGCAGACACTTCGAAGGCTCCCCATGATATTGCAGTTGCTGATCACATCAGAATCAGCAGGCCTGTGGTCACTCTTGATAAGATAGAGTTTGTTAAGGAAAGAGAAATGTCATGTCACCTTGGCTATGGGATCTACTGGGTGAGAGGGGGGACTGGCATTAGGCTACAAAGGAAGTGTGTTTGAGCCACAGATGTACAGGAACAGTTTCAAGTGTCCTTCAGCTATTCAGTGAAAAGGGACACGAGATTGGTGGAGGGTGGGGTCCTCAACTGAACTGAGGGCAGAACGTGGTTTGGAGGGAGTATATGTATAACCTGATGCTGATTTTGTGACACAAGAATCAAGAGGCTCATGTCCTAGCTCTGGAAAAGCTCAGAAAAAGGGCCGCAGGAGGCCCAATCTCTGAGATTTCTTCCAACTCCAGAAGTCTATGGTTACTGCAGAGAATGGAAATCAATGGGAAGAAGAGCCACAACACATCAACATTGCTTTACTTATCTTCAAAAAAGATCTCTCTCTGTCTACTCTGAGGCTTTAGGTGTGTTGCTGAATAATTTTAAGTAGATTAATATCATCGATTTCATGAAATAGAAGAATGACAATTCTCCCAGGGACATCTTGACAGTTGTGTGTTTCTACAGCAGTTGGAAATCAGCAATGTTAGTTAACTTTTAAAAAGCGAATACTGCATTTATTTACTCTATTTGCTGTGTGGAAACTTACCCCTGCCAGCATCAGCCACAGAACATTCTATAAGAAGCACTTGTGGTTTCCAGATGAGGGCAAGTGGATAGTGTTTTCCGTGGCTGCTTCAGGGAGCATCTGAGATATTTTAGCACATTTTTGCATCTTGGCACAGTGAACCTGGTATAATTCTCTGTGCCTGGCTGTCTGTCTCCTACCCCAATTATTACCTTCTTATTTTGGCAGACTGAAACAACTGGGAACTTATGTGGGATGAAGAGCTGCCTCCGGTGGTCTCGGCAGTGTCTCAAGTCTCCCGTCGGGTAGATTCTTGCAGAATGAGGCTGGAAGTGCCACTCAGAGGATCTGATTCTAACCTCTGCATAAGCAAAAACCCAGGCCTTGTGTTCCTCAATTGGGGCCTGGGCTCTCATATGCCACTTATTTTTTCTTAAGTGGAGCAAAGATTGTGTCAATAAAAGCAAAGAATACTTGTTTCATATATATTTAAAGCTGACGAGTACTTTGTATATCACATTAAGTAGGAAATTGCTCCAGCCACACTTTGGTATATGCGAATTTGTCAATCCATGCTTCTTGTTGAAAATTTCCTAAGTCATTGTCCTAAAACATTTTAAGTAGGAAAGGATTATTTGTCATGATTGCTGAAAAACTATCTTTGAGGGAGCACAGCGTCAGAGGTCCTTTAATTCACTTGGTGGTTAAAATGTGGGCAAGCACTGAAAGTAATATGAATTCAGACTAAAACAAGAGATGTGAGTCCATTCTACTCTCTACTAGACAGATGCCATTTAGAGCAGTGCCCAACCTGGGTTTTCTGGACCTCTGAGGAGTTGAAGGCACAGACTTATTTAACAATATCTATTACTCAGTATGCATAATGATTACTGCTATAGTCTGATGAAATAAAAGTATCAGTTCTCTAATGTCGAAGGTCTATACAATTATTTTTTTAAAGGAAATCCTTATATTCCTAAACTGTTAGTTCCAGTTGCCATATTTAAATGGTGTTAATATACAGACAAACGTAAAGACATTTGGAAGACGATGAACAGGGCCAACCTAGTTTAATATAGTAGGAAGATCACTGGTTTGCGTTAGAATACTTATATTTCTGGTCTCAGCTTTATCACCCATTGTGTGTGTGATCTTGATGAATTGACTTTGTTTCTGTAAAACAGATAGCACCTGAAAATGGCTCGCCTAATGTGGTAGGCAAAATTGTAGTATGCTCCTCACAATTCCCCCTCCCTGTATCATGCCCTCCTTTTGAGTCTGGGGGGCACCTGTGAATATGAGGGAATATTACTCCTATAATTATTGATATTATGTGTTATTTAGAGAAGATGAAGGGATTGTAATGATGTAATAATGATTAACCTTGGGGAAAGGGGTAGCAATTGGAAGAAAGCGTTGTGCAGCTCCTGGGTGCAGACAACACTCTCTTTCTTGATCTGGACACTGGTTATTTGGGTGTGCAGTTAATGTGAATTCTCAGAGCTATAATGTGTGTACTTCCTGGATGTTTATTGTGTTTCAGTAAAACATCAATGCATTTATATGTACTTTAAAAAGGGTATTTTTCTTTTAAATTATTAAAAATATCTAAATGATAAAAAACACAGAATTATTTGAACAAAGCCGACATTAATTTGTTTTAAAAACTCATTTAAATTTTATTAAGTATTTGATTAAAGTAACACTATTCACAATTCTAGCATTCAATGTTAACCTAGTTGCCAGTGAAAGAACTGATTTCATGCTTCATGTATTTACATCTAGTTGCACACATATTTAAATTTAAGAGTGATATGACTTGTGGAGTACTGCAAAGTGTTCTTCACCCACTGTCTGCAACTGATGTGGGTATTATGCTAATTCATGAGTAGTTCAGAACCACAAATTGAAACACAAAAAGAAGTAAGAACATAGATGCTTGACGCTGGTAGGAACTGATACTTCATTATTCAAGAATCATACTATCTAGGAAGAAGAATGTTTTAATTAATTAGCCTTTCTCTTACCTAAGCATTGCTGTCACCCAAATCCTCTTCACCCTAACAAAGGCACTACCTATTTCTGATATTGGGAAATGCACAACCACAGAGCTTCATGGCGTTCAGATGCAGCCACCTTTTGTTACAAGGACGTATGGACTAAGATGTGAGAAATATTACACTGGAGCCTGAATAGTTTCAGAAACAGGAGAGGATGTTGTTCAGGCCACATCCTGCCAGCACTGGGAGCAGGAGCCCATGTTCAGAGGTGCCCATATGTTCTTTAGTAAATGTATTTGTTCCTTTATTTTTTCATTTATTTTTTGCTGAAGAAGATTAGCCCTGAGCTGACATCTGTTGCCAATCTTCCATTTTTTTTTGCTTGAGGAAGCTTAGCCCTGAGGTAACATCCATGCCACTGCTTCCTCTACTTTATGTGTGGGTTGCTGCCACAGCATGACTGACAAGTGGTGTAGGTCTGCACCCAGGATCCGAAGCCCTGAACACTGGCCACCAAAGCAGAGCGGGCTGAACCCAATCACTACACCACGAGGCCGGCCCCTGTTCCTTTATTTTGTTTATGATATGTGGGTCCTCTAAACTATAGAGCCCAAAGCAGAAGCCTCTTTTGCCTGTGTCTAAGGGTAGGACTGACGGGCAACACTAAGGGTTTTTGAAAAATTTAGCATTTAGCAGAGGAGAGATTCATAATGTCATTCAATACCACAGTAAAGGAAAGAAATGTGATTTACTATATGAAATAATATAGATTTTCTATCTAAGTTCTGGAAAATTATCTATCAGCACCATCATATTTGTGCTTTGTATTGAACAGCAAAGTCTTATTTGTTTTCTTCCCTTGCCTAAAGTACCCATTGCATTTTTTGTGTGTGTGAGGAAGATTGTCCCTGAGCTAACATCCATGCCAATCTTCCTCTTTTTGCCTGAGGAAGATTGTTGCTGAGCTAACATCTGTGTCAATCTTCCTCTATTTTGTATGTGGGACGCCTCCACAGCATGGCTTGATGAGTGGTGTGTAGATCTGCACCTGGGATCTGAACCTGCGAACCCTGGGCCACTGAAGCAGAATGTGAGAACTTAACCACTATCCAACCAGGCCAGCCCCATGGACCCACTGCATTTTATCATATATCTTAAAGTTGATATTTTCCTTAGTGAAAATTCCTGCTTATTAATACTCATTAAAATAAAATAATTTTGTCTTTCTATATTTTCCTCTCTTTCATCATTCACATTGTAGCTATATTTTTCCTGATATGAATTTCTTAGGAAAAAGCTTCCTAATATCAAACATTTCTCCTGCTTCCTAACGTTGAATGTTGCTCTGTTACGCTCACAGAAAGGTGCCTCCTTTTTAAGGCAGTTCAGCTTTTTTTCATTCTTTAGTATGGTTAGCAAATACGATATTATGATTAAGATTGTTCTAATTTGTAAATGAAAAAGATTCCATGATGCTATTAATTACTGAACTATAATTATAATATTAAATTCAGTTGGAAAGTTATATAATTGGGAACTGTGATTCAGGAGGTGCTCTGAAGCTGTGGCTCTGATGTTGCTACTGCAGTCTGATTACAATCGAACGGCTCTCAGTAGATGGTGGATGTGCCTTGAGTATTATATAATGAGAACACAATTGTGAATCTCATAAATTTGACAACAATTTGTGAGATGATGATAGTGATTTCAACATAAATGAATCTAGTGTTCTGTTGTAATTGTTTCTGTTAGAGGGCAAAGCACTGAGAAACAAAAGTTATTTCTTATCATTGGAGGATTTCATGGTAAAGTAGAATTGTCGTATGTCCATTCCTTTAGCAGTGGATATTGCTTCTTTTAGAGGGAATAGAGGCATCACATCAGTGTCTAGAAATCGTATCTATGCAAGAATGAAATGAGCCTCCTAATTATTTCTCTCGGGTTAATCTCTTATGACGTGGAATCTCTTAACATAAGCTATAAACTTCAAAATTGGTGGTAAGTTAAAATTTTACTTTTTGTTTTAGAATATCTTTGAAAATGTAATTGTGGTTTTTCTTCACACACATTAAAACAAACATATAAAACAATTCAATGAATTCCTTCCATTTTAAATCATTTTGGAATTTTGCTTTTTACATGAAGCCTCAAAATTTTTTAAGCCTAAAATTATTCTTCCTTTGTTAAAGAATCAGAAAGAAGATCTTTGGAGTGCCAACCTTGAAACGAGTCAAAGATGGGGCATTTTTGTATTTCTTCAAATATTTATTCAATAGATATTTTTAAAATATTTGTTGACAAATAAAAAAATCCCTTGGCTGTGATTTGTTAGGTGGTACAAAAATATGAAACAGTATTGAATGACTCCTGCTCTCGGTTGTGAGGATGTAGCAGAAGCCAGCTTACTTTCCCGCCTGAAATCAACTAGAAAAGTTGACTATATGAACAAACGTTTTTTAGACTTTGGATAGCAGGCAGCTCAGACAGTCAGCACCAACAGAAGAGAAAGAAATGATACAAGCCCTATAATTGCCCCCAGCTTTCTGCCTGGAGAGAGTTTCTAGGCCGTATTGAAGAGGCGGGTGGGTGGGGGAAACCAAAACAGCCCAGCTGTGTCACTGCTTTGAGGAAACAGAGTTGGATTTGGGGAGGTTGAGTCAGACTAGCAGGACCAAATGTCAGGAGGAAGGAAGCTGCATAGAGAGAGCTCAGGGGAAGCGGGGGCAGGGGGGGCAGGGGTGCTCCCAAGTCTTGGGCCCAGTACTGCCATGCAAAAATGGAGGAGGAAATGCCTGAGACTTAGAAAGAAGCCTTGTCTAGAAGATGAGGTCTGGGCTGGGATGTCGGAGCTGTGCAGGTTGAGGAGGGCACGTGCAGGGCAGTTGGAGGTGGAGACTAGAGTGTGCAAAGTGCTGGCATATTCGGACAGAGCAGGTTGGGTGTCAGAGCCCAAGCAGAATGAGGGGGAAGTCCACACAGAAGAGTGGCCCGAGCTGTAGGAGGAGATTATCCCCACAGGGTGGGGGCCCACATGGGCTACAGAGCATGAGCCATTCGAGAAGGGAATACATGCACAGGGCGGTCAGTACAGGGTGTCAAACTCCGACAAAGGTGATGAGTGCTGCCAAGTCTGTGCCCAGGATCCGAACCGGCGAAACCCTGGGTCGCGGAAGCGGAGCCCGCCAACTTAACCACTCAGCCACAGGGCCGGCCCCATGGTGACTATTTTTTAAGAAAAGTAATCTATTACAGTACTGGAGGAAAAGAGAGATAATAGAGTCCCACTTGAATGAATCGCACCACCACAGCCATTTTTATCGCAAGGCTATTTCTGTATCCAAAATGCCTATAATGGCACTATTTTGCCGACGTGGGAATTACACTTTCTGTTTGGAAGAGAAATTACATATAAACAGATACATTTTTATCCCAATACATTTTGAAGCAATTTCGTAGAAATGGAGACCTTCAGCATCCTTGATTCGTACACGATAATAATGAAGATAGGAGACCATCAGTTTACGTAACTGGGACTTCGTAGTTTGCTATTTTGCCTTGAAAAGATTGTCTCAGGCCAAAGACTCTTCCTGAGCATCATGAGCCTGTATCTTGATGGCCAATTTCTCCTGAGCTGCTCAGGGAACCAAATTCAGACAACTCTGATTTCTAACAGAAAAATAGTTTGTTAATTTACAGTGTGAAAGATGACTAATTATCAAACATGGGGTTTAAATTACTATATTCTCTTCCTTTTCTTTGAGACATTGAATAAAATCAGAAGATGATTCAATTAATACAGAGTCAGAATAAGGAGTGTAGGGTGAGTGTTAGGAAAGAGTCCGCAAGTTGTGAACCCTCCAGGGAGCCGTCCTTCTCAGTCATGGGGAAGTGTTTGCCAAAGGCACTGCAAACCGCAGATGTCTGCTGAGAACGCGAGAGCCAGAAAGGCCCTATATAAATTGGTAAATTCCTACACTTTTAACCTCTCTTTTGCTAGAAAGTCAGGATAACATAACAAAGCATTTTTCTAACATTTTATTATGGCAATTTTCAAACATACAGCAAAATTAAAGGAATTTAATTGTAAACACCAGAATACTCGCCACTGAGGCTAGATTATTAATATTTTGCTATGCTTTGTTTGGTCACATATCCATCCCTCTATCTATTCGGACAAAAAAAAAATACTGTGGGACACTATTATATAAATTTCAGAAGTACAGGCTAAGGTAATCTCTGATATCAGAAGTCAGGACACTAGATACGCGAGGTGGGGAAGAGTAACTGGAAGGGGCCAGGAGGGAACTTTTGGGGGGTGATTGTATTTTGTTTCCTGATATTGGTGATGCTTTCACAGGGTGTTCAATTTGTGAAAATTCATTGTGCGCATGTGTGTGATTTGTGCCGTTTTCTGAATGTTTGTTATAATTCAATAAAAAGTCAATACAAAACAAAACTATTGTAAAGAGATTAAATTCATATAATAAAATACAGAGATTATCAGAGTAGATAGAGACCAAACAGAAAAAAATCCAATATATTTTCCTTGTAAGAGAGATGTTCAAAACAACCTCAAACTGAGAACTGGAAATAAGAGAGTGAAAAGAGATAAACCAAATACTGATCAAAAGAAAACTAGTACGCTTATTTTTCTAGCAATTAATCTGACCTATCCAAGATTAGATATTCTAAATTTAGCCTATGCACACACACACACATAACTTTTTGTTAAGTCAAGTCGATTAAAAATTGGTAAAGATATCAAGATGAAAATCCAATAGAGAATACACATTGTTCTCAAGCATGAATGGCACATTCACAAACTGCTGAGATACTAGACCATAAAACAAGTGTCAGTCAATCTCAAATATTCAATAAAAGAGATCACTTTCTCTGAGCACAATGCAAATGCATTTCATAAATTCCAACTTTAAATCTCTAGAACAGGTCTCTATTCTGAATACCAGGTACTTATTTATTCAACTGCCCACTCAGCATAATCACTTGCATGATTAACAGCCATCTCAAACACAGCATGGTTGAAAGTGAACACTTCATTTTCTTCCACTAGACTTGCTCCACTCATAGCTTCCCTGTCTTTAGGTTCTTAGGGCAAAAGAGTCATTCTTGTCTCTTTTTTCTCTTAAACCCACATGCAGTTTGTAAAGAAATCCTGAGGACTCTCCTTTAAAAATTCTATCCCAGATAAGACTAGTTCCTACCACCTACACTGCAATTGCCCAAGTGTAGGCCACCATGTTCTGTTATATTATCTTCTAATAGGTCTACCATTGTCCCACTGCGCTCTATTTTTAACATCGCAGCCAACATGATCCCTTACGTGGCAAGGTGGGTCATGAACCGCTTGTCAAAAGCTTGCAGTGCCTTCCCACGTCACTCAGAAGAAAAGACCCAGAGTGGTCTACAAGATTCTCAGAGTCTTGCCCTCTGTTCCCTCTCCAATCTCTCATCCTGCTGCTTGCCCGCTCCTCCCTCCACTGCAGCCTCTTTGTTGGTCCCCAGAATGCATCAGGCATGCGCTCCTCTTAGGATTATGCTCTAGCTCTTCCGCCTGCCTAGCACTCTCTTCTTCCAGAAACACCTTTGGCTAGTTGCCTCACTGTCTTCATGTCTTTCTTAACATTTCTCCTTCTTACTGAGAGCCCATTACAAACCTATATAATATTGCAAACTTCCCCTCATCCCCAGGCCCTGTGGCTCCTCTGATTCCATGGACCTGATTTAGCTATTTTTTAAAATAGCATTTATTACCTGCTAACATATTGTATACTTGACATATTTATTATATATTTAATTAATTAATTAAAATTAATTTTCTTTTGAGAAAGATTAGCCCTGAGCTAACATCCTCTGCAAATCCTCCACTTTCTGCTGAGCAAGATTGGCCCTGAGCTAACGTCTGTGCCCATCTTCCTCTATTTTATACGTGGGATGCCTGCCACAGCATGGCTTGATAAGCAGTGCATAGGTCCGCACCCAGGATCTGAACAGAGGAACCCCGGGCCACCCAAGCAGAGTGTGCAAATGTAACTGCTACGTCACCAGGTCAGCCCTCATACATTTACTTTTTATTGTATCTCCCTCCACTGGAATAAAGGCAAGATATTTTGCTGGTTTATGCACTGAGAAATCCCTCATGGCCCAGGTAGCGCCTGACACATAGTAGGTGTTCTGTATGGATTTGTTGAATATCACAACTTGTGAGATGCAGCTAAAACAACACTCAACAAACCAGTTATAGCCTACATGCTTATTTCAGGGAAGAAAGATAGGAAATAAACAAGCTAATTATGTAACTCTGGTTTCCAGTTCAGACTCTGACCTGATTTTCCTGGTTATCTCCACTTGGATATTCTCCAGACTCCTAAAATCATCACATCCAAAGGAGAAATTGTCATCTTCAAACTCTTCGTGTATTCCTCATCTTGTGAATAGTACCAATATTCACTGTGATCTATGCTAGAAACCTATAGAAACATTCTTGACTCTATCCTTTCCCTGGCCATCCATCCAAACAATGACCAATTTGCATTTCTAGACATCTCTCAAAACTACTTGTGTTTTTTTTACTGCTGTGTTTAAGAACCAAGATCTAAGAGCCACTCACAGCATTTCTCACTTGTTTGTTCACTGCCTCCATAACTGTTCTTTTTGACTCCAACCCAAATCTCCTCCATAATCCATTCTCTGTGTGGTAGCTGCTATGGGCTGGCTTGTGTCCCCTCAGATTCATATGCTGAAGTCCTAACCTCTAGTACCCCAGAATGTGACCTTCCTTGGAGATAGGGTCTTTACAGAGGTAATCAAGTTAAAATGAGGAGGTTAGGGTGGGCCCTAATCCAATATGGTCCGTGTCTTTACACAAAGGGAACTGGACACAGAGACAGCACAGAGGGAAGATGATATGGAGAGACACAGGGTTGAATGTCTTTAAATTATTTAATAGCTACTAACTGTTGTTACAAAAATGCAAAGACTTTGTCCTTAACGTGGCTTTCAGCACCCCGCATCTCATTTCTACTTCTCTCACCCTTCCGCTGGTGTTTCTCTCTGTCCCCCTGCACCCAGGAACTCTGACAGCAGGAGCAGCAACCACAAGGATAGAGGGCAAAAACATATTTCTACTGATGTGCACCATATTCCCACAGAGCAGCTTTCTATTTTATTAAACAAAATGTCAAACTAACGATTGAACATCTTGTCTCAAACAGTAATCTGAAGGACGAAATTTCTCACATTCATAAATAAAGATTTTAGCCTGTAACAATGTGATCACAGATTCCCTAAAACAGCAGATTCTCAAGGGTTGTTTGCAGATCATGGAGTACTTTACAGAAGAAGAACCTAAAATCTAGTGTGCTAAGACATTGCCGAGTAAGTCTCAACTGGAAATTAAGGTTAAGGAAACAGGTAATTGTAAGAAATAATAAACAATCAGATGCATGTCCTTTAAAAGATTTTAAACCAAACATAAAGCTAAAACACTGAAATATTATACTGTCTAGTTCAAAACAAGACAACTGCCAAGCACCATGCCAATCGCTTACCCTCATCTCTCTGAATACTCCATCCAAATGTTTGCACACGCCGTATTTTGTTCCTGTCATAGAACATTCTTCTTTTGCTGCCCCACCCCCAGTCCACCTAGGTCTTCTTAGTTTTCTTTCGAGCACACGCACTAGCTCCTTCCAGTAGGTATCTCTGTTGGACGCCCCTGAGTCCTGGTTAGATGCCAATCATTCCTTAAACGAATATTCACTGAGGGTCTAGTAAGTGGCAGGCCTGTGACAGGGGTTGGGGATACAGTGATTAAGTTAGAAATGGCCCCTGATTTGGAAAGCTTATACACTAGCGGTAGAATTGGGAAAACAAAGTGAGTAAACCAAATAAAGGGAATACTGAGTGACTGTGATCAGTGTGAGATTTGAAGGTTTAGCAGGATGAGAAGATGCTAACAATTAGAAATGTTGGAGGGAGAATGTTCTAGACAACTAATAAATGCAAGATTCATTAGAATAAAAGTGGTATCTAAAACCCTAGGATTGGATGAGATCACCTATGAAAGGAATATATAGAGAGGAGAGAGAGAGGAAAGAAGAAGAAGAAGATGATGACAGCAGAGGAGGCCCAGGAGGACCAGCAGGATGAGGAGAAAGAGAAAAGAGAAGAGTGCCCAAGAATAAACCTTGAAGAAAAACAACCTTTGGGGAGAGAAGAAAGAACTAGTAAAGGAATATGAGATAAGGTGTCTTTTGAAGTAGGAGAGAATCCAACAGACCATGGTGTCATAGACAAGAGAATATTTGAATAAGGAACGAGTGGTTGACAATATTACATACAACTGAGAATTTGTGTAGGATGTGGACAGAAAATTACTTATTAAATTTGGTAACATGAGGGTCATCAAATATCTCAACAAATTCCCTTTTTTTGTGAAGTAATGGGATGGCAACTAGATGCAAGCTGGTTGAAGAGTGAACAAGAGATAGAGAAATAAAGACTTTTTTTTTTTAAGGTTGGCACCTGGGCTAACAGCTGTTGCCAATCTTTTTTTTTCTTTCTTTCTGCTTTTTATCTCCCCAACCCCCGCTCTGTACACAGTTGTATATCTTATCTGCAGGTCATTCTAGTTGTGGGATGTGGGACACCGCCTCAACGTGGCCTGGCGAGCGGTGCCCTGTCCGCGCCCAGGATCCGAACCTTGGGCCCCCGCAGCGGAGCCCGCGAACTTAACCACTCGGCCACGGAGTGGGCCCCAAAGACAACATTTTAAAAGTTTGGCTATGAAGGGGAGCAGGGAAAATTGTTTTGTGGTAAGAGTTTCTCCTAAGTGCCTGCATAGCACCCTATAATATATCCGTCCTGGTCTACAGTGTGCTATGTGCTAAATGCCTGTATTCATTCACTCACACTTACTCATTCATTCATTCAACAAACACTTGTCTACATGCTATGTGCCCAACTAAACTATCAGTTTCACAGATACATCTCAAGCTCTTAGCAAATACCTGTCATGTAGTGGGTGCTCAGTAAGTTTTCTCTTGCCTGGCAGTTGAAGTGTTAAACTGATCTACCCAGCTTCTGGGGTCATGTGTTGGGCTGGTGTTAGCCGTGCGCAGGAGCTTGGTCTCCTGCTGCTGAGGCCACTGAAGAAGGCCTTGTTCTTTTTCTTCCAGAAGCTAAATTGTTCACCATTCCCTTAGATTCTCTGAAATAATCCCATAAATTCCCTTTTTGCTTACTCTGGTTTAAACCAGGTTATTTTGTTTGAAACTAAAAGGGTCTTAACTAATGCAATTTCTTCCATTACGATTGTGGAGGAAATTAGGCTTTCTTCACCTGAGGTCCATAGGTAGTCTGGAAAAGAGAGGCACGGAACTTGAGAAACCTGCTTAAGGTCACAAAGTAGTGAGGGGCTGGTCCAGGACTCAGCCAAGCAGTCTAGGCCGGGCTTCTGCCTCCTGACCACTAGCTTCGCTGAGGCAAAGCTGTAGGAATCGATGCAGTATTGCACCGACACGTGCGTTCTGGCTCATTTGGGGGAGACATTCTGAAAAGGCCAACTTGTAGAAAACAGAACCAAGTCCAACTTTTAACCGAACTGGCTTGACCGGGCGTGGAGTTTACAGCATCTGGAAGTAAGTCTTTGAAATATTCTTTTTGAGTACCTCTTCTACCCCACTGCTTTGGACAAGCATCGAGTTGCACTTTGTACTAGGTCGTAGTCAATGTCAAGTGTGTGGAGGGGGACTATTTTCTCATTGTCAGCTAAACACTCACCCATAGGTCTTCACAGACATTTGTGTAGATTTTTTTTGAAAGTACATAAAACGGCTAAGTAAATGCATGCAGACATCTCCAAGAGTCTCCTTTGAAAGGTGTTTTGAATCTGCTTCAGTGAACAAATGAACAGGCGTAAGTTCTAGTCCATACAGCACAGCTGCACGTTGTGTTCAGCTCAGAGGTCTGGCACGTCAGCCCTAAGACCTCAGATCTACACTCAAAGCCTTGCCTGTTTTATCTCCAATAATCCTATTGAAAATACTCCTTACCGATCCACTATTAACAAAATGTAAAACAGTTACTAGGTTAGAATGCTGGTACTTTTAAGATTAATTTGCTCTCAAGTGTAGTAAGCTAAATCCAGGCAGTGTCTGTGATTGGCAAAACATGCTTCAAAACAGGTCACCTTGCTTGATATTATGGTGCAAATTGAATATTTGCCTAATTTTATTAAAAATAAAAAGTAGCCACATTCTAATAGCAGAGGAGAAGGGTTTCTATTCTTGGTGGGTGGGAAAGGAAACTCAGAAAAGAAGACCTGTTACTCTCCACCCCGCTTCTCTCCATGTTCAGAAGGGAGACTGCCCTTCGCAGTCCCAGAGACGCGAGGCCCTTTTCAGAGGACGTTGCCCTGGGGCATTTTCTCTTTGGGACAGACAGACCCATACAGCCTTGGCCACATCACTCATAGGGAGGATAGGGTCTCTGTCACTTCCCCTCACTTCCTCCACTGGGCCCGTTGCAACCCGGGCCTCATCTGTGGGAATGAGAGTCCCCTGCCCCACACTGTCCCCACCACAGCCACTTGCCCTGGCCAGAATGGCCCTCCCCTGGCCAACTACTTTTGTGCAAGACTGACATTACATTCATTCCATGAGGTTTGGATCCAACAAAATTTAATTACATTTTAAGCCAATTCAAATGTGATTCTACTTGCAAACATCTTTTGGAGCGTTGGAGAAAAAATAAATAATTCAAAAAACATGTAAATGGACCCAATTCTAACATGGAAGATGTTTTCTACAAGTTTCCTTGCAATTTTTTGCTATACGTATATATATATTTATTTTTTCTTTGCCAGAAATTGGTGCTACTGAAAAAGGTAATAAGCACAGAAGGAAATGTTAGAATTCACGTCCCACAGAAGTTTAGGGTAGATAGAACTTCCTTACTGAGCACAATCTATAGGACACATTTAAATTTAAAATGGTTCTGATTATAAAGACAAGTATGGATTGTAGACTGGGGGAAGATATTGGTTAAAAGTAATCTGCAGGATGCATTCCACCTGTCCAGAAAACCTGAACAGAAATCTCCTGTCCAGATCTTGTTCATCTAGAATTTAGGTACATTGCCCTGCACTGTGGAAACACGGAATGACAGCGAGTGTGGCTGCCAATGGAAGGCTGTTTTTTTCCCTAGCTTTGTATGGATCTGTGTTAAGAACTGGCAGGGGATATAGGATATTCTTTTCCCTCAGTGATTCACAAGGAAGCACGACATTACTCTAGAGCTTAAAGAAGAGACATGAAAGGTAAGGATAGAGTATTTATTCAAAAACAGAATTTCAAACATTCTTATGGAGAAACATAGATGATGTCATTTGCATTATGAGGTGCCAACCAAGTTTCACAAAGAGAAATGTGTGCAGTATCTCTATGTGTGCACATATCCTCCTGGGAACTCCTTTTCTAGTTGGAATTGCCCTAGGACCAGTTGTTCAATTTTCATCCTGAATATTCCATAAGAATTTCCACAATTTTCTATTGCCAACTGAGGTGATCTTTCACTTTTATTTCCACAGATGTGAGATAATATCAAATGGGAGGAAAAATGAAACCAAGTGGTCTCTAGAAGTGGATATGATTTTTACAAGCATGTGAAGTGCAATATATATTTAATGCTCCACTATTTCTCTGAGCTCACTTTTCAGCATAAGCTCACATATGTATTCAAGGGTTGGATGATGTCATTTAGCTAGAGGGGAAAATGCCAGGTGTGTTCATTGATGTTAGAAAGGTGCAAAATGATAAAAAATAATTAGACTGACTTAAATTCTGCCTTTTGGAAGATACTTATCAGAACAAACAAGAGATGAAAATGCGACATGTTTCATCATTGCCCATTATTTTCCTCATGAGATATCTTAGCTTTCATTTTGAAGTAGATGCATATTTCTTTTAGACAGGGAAAAATGAAGAAGAAAAGTAACATATTTCGACTAGATCTTGCCACAGAGAGTTCAGCTCTGTTTCCATAGTAGCTCAAAGGTAAACCCACAATGTCAGAAACATAGAAAACATTGGTGACCTCTCTTGGCATTAGTAAATTGCAAAAGATGGTTTCTGTACCATGCGGTCAAAACACTGTGTGGGATATAATTGTAGAAGAAGATAATTTGGAAGACTGCGTTCCCTTAGATTAATGATGATCTCATAAGGGAATGAAGCTTGGAACTTTCATCCAAATACTATCGTAATGGGAATAAAATGTTGTGTCTATATTTATCCAGTGGGACCCATCAAGTGAACATTCCTGATGCCATTGTGGCTAACGACTATGTCCTCAGGCTACTAATGGTTGTATCTAAGTCTGAACTTCCTACTCAGATTACATTTCCAAAATGTTCAGGCACTGAAGTGGTTTTCACAACTATCTCAACACTTGATAAATGGACAGCAAGGCACAAATCCAAATAATGTGTTTAGAAATGACTAAGCATTTACTCACAGCTTCGCTGCTCATTTCACTACTTGTCACCACGCTGCATATATTGTAGGACTATCTTTTCTTTTCTGTCACCTTCAATTCCATTTTGAATTTGATCTGTTGCCTTTGCTCTTAGGGAACGCTCTCTAAGCAGCCTAGGAACTTAGAAAACCTGACCTGACCTTCCTCACAGGCTAGGAAGTTGCCTCATAGAGTACTCTAGATGGAAGTGAGGGAGTTATGTTTTAAATGAGAAGTGAAACAAAAAGCAAGTTGGACTCTTGTAGCGTTTCTTTTGTAAGACGTAGACCATATGGTTTTATGCGTATTTTTGTGCATGTATGATATATTTTTATACTCTGTGCCTCATAGTACCCACATACAGAAATTGGTTGCAGCAGGGCACAAAAGGGGGGTCACAACGTACCCCTTTCTGACAATATAGTGACACAATCTGGTTCATTTTGACTTAAAGATAGAGATAAAATTGAATTTACTCATATTCTGTCTTCAATGACTTGGAATCCTTATTTTAGACTGAAATAACAACAAATAAGCTTTAATTTCTTTGATCATTTCCATACGTAATTCTTCCCTTTGGATTATCACTTGGAAAGCAGACCAAAATTTATCAAGTAACAAGAAAGTTGAGAGAGGTGGTACAGTCTGTAAATTATAAACCCACCTTGACTTATATGTCCAAATCCAAAGCCTATGATGTTTATGACCTTAAAATCTTTAGAACCAACCCATCCTTAGTTGTGCATTCTCGTTGTCACTGTTTGGCTCAGGTTACCATCACTTCTTGCCTAGAACACTACAAATTAGTTTCCATCTCATCTACCTTGATCCCTTTGTCTTCTCCAAACTGCCACCAGAAGGATCCCTGCAGAAATGTGTGTCTGGTCTGTTATCCCCTGCCTCAAAGCCTTCAATGTCTCCTCTTTGGTTTGGTTTTTTTGTGTGTATGTGAGGAAGATTTATCCTGAGCTAACATCCTTTGCCAACCCGCCTCTTTTTCCTTGAATTACCATCTGTGCCAGTCTTCCTCTACTTTGTTTGTGGGATGCCTCCATGGCATGGCTGATGAGTGGAGTAGGTCTGCACCTGGGATCTGAACCCACTAATGCAGGCCATCGAAGTAGAGAGCAGAACTTTAACCAATCGGCCACTGGGGCTGGGCTCCTCTCCTCTTTGTTTTATAACAAAATCAGACTCCTTGGCTTGGCACTGAAAGCCATGTGTAACTTGTTTCCTGTCAATCTCTACATCCTCGGATCTCACCAATCTCTATTTTCTCCTCAAGTTCCAGCTACTCCGAAATGCTTGCCGTTCATTGAACATATTCACCTTGTTCCTGAGGCTTTCTACCTGCTATTAGTTTTCTCTCCCTGCAAAGGACAGTGCCAGTGAAATGACCTGTGGGCCTGATGCAGATTTTTGTGTTCCAAATGTCATGTTGTCTCTCAGTCTTTTCCTGACTCTTCTCAGTTCCCACCTTCTCATCTCCTAGGGATAATTAGGCAACTTGCTACAGTGGAGAGAACATGGGTCTGAAGGCAGATAAATTTGGCTTGAAATACTCACTCCACCATTTTCTAGCCATGTGATCTTGGCCAAGGTCCAAGACTTCTACAAGGTCAATTTCTATGAGCCTCAGGATGGTTGCGAAAATTAAATGAGATTTTTTTTTTATGTAAAATGATTGTACAATGCCTAGAATGCAACAGGAATTCAACCCAGCGCTCCTTTACCTCTGTTCTTCTGTAGTAACTTGCCTATACCTAAAATATAATATTTATCACATCAAATTATGACTGTACATTCCTGGAATACAACATCCTTGAAGGCAAGGACTATTTAATATTTATCTATGTATACCCACTTCCTCACACAGCATCTGTATATATATTAGGCACTCAAAACTTGTGGTATGAATAATTAATTATGACCTAATACGTACATGTACAAAGATTCTAATTATTACAAGGCCATGTGTCTGTAAATAAACGAGGAAAAAAGCGCAATGTTTTATCAATAGCTATTTCCACGTATTAGAGGACATAACAGAGGGCTTCAGAGTGGTGCAAAACTGTAGTGCTAGAATTCGGAATTGAAATTATGCTTTACAAATCATTTACTCAGCTCTCGAAATCGTACTCAAATGAAAGTCATTCCACAGCCTCAGTCAAATCAGGCAGCTGACAAGAATAAGGCTATTCCCCAATCTCATGTTCTGGCGGGAGGAAATATAGATAACAAAGAGCAGTTTGTTGGTAAGGGGTCAAATGTGTTACTGATAGGAACGTATTATCATTAGCAAAAGCTTGTGACCATTTAAACTACACAAACTCACCAAATTCAAGATGCATGATTGTAAAACCACATTTATAAGCTGCACGTTTAAAACAAATATTGGGTAGAAGTCTGTTATACTAAGTACTGCTAAAATAGAAGATACAGACCATGTAAAATGCTTTTACTGAGGAGTGCTAACACAAAAATCAAGAATCAGGGCTGGTGTTCATTCATTCATGCATTCAAAAAAATCAATCAATCAATATTTATTATGTACCTACTATATTCAGATAATGCTAGAGTTGGAAGATAAAGCGTTTGAAGGAAGCATAGGCATTGCTCACACACAGCTTACATCCTAAGTGTGGAGACAGACAATAAGGTAGTGAACAAATAAAGGAATATAGTAATTGTAGGTTGTAAAGAGACTTTTATAAGATAAACAATGCTGTGATAGATATAAAGTGGGAAGAATCTACTTTATGGTGGGCCTTTCCGAGAAGGTGACTTTTAAGCTGATAACTGAATAAGCTAATTATGACAATTGTAGGTAACAAGGGGTGTTTTCCATATCTTGGACACAGCAAGGGCAAAGGCTTGGAAATGAGAAAGACTTGTAATGTTTCAGCAATGGCCAGAAGGCCAGTGTGCCTAGAGAATGATGAACAAGGGGCAGCGGGGCACCAGATGGGTTTACAGAGGTAGTCAGGGGCCAGTCATGCAAGGCTTTATGGGCTATGGCAAGAAGACAGTGTTTTAGTTTAGGTGCAACGATAAGAACTGAAATATTTTAAATAGAGGAGTAATTTATTTAATTTTCGTTTAAGAGAGATAACTGGCTTCTGTGTGGTGAACGCAAGAGTAGAAGCAGGAGACCAGAAGAAGGCGTAGGCATTGCTCTCATAGAGATGAAGGATCGGATAGAGATAAGTGGCAGAAGAGACAGTGCATTCGGGATACTCCTGGAGGTAACAGACAAGGATTGCTGCTGAGGAGGATATAGGAAAGGGAGATTGGCTGGAGCAACAAGATGGATGGTGATGCCATGTACTGAGGCAGAGAAGACAACAGGAGCAACTGTGTTGGAGGTGGGGATAGAACATGAGACTTCTCTTTAGTTCAAATTTGAGAAACGTATGGATTGTTCAAGTTAAAATGCAAGCAAGCTGTTACCTTTTAAAATCAGGGTCTAAAAGAAGTGGCTCTGGGCTGGAGCTCTAAATGTGTGTGTCATCATAATATATATGGTACTTGAAGCCAAGAGAGGGAGAAGAAAACAGAGGGTTCTACCATCGGCAGTATAGGTGGAACCGTTGAAGGACACCGAGGAGCAGAAAGCTATGAGAGTGCCTGCTGAGGAGGCCAAAACAGGTGACTTTCAATAAGAAGGGAACGCAAGCAAGAGAAATCCAGAGCCCTATTCAGCCCTACTGTTTATGAAAGGATTCTGAGCTGTAAACAGTTTGCGTTACACGGAGAAAAGGGAACTGAGCAACTTTTGAACGCTACCTGCTGTGTACGACCAGTGCACAGAAGAAGAGAAGATTGGAGGCGCCATTGCCTTTAAAAGAGTCTAGATGAGGAGGAGAAATTAATTTCCTTCCAGACAATTCTTAATAGATCAGAGAAAATGGCCCTGTAAATATTTTGCCACAATATTAAAAATGTTGAAAGTACATAAATAATAATATTAATAATAGAGATCTTTTGACCTATTGACCTTGTCACACCATTAGAGAGTCAATCTTTGGCCAGAACTTTTCAGTGTCTAGGGGTGATTCCCAAGCACCCAACAAGTCATTTCACATACCACAGTCTTGCTAACAGACAGCGTTTGAGTATTCCACATAAAAGGTTGCCAGAGCTGACTTCTGAAACTATAAACCTTTTACCAAAGCGTTTACTTCTGGCAGTACCTCTGCTTTTGTGAGCCTCAGGCTAAATTTCTGGAACCTGAAATGCAAAGACAGCAGAAAGACAAACAGTATCAAACTACGTGACACCTCAGAATTCACTGTGATTCTCAAATCACAATTTTGATGATAATTAAGCTGCGGCATTCACTGGCAAGTGACTTGCCTGAGGTCATATGGATCATTCCAAGCCAAGGTAGACCCCGTGACTCCTGATTCCTCCTCAGTTACTATAAACACCCCATCAGTTTCATTATTAAAACACAATTGCTACCACATGGAAGAAAAGCCTAGCGGACTCAGAGATCCTCAGCCTGAGTGGTTAACTCTGAACAATTTCTTTTTGTTGATCAGGCCCTCACAAAAGACAAAACTCTTTTTGTTTTTTAATAGATTAGTCTTAAAAATTAACCTGCTTTTCTAAGATTGTTGAAAATCGACATAGTTCTTTTTAATAGGCAAGGCATTCTCTTCCCGCTAGAGGTGGTAGAATTTTGTCAGTGCACTTGGCAACTCTTCCCAAAAATATTTAAAAGTTTTCCACAAAAGGCAAGAAGTGTTGAAATGAAAGATTTGCTTCAATTCCCTTGCCAGCAGACAGGTATTTTACTGTCGAGTATTTGAGGCATAAGAGCAATGAAATTTACAATGAAAATCTTTAATCTGAAGTCAAACCCGAAATTTTGAATGGGCTAATTTTCTCCCCTGGCGTCGGGGACAGCTGGTTATTGTAAAGGTGTTGAAGACAGAGCCTCAGAGTAAGCTGCGGAAGGGGCAGTATTTTTCACTGTCAACTTTAGAAGAGTTGTGCATAGTACCATGGACTTGATTGTGCAACCAGGCCTAGATCTACCCGGCAAGGACAGGCAATTCTGGGTGGCTGGACAAGGGTTCCAGCTGGTTTTTGTTCTTTAGGACATCCCTAGGAGGACCAAATTTAAAGCAGAGTTTGGGATATCAGCTGGTTGTTTCCACTCTCCCTGGAGCAGAACATAGGTTTAGCTTCAGTTTCTCAGGCAAACTCCTGGCTGATTGCTGAATGGGCACAATTCAACAGAATTTAGAACTTGCACACAACTCGAAGATTCACCTTGGTCCATTGAGTATATCAAGCGCTATTTGGCTTCTGAGAATCTCAGGAAAACATTATGAAAATGCACTATATAATTTTCTTGCTATACAGCAGGTTAAACAAAATTGATAGCAAGGTAAACAAAATCACATTATATGAATAAAATTACATGCGAATAAAATTTCTTCAGATATTACATAAATATCTCATTTAAAGTTAAGCAAAGATATTATATCATTCTACAATTTAGAAATAAGAACTTTCGGATGCTGTGACTCTCTACAGAGAAAAATAGCAAAGTTTAGACTACAACATGGGACTTGCCTATCCACTATGCTAACGCTCTCAGTCTAATTTACTGAAGGAAAAAAAAGTGTATTGAGCTATTCAATTCTGAGGAAATTCAAAAGGTAAATGAGATAACAAATGAAAGGAGGCCAGAGTTCATAACACAAGAGAAGATAGGAAAGACTTTTAGGAGATGAAATGGGAAATTTTAGGTCCAGGTTGTGTCGTGCTGGAGTGTCTGACTTAGGTGTCACACTAAGGTCTTTACTCCTTAGGTAAAGGAGTAGGATGGACTGCTTCAAGCAGGGAGTGACAGAATTAAATTACGAATGGAAAATCCATCTAATAGTGGCATCCCGGCTAAGTGAAAAAGGGGGAAACACTATCGCAGATCACTGAGCTTTGGATGGAAAAAGATTACCCCTGGCCTCACGGGTGGCTGGAACCAAGGCCACTAGCTTTGTCAATCACTCTCCACTTCTCAGCTCTTCCTCCCTTAACATAGCAGCTTTATTTTCTCTTACAGTAGACCAGCAGGTGTGGGATATAGGGCAGTGGGACATTCTGCAGAATGTTCTGGCCTCACATTTTCACAGCTTCACAGTTGGAAAGGAAAGAAGATTTCTTCCTGTATTTTGCTTTTGAACACTTGTGAGGAAGGACTCCAACTGTCATCATGTGAGATGGTCACTTTTCAATGTGTTACTCTAGTCAGAGAGTCAGCAATTGCCTTAACTACCCATTGAAACTGTAGAGTGAAAGCTGATAGGCATAGGAGTATTTTCCTCAAAAAAGGGCGGTCTGTTACTGGAATAATGGAGGAAGAGATAATAATTATCCATTGTAGCTACCATCTGAACTTGTAAGGTGAAAGAGATGGGGAAATCAAAGATGACTTATGTTTAGGTAGGTCCTAGGGGACAAACAAGCTGGAGGTAACTGTAACAAAAGAGCATGGGAGGATGGAAAAAAAAAAGAAGAAAAAGGATTAAGCAATATGATAAACTGATCCTGAAACATGTTGAATATGAACGCTAAAAGGGACAGAAAGGAAATAGCAATAAAGATCTGGAATTCAGAGAAGTTGATAGAGGTAGAGATTTGGAGACAAGAAAGAGAGAGTTTAAGATGTGAAAGTAGACAAAATCACTTATGCAGAAAATATGCGTGAGAAAAGAAATGGGCTTATACTAAAGGGCATATAAAAGAAGAAGGTGTTGACATGATTTCACTCATGTGTGGAATATAAGCAAACACATGGACAAAGAAAACAGTTCAGTGGTTACCAGGGGAAGGGGGTGGGCAGTGGGCACAGGAAGTGAAGGGGAGCACTTGTGTGGTGACAGATAAGAAATAATGTACAGGGAATGCACCATGGCCAAGTGGTTGAGTTTGTGCACTCTGCTTTGGCATTCCAGGGTTTCTCTGGTTGGGATCCTGGGCGCGGACACGGCACAGCTCATCAGGCTATGCTGATGCGGCACCCCACATAGCATGACCAGAAGGACCTACAACTAGAATATACAACTATGTACTGGGGGGCTTTGGGGAGAAGGAGGAAAGGAAAAAAAAAAAAAGGATTGGCAACAGATGTTAGCTCAGGTGCCAATCTTTCAAAAAAAAAAAAAAAGTACAACTGAAATGTCACGATGATGTAAACCAATATGAGTCTCAATAAAAATAAATAAATAAATAAGTTCATTCCCCTCCCAAAAGGTATTGTAACTGCAAAAGCACTCCAAAAAATTGAAATAGTTCAGTGCCTAAGGAGAAGCCTCGCTCAACCTAGATAAATTCAGCAGAAGCTGAGGATTAGAACCGTAAAAGGCCGATACAAATTCAGTGACTAGGAAGACTATTGCTGAATTTATCAGAGCGGTTTTAGTAGGGGAATTTTCAGTTGGAAGTTAGATCGCTCTTGTTTGGAAAAGGTTAAGAAATAAAATAGAGAAGACAGGCACTTTAATGTATTGTTTCAAGCTACTTATCACAAGATCATGATTTATGTTAGTTTATAATTTTTGGTCATGACTTGAGGTTAAATCTCAAATATGACTAAGTTCTTCCAAAAAAAAAAGAGAAATAATAAGGCCAGGGCTAGTACATAACAATTTTTAATTCTAGGGTAAATAATTAAATAACACCAGTGTAGGTATTCCAATTAAGTAAGTTGAGTAAGTAAAACCTACTTATAGATTTAAATTATCAGGCTTATTATTTATATTAAAGAAATTTATTGAGTAAGTATAGACTTTGTTTTTTCCTATTTTCTTTACTTTAAAAAAAAATTCTGTGTGTAAACCCTCTGCTTAGGTTTGGAGAATTTGCTACTGTTTGAGTCTTGGTAGGAGATGGAATGTATTAGTTTGCTTTTGCTGCTGTAACAAAGTACCCCAAACTGGGTGCTTAAACAACAGAAATGGCGGTCATACAATTCTAGAGGCTACAGGCCTGAGACCAAGTATTGACAGGGTTGGTTTCCTCTGAGGGCTGTGAGGAAGAATCTGTTCCACGACTTTCCTCTAACTCCTGGTGGTTCCTTGGTTTGTAGATGCACCACTCTAATCTCTGTGTTGATGTTCACCCGGCATTCTCTCTGTGCACCTGTCTACCTCCAAATTTCCCTGGTTTATAAGGACACCAGTCAGATTGGATTAGGGGGCCACCTTATTCCAGCATGATCTCATTTTAACTAATTACATCTGCAATGACCCTATTGTCAAACAAAGTCACATTCTGAGGTCCCGGGGATGACGACTTCAACATAGAAATTTCTGGGAGACACAGTTCAACCCATAACCCATTGGGGCTTACCTTGACACTATGAGATTGATCTCCCCAAACTCATATGAGATACCTTCTCTCTGAGACTTTGAGCCTGTACCAAGTAAGGCCAAGAAGCAGGGCTCCATGTTTACTGTGGCAGATACTGCTGTGGTGGTGTTTCACAGGAGCGGAGGTAGTGGGGTTGAGAGTTGAGGGGCTCTGTGGGGAGGATACAGTGGTGGCTGCACCAGGGGCAGCATTTGACCATGCTTGTGTTCTTGGTGACCTAGCCTCTCTTTGTTCCTTCCTGTTGTCTTAGCCTTATTTGCCAACATATCACTAAATCTGTGAGTTACGTGATATCTTTCCAATAAATCTTATTTGACTCCAGTAAGTCAGGGTTGGTTTCTGATGTTTATAACCAAGAAACTTGTCAAGTACACATACTTCATGATATTTTGCATCTTTGAGGCTCATCCTATATTATAAAGTAAGACAGTAATTCAATGGTATAAGTTCATGAAATTCTTTAAATGGCTTTTTAACGTTAAACAGCCATTTCAACGAACGGATTCTCATTGTACTAGAACTAATATGGTTTTGCTTCTAATTGAATTTAAGGTCAACTAACTTCTAAGTAAATGAGTCCTTTTTATGATTAAGAAAAATATATCATTTAATTTATTCCAATTGATTTCAATACCATGTAAAGTTATTGAATCAAGATGATATATTTTCATTCTTTTTTTTCTTCTTAGGATTTAAGAATACTTTCAATCCTTTTTGTTTAAAAACATTTACCTTCTAATCAATTATTAATTTAAATCCCAGATCTTAAATTAAAACACACACACTCTTGGCAAAAAGCAATTGTTTGAAATTTGAATTTCTCCATATTCAGAAAAGAAATGTTAATGATTGTAGTTAGTAAAAAGAAGTGGGCAGGTGAGATTTCTATAGTATTTCAAAATAATATGATCTATTTATTTACTATTTTATTTCTCAAAGGTAACCTTAAGATGTATTGATTGGGGCTTATAGAATACATTTGAAATTTTAATGCAGTTATTTAAAAATGGGCAAAATTAGTGTTAAAGCATCTTTTTCTCCAATACAGAAAATTCACTATTGAAGAAGCATGCTGTTATTTCTTGCTAAGATAGATAAGAGGATGAAAACCATTATTTTATTAACCCTTTTTTATTATTATTTTACTTCATATATGAGGCAGCTAATTTATAAAAGGAGACACTAGGTATCATATTTCATGTCAATTCTGTCATATAAATCAGTTTTATTTATAGATTCAAAGCCAAGCTGGAGAAGAATCTCAGAAGCTAAGGGGCTGATGACCCTCTAAACTGTGAAATGTGTTAACAGCAATAAATTCCACCTCCTCCGTTCAAAGGGCATTTGATTATATTCTGCGCTGTCAGGGTCAGTCACATTAGAGCTCATCTTGGCATGATAAACAAGGCAGGTCTGTAATGTACACCAGAGAGTGACAAGACGCACCTGTCACTACAAGTTTTGAGACAAAACAGTAGACGCTTGCAGCCAGCTGTGTCATCCATGAGGGAGTCCACTTGCAGGCTGAGCAACAGGCAGGAAGCTCAGACCACAATGGCACAGTGTTGGCAATATTACATCTTTGATTTTTATGAAGTTATTTTGAATTTAAAATTATGTCAGCTGAAGGCCATGTTCATAGATCTTCTTTTTGTACTATAAAGAGCTGTTGATCTCAAATGATTTTCATTTGTGTGCACAACAGTTTAATGTATTTTAATAAATGTGATATAAATAAATGTTAATAAATATTCAATTAGCAGGAGAACATGAATTATGATATAACATTTAATAACTTCTCTTATGGTTTTTCTATTAGTATGATTTTTAAATATTCTAAGAATTTGATTTACATCTCTTTTAGTGGGAAATTTTTTGCCTTAATTGAAATTTTTCTAGCCTAGAATGTTTTAATTTTGTCATTTATGTCTAACCATGCCTACCTCATATACAGAAAGACTGTAAGAAATAGATTGTCCCCTAAAATTTATTTCAAGGTGATTAATTGAAGTACATTTTTTATCTTAGATTCTTATTTTTAACACTTGGTACTTGTGCTGGTTTGTTATTCAAGGAATATTTATTGAGCATTTGGTATTACTTACTATGTGGAACATATGTAGGAAATGGTTTCTTCTTTCTTGTTATTTATATTCTAAAGAAAACCCACGTAACCTTCTTTAAAGAACGTTATAGTTTGTTGGTTTGTTTATATCTATTTTATTCTAAAAAATAATTTGAAGCAGATCTGACATTCTTGAAGAATTTATTTCTATTTCTTTGTCTGATTGTTTATGATTCTGAGGGAATTACAATCTAAAAACCAATTTCATTTTTGGTCTAAAAAATTTATCTTGATGAAATTGTTCTTTTAACTTAGAAACTTCAACTTCCTGTTCCTGTTGTATTTTGATAGAAACTGTTAAACTAATGTTCAAACTTCTAATTTTCATTGAAAACGTTCCTTGTGAAATGACTAATTAGTGAAAACCAACTTATATTTTACTAAATCATTATTAGGTCCATTACAAGGTCAATCATTCAATAATTACTTTCCATGTTTTGTGATACATAGTACTGAGTTGGATTTTAAATATTTTTGATATGCTGATTTCTAAAAGAAGAATTTTGAGTCTGAGGTAGATATAATAATTTGCAATTGTACTGAGAAATTCTGTGAACCAATTTAATAAATAGTTTAAAAAGTTTTAAATAAAGTTAAAGAAAATGAGTATGACGTGTTTAATATCAAACCGTCTAATTCAAATAAAATAAGACAAACATGAAAATTCTGAGAATTAGTATTCTTTATATGTTTATGTTGACAAAGCTAAATAGTTATTTATTTATTATCACATGTTCTATCTTGATTAAGGCTATCATTAACTCTGACTAAGGTAAAATATGTTAGAATTTCTACAAATATATTTTATTCTAAATCTTGTATTTTTTGTAGGAATACAAGCGCAACTGACAGTATCACATTCCTATATCTAAAATTAAAGACTAAAATCTTGCCCTAATGAGTATTTACTCTGTGAACACAATGTTGCTGCATTGTTAGGATTATTTCATGGAGTATTAGCTTATTTTTATTTTATTACACTTTAGACATGCCCATAGTATTCTTGAAATGTGAAAAGATGATGCCCACGATTCATGAAATTTAGACATTGACTTTACCCTATATTTTATGACAAAATTTATTAACAGTAATCAGTCATGTGCTTTCTTCTAGTGAAGAGTATTTAGATCGAATCCTTGCTAATGCATGCATTAATGGCCCAAGAAAAGTAGAGGCATAAGTCTCTTTCAATTTTACGGAATTTATTTGTGATTTCTCAATGTTTTCCAATTGTTACAATAAAGCTCTTGTTTGATGTTAGTACTGAATTTGATTTTTTAATATATTTTTGTTTCTTGTCAGCAACTTTTCAAAAGTCAGGTCATTATGTTCCTTTGGCAGATTTTGGAGGAGGGCAGTTGTCATCCATGGCAAATCACCAGACAATATTAACTATGCCAGGTGAGAATAATTACAAACGTGTGTGCCACATCCACAGAGAAAATGTGGACTCAGTGGGTGCATGGATCACATTCCTGTCCTCTCACAAAGACCCATTTTCTCTGTTTCACGTAAATGGTGAGTTCACTAGGTATGGCTTCTGTTGCATGAAATGCTTGCTGTGTTTCTGGCATTAAATGGATATTGGAATAATAATAATATTAGAGGAGATGTTTTTCTGTTTGAATGTGGCTGCTCAGTGGAAGTTTTCAAACACTCTCTCATAATATATTAAATCAATATACTTTTGGATAGAATTTAAAATGGCTATTTTCAATCTCAACAAATAATCTTTTACATTTTTTGAAAAATTTGAAAAATAGGATTTCTGTCTCCCACCAAAATAAATGACTCTCTTTCTACTTGGTCCTTACAATGTAACAATCAGCTCCCCTGCCACTAGGGTTTATAATGCTTGCAATACACAGCTGTGGTCTACAGATGAATTTCTCATCATGTTCAGTCATAATAGGTGTAAAAAACCTAATTTCGGGCAATTTGTCACTGGAGAAAGTGAAAATAGTTTATATTAATAAAAGGAACTATGAGATACTTCCCACGTGTTCTGCAGACCATGGCGTTGTATGAAACGCTTGTAAGAGCGACGTGAGTGTATCCAGATATACTTCGATGGGGCAATAAGACCACAGCCATCAATTATTTAAAGCAAGCTTGTCTGGAGACAGTCATGCCAAGCACCTGAATTCACTTTAATGGTGGAAGTGGACACATATGCTAAGGGAGTTCAAATCCTTTATGAGTAACACTCACTGGTGATATATAGACAGAATACAAAACTACAGATTTTGTTTTTTCTTTTAGCAATGTGGTTGTTCTGAAGTACACGCTTGACACATCCTTTGAATGTAGCAACATTGTGACTGTTATTTAGAATTGAATATGAGAAGAATCAATGCTTTCATAGAATCTGGCACTTACACATGTTTCCATTTGTTCTTTGGGAAATTAAAAAAAAATAGGAACATTCATCGATTAATATTGAATACTGCCATAGTGTTTCTCTTGTCAAAGTTTGGCTGGAAGACTCCACCTTTGGACAGACTTATTCCCAGGAGCACCTGTATGGTCAGTATTATATCTCATTCTCATAAAGAGTGAATATTTGATGGTAGAGTAACATGATTTAAAGTTTGTTGCTAAATTCAGATTGGACAGACTTATTCATTTTATAATGGGATATGGAAACTTTACTGAATATACAACATTCTTAGATTCAGAACATCTCTGGATATAAACATGCTCATATTCTACTTTGCATGCATTCCTTTTTTTCACTTTATAACAAACATTTTAAAATGGATTGAAATATGCTAATGACTATGAAGGGGACCACGTAGTATGTTATAATGGGTAAAATTTGTTATTTACATCTGAAATATATGTACTTTTTCAGAAAATAGACGTTGATTAAGTAATACATTTTATTCTGATTTTTACTAAATTAATCACATGTACTTTCCCAGAACATATATATATAAATATATTTAGTATATATACTTGAAATTTTTATATACCTATTATTAAAATTAAATAATTAAAATTAAATTTTTTCAAGTGTTAAATATACTCATCATAATGAATTGGGAATAAAACATAATTTAATCTCAAACTATATTATAAAAAGAAATAAACCAAGCAATTATTAAACTATATTCACTTGTTCTAGAAACTATGGTTTCCTAAAAGTCTTCTCTAGTCTTATATACCCCATCATTATCTTTAGAGGCTGATAATTTAACTTAATGTTCTTTGCTCTTTACAAATAATATTTACTAACCAGATCGTTCTGATTTTTGTTTTGTTTTTGTTTTCTGTTACCTTCATTTTGGCAGTGGAGGACTCGATGGAAACCCGGGAAATCCAGAAACGAGACTTACGAGATTTGTGGGATTTCAATGTGTGGATCTTAAACGCAACAAAGAAGTGACAGGTCCCTAAGGTTAGGATTTGCATGGTTTTCAATTTTAAAAATGTTTCCCCCTCCAAATCTATAAATGCCTGGGCAGCCCCGTAGTCTATGCATGGGCAGAAATAAAGTGAAACTGAAAGAGCAAAACATACATGGAGGGTGTACAACTTGGCTAAGTCTGGATAATTTCTTTTCTTGATCACCTGGGGTATTTTACAAAACTATAGTTGAAAGTTTTCCCCTCTTATCTAACCCCCCAGAGCCCCTCCAGAAAAACTGCTCTTTGAATCTGAAATTCACTTCGAAGTATCATGGCGGCTCCCCGACGCCGGTCCGGAGCACCCTGGCCTCATGTGTGTGCCATCATCTCCTCCATCCCACTTAATCGGCACCCCCACCCCACCCCCGGGGGAACCACTCAGCCAACTTTCCATGTTGCTGGAGTTCAGCGGTACTTATTTTCTGCTCACTTTGTTCTTCACTTCTCAAATCTTAAAAATAACGTAGGAGCAAACTTCGAGATCTGTGAGGAAAGAAAAAAAAAGAAAGAAAATCGTGACTATATATTAGCTAAAAGGGAGGAATAAAATGTGCAAATATGTGATTTTTAGTACAAAAAAAGTTAAAGGAACAAAATGAAATTGAGCGTAGTGATATCTAGGCCAACTGAATATCAGACACAAAAAATATACTATAGGAGAACCCAAGAGTAAAATTTTCCACCAATTCCAACTGGAAATGGTAGAATCCTATTACTTGAGTCACTGAAAACCAGAAAAATTCTAGGGAGTATGTGAGTGAGAAAGCTGGCCAAAGGTTTAATAGTTTTGTCTTCTCTATGTTGTGTGATACCATGAACTCCAGTTTAAATATATATATATATAATAGATCAGAAAGATAGTGAAAAATGTTCAAATTATTAGTCTTTTAGAATAATGGAACAGAAATATCCTTTGCAGTGTTAGGTAATCCTCTCTCTCCTATTGTTACTATAAGTAATTACTTAAATTTAAGGAAAAGAGATCGATAATTTCCACTATCTATTCCATCACGCCTTTTTGTTATTTTCACTTTGCATTTGGAGCAAAGTCCATAAGTCACTTTAATGTCTATATTTATGGCTGGCAATGCACAGGCCATGTGGGACAGGGCAGGGGGCCAGAGCCTCAGTGGATAACTCTCACAATGATTCATGAAGGAATGTTTGATCTTTGCTGTAACTTAGGGATTTAGGGACAAGCAGAAAGAGCTCCAAGCAGATCAGCGTTGCACCAAGGTTATGATGCTAAAGATTGAAATAAATAGTGGCAGGAAAAGTTTAGAATGGAAAACTGTAGAGAAAGTTAGAGGGAAGGAAAGAACACTAAATTCAGATTAACAAAGGCTGTGCCAGAGTGGCTATGCTTATAGTAAATGGGAATGGAAGAGTAAATGATCCTCCAATTGTATAATTTACTTATATTGAAGGTTGTTTTGACATCTGAGTCAATGCTTCTGTATGAAAACCAGAGGCCCGTAAAGATGGAACAGTTTGGTGGTATTGTAAAGTGGCAGCACAGCCACTTTGGAAAGCAGTTTGGCCGTTCCTCAAAACGTGGAGCATAGCGTTACTGCAGAACGCAGAGATTCCACTCCTAAGTATATTCTCCCAGGAGACTTGAAAATATGCACACATAAAAACTTGTACACGAACATTCAAAGCAGCATTATTCATAATAGCCAAAAAGTGGAAACAACTCAAATGTCCATCAACTGAAGAACAGATAAACAAAATATGGTATATCCATACAATGGACTATATTCAGCCATGAAAAGAAATTAAGTACTGGCACATGCTACTATATGAATGATCCTTGACATGATGCTGAGTGGAAGAAGCCAGTCACAAAAGGTCGCATGTTGTGTGATTCCACTTACATGAAATATCTAGACCAGGTAACTTAATTGAGACAGAAATTAGATTAGTGGTTGCCAGGGCCTGAAGAGGCAGGCAATATGGAGTGACTGCTATAAGGATTGGGTTTCTTTTGGGGGATGATGAAAATCTCCGGAAAACAGATAGTGATGATAGTTGCAAAACTCTATGAATTCATTAAATATCACTGAATTTTACACTTGAAAAGCACAATGCATACGCATGTCAATGAGAAAAGGTCTGGTAGTATTACAATGGAAAGGTGGTTGTAGCAGATATTTGCACTTAGATTTTTCATTTTTAAAAACAGGATTGCAAATAGTTGTAAATATTCTTCTACTTCTAACATCACATAATTCTGTGTTATGATTAGTGGTATTTCTAAAGTATGCTATGATTAATGTGGGTAAATGGGAAAAAATTGCCTTTGAGGGGAAATATAAAAGATGCTGTAAGAACACAGTATGCCAAGTGCAAGAATTACTGTAAGCTCACTGTGTAAATATTCCTAGTTTAATTAATACAAATGCACTAAGAATCATGTGATAAGACCAATGAGTTTAAACTGAAAACAGTTTTGGGAAAATGAAAAAGTATATAATGATCATGATGGAATTCAATAATCCAAAAGGTGATTATTAGAGGAGAGATTTGGGGTACAATAATCATTTTTTAGAGCGAGCATTTTTGAACATGAAAGAAAGGGAAATATATTATGTTTTAGCCTAGATCGGGACCCAGAAGTGATGCAGGAGGTAAGTGTGGGTGAAATACTAGGACTATTAAATTGCATACAACAGATGTCAACATTCTGCTAATGCAAGGAGGAATCTGAAGGAATTCAGTTTGTGATTATGTGATTTTAGAAATGAGAACTAACAGAAACGTGGGCAGTGTTTGGAGGAGAAAAGCAAAATTGAAAAATGAAATAACAGAGAGAAAGCCTAAAAAACTATTCAAAGTACTTCAGAAGAAGTCTAAGAAAAACGATTAAAGGGGTCCAGGGACCTGAAAAATAACGAAACATATTCAATTGGGAAAACAAAAAAGGCCAACATGATGAAAAGGGCAGCTTTTATAAAATGTGGAAAGTTAATAAGATTAAGTAAACCAGAATGCTTACCAAAAGTGGCATGTACGACGCAAAGTTCGAAACAGTTGCATCAAAAACATCAAAGAATCGGTTTTGAAGAAAATTCTAAAATTAATTAAAAATATATGCTCACAAAGGAAAACTTAGACATCTTTGGGATTACTTAACTGTCAGAGTACAAAGCTTACCCTTAGGTAAAAAGGAGTTTTGGTAAGATAACTTTTTTGAGATTTCAGCCAATGTTTGTAGATATTATAATGTACATATATACACATAACTTTTTGAAAGTCAATATAATGCTCTCTAGTGTGTCCATTGGTTTACTTGTTTATTCCCATGCCAATAAAACACTGTCTTTAATATAGATTTATTTTATTTTGATAGTTAAAGCAAATTTTCCTACCTTGTTCTTCCATCACCCCCAGAAAATTCTTTTGTGGACCATTTCGTCAATTCTCAAACTCTGTTTTGATTTCTATCACCATAGATGAGCCTTGTCTATCTTTGAACTTCATATAAATGGAATCATGCAGTGTGTAGCATTTTATATCATTTCCGTCACCTGACATAATGTTTTTAAGGATTCATACATATTGCCATTTAATTCAGTTTTTCATTTATTTTTGGTTTTGTTTTTGCTAAACAGCATTCTCTTGTATGCATATAACATAATTTATTCATCTATCCTTTTAATGACATTGGGGTGGGTTTTGGATTGGACTCTCGATGAAAATATCCTCCAAGTCCATTTTGTGTAAATTCCTTTTTATGGATACATATTTTCTTGGGAAACTATCAAGAAATATAATTTATTTCTTATAAAGAAGGTATATATTTAACTTTATAAAAACTGTCAAATGCTTTTCTAAGGTGGTTTGTCATTTTCCCTTCTGGTGAGAAATATATTGAAATTTCAATTGTTCTACACGATCATCAGATTTAGTTTTGCCAGTCTTTATAATTGTAGCCATTTTTGTGGGTGTGAAGCAGTAAATTATTATGGTTTTAATTGTATACCCTTCATAACTAATGAGGATAGGCAACTTTTCAAATGCTTATCAGACATTTGTATATCTTCTCTGATGAAATGTCTGTTCAAGTATTTGCTCAATATTTTTATGGGTTATTGTCTTTACATTATAAATTTGTAGACATGTTTTATAAGTTCTAGGTATGAGAACTGTATATTTATATATAACATGTATATATATACACACACACACACACACACACACATATTTTGTCACATGTGTGTGCTGCAGGAATTGTCTCCCAGTTTGTGACTCCACTTTTCATTTTCTTAGCAGTAGCTTTAGCGAGAAGATTATCACTTCGATGAAGACTAGTTTATAAATTTTTATTTTTATGGTAATTGCTTTCTGAGAATTGTCTAAAAAATCTTTATGCGCCCCAAGTTCATGAAGATGTTCTTCTATATTTTCCTCTAGAAACTTCCTAATTTTAGCTTTTATGTTTAGCTATATGATTACCTCAGATTAATTTTTGATTATGGTATAAGGTAGAGATCCATTTTCACTTCTAAAATATGTTTATCCAGTTCTTCCAGGGACATTTCCTGCAAAGACTTTTCTTTCTCCTTTGTCTTGCTTTGGTCACTTTGTTGAATTGATTGTTGATGGGTAGATATATGTCTAGGTTCTCTATTCTGTTCGATTGTTCTCTATGGCTGTCCTTATGTCAATACTACATTGCCCTAATTATTGTAACTTTATGGTAGGTCTTGAGATAAGGTAGTGTAAGCCCTTCAACTTTGTTTTTCTTTTTTAGAATACTTTGGCTATACTAGGTCATTTGCATTCCTAAATAAATGTTAGTATCAGCTTTTCACTTTATAAAAAAATATTTTGGAATTTTTATTGGAACTAGAATCCAAGCAATATTAATTCTTCCAATCTAAGAACATGGTGTAAGTCATCATTTACTTGTGTCTCATTTAATTTCTCTCATAAATTTTTTATAAATTTAAGTGAAAAGTTTCAGAACGTCTTCTGTTAGATTATTCCTAACTGTTATTACATAAAGTGAAAGTTTAACAGATCTTTTAGATTTTTCTGCAAGAGTATTTCATAGACAACAATGTGTGTTTTCACCCAAACAAACATAATTTCCAGTTGGCTTTCTTTTTGTGATATTAGCAGCTGTGTTGAGTTGACTCTTGTCAAATTGGCAGCACCACTACACTTTTCTAAAACTGGAAACTCTATTTTGCAGAACCCCATTCCATGAATGGTTCCTCATAGGATCTGAAAATAAGAAAAACTCATACATTATTTGGAAGGTAAAAGTAAAACGAAAGTCATTCTCAATGATTTTGGCACCCAAGCGTGGAGGGCTGCACAATGATCTTAGCAAACATAGCATCCAGATACAGCACCCTCATGGATCTCTCATGAGCTTGCACTTTATGATCTATCGATCCAGTAATTTCTTGGACTTTTTTCTGAGCTCCAGCTTCCCCTCCTACATTAGTGCTTTAGGGTGATGTAATCTACAATTGTTTTTCTGTATGCGACCTTCCAGATCTTCACTGTCCTTGCTTACATTTACCTTTCTGTGAGCACTCATTCCTATATTAAACCTCTTATTTCTATAATACTTAATTGGCTCTGTTTTCCTGGTTAAATCCAGACTGAGGATAGCAGCCAGTGATAACTTTCTAGATTTATTATTTAATTAGAGGTTGATAAGTGAAAATATTGTAATTCTATTATTCTTTTCTAGGTTTTAAATAGAAACTTCTATAAAGAGAAACTTCCCCTCATTATCTTTTTGGTCACCCTAAGGTACTATTTGTAGAGAAAAGGCAGGATAAATATTTGATACTTTTTCTTTATTTGCCATTTTCTCTTTATCGTTACTCTTTTATATACCAGTTTGCTAAATAATGAGTTGATTTCCTAGAATCCATTAAAATTGACTTTGGTAAATAATTTCTGTTTCTTCTCAGTCTAGTGAATTTTTCATTTCAGATATTATATTTTTAAATTCTAGATTTTTTAAAAGATTTTAATCTCTCTGAGATTCCACATCTGTACACTCATTAGGACTATATTTTTCTCTAAGTCCTTGAAGACATTTATAGTAGTTGCATTAATGTCTTTTTATGCTAAATCCAACATCTGGATCATGTTGTTGTTTATTCTATTGACCAGAGGTTTTAGTATCATTATAAACTCACATATTTAAACACACCAGGTGTACTTCTGTTCATTGTAGTCATCATCATTATTGATGCTTAAATTATTTCATGTTTGGATAGTGGGTGCTTCCTCCAGTTGCCTCCTGGATCTTGTGGACATCACCCTTGTGGGACATGAAAGCTTCCTTGCTTTCCAGTATGACAAGATGCTCTGGATTGATTGTGTACCTTACCTGCCCACAAGTAGAAAGCACCCATTTCTCCAAGAAGCTTTTAGTGAGTGATGGGATTTAGAAATCACACCCATAATTTCCAGGGTGCTTCCTGCTACTGTTTTGTTTAATGTTTCTAGGACTTATCAGTGGATAGATCTAAAAAACAAGGGTTTTTCAACTGATAAAAATGGATCATGAGTTAAATGCCCTTCCAGTTTACATTCAGGATTGCAGGATTTTAATTTACTTCATAGATCTTAACTGTATATTTTCTTCTATCACATTGGAAAGATATGAGTTTTCAACGAGACAAACATAGTTACTTGTTTTCTTTATCCTATAATAAAAGAAAAACAATAGTCTCAGAATAAAAATATCAACTCTATTATGAAAAATATGCTTACTAAAAGTATAAGATTATTTTTATATTTCATTTTGTTCTTAAGTTACATCCCATAAGGGACATACAGTCAAATTATTGCTTTTAAAAATCACTTGGTCCAATTCTGGTTCAAGGCTCACATGAGTAGATTAATTAGAAAACGTTAAAGTCATTTTCCAAACATTCCAAGACAGTGTTCCGACATAATTAACTTTGTCAGAGGTAAAATCTGTTGTTTTACAAGAAGATTTTAACTCATTGTCCTAGAACATATCACAGTTTCCATTTGCTTGAGACAAAAAGTTCCCCTAATATGTTATTCTAAAAATGTTTAAGCATACAAAATAGGTGAAGGAGTTGCATTTGAACATCCGTATACCAACACTTAGACTCTACAATTAACGTTTTGTGATGTTTGCTTTATTCCATAGCTATCAGTCTATCCACCCTTCTATTCTCTAATCTATTTATCTTTCTTTACTTATTTCGACACACACCTTTGCCCTAAATACTTCAACATATGTATCACTAACTATTGTCCAGTATCTGCTTATACTTCTCTTTAAAAGGAAAGCTTGCTTATAATGCAATTCACAAATCTAAAGTGTATTATTTTCTGAATTTTGACAAATGAAAACACCTGTGCAACTTTAACCTTTACCAGGATATGGGTGACTGCTCACGTGCAAAACACCAGTATTTCAGAAAACAATTTCTTGCCTTTTGAATTGTACAGTGCCCGTGGGAATTCCCTAATCCAAATTCATAAAATAAATATCCAGAAGGCAAAATCTACAATTAGTTTGTAGGTAAATATTTCCATGGATTGTCTTAATATCAGTGCTAATTTAAAATAGGTTTATATTTTATAGTTGTCTTCTGAGCAACACTGTGCCATTTTCAGTGTGGAAGGCACTTGGAGACTAAACAGAGATCATCAACACACAGCCATCCAATTGTGTGATGGACATGCCTCACTCTGATTGTCATTTAAACTGAAGAGCTCAATATGACGCTAGAATTTAAGCAGCTTGAGCCAGAGTCCTGTTGATGCTAAACTCCTGGGAGTGCTCTGCGAATGGCGGACCTTGTGAGGGGTTGAAGCAGGGGTGGAAAGAGAAAAAGTGTGCTCTGATTTTGTGTTTTACACAAAGGACAGAGGGTACTAGCAAAGGAAGATTTAGAAAAGTAATAAGTGGATATTTATTCTTATGAATCCACTTTTCAAACAAGCGTTCTACAAACAAAATAGAAGAGATAAAATTGTATAAACTCTTTGAGAGCAGATCGCTGTTTTTAAAAATAGGAGCACCTTACATCCCTTTACGGTGCTGGGCATTTGATAGGTAATAATATGTATGTTAGAAGTTTATGCCATCACGAGCATGAGGACAAATGCATATCTAGGGAAAGCATATTCATTCCTCTACCTAATTTACTTGGTGATTATAAAGTGTTACATGGCCTTCAGAAAGAGCAATTGGTTTCCCTTTACCTAACCATTAACCTATGCCATAGAAAAGCATTATAGTAGATCTAAGACCATTTCATAGGGAAGGGTTAAACTGTACATATAAAGGGAAATTTCATTCAAGAAAACCACCAAAACGAAGCTTCCAATATAGATACCTTAGTAAAATAAAATTCTGTCGTCTTTTCAAGAATGGTAGAAAACATATCACCTTATTACTTGTTCAGTAACTACTGGGAATCAAAACGTGGGACACGTATTTTCAGTTGGGCTTCTTTGAAGTAGAGCCTCAGATAAGGATTTGGGAGCATGTCACTTATTGAGGGAATGCTCCGGGAAACAGGGAACAAGGGCATCCGGATAGGCACAGCCGTGGTCTCAGGGAGCTCTGGAGGATGCTTTGCACTGCAGGGTTGATTCCCTCTTCAGTAAAGAGGGAATCAACTTTTGTAACCCTATGTCCGTCAGTGATTAGCTGTCTGCAGGCTGCCACAGCGTGTGGGGAAATGTGACATCCCTGGTGAGGTGGCTTCTGTTTAGTCAAGGGAAATTCTACCAAGAAGGGGCGGCTATGAGCAGTTAGCAGTCAACACTTGGCGATGGAAGCTGTGTGTAACCAGCTGGTAATGAGAGGCAAGCAGGCCACCAGCAGGGTCCATTACAGCGGGTAAACAAAAGAATTATTATAAAAGGATTATTTTTACAATCTCCCATTTCTAAAGTCACATCTTTGTAATTACTGAGGAACAATTTGCTATAGTTCCTGATTCTTGGTGATAGTATGGTCTCTTAGGTTTCAAACGATTCATCAATATGTGAAGGTAAAGTTCATAATGAATGAATCCATATACAGAGTCTTGGTGGCAAATTGTGAATTGTGGTGACTTGTATTTATTTGTGTGTTGTCGGTATCTAATCCTTAAAAAACATAAACTGGTGGAATATTATCCACCCCATTGATTAACATAGTAATGAAATTTAAAAACCTAAGGAAATGCATGAATAAAGTCATGACTCTATTATAAATGTATAGCTTTAGTTAGTATTTAAATTTTGGAATTATATTTAATCGAAAAAAATCAGGTCCAAAATATTGTAGGTCAAAGATTGTCTGCTATATTTTCTATTCCCTTGAAATTTATAGTTGAAAAGGTGATATTCAGATAAATGATTATACTGTATGAAATATGGAGAGAGAGATTAGGAGAATTCAAAGACATTTTTCACAGGGTGAATAGCATTTCAGCTGAGATTTGAAGGATGACATTCTAGGGAGATGAAAAAGCATGTGCAAAAACACATGGCTTGAGATCACATTCACGATTGCTCATGGAGCTAGAAGTTATTTCATTTGAAAGGTGGGTGAAATTTGAGGGGAGAGGAAGGTAGACATGTCGTTAGGTATAGAGCACAAGGGCCAAGTGTTCCATAACACAGAGTTTAAATATTACCCTAAAGGCCACAGGAAGGCATTGAAGAATTTTAAACCAGGGAATGACACAATCACATCTGTGTGTCCGGTTGGGATGCACTTGCTTGTTTGTATGCTCTCTACCGCAATATTTTGGGCGCCAGGTATACTCGGTGCAGTTAATTATCTTATTGCATCGCCTAAAAGATTACAAATACAGTTTACAAGACTCCTTATTGTTTTACTTCTGACAGGAAAAAGAAGTGTGATTACTAGGAAAGAATATCATAAAATGTTCTTTTCAAAGCAGACACTGATACAATGCCCTCTGAAGTTCACATGAGCATTTTTTCAAGTTATGGTCATAAAATCATAAAGTTGATTTACATTAGGCTTGGAAAACATTTTTAGTGAGATCCAATAGAATAAAATTTTGTCAGAAAGCATAATCTGAGCAAGGCTAGGTATTGCTTCGTGAAACTGCATAGAAAGTTGTTGTGTGCGTGTAAGTGTGTGTGTGTACTGGGTCACAAGGTAAATTGTATTTAATGCTAGGGATCATGACAAAAAAATCTGGAAGTCACTGGTCAGATAAGTGACAGTGTGAGTGCACAGCAGCTAGCTCAGAGTTATTTCTTACCAACTCTCATTTTCCTTTTTAAGGTCTTAGTCTTTCCAATGATCCAATGCAACATTGTTATTCTATTTGTGTGTTAAGGGAAGAATAGGAAACTTCCAGTGTCTTTCCTTAAGCAAGTTTCTGTTAGTAGATCTGAAGGGAACTCCAGATCCTCTAAGGGTTTGTACCTTGGACGAGTTTCTTTATCTCTTCCTCTCTAAAATGGGGATAATAAATGAGACCATAAAGCGCCAATAGTTGTTTGAATAAGCTAATATAAATAAGGTACTCAATACAGTGTCTGGCACAGGTGAGTAATCAACAAATAGTATCTAATATTATTATGATTTTTGCTGTTTTACCTGAAATGGTTAAACAACTTTCACATTAAAATAAAATAATAATTTACTTGGCTCCCCTTGATGAATTGGGAGAGAAAAACTAGTAGGTTAAAATGGAAATCTCTAAAACTTCTGCAAACTCCAATATGACAGCTGGTGAATATGCTAATATAGTAACTTTGTCTGGGACCTCCACTATACTTTCATCATTTTGTGTTACAGTTTTTCAAAGAATGAGCTAAAATCGTAGCTAAAGTCAATAGGTAACAAGTTGAAATCCAGAGTATACCAGTTTGTCCTTTTATTTCTTGCCAGTATTAAAACTAATGGTGAATCATGCCAGTTGCATCATATTCTCTCCCAAGGAATCTGGTTGTGTGAAAAATTTGTTTATTTGTGGGAACAATTCATCAGAAGAATCCACGTACACATTTACTCCATCCATGCATATGACCTTTCTTTATTTCAGGGAAAACATTCACTTGGGTCATTTCTCATAATGAAAGCTGTATTTTTTTTAACCAGCAATGAATTGCATTAGTCATAAGTCTTTACTATATATCTATAGGTATTGTCAGTATTGCTGTTCTGATTTCTGTAAAGAGTTAATAAAATAAAATCTGGTTTTGTACCAGGAGACTAATATCTTTGGTAAGGTTATAAACCTTGGTCTACCATTTCCATGTTCCATGATCAAAACAAGATGGCTCACTTCAAAACATGCTTTCTAAACTAAATGATGAATTTGTGAACAGAGGGAAAGGGAAATAAAAGAAGGGAGTGAATTGTAAAAATTGATCTGCACAATAAATTTTTTAACACCAGATGCTCAAAAAGAATTTTGCCTGTTCCATTTTGCACATTACTTTTGGCTTCACTATTTCAATTTTTATTTGTGCTTGAAGTCCCGTGGACAAGGAGAAAGTCGGTTTGTGAAGCGCGTAGCACAAATTGCCAACACTCTGTAAATGACCTACTGCTGACCTCTGCAAGAAAAGCTGAACTAGCAACCAAAAGCACATGCAAGAAGGATGCTCGCAGCCCATCTGGGGAAGAAAAAGGTGCTTAGTTGCTTTTTTTTCTTCTGCAACAGATCACAATGTACACCTACTTAAAAAGAAAAAAAACCACCAACAACAAAAAGCTTATCCATCTGTTAGCATTTTCCTTCCACTAATGCCCTTTGAGATGAACAGTGTGGGAGGAACCAAGGCTAGCCACACTGTCTTGACTGGCAACGTAAAGTAGGGCACTTTCTTCTCAAGCAGTTTTTTTGAAAAAAGTTAATACATAGACTTTATGATGAGAAGTATGCATTGAGTTTCATTTGTGGAAGGAACACAGATTCTTCTCAGGAAAGAAGCGGTCATATGCACATTAGTGAAGAGTTGATGTGTCATTAATAAGGCATAACAACGAGGAAAATGTGTGCGCTGACTCTATTCTGAGACAATAAAACCCACATAAGGATTGTCATCAAGCTTTGCAACAATGGGCTGCTCGAAACTCAGTAACTTGCTGGCTCAAATTCCCACAAAAATACAAGGTTGGAAAGTTAAGATCCGTGGCA
Source organism: Equus caballus (assembly GCF_041296265.1). Lineage (NCBI taxonomy): Eukaryota > Metazoa > Chordata > Mammalia > Perissodactyla > Equidae > Equus > Equus caballus. The sequence continues at coordinate 113,231,738 of NC_091685.1, forward strand.
GACAGAGAGAAAGAAATGTTTGAACTTGCTATAACTTTAAGCTAACTTTTTAGTGAAGTCTGATTTTCTCATGCTTAATTGAAAGTGCCTCTAATATTTCAAAAACCATTAAAATAAGCAGAATTTCAGATGGAATTAGTTAATTTAGAAAGTCCCATGACAGGCTATTAGGTAGAACAACTGAGGAATGAAAGAAAACATCGGCTTGTGGCAGGCTCTGAGTTAGGGATCCATCTTCTGGGACTGAGAGGAGACACTCTTTTCTTTATTACTTACGTGAATATTCATGAGGTCTCTGATCGACACAATTTGATGGGGCTCTAGGACCAGGCCTCTCAGAATCTGCATCTTTCGCAACCAGAAAGGCATCACAGGGGACACCCCCAGTGCGGATGTGAGATGGCTCAGTGACTGAAAAGGAGACAGACTCAACCACAGGCAGTTTTGGGCTTTGCATGTTTTGTTCTCTTGAGAGTTTTCAGAAAGATCAGGCCTACTTCTTCCTTGAGATCTTCTTCCCTTATTGAATGGAGAAGAGTTGGTGAAATTAAAGGCATTCTGGGGATCTCTAGAAGATATTTGCAAAAAAAGATGAGTGTTCTCCTTACGGACACTGTCAAGACTTCATAGAATAGAAAAGGAGGTATTGACATGTAAGGAGACTGCTATCTATCTCAGCCAAAAGAGAGGGGTTGGGATGAACTTAATTCTGATTATGTGATAGAAGACGCTGGTATGAGATTAAGACAATTTAGAACTCTCTATTTGAATCAAAGGGCAAAAAAGAAAAAAACTACACGTGCAAAACCCTACATTTTCCTGCATCCTCCCTCCTTCCATGGGAATCTCCCTCAGGTGGGCCCAGGGGATGACAAATTGGAGTGACTGCCCCAGGTCTTGCTCTTTGCCTCCCATTCTCCAACCCCTTAAAAGGACCGGGCATCCAGGCCTGGATGGAATTACTGAATTGGATGAGGGAGAAAGAGGCAGAAAGTCTATTGTCACCAGCCAGCACTGAAAAATTACCTAAGGCACAAAAAGCCCTTGAACAGCATATGCCAGTGCCGTAAGCGCTATGCCAAACATATACAAATGTGAAGAAGTGAGAGCTAAAAAACTATAAATATAAAAGGATTGAAGCCCAATGCTAATTAGTAACAACTGAATTCAAAGTAAAAAAATGTAACAAATCTCTGGTTTCTTTAGTCTGTGAAGGCGATGCCAAAAGTGACTTTTGTATGTAATTTGACAATGTCTGGAGATGTCCCACATGTGTGCCTATATCTTGGGAAACTTACAAGAAATTTTCATACTAAAGTATGCCAGACAAAAATAAGTAGACAAAAGTGAGGAAAATATGCAATGGATAAAATAGATATTCATTTGGGTTCTGAATAAAATTTCATAAAACTCTTTCTTCTCCCCAAGGGAGTGAAAGTACATTTTTTCCCCTGAAACATAAATAAAAACTGGGAGAAAATGACTGGATTTGGATAGCCTATACAATACTAAAGCGTAAAAAATAGTGTTTTCCTAAGACACTTCCTTCTGATTATTCCAAGTTTCTAGAGTGTGTATTAAGGCATTTTTTTCCCCTCTCAGAGACTGTTTTATCTTACACAGCAAACTGTTAATAGTTAATAATAAATAGTGCATCAGGCTGAATTCTCTTCAATAATTTTATGTGAAAAGGAAATACTAGTAACACACGTTTCCCGTGTAGATAGGTAAGAAATGGTTGTCATGTTCACCCCTATGACATGACTTAAGTTTCTTAACAATAATCTCTATTACTTATAGGGATAAAGAACAATTTTCCTGTTCTAAGATCTTCTGTTGCATCAGAGGTGGCCAACCACAACTATTAATTCTAGAGGGCATTGAAAACGAGGTGTCAGTTTGGTTTTGCGAAGATGAAAAACGTGAGATGTCCTTGTTAAGACGCCCTTACCTTCAGTCTCTTAATGGTCCAGATCATGTTTCCAGGCATTAAATGTTACTCATTTATTTACTCAAAAATTAAAATATTTACTCAAAATATTTTAATGCCTTGTAATCTGTCTGTGTTTATTCAAAATCAGACTTTAGATAGGTGTTTTTGGCTGTGATGCTCAAAGCACTTAACACGTGAGAATTGATATTTGCTGCCAAGCTATCTTGCTAAACATAATTTTCACTTTGTTCTGCTTTCTATTTATCAAGTCTTTATTGTACTATTCAAAAACAAGAGTCAAAGTTTATTTAAAATAATATGGACTTTCAAAATTAAATACAATAATTTGATCTAGAGATCAAATTATTTATTAGGTGAAAAATTATTCTGAATGATTCCAAAAACATCCTTATCATCAAAAATGTTTGTACTTTTACTAGCCAAAATAAAATTAAAAATAAAATACAATAAAATTATTTTAAATATCTTTATGAATTTTATTTTATGCATATGAATATGTTAAAAGGAATGTAAGAACTAGAAATATAAAATTATACTGTTGAATAGACACTGAAAAATATGTCCTAAGTAAACACAAATTTTTCCATGCCTGACTTTTTCCATTTACAGTAAATAATCATTTTCTTTTTGTAAATGAATCTACCTAAATAACCTATCATTTCTACCACCTATTCTAGCTGTTAATATCTTTTAGTATAAACCACATACCTAATTACATACAAATAATAGTTTGCAAGAATTTCCAATGGGGAAATGCCTAATATACAAAGAGCAGAAAGTGACTGTCAAGGTTTTGGAAGCAATATGGTTTTAGAACCAAAGTTGTGATTCTCTGGAAATGAAGAACACGTTATTCCAATTTCAACATTGTTCATAAAGGAAAAAACGATTGGTACAATATCTGGTTGTAGGAAATCATCATGAGGGTGTATGGATTGAAGACCAATGTCATTGAATCAGGGCAAACTTTGAGTGAGACAGAGGCGATAAGCAAATATTTTCAGCATGCCAAAAATTATCTTTATTCTAAATTTTCCAAATAGATATTAATCTATTTTTTAATGGAATTTCAATGAGGACATTTTTTGTGGATTGAGTTTTACTGGTGTACTGCCTGTAACGGGAGTCTATTAATTCTATGCAGAGTTCTGACCAGAGTGCTCTAGGGTGTGACACAGGATAAGGGCCCTTTTCACAAATTTGGAGATTATAGAACATTTATAAGTGAATATGTATATATTTAAATGACACAATGATATATATGAGAGCGATAATAGCGCCCGTGGGCCATATTTAAGCAATTGCACTTGTATTGCTGCATCCGAACCTAGATAAGCTTGACCAAACCCACAGCAAGGGTTTTATGTTATGGTTAATTTTATAATTACAAGATCCTAGTTATCCCACACCAAAGTGTAAATAGATGAATCATTTTTGATCCCAAAGATTTTTTTGGCTTTACTTAAGCATAAATACTGCCCTGAAATATCATGTGGGGAAATAAATGTGAATATTCTGATCGCTAGCCTCCTGACTTGATTTTAATGTTATTTCCTTATATAAGACTTAAAAAAGGACAGAAATTGGGAATGTGGGGAGCAGAATGGTTTAGTGGAAGGAACACTGGAATAAGATCTCAGAGACCTCTGTTCTGGCCCCAAAGGCTTGAAGGAGTCCTTCAGCCTTTCTGGGTCTCAATTCTCCCATCGCGGAGATGTGGCGCTTCATCTCTACGGGCGCTTCTAACTCTAATCGTCCGTTAGTTTCTGAAACGCACCAGGAAGGAGCAACCCTAGTCGGAGCACGTGCAGGTCCCGCACTCGCCTTTTGCTGTGCTCTGATCCATGGGTTATCCCAAAGTTTGCTTCTCATTCGTCTAGTAAGCTGAAAGGGGAATATGTTTCCGATTTTGGTCACATCTGAAAGGAATTTTTCTTGGAAGAAAGATTATGTCTATACCCTGCAAAGCATTATGCTTCTCTCTATATTCCAGATCTCATATTATTTTTTTTATACGTGAAAAGTTAGGATTTTGTCTTTTGACATGAGAAAAATCCCTTGAGATCATAAGAAAAAATAAATTTCTGAATCACCAAAAGTCAGCCAAGTAAGTGAGAAAACCCCCCATATCTAAAAAAAGTAAAGTGGACAGAGAAATCACACTGAAATCTGATTGCAACAGAGCCTCTGTCTCTGAGATTTATATTTAGCCAACAGCTATTCTAAGTAAGAAAGTAAAATTTTAAGACTCAAACTCTTAAGCCATATGTCACTTAGGAGCAAAAAGCAAAGGCAAGCCATGATAACGATGTAATATTTCAAATGTTCAATCTTATTCCAGGATATGTATAACCTCACAATTTGGAAAATAAGATGTGGTGATTTCACTTTTCTCTCCACTGTAGTATTATACTCAAACCTGAGAAACAAATGTAGACTAAACAAGATACCACTAAAAGGAAGGGTCGTGCAATTTGCACAGATATGCTTTCTTAGGAGAAAGTAACTTTTTTCATCATGCTCTGACAGATATTTGTGAAAGTGTATGGTTTTAGTTTATTCATAGCTCCTCTGATTTACAAGATTCGCTGTGTACTGTGGAAAATGATTAAATTGGCATAAATTTCTCCACCTGTGTTTTTAACTCAGGAGCTCCTGTGAACCATTTCAGTTGGATTTCATAGTTCTTAGAGTTCTCTAGCTTTGAAAAGCAAAGAAACCCTAAATTTCCCAATCCATAAATTGGGAATATAATTTCTACCTTGCTAAGTTGTTGCGAATGTTGAAAATACATAATATAATTTAAAAAGATCATACTATCTGCTACACATTTGGTGATATGAACTGTAACATGTCTATGGATGTGTTTGTTGTGTGGGTCTGTGACGTGTGTGTGCATGTGTGTGTGCCTATGTTGGCAGTTTTGTCTCATCTTTGGCATAAAGAAAGTTTTGACTGTTTCCTACTTTATCTCAAGTAGGACTGACGTTTTGCAACCATGATTGGGTAAAAGATCTCAGCAGAATGATTTTGTTGAATTGTTTTAGAATTGGCTTTCTTTATGCTGTCTACAGGGAGCAGGAGATGACCTATTACTGGTTTACATTCATTTTTTATTTTCCTCCTCACAATGGTCCTCTTAGAATCTCTCTTCCTCATTTGAAATAAGTGTAAGTAATCAGGATGTTTATATATATCTTTTGATGGCAGTCTAATTTTATATAAGCATTTTTGTCAAAAAATTTGGAAATGTGATTTGCTTTTTAAAAATGGTCAGATTTCCAGGTTAATATGACTATAAGCTAGGAGTTCCTAATCACCTCTGCCCAACTTCTCATAAAAATATTAAGACATATAAAAACACAAAAAAGAGGGGCTGGTCCCGTGGCCGAGTGGTTAAGTTCGCGCGCTCCGCTGCAGGTGGCCTGGTGTTTCGTTGGTTCGAGTCCTGGGCGCGGACATGGCACTGCTTGTCAAGCCGCGCTGGGGCAGCGTCCCACGTGCCACGGCTGGAAGGGCCCACGACGAAGAATACACAACTATGTACCGGGGGGCTTTGGGGAGAAAAATGAAAAAAATAAAATCTTTTTTTAAAAAAAAAAGCACAAAAAAGATAATAGATAAGGGATTAAAGATAATAAATGGCAGTAGAATGAATTCTATAACCTGTTCCCACTATCTGCATTGCTGGCGGTGGAAGGGGAGAAACACATTCCAGGACTATACCTTATGAGGTGAACAGACAAAATCCCTTACTCCCTCAAAAAAAAAAAAAAAAAAAGAAAGAAAGAAAAAGAAAAAAGGTCAAGTAATGTGCTGCTCTCCTGCGTTACTGAACCTGGATCAAGGAAATAGAGATTGTACTCTCCAGAAAAATAAGCAATGATTGACTAACTGCAAAGGCTCTCCCATCAACCCCCAGGGTCAAGGTCTAGAACATCTCCTATACTTTGGAGCCATAACTCAAATACTTAAAAGGAGCAAGGAAATAATGTAAACGAACGAAGTGGCTAGGCTTTAGTATTGGAAAGAAGGAGACGGCTTTAGTTTCTGCAGAGAAGAGGATTCGATCCATTCGATACCCAAGAAAATCCCAACATTTTAGGAAGAGTCTCCAATTCTCTTGGGCTGGGATTTTATGTGATAAGGCTTCACTTAGAACAGTAGCGTTCCTGACTTCATCCCCTCCATTCACTCGCATCTTTGCAAGACAGTGGTCGGACTGGAAGGGTGAAGTAAGCTGCTGCTCTGCTCTCCTTTTGGATCTGTTTGCCTACACAGATTTGTAGTCTAGTCTGCCCTCAACCATGCAAATTAGCTTTCCTGGGCAAGTCTGTCTGAGTGGGGAGACCTCACCTGTTTAGCGATGCCATGACTGAGGGATAAGTCCGTCTAATTCAGGCATACAGTATTAGTCAGTCTGTTTAATCTCTTTCTATCTGATTTGCTCTTGTGTCTGTGTTTTGGCTGGCTCTAAATTGAGGAGAGGTATAAAGGTATGTTTATTTCCCCACTAAAATCCTAACAAAACCAAAAAACTAGTGAAAGTAATGAGCTTTTAATAAGGTGGGCTAAGAAAAATTATTAAAAAATCAACAACATATATACATGTGTGCATGCATATTTATGCATTACCAATAATGTCAGGAAATAAAATAGGAAAATATCCCACTCACAATGTAAAAAAATGTAAAATGTCTATAAATTAGCTGAAAATAGAATGTGTGGAATATGTATATGAACCATTAAAAATGTATCAAGAGCTATAAAAAGTATCAACTCTGCTTGTTCTTTATTTTTTCACTCATATTGCTTTATCTTACTGCATCCAATAGTTTCAGACTACAATCACAATCTTATGACTAACGATATGATGACTAAATACATTGAAGATTGCTTTTCAGACGTTTATGCCATTAGGTTATATCCCACTAGTCGTGTTTCTGTGTTTTTATTTTCACCCAGTTAAATTTATCAATCTCTTTCTTTAACGACTCTAACTTTTATCTTAGTTAGGAATTTTTTCCCCACTTACTTGCCATTTACAGAGGAATTCATCCATGTGTTTCTTTATAATTTATATATTTTCAATTTGTTTGTATGAGCCAGAAACAGATCTACATTGGTTCTTTGCCGGACGGCTTTCCAGTGGTCCCAACGCCATTTTCCTCCCATTGATACGAGATGCTCCTTTAATATTTTCTAACTTAGTATATACAATTAGCTAACTTCTGGATTTAAAAAATTCTTTTCCATCGGTGTGAATGATACAGTTTTAATCATAGAGGTTTTAATATTTGTGTAATATATCTGTCTAATGTATCATGAGACTGGAGACCCTCCTCCTTCTGATCACCAGCTCTTCCTTCCTGCATTTTTATTCTTTTAAATAAATCTATAATTTGCTTGGCTAGTTCCAAAAATGATAATGTTTTTACTGGGATATTGTTAAATTAAAATTTTTTATGTTGAGTCTTCTTAACTGAAAACATGCTACAGGTTTCCATTCACAGCCTACATGTTTACCTGTCCATTCATTGAAGCCTCTTGATTTTACTTTCAGGAGTGTTTTAGGCTTTTCCTAATAGGTGTTTGTACATTTCTTAAGACTAAAACTAGGTGTAAATTTAATTGTGTTCATAAATGAAATCTTTTACACCATATCTTCTATCTGGTTAGTATTTTTATTTGTGAAGTTTATTGATTTTTGTAAGTACGTAGAATTTAAAAATTGTTACTTGACTAAATTATTTTAGTTTTCTGGTGGTTTTTTCATACGTTCTTTATGATATTGCATATGTAATCTCTCACCTGCAAATTAAATGAACTTTTTGTTCCTGTTCTTTCCAGATCTTATAGCTAATTACTTTATGTAGTCTAATTGCCCTCGTTAAAACCTCCAACACAATGTTAAATAATGAGGAGCTGGAAAGTATCCTCGTCTTTTCCTGCCTTTAGGTTGAAAAACTTGGTTTTCATCAACAAAAAAAGAAAATGGCTTTGGCTGAAGGTATGTGTATATGTGTTTATGTGTTTATTTTTTTAAAAGTATCCATTAACAGGACTACATCAAACTGAAAAGCTTTTTACAGCAAAAGAAACCGTCAACAAAAAGAAAAGGCAATCTACTGAATGGGAGAAGATGTTTACAAGCCATGTATCTATCTGATAAGGGTTTAATATCCAAAATATATAAAGAGCTTATACAACTCAATATCGAAAAAACAAACAAGCTGATTAAAAAAAGGGGAAAGGGAATCAATAGACATTTTTCCAAAGAAGACATGCAGATGGCTAGCAGACACATGAAAAGATGCTCAACATCACTACTTATCAGGGAAATACAAATCAAAACTAGAATGAGATACCACCTCATACCTGTCAAAATGGCTATCATCAAAAGACAACTAATACCAGGTGTTGGTGAAGATGTGGAGAAAATGGAACCCTCGTGCATTGTTAGTGGGAATGGATATTGGTGTGGCCACTAGGGAAAACAGTATGGAGTTGCCTCAAAAAACTAAAAATAGAACTACCATATGATCCAGCAATTCTACTTGTGGATATTTATGTGAGGAAAACAAGAACACTAATTTGAAAAGATATATGTAACCCTATGTTCTCTGCAACATTATTTACAAAAGCCAAGATATGAAAGCAACCTAAGAGTCCATCAATAGATGAATGGATAAAGAAGATATACATACATACATACATAATACATACACACACATATATATGTGGAATATTACTCAGCCATAAAAAAGAGTGAAATCTTGCCATTTGTGACAACATGGATGAACCTAGAAGGTATTATGCTAAATGAAGTAAGTCAGATGGAGAAAAACAAGTACCACATGATTTCACGTATGTGTGAAATCTAAAAAACAAAACAGACACAGACTCGTAGATACAGAGAACAAACTGGTGGTGCCTGGGGGGAGGTTAGTGGGAGGTTGGGTGAAATAGGTGAAGGGGATTAAAAGGTCAAACTTTCAATTATAAAATAAATAAGTCACAGAGATGTAATATACAGCATAGAGAATATGGTCAATAATATTGTAATAACTGTATGGTGAAAGATGATTACTAGATTCACCATGGTGATCATTTTGTAATGCATATAAATGTTGAATTATTATGTTGTACACCTGAAATGAATATAATATTGTATGTCAACTGTACTTCTATTAGAAAGTCTATCAATAACTTAAAAAAATTGAGATATAATTCATATACCATAAAATTCACTCTTTTAAAGTATATAACTCAGTGTTTTTAGTGTATTCAGAAGGTAATGCAATTATCATCACTCTCTGATTCCAGAACCCTAAAAAGAAACCCCATGCCCATCAACTGTCACTCTTCCTTCCCCAAGCACCCCAGTCCTTGGGAACCATGGCAACCTGGAACTAATAAGTGCTTATGGCAAGGTCTCAGAATACAAGTTTAATTTACAGAAATCAATTGTTTCTCTATATATCAGCAATGAACTCAAAATTTTAAATAAAATACCAATTATGATAACACCAAAAACATGAAATAGGTATAAATCTAACAAAATATATTCTGTATTTATATGCAGAAAACTAGAAAACTCTGCTGAAAGAAATCAAATAAATAAAGAATTATTCTGTGTTCACGGATTGGAAGACTCAATATTGCTAAGATGTCAGTTCTTCCCAACTAGATATACAGATTCAAGAAAATCTCATTCAAAATCCCAGAAAACTGTAGCTAAGCAAAGACTGATTTTAAGGCTTATCTAGAAAGGGCAAAAGGCCTATAATAGCAAACATAATACTGGAGAAGAATAATAAAGTTGGAGGATTCACACTACTGGATTTCAAGACTTACTACAAAGTTACAGTAATTACTACAGCGGTACTGGTAAACGAGTGGACATGTAGATCAATGGTCCAGAATAGAGAGCCCAGAAATGGACCCACACAAATATAGTCAACTGGTCTTTGACAAAGCAGCAAAGGCAGAACAGTGGGGCAAAGACAGACTTTTCAACAAATGGTTGTGGAATAGTTAAATGTCCATCTGAAAAAACTGAAACTGGACAGAGACCTTCCACCTTTCACAAAAAGTAACTCAAAATGATTCATAGACCTAAATGTAAAACTCAAAGCTGTAAAACGTCTAGAAGAAGCATAGGAGAAAAGCTAAGTGAACTTGGATTTATTGATAAGCTTTTAGATACAACACCAAAAACACTATGCTTCCAAGAAAAATTGATAAGTTGGACTTTACTAAAATTAAAAACTTCTGCTCTGTGAAGGATATCGTTAAGAGAATGAAAAGACAAATCACACTGGAGAAAATATTTGCAAAATACAAATATGATAAAGGACTTGTATCCAAAATATACAAAGAGCTCTTACAACTCAACAATAAGGAAGCAAATAATCTCTTTTAAAAATGAGCAAAAGATATGAACAGACATCTCAGCAAAGAAGATGCAGCAAATAAGCATATGAAAAGATGTTCAAGACCATTAGTCATTAAAGAATTGCAAATTAAAACAACAATGAGATATCACTACATATCTATTAGAATGGCTAAATTAAAAAAAAACTAACAATGCTAATTGCTGGTGAAGATGTAGAGCAATAGGAACTCTCATCCATTGCTGGAGGAAATGCACAATGGTACAGCCAGTTTGGAAGACATTTTGGCAGTTTCTTAAAAAACTAAATTAATCTTACAATTATTATCCAGCAATCATGCTCACAGATATTCACCCAACTGATCTGAAAGCCTATGCACATATAAAAACCTGCACATGGATGTTCATAGCATCCGTAATAGCCAATTATTCATAATAGCCAAAAACTGGAAGCAACAAGATGCCCTTAAATATGTGAATGGATAAACAATCTGTAGTACATTCATACAATACATTATTAAGTTGAGCATTAAACCTAATCAAGTTAACAAACCATGTAAAGGCATGGATGAATCTTAAATGCTCTTGCTAAGTGAGAGAAGTCAGTCTGAAAAGGCTAAATACTATGTAATTCCAATTATGTGACATACTGGAAAAGATAAAACTGTAGAGACAGTAAAAAGATCAGTGGGAGTCAGAGATTCAAGGGGAGGGGAGCAGAGTTCAATGGGGAAAGCACAAGGGATGTTTTAGGTCAGCGAAACTATTTTGTATGATACTGGAATGGTGGATGCATGACACTATGTTTGTCAAAACATACTAAACTTTACAGCATAATGAGTGAAACTTAATGTTTGCAAATTTCTAAGAAATCATTTAGGAGGTCCATTGAATGCGTGAAGCAACCTCACTGAAGGAAGTGGGGGAAAAGTTGTTGACATAGGTAACTTTGGAAATGAGCAGAGCCCATAAGACTAAAGGCAAAAGAAATTGCATCCAAGCTCTGTACTCTAATTGATAAAATTGTGTCTCATGGGGGTACAAAGCAAAAATACTGATACTTCTATACATGTATATTGTAATTGAACAATTAACTAAATAGATGGCAGATGATGGGATCCGGGTTTCTCACAGTTGGAGTGGGAGTTTATAGATGAGAAAGGAGTGGAGATTAGAATGATTGATGTGGTAATGGATTAGATTTGGAGACATCAGTATAAAATCATGTTTATCTCAATATAGACACTTACAGATAGCTTAATATAGATAGTTAGAAACATATAGAAATATTTGTAGATATGTGTATGTATATGGCTTAGCAGACACATATCTTCTCTTGCTCTGGTAGCCGAGAAGGCCTGGAAACAATGAGACCCCATTAGACATGAGCATATCTGGTGCCCAGATCTTGGTTTCGACCCCATTCTCCAAGAAAAAGAACCAGGGCTTTTTGGAGAAATAATTGATTCTAAGACTAGAACAGAATATACATAAGATGAGCCTGGAGCATCTTACAGTATCTGAAAATACGGAAGTGCTTTAAAAACAAAAAAACTTGAAAATGATGAGCTTACGTCAGAGGGACACAGAAGCCGACTGGAAGAGCGCTCAACGGACAAACAGAAAAAGCTGATCAAAAAATTAAAGAAAGCAGTACTGGATTATAACTCAAAGAATAAAATAAATATCCATGAGTCCACACTGATGTAAATAAGTGATTGAATGAATAATAAATAAATGAGGAGAGAACAGTCAAATCTCCAATGTAGAAGAATTTCAAATAATGTGGATGCTTTGCCCTCAAAGAGGTGGAGCATAATTCCTCACTCCTTAAGTGTGGGCTGTGTATGGTGACTTTCTGCTGCAGATTAAAGTCTGGAAAAGGAGAACAAAAGGAAGAGCTTGACAATGGAGAAACCTGACAAACTACCTTAACCAGGTGATCACGTTTAACGTCAACGGTGATAAGTCATGTTGGTAGCATTTATCCTTGAAATTACGTGGCGAAACTGGTACTCTCTGTGGTCTTCTCCCAAAAACATATAATCTCAGACTTATCATAAGAAAAACATCAGGTAAATTCCACTTGAGGGGCATTCTTCAAAATGCTTGATAGGTACTTCTCACAACTATCATGGTCATCAGAACGAAAGAAAGTCTGAGAAACTGCCCCAGCTAAGAACAGCCTGAGAGTCATGACAACTAAACATAATGTGATATCATCGATGGGATTCTGGAACAGGGAAAGGATATTAGGTAAAAACTAAGGTAATATGGATAAAGTATGGACGTCAGTTAATAACATGTATTATTATTACCTTAATATTAGTATTAGCTCATTAATTATAATAAATGCAGCATACTAATGTAAGAAATTAATAATAGGGGAGGCTGGGTGTGGATTATATAGGAACTCTTTGTACTATCTTCATAGTTTTTCTATAAACCTAAAATAGTTCTAAGAAAAAATCTACTCAAGAAAAATACTTCTTGCCCATGGTTTACTCCAAGGATCCTAGTGTAATTCAATATTAGGAAATCTGTTAATATAATTAATTAGGTTAATAACATTGAGGAGAAAAGTCATAATCATTTCCAAATATACAGAAAAGTATATGACAAATTCCAGCATCTATTTACTTTGAAACACTTAAAGAATTATTGAGGGCCAGCCCTGATGGTCTAGTGGTTAAGTTCGGTGCTCTCTGCTTTGGTGGCCTGGATTTGTTTCCCGGTTGCAGAACCACACCACCCATCTGTCAGCTGCCATGCTGTGACATCGGTTCACATAGAAGAACTAGAAGGACTTACAACTAGGGTACACAGCTATGCCCTGGGGGTTTGGGGAACAAAAAAAAAGAAGAAAAGAGGAAGGTTGGCAACAGATTTAGCTCAGTGCAAATCCCAAAAAACAAATAAATAAATTATTGACGGTGTATGGAATCCAGAATATAAAGGAAAACTTACAACTCAACAGTAAAGACAAATGACCCAATTAGAAAATGGGCAAAGAATTTGAATCCTACAAAGGAGAAGTGGAAATGGCCAAGAAATACATGAAAAGATTCTCAACATCATTAGCCATCAAGGAAATGGAAATCACAAGAAGAGACCACTGCACACTCACTAAAATGGCTATTATCAAAAAGCCAGTCAATAACAAGGGTTGAGGAGGAATGTAAGAAATTGGATCCATAACAGTTTGCTGGCGGGAACATAAAATGGCGCAGTCACTTTGCAAAATGGTTTGGCAGTTTCTCGAAATGTTAAACATAGAGTTACCAGATGATCCATAATTCTAGTCTTAGGTATATACCCAAGAGAATTGACAACATATGTCCGTACAAAAAAATTATACATGAATGTGTATTGCAGAATTATTCATTATAGCAAAAAAAAGTATAACAAATCTAAATGTCCATTGATTGGTGAATAAATAAACAAAATATGGTATCTCTGGGGTCTGGCCCTGTGGCATAGTGGCTAAATTTGTGTGCTCCACTTCAGCAGCCCGGTGGTTGTGGGTTCTGATCCCAGGTGCAGACCTATACACTGCTCATAAGCAATGCTGTGGTGGCATACACACACATACAATCTCACATACAAAACAGAGGAAGATTGCTACAGATGTTAGCTCAGGGACAATCTTCCTTAGCAAAAAAAAAAAAAAAAAGTATCTCTGTGCAATGGAATATTTATTATTCAACCTTCAGAATTAATGAAGTGCTGAGACATGCTACAACATGAATGAACCTTGAAAATGTTATGCTAAGTGAGACAAGCCAGACACAAAAAGCCACATGTTATATGATTCCATTTATATGAAAGGCTGAAAATAAGTAAATCTGGAGAGAAAAAAGTTAGATTAGTGGTTACCAGGCGCTGGGGTACGTGGGGATGGGTGTGGCTGCTGACGGGATGGGGTTTCTTTTCGGGGTACTGAAAGTGTCCTGGGTGGTCTTACACGCAGACAGGAGCTTCTCTGACTGTCTTTTGTATCTATCGCTTTATATTGAGTCCTTTTTTTGTCTTTACATCTGATTTCCCATTTTCCTCTTTTCACCTTCTACTTTCTTTATGATGCTACCTTGTCTGTAGGTTCTTTCGTTCCTTTTTAATTTTGTTTTCATTTCTGAAATGACTTTTTCCTTTCACTCCTTATTCTTCCCAGAGATCTGGTAGCACTATTTCATATCTTCCTGTTGTCCAGTCATCGCTGTGTTTTTCTAATTCAGCAATGCACAATGCCCAAGAGCTTCTGTTGTTTTCCTAGGTCTTCTTAATTACTTTCAGCTATAACTGGAATACTGGATTATAGCTTTTATCTGTGTTGTAGGCACATTTTGCTGACACATCTTTGCTGCTTGTAGGGATGTCTGCTGGCTCATTGTTTTCAGGACTGGGATCCTGTTAGCCATTTCTGGGGTCCCTGCCTCTCAGAGCCTTCTGATATCACTTTGCTTTCTTTCCTAGTTCCCATTTTTATTTTTATGCCATACGGATATTGTTGCTTTTGGTGGTTTGGCCCAGCCAAATATTTTTCAGTATGTGGTATATCTCGTCACTTGGTTTGGTTAAAGATGTTTTTAAATGATTTTTGTTTGTTTTTTTTTGTTAACCTAGTTTCTCTGTATATTGGGTTATTCTGGGAGATTGAAAATTCTATGATGCTCTACTACTGTCATTGAGCCTGTCTCTCCAAATTGTTATTTAAAAAAAAAAATGAGACCATACCATCGACCTATATCCTTGGTCCTGAATCAGGTATCAGAAAATACTTGAGCCAGCCCTGATGGCCTGGCAGTTAAAGTTCAACGCGCTCGGCTTCAGTGGTCCAGATTCCCTTCCTGGGTTTGGAACCCCACCACCCGTCTGTCGGTAGCCATGCTATGGCGGCAGCTCACAGAGAAGGACTTGGAGAACTTACAACTATACACAACTATGCACTGGGGCTTTGGGAGGGTGGAAAGAAGGGAAAAAGGAGGAAGATTGGTAACAGATGTTAGGTTAAGGTGCATCTTCCCCTGCCAAAAAAAAAAAAAAAATCTAGAAGAGATTTGTCATTAAAAAAAAAAGAAAGAAAATATTTTAGGCCAGTTGATCCAGGTAGGAGCACAAATAAGGCTGCTCAGGAAACATGAGGTTCATATATTTAAGTTTCCAACATGTGACACAACATAAGGACGGCTTTCTTTTATTTTTTAACATTTCAATGACAGCCTCAGAGGGAGAAGGGCAGTAGAAGGCAGAACATACATATTTCAAAAATGTTGTCTATATATCTATTTATCATTCTATAAGTGGGGTGCTTAAAGGACAAACCGTCCCAACGTCATTGTCAAAAGAGACCTAAGCATGGAGCATGAGGCTGCATTGTACACTTATTTACGCCTGGGGATTGTGCGTCTGTGTGTGTGTGTGTGTGTGTGTGCATGTATGTGCATTTCCTTCCAAAGAGAAGGTATAGAGAAGACAAGACTCTAGCTCTGAAAATAGTACATTTAAAAGTATGAAGCTTCAAAGGTTCTCAGCATTACAGATGTAGCAGTTTCTCTCCCCGAAGAGGTGGCAGTGCCTTCTCTGCCCTGCCACCTCCAGCCTTGACCTGGATACACCCAGCCATCATCATCAGTGTGAAAAGGGACTTGGTGTCTTTGCTGTCTCTGAGTGACATCTCTTGCAAGGTGACATGGTGACAAATGCCATGTGACTCATCATGTGCTCTAGCTTATTTTACTTCCAAATGGATTTGGTGGAAGACTACAGATGATTTGGGGAAAAAGTCCAAGGAGAATGTGTTATTCCTGCTGGAGCCCGACAGTGTTGCCCAAACTCTCTGTCCATTCCCAAGTAATTTGACTCCTGTTTAGCGCAATGTCTCACTAAGATTTTATAATATTCATTAATTCTTCATATGTCACTAAAACATCATTTGAAACATATAAAATGATCAAAGCATACAAAGTAAAAATGTGAATAGTATAGGAACTTAAAGAAATGGATAAAATCAATCTACTGAAGATTAAACAAATTAGCTTATTATGATTTGTCTCAGACCTACATCTTATTTGTTATTAGCCTGTTGGGGTGTATTTAATAATAGAAATAAAATTCAAATAATTGTAAAATATTCTCTTGATATAGTTACTATTGGTGATCATTCCACAATGTATATAAATATTGAATTATAAGATTGTACACCTGAAACTAACATAATATTATATATCAATTATACTTCAATAAAAAAATAGAGAGAGTTACCAAAGGAAACTGAGGTATAAGCTGGAGTCAAGAAATGAGAAAGGAAAAGCTGAGACGCCATCCCTGAGGGCTTCGGTTCCCCCAGAATCAAGGGGTCGGTGATTAGGAAAATTTAATTGAGACTCCCCACCCCTTACAAGTTCGTTTCTTTTTCCTCCTTTCTTGTTAAAGACCACAGCCTCATTTTGGAAATTTTTTGGCGAGCTATTGCTTTAGATGTCAGATCAATGCTGGCATTAAACGTAAAGAAGAGTTATACTTGATTAAAGTTTGCAGCCGTGGTGCTGAATAAGCTTAACAATAATCCTGGCTGTGGGAGGAAGAATAGCAGGCCCCCAAGATGTCAGTATCTTAATCTCAGAAACTTGTGAAATATGTTAACTTATCTGGCAAAAAGGACTTCGAGATGGGGATAAGGTTAAGGACTTTGAGATGGGAAGATCATCCTGGATTAGGATTAGAGACCCAATGATCACGAGAGTCCTTAAATGTGGAGAATATTTCCCAGTTGCAGAGAACCCAAGAGACGGCAGTGTCAGAGGGACTCAACTGCCACCGGTGGCTTTGAGGATGGAAGAAGGGGGCCACCAGGGAAGGACTGCAGCCAGCCCCTAGAAGCTGGAAAAGGCAAGGAAACAGCCTTTCCCTTACAGCTTCCAGAAAGGATGCATCCTTGCTGACACATTGACTGTAGCCCAGCAGGACCTCTGTCAGACTTCTAGCTAGAGAAAGAAATAAATTTGTATTGTTTTAAGCCATTATATTTGTTAGACAGCAATAGAAACCTCATACAGTGGTTGACATTGCTTGAGTAACTACTATGTACCAGACATGATGTCTGGTCATTTATATGCCTTATTTTTTTCTCACGACTTTATTTTACATATGAGGAAACTGAGATTTATAGAAGTGGCTTTCCCAAGATTACATGGAAAGAAATGGTAGAGTGAGAATTCAAATTTATAATCTCTGTTTTGGAGTCTGAGCTCTTAACTACTCTCTATTCAGCCTCTCAATGCCTTGTGTAGGAATCCTATGTGTACATAATGTTACCTGGGGCCTCACAGTCTCTGGAATTTTCTCTGGTAGTAATTCACAGAAATGACAGTGCAATGTTGTTTTGGCCTAGGATTTCCATAGTTCAGAGTAGATTTTTTTCTTTTTCTTTTTTTTTGAGGAAGATTAACCCTGAGCTAACATCTACCACCAATCCTCCTCTTTTTGCTGAAGAAGACTGGCCGTGAGCTAACATCTGTGCCCATCTTCCTCTACTTTATATGTGGGACGCCTACCACAGCATGGCTTGCCAAGCAGTGCCATTTCCGCACCGGGGATCCAAACCGGTAAACCCAGGGCCGCCGAAGTGGAACATGCGCACTTAACCACTGCACCACCGGGCCGGCCCCCAGAATAGATTTGAAAATATTTAATGAATGAATGAATTTCTTGGGTAAGGAGAGATTTTATTCAAAAGGATTAGTGAGGTAAGGGGAGGAAGACTGTTACAATATGGAGAATGCTCAGATCATAGACTATAAGATCTGCAAGCATCTCCAAAAATATTTATTTTTCATTAAGTGAATGAGTAATGGAGTACTGTACCAATTACTTAAAGATCAATGACATATTTAAAGAGAAGATGGGTCTGGAGAATTGGCAGGTTGTTTTCCTGAAGATCAAAATTGCAATGATTAGAAATGCTGGATAAATTTTTTAAAAACTCTTCTTAAAAGCATGAAAGAGCTAATACGATCATAAAGAACCATCTGCTCAAACTCTAAATGAAAGCATAATCCATGACCTAAATGTGAGCACGGAACCTTCTTTCTTCCGAGGGTTTTCGACAAACTTGGGAAATCTGGACTTTGGTTTGATGACCTTGTAGGGCTTATGGGATTCTAGAGACAGAATTCAAGATCTCAGAGCTTCCCAAGTTGGGGTTCCACATGAAGCTGGGACCCCAAGTGCTACACTCTCAAGGTGAGGGTGAAGCAGAAGTGACACTGCCCTTCTCTACCCCCTGGGGACTGCAGGAAAGTCACTTTGGCATTGGGAAGAGCAGGAAGTGGAAAACAAAGCTCCACTGAGAGGTGTAACCCAGAGCCCAAGCTGGTCCCAGTGTAGACCTGCAACACGAATCCACGTCACCTGGGTGGTGCAAAACCTTCATGTCAGGAACTTGGTTTAAATGATCTTAAACTAGGGGCCCGCCAGAAACCATCACAAACTCTCCTTGGAGGACTTCCCTTCGGAGCTTCTCCTGCAACCTCTTTCATCTCCGTTAGTGGTTCTTTTATTCTTCCAGTTACTTGGGCCAGAAATCTTGGCATCGTTCTTGACAATTCTGTTTCTCACACCCCCATCCAGGCCGTTAGCAAATCCTGTTTACCTGTCAAACACTCCGCGTCGTCTCTCTGCTGGAATATTGCAATCATCCTCTCAGCGGGGTCCTTGCCTCTGACTTTCTCTCCCTAGAAATGACTTTCAACATAGCAGTCAGAGCGAGCCTGTTAAAATGTAAGTCATGTACTTCCTATGCTCAGTACACTTTAAATGATTCTTACCTCACCCAGAGGAAAAGCGAAAGTCTTTGTAATGACCTCTACAGCCTCCAACTTTTGCCCCATTTGCTCTTTTGCCCTCATTTTCTGCTACTCTTCCACGAGTTCAGTGCGGCAGATGCTGTCAGCACCCTGCCCACAGCTGCTCTAGTTTACCCTTTCAGGATGTACAGACCCAACTCTGCGTGCCAGCTCCTGTATTTCTTTGCCCGAGGGCTTTTTCTTACCAGTGGAATCCAACTGGCCACAGTGAGGCTGGTGGGAAATGCAAGGGATTAATGCCCTCTGGGAGCTGCCCTCAACCCAGTTTCTCTCTGCCTCCCAGGGGTCTCTCTTTGAGATCAAGCTGCTTCACCCACAGTATTAGCTTGAAAACATACCCTTTCTTCTCTCACTTCCCGTCTCCCTGCCAGTGGCCCTTTACTTCCAAATGATCTACATGGACCTGAATGCTTATCTCAATTTCAGCTGAAACATCCAGTCCTTCAGCTGCACTGTGCCCTTCTGCTTCTTGAGGACTTAGGTAGCCTTAAGGTTGTTGTATTTGTTGTCCCTGCTGACTTGGCTGGAGTGCTTTTCTCCCAGAAACACGTAAGACCACTTACTGTACATCCTTCGATGAGGCCTTCCCTGCCCATCCTGTCTGTTATCCATTTAATCATTTCAGGTTTTTTCCCCCAAATTAATTATTTTTTTCCGTTAACATACTTCAATATCTAACTAGCAAATTAACTGTGAGCACGCATGTATGCACTTGTGTGTGGTGTATAATTTATTAACTGACTCTTCTCTCACTGGAATATACACTTCCTGAGCAATGGATTTGTGTCTGTTTTGTTCACACTATATCCCAATAAATTACCTGTCACATAGTGCTAAATAAATGTTTGTTAAATGCAAGAAAGAATCAAAACAAATAATATCCCTAGGATAACGAATAGCTCAGAGGAAAAAATTACCCAAACATAAAGGCAACAAAAATACCATGAGTGAGAACCAGCAGAAACAAAAGGTATAGAAAGAGATCTACAAAGACTTTCACATGAAATTATTACAGAGCTTATATTTATTTGCTACATTTAATAAAAAAAAATGAGATAAGAAATATCTGGAGCAGGGAACTATATAAGCAACAAAGCAGGTATGAAATTGATTTTTCCATTTTAAAAATACTATAATTACAAAAATTTAATCGATGTGTTGAAGAGAAAATTAATGAACTGCAAAATAAGTGAAAAGATTCCATCTAGAATCCAGCACAGAAGAAAAGACATGAAATTTATGAAAAGAGTCAAAGAATAAAGTGAGAATGTCTAGCATATATCTAACACAAACTTCAGGAAAGAAAATCTAGAGTCCTGTGTGAGGGGGATGATGGAGTAACTGTAGCAGAATTACCCTCGTGCTGTTCACAAGTATAGACTGGACAAAATAAAAGAAGTAACTATTTTTCAGACGTTGGACCACAGAATTCACGGGACTAAGTTTCCTGAGAGAAGGGAAACATGCATGGTGACCTTATAATCACGCAGCTTTTGGTCTGGAGTCACCTTCTGGACGCGGTTCAGGAAGATGGATGCTCTGAAGAGTACAACGGTCTCCCTGAGCTGAGGAATCACGGGCGGGACTTTGGGGCTCAAAGGTGCCTGGAATTTGCAAGGTACCAGAGAGTAGGGAGCTGCTCAGACAGAAATTCCAAACATCAGCGTGGGAATCACCTCAAGTCTATGGCTAAATTTTGACTTTGGCTTAGTTTGACTCAGTTTGCATACAGACAGTGCAAGACCTCAGAAAACCTCTCAGAGAATAGCTACTAGGAACTGATTCTAGAGGTTGCCCGGTGCTGAGGTTGCACAGTGCTGACCAAGAAGTTCCGAATAGCTAGAGCCAAGGGACTTTGCTGAACACTCCAAATATTCAGCTAAGACCTGGGAAAGGCAATGCCTCAGGAAGAGGGCCACCCACTCCCTAGATTAAGAGATAATCTAAACCCGGCCTAATGAAGTCGAAGTCAAGGCTTGAAAGGATCAAGCTGATTCCGCAGCAAATTAACTGCTTGACCAGCTAGTTAAGATTCTTGAATCTTGGATTGATTTTTTTTTTTTATGAAATTGGGATTTTAATGTTTAATGGCAGTTCCATGCGTGACAATGTTGACAGTTGTTTGCATTTACCATAGTGTGTTACTGTTACAAAAGTTGTGCCTCTACAGTTGCTGTTATCGTTGTGTTGCTATGTACAAGATTTGTCTCTTGTAAGATGTTCGAAATACTGAAGAGATTCTGAATTATTTCATTTATAAATTTGATTAGTTAGATACATAAAGATGACTGAAGTGCCTTCAGAGATAGTGCTTTTTTTTTAAAGACTGGCACTTGAGCTAACATCTGTTGCCAATCTTCTTTTTCTTTTCTTCTTCTCCCCAAAGCCCCCCAGTACATAGTTGTACATCCTAGTTGTAGGTCCTTCTGGTTGTGCTGTGTGGGACACCGCCTCAGCATGGCTTGATGAGTGGTGCTAGGTCCACACCCAGGATCTGAACTGGTGAAGCCCTGGGACCCCGAAGCGGAGTGTGCGAACCTAACCACTCAGACATGGGGCCAGCCCCAGAGGTAGTGCTTGTTAGGTTTGTAGTGCTGTGCTATCTAGATTTTGAAGAATTAGAGAAAACTGGTGTGACATGTTCTAATGCATGATGTGTACAATGTGGTACCATCTTTACTCATCAAACTAATAAATAATCAAATACTGAAATAGATTTATAATACTATTGCCCAATGTCAGCAAGGCTGCAGTGAGATGAGTATTCTGTCTATTTCTGGTGAAATGACACAATATTTCTGCAAATATCTTTGGTCATATATTCTCAAGATGTTTAAATATTTATACCATTTGACCCAATAATTCCAAGGAAATAATCAGAAAAGTATCTTTCTAAGAGGTTAACTGTAGTATTTTTTATAATGATGAAAATTATGGTATGAATTGAAGTCACATTTTATATAAAGGTTAGTTTCTAATGTCAACAATTAAGAATTTTGGAATATTCAAAATTACACGTGAAAAACTCTTTAAATCTCATTGCTCATTAAATCCAACATAGCCACTTTCTTTCTACAATGTTGTAATAGATTGCTGTCACTTCTCAGTTTTAGCTTTTTATTTTATGTCCCTCTCACTTTGATGTCTTATTTGTTTATTTATTTGGCTCTCCAGAATCTTCATTTTAATATTTTAACGTATGAAAGGGAGATACATAAAATTATATTCAATATGTAAAATTTGATATTTTTATTGAATATATTTGAGATATAACATTGTGTGAATTTAAGGTGTATAACATATTAATTTTATGCATGTATATATTGTAATATGATTGCCATTGTAGTGATATTTAGCACCTCTATCACATTGCATAAGTATCCCTTCTTTTTCATGGTTGGAATTATTAAGTTCTAGTCTCTTAGCAAGTTTGATGATTATAGTACAATATTGTTGTGTATATTCCTCATACTGTGTGTTAGATCTCTGTGGCTTATTTACTACTCATTGCGAGTTTGTACCCTTGAACAACATCTATCTTATTCCCCCTTCCCCCATTTTTCTGGTAACCACTATTTTACACTCTGTTTTAATGAGTTTGACTTTTTTAGATTCCACATATAAGTGATGTCATATGGTACTTGTCTTTCTCTGTCTCTGACTTATCTCACTTAGCATAATGTGCTCAAGGTCCATCCATATTGTTGCAAATGGCAGAACATCCTCCTTTCTCACAGTTGAATAATCTTCCATTGTATATATACACCACTTCTTCTTTATCCATTCATCCACTGATGGACATTTAGTTTGCTTTCATATCTTGGTCATTGTAAATAATGTTGCAATAAACATGGAAGTACATATATCTCTTTGAAATTCTCTTTTCATTTTCTTGGGTATATACTCAGAAGTGGAATTGTTGGATTATATGGTAGATATATTATAATTTTTTGAGGAATCTCCATATTGTTTTCCATACAGTGGTTGGAACAATTTACATTCCTGCTGACAGTGTACAAGGGCTCCCTTTTCATCAGATCCCTGCTAGCACCTATTGCCTTTTGTCTTCTTGATGATGGCCATTCTAATATTAATGTCTTTAAATTTGTATTCCATCGAGTCTAACTTTTTATTTTCTTTATTGTAAACTTCATTATTTTTTTATCTTAGTATTTAAAACACTCAATCTTTTCTCTTTGGCACTTGATTATTTTAATTATCTTGTTAAATTGAATTCTATTCTTTCTTTTATTATTTACTTTTATTTAATTACTTAAAAATATAAACTTTATACTGCTTTACAATTTCTCCTTCCTACTTTTTACATTTGTTTTAGGAGTTGTTTTTAGAACTTCAATAACAGATCTATTCACGGAGGTTATGGTAAGAGGAGGCCCAAGCCACCAGCCAGGGGTTGGAGCTCTTCTTTTTTTTGAACAATTGTTTCTGCTTTCAGGATCCTCCTAATGGTTATTCCGGGATTACTGAAGAAATAATTCCAAAATTGGTTCCATTTTTGCCAGTCTTCAGAGGTGTCACTTGGTAGGTCTCATGTCTTTGAATTGTCAAAGCAGATCCACACACCTAGAATCTGACACCATGCCCCTCCCCGCCTTGCCACAAGAAACATCCAGCTGCTCGGTAGCTGGAGTAAAGTCTTCTTACAAAGCAGAACACTGCATCCAGTGAATGCAGCCAACAACCATAATAGAAGTGAAACCACTCAGCTTCAAGGCCTAACACCAGATAACTGTTTTCATCCTGACAAGTACCAGGCTTGGAAGAGTAACTAAAATTCAGAGTCTTGGGTAGGCAGGCGGTGGGCAAGAAGTGTTAGGGATGGCTGAGGCAGGTGGCTGGGTAGCAGCAATATGGCAGTGCTTTGGAGCAGTGGCAGGAGCGGTATAGACAAACAAAAAGGTAGGACAGCACAGTAGAGGGACTGAAATGCTGGATGCTGGGCATGGCACTGAAAGGGGGCTGCCTCTGTGAATGATACAGGAAAGCAGTTAAATCCTGGAGGGATAGGATGGGGAAATTTTCTTTGGAATACCTTAGAAGGCTTCTTATCAGGGAGAGACTAAAAAGGAATGGTGTTTGCTGCTAGAGTGTTGATCTAGTCTCTATAGATTCTTTTAATTTCCTAACCCAAATCATGAAGATTTCTGGAGTCTAAGGGAAAAACAAGTGTCAATATGGGGGTCAAGTAGCCCCACTTGAGGATAAGGAAGCATGCAAAATCTAGGAGGCATGCAGGCTTGGCATTGTTCAACACTTCCCATGATTAAAGTAGGAATGACAATGTTGTCACAGAAAGTTTGCCATGCTAAGAACACACAACTTTGATTTAGAAGATGAATAGCTGACCAGAAAACGCAGGAGGAGTGTTTCATTTGTTTAGAAAGCAATAACATTTGGACTACATGACCTTCATCGGAGTCCTGTTAAACATTCTCCATCACTTGACTGCACAGCGATGGCAATATTTCCCAAGTCAATTTGAAATTCATCTATGGAGCCTCAATTATGTTGCTAAGGCATTAATTTTAATCCTTAATTTCCCTTAGAAGGCAATGTTCCCCATACTAAGAAAATTTCCTATACGTGATATTATAAAAATAGAGGAAAAACAGAATCCACCTCTTCTGGTTTTTTTCACTTCATTTGGAAGCGCTGTAAGACTATTTTTGCTGAAATATTTCCTAGTTATCTAAATACGTAGGTGAATGTGTGACTATGACGGGAAAGGATATGAAGAATGAAAGCAAAATTCCACCACTCCTTTCATCTTGTCTCAGCAGGATTCTCATTGGCCCCAATGAAATGAACAGAGAAGGCCAGCTTTCTTTGACGTCGGGCTGTCCCTCTTGAGTCGTGATTTTTGGCAGCATAAAAGAAAGGAAGGGAAGAGGTAATGGTGCTCAGAGGTGTTTCTGCTTCCACTCCTGCCCCTCACACCCATTTTTTCCTTTTGGCTTTTCGATCTCAGCTGCCAAGAAATAAATTTCCTAACCTCTGCAAATACAAACCCCATTCTGTAGTTCATTCAAATTTAATGGGAAAAAAATGATGAAAGTTTTATTTTCTTGCCCTAAATTTATTAACTTAAAGGTGAGAGAAACACTAGGGAGTGTGGAACACATGAAAGAAAGGGAGCGAGGGAATGAAGAATAAACAAAATAAAATAAAACTGGAAAATGTTAGGTATTTTTATATTCTTTATGGAATTCTTTAATTTTATTTTCCTTCCAAATTACACTAAAGGATTTTTGGTCTGCTAAAGATTCAGACAGATAAAAATAGCTTTGAAAATAATAAAAATTAATGTTCAGCAACCACATTACCTTTCTTTTCCTTTCAAAATAAATATTCTCACAGGCTATTTTTCTAACTACAAAACAATACCTGTCCAGGATATATTTAGTCTGAGAACATTTATGACATCAGAAATGCAGACATACTATTGCTAGTATTTTTGCATATATTTTCCAGATTTTCATCTCTGTGTTTGTATGTTTACTAAAAATAGGATGATGTTGGGGCTGGCCCCGTGGCCGAGTGGTTAAGTTCATGCGCTCTGCTGCAGGCGGCCCAGTGTTTCATTGGTTTGAATCCTGGGTGCGGACATGGCACTGCTCGTCAAATCACGCTGAGGCAGTGTCCCACATGCCACAACTAGAAAGACCCACAACGAAGAATATACAACTATGTACTGGGGGGCTTTGCGGAGAAAAAGGAAAAAAAAATAGGATGATGTTATAAATGCTCTTTTGCAGTCTTATGTTTTCATGTAATGGTATATGATGGTCATCTTTTCATCCAAAAACCATAGACTTACGTCAACATTTTTAAAGACTGCAAAATATACAATATGGATACTGTATAAATTATTTAAGCAATCACTAACTGATGGGCTTTTAGACTGCTTCTCAATTTTTACTATTAAAGTTAGTAGCCACATTATCATGTTATAAACTGCCTGTCTGAATATGAATAAACAGATTTATCTACAAACTCAGATCAGTGAGAATTATGCAACATGCTGGCAACCACAAATGTTAATTATATGAGACCATTAGTCCCAAAGATTCATAGTCATTTGTGACTTATTCACCTATTCATCTTCTCAGTAAGTACTTCTTGAAGGTAAGAACCACCAGGCGTGGCTCTAAGCACAAGGGACACATCAGTGACAAGACAGGGATAGTCTTGGTCTGAAGAGAATTACACTCTACTACGTGAAGATAATCAATAAACATGTATATAAATAAGACAGAGATTTGATAAGTGCTTTGAATAAAATGAGCAGAGTGACATGATAGATTTTAATTGCAGAGGTCTACTTAGCTAAAATGGCCAGGATCAAACTCTGTGAGGAGTTGGTATTTAGCTGATGCTTGAATAATGAAAAGGAACCAATAGTTCAAATGAGGGGAAGAGAAGGAAGGAGAAAATAGCAATTGCAAAGACCCTGAGTAGTAAAATGCTTGGCTTGGGTTAAGGAACAAAGAGGACTCCAGCACAGCTGGTGTAGCAAGGAAGGGGCATGACATGAGGTTGGAGAAGGCAGCCTTCTCGGCTTGCACAGCCTTCCTGACTATGCTACAATGCTTGATTTTATTATGAGCACTAACAAAAATCTGGGAAGGATTTTAAGCAGGGCAATTGATTTAACATGAATTAACTTTTCAAAGGGTCGTTCTGGCTATTCTGTGGGAAACAGATTATGGGGAGAAGGAAAGAAGTCGAGATACTATATAAAAGGACATTTCAACTTATGGGTAAGAAAACTAAGATACTTTGGATAGGTGTAGGCAGAGCCTGTAGAAGTGAGTGGACATTTTAAGATATGTTTAGGCAATAGAAGTAACAGGAATCGCTGACAGATTAGAGATGAGAGAGGAGGAAAAGAAAGGAAAGAAGAATTATTCATGTACCTTTCACTTCAGTAGTTAGGCACCTGGGGAGTAATTTATTGAGAAGACAGAGCCCGGGGAAAGAACACATTTTGAAGATACATTTAATTGGAACCCAACATTCAGGATTACATGGGCAAATTAAAATGGGCTTGGAGTTCAGGAGGCTTAAATTTGGGTGGTATTTAATATCAAAATGAACGAGATCTAGGGAAAGAATGTAGAGCTAGAAGAAATCTCAGGAACTGATCATGGGGCATTCCAAAATTTAGAAATGAGATTAAGAAAGAGGAGACAGCAAAAGAAACGGAGAAAGAGTAGTCAGTGAGGCAGAAGAAACACCACAGAGTGTGGTATCATGGAAGTCAAGAGAGGAAAGAGTTTCAGGGTGAGAGTGAGTTGTTAACAGTGACAAATGAGGCTAAGTGAGATGAGGAGAGGTGTGTGTTTATGGGTTTGGTAGTAAAATCAGGTTCGCCATGGACAAAAATCTGCCTGCAGTTCAAAAGTGAATGGGAAATGTCTTTTTCTAGCATTAGAGGGGAATAAATGTAAAGTAACCCCCTTCCTGATATAGCACATATGAAGGCTGTATGTAACTTATTTGAGTAAGATTTTGAATAAGAACCAACACCACTAATGCATGGCTGAGTGATGGGAAGTGAGGGGATTTCTCAGAGGCCAGAAACAATAAGAAGCTAGACCAGGCAGCTGCTCTGGGGGATCTGCCAGCCCTGAGAAAGTTGTGTCCCAAACAGGCAATTTTATTCATTTCTCTTCTATTCCTCTGTGGAATGCGACCTTTAAATTTTTCCCTCAAAGACTATGGTGTGTCTTGTGGCGTCCCCGGCTCTGGTGCTCTCTCTCTCCACATCAGATCCCCACACCCATCAGCCCAGATCACATTAGGGAAGTATGTTCCCCCTCTACTATGTGCAGATTTTCTAAGTGGAAAGTCATAGGGCAAACTGAACAATTTGGAGAATATAAAGGAAACAGAAGTAGTCCAGAGGTTAAAAATAAAAGTCTGCTGCAGTCAATGAGAAAAAAGTACATATCCAACTGACTAAAACATCAGCATAGATGCAAAATTCTAAAGTAATTAGCAAACCAGATCTAGAAATGTATATAAGAGATAATGTTGTTACCACATTGGATTTATTTCAGGTATGCAAAATTACTCCAACTAGGATATATATTAATACAATTCACTGTAGGAACACATTAAAAGAAAAACATATATGATCACCTCAATAGATGAAGAAAAAACATTAGTTAAAATTCAACTTAAAACTCCACTCCTTGAGTTTTAGCCGGGCACATAGGCTGACAGCTAGAGACTGTATTTTCCAGTGTCCCTTGCAGCTAGGAGTGGCCATATGACCAAGTTCTTACCTATAGAATGTGAGAAAAGTGATGTGAGTCGCCTCTGGGTCTTGCCCCTGTAAGGAGCTAGGCTTCTGCTCCTTCTCTCTCTCCTTTTTTAGCTTCTGTTGTACCCAGACCTACCATGTGCTCAGACTTATTCTTAGCTCACCATAAGATTTGAGCCACTCAAGGTGTACCTCTTGATTTTCTGTTTTGTATTGTCATTGTGGGTGTTCTTTATCTGTGCTAATAAATTCTAAGCTACCTGAAACCGAGAGTTTTACTTGTTCGTCTTTATATTATTTTAGAACATGGCATAAAATTTAGTACACAGGAAGTATTTTTAAATATATATCTAATTACCCTCAATTTTGTTTTCCTCTTCCTGCTGCTAGCTAAATGTGGTGCTACTTAACTGAGGCAAAGTCTTACCAAGCTAAAATATTAAGGTACAATTTTGAAAATTTGAGTCCATTTAAATCGTCATGTTACATTTAATTGCAGAGATTTAATAACCATTTGTCTCCCTGGTGGAAGAGAAATAGCCTGAAGCCCTTGGAAGCCAGAGCTAGAATGTCAAGAGCTGAAAGTTTTTTTGCTGAATTTTCCTGAACTCAACTCTTACATTCTTATAACACATAACAGGCAGATACTATAAATCCTTTATATCTTGGCATTCCTAGACTAAATTATAAAGAGATCCTGTATCAATTTAGGATAGGTTTTCATAAATGTTTTAGAATTTGTAGATATATAAAAATAATGAGATGTGTCTCTATTTCTAGAATCAATTAAGCAGTAATTATTTATTGAGTAATTACCAGTAATGGTATGATCTTCCATGATTTTCTTAAAGGTCTCTATACCTGATTTCTTCATCTATAGAAAGGTTTTGAACTAGATGACAGCTGACATTCTCCCAGTCATAAAAGCCCATTTACTTTGTTTTAAAAACGTCTTAGTCATTGAAAAATATTTGTAGGAAAAGCATAAGGGTTAATCTCTTTAAATATAGTTACTGTTAGAACCATCTGGGCTAGCAATCCTTACAGAGCAGAGGTGTATGGGTGACCCTGAGTTTTGATGGCCTTCACCATATGGTAATGTGTTAGGTACAACCAGAGGTGGAAGCTGAGAAGAGCAAGGTAGAGAAGGATAGACCAAAACTTGGTTGCATAAAACTCTCCAGTTTTGAAAAAAAGATAGTTGTGAAAATAAAAAATACAGGTAATGAATGATTCTATACAAGTCGCCAAGTGTTTACTGAACACCTACAATATGTCATGCTCTTGGGTTACATTGGTGAACAAAACAAAGATCCCTGTTCTCATGGAGCTCCATGCAGGGGAATGACGTTTTTACCTTTCAGGAGACCTCAGTCAGATAAGCTGCACGAAAAAGGTGAAGGAGAGACAGCCGCCTGCAGTGAGGAATTGGCTTTGGAATTCATGACAACAAGAAAGACAGTTGTAATAGAAAGGGACAAGAATTTAGACAAAAGGCCACAAGAAATGGCCAGTGTATATGTTGGGTAGGTGCGTAGAATCTTGACAAGCGTGGAAGCATTCATAGCAGCCATCAGCGTAATCAGTGATGTGCGATTTCAAGAAAATAGAAAGCTTGCAGTGTAGAGTCTGATGACTAGTATTCCAGGTAGTGAGGTCATTTTCTCTTCCACCCCCTTAACCAGCAGCCTCCTTAAGACACTGCCTATACTTCAGAGGCTGCTGGGCCAGCTGAAGTTTGGGGCCAGGCCTCGTCCATCTCACTTGCTATAGACTGGAGACAGCATGGAATATTTTAACATGGTGCAGACTTTGTACTGGGGCAATTTTACAAGAAAACCTGTCGGTACATGGTGGGCTTCTCCACTGTGTGCCACAACCATGCTTTGTTGCAGTTTGCCTCCTACACAGAAGTGAGGCCATACAGGCTCTGGATCCAGTAAGCAAACAACAATAATACAGTTAGAAGGGAAGGATGGGGTGTCTGCCACGGTATTCCAATCCCCCACCCAGCTAGGTGGGGCCTGGAGCTTCCTTCCTTGGCGTGTTCCTCAATATCTGGCAGTGCCATCACTACTTGGTCCAAAGTCACCTCCTGTGTTGCTCTGTCTCTGTCTTCTGCACTGGAAGAGGGTTCAGTGGTTATTTTCCACATGGCACTACTCAGTGTCCTGTAGCCAGATAGTGTTCCCATGCAAAAGCATCCAGAGACGTACACGAGGAAACACACGGTCTAGGAATTATGTAAACGAAACGAAAGA